>NW_026250095.1:1200000-1800000 GCF_024043145.1 Alternaria conjuncta | reverse complement strand
TCTGGTGATGTTAGTTGTTGTTGCAGATGTAATGGTATCGTGGTGGCTTACCCTTCCTTCTCGAGCGGAAAGCGCGAGCGGAGACCTTGTTACGGAGCTGGCGGCGCTCCTTGGAGCTGAGCTTCTTGCCCTCCTCGGACGCAAGCAGCCTCTCGTCCTCGTCCATGTCCTCTTCGTCCTTCTTGGCGCGGATGATGTGGGGGAGGAGTCCTTGGTTGTCGTTGGCCATGTTGGCAGACGCGTTCTGGCTGTCGGCCCGGATCTGTGCGACGACGCGGGTGATCATCTCCTCGGTGTGGGCGTCGCTGAGCGGGCTCGAGGTCTTGCGGCTGGCCGAGCTGGTGGAGGCCATGCGGTTCTGTTGCTGTTGTTGCGCTTGCTGCTGCTGTTGCTGGAGGGCCTGCTGTTGCTTCTGGTGGGCCAACTGCTGTGCGCGCTGCTGCTGGGCCTGCGCCTGCGCCTTGGCCATGGCAGCCTGCTGTTGATGCATACCGGGCCAGACCCTGACGTTGGTGACCTCCTCTTGTGTGATGGCGCTGGGGTCGACGAAGTCGTCTTGGGCAGCCTCGTTGAAGACGAAGCTGTTCTGGCGGTAGTCGACGGCCATGTTCATGCCGACGTCCATGGGCAGGCCGTTGTTCCAGGCGCCGTCCATCATGGAGTCGCCGCCCATCATGGCCATCTCGTCCAAGCCAGTGGACGAGAACATGGGGAAGCCCGTGTTGTAGCCGGCGTTAAGGCCGGGAAGCGAGTTGGTAGGCAGGCCGGTTTGCTGCTTGAAGCGCTCGTACTCGTGGCTGGGCTTTGCGGGGGTCTGGAGGTCGTCGTCGATGTTTGTGCTGGTGGGACTGGCCATAGTCGATGTCGCACTGGACTCCCGCTTCAGAGTGGCAGGCTGCGTGGGCGAGGGCATCTGGCCAAAGTCGAAGAACTCATTGGGGTCGACGCATTGGTTCGGGTGGCCGTTGAAGGGGGCCATGGTCATGGCAGGCTGGACGGCGGTAGCCATGTCGCTATTGTTTGTTCGACTGCTGGGGAGTCGCTGATCGTGTTTGAGCGGTCCTTAGGCAGGCAAGCGGCAGTCTTGGGGTGTTGTGTTGCGGGCACTGGGTGCGTGACAGGAGCGGTTAGCCTGCTGGAAAGTCGTCGTCAGCTCGACGCTGGGCCGGTTCTGCCGGAAGTGTGGCTGTGCCGATGGATCCGCGCCTCCTGCGAGCACGTTTGTTGTGATAGAGCGAGTGTGTTGGTGGTGAGAGGATTGTTTTTGCTGGTGTTGATGCAGAGTGCAATTGTCGGATGAGAGTCTGGTGGAAGAGAGACAGAGCGAGGGCGAGGATGGGCGGCGGCGGCTTCTTTGCTGGGGCCCTCGCCCTTGCCGTTTCAGACTGAGGCGGAGTCCCCCTTCTCGAAATAGAAGGAAGCAGGCCCAACCCGGTTGGCTCGCTCGCCCGCCGATCACTGCCCTCCGCCCAGCAAACTTCGGCTCTTCCTCTCTCCTGAGCGCCGGGTCATCTCGTCGGCTTCACCATTCTTAGTACACTAGACACAATATCAGCATAATGCTAATTCTCGGATCTCTGCTGCCCCTCCGCGGTGCTTCCACGGCACCAGCCTCTGACGTCACGTCACGGCTGTCATTTTCAGCAACCGTACAATCCACCCGAGTCCTTCAACAACATCCAAGGCCATGGCACCCAGCTGGCGAGTCTCCGTATACTCTCGTGCAGCTAGGCATACGCACTTGATGCACTGTCGGCGCATACTCGCCGAGCCCGAAAGTTGGACAGACGAATCACCGCCTGCCCTGCTGCACCACCACTGAGGCTGTGCTGTCATACTGCACCCTTCTGGGCACGCTTGCGAACCCCGCTGCTATTCGTCCACTCAGGCCTCTCTTCTCTCTCCTGCGCGAATAACTTCCATGCCGTGCAGCCATTGAGCCACAATCTACCGGCTTGGTGGCGCGGGCGCCCAGTTCGGTTGCATGCCAGCCAGCAGCAGAGCAAGTGCAAACGAGCTAGAGTCTAGATGCCAACTCTAGACCTCAGCATCTTACTATGCAACGCCTGCACCTGACAAAGCCGTCGTATACGTACGTCTGGCGCAGCACTTGCTCACATTCCGCAGCACCACCAGCCATCAAGGCCATCTGGCGTCTACGCCGACGCTCAGCATGAACGCCTCTCCGGACAACCTGCCGCGCCCAGTGCAGCGACAAGTCCACATCCACATCTACCGCATTATGCCAGCTTTGCGAGCTCACCTGTCAAGTCTGTCAGCGCCAGCCGCAAATTCTGATCTACATGGTCCCGTCCTCTGAGCGGAGTCGGTCTTTAGTCCGGCAATCTCCGTCCCAGTGCCATGGAGTGACTTGACCCGACCAGCTTCCCCGATTCCACTGGCCATGAGACCTTTGAATCTTGAAACACCCGTCTTGAGTCAACAACGACTTAAGACGTCACAGCTGTCACTGCTTCATGCCCGCGCGGGTCCTGCCGCCCAATCAAAACCAGCTCATCCCTCCAGCGTAGCCAGCAACCCATGCTAAGATGAGGATAAGCCCTACCTATCAGATCTGCATCGCAGGTACAGGCAAAGCCAGTTTACACGATACCGATTATCGGCCAACCTCTTGAAAACTCGTGGGAACGTTTACTGCGCCAGTCTCCAGCAGCTGCACGATTTTCGCACTGGAGCAAGGCTGAGCATGGGACGCGTCATCAGCACGCAGAGGAAATTTCAACCTCAAATTGGGAGAGACAATTGCAAGTGATGCAGCTGGAGACTTGGTGACAGTACTACACGCGGGCTTACACCGGTCTCTAGAACAAGGCCATGCCTACACGTCTTTGTCATGCGTAGCATTGGCAGGCTGACAATCACTTGGCCGGCCTTATACACTTACCATAGACTTACTACAGCCATCGAACTTCAGAAGCATTCAACTGCAGACTTGAAAGATCGACCCTGCCAACACATCTCTGTGTACCATCTTTGGCGCTCTCTGTACCCCTCTCCAAAGGCCGCGTACACATAGACACACTTTTTTGCATCCAGAATCTCCTAATCACTCAATACCATGATCCAGAGGCCGCAGCAATCTAGTCGCACGTTCTATTCCCTATACCCAGCGAACCGCAAGCCGCCCGTCCGCCCCGGCCGCAGCGCACCAGCGTCGGAGTCAAACAGACCCATCATGCCATTATCCACAACCGCTCACTTCCGTCTCAGCCCGTCTCTCCCAGCGACCCTGACGCATAAACCACGGAAAGACATTGGCGACCGCTAATCGGCCCGCCTCAAACCGTAAAAAGGGGTCTAGTGTCCAGAACCCTCAGACCCTGACCCATCATCTGGCTGAACTCTTACCCATGGAGCCACAGAACACACACACTGCTGTTTCACGGTCTTCGACCCCGAAATCCAGTAATGCCACATTCACTTTCCCATTACTGGAAGCGCTGCTACTCCCTACTAGATGTGAAATGTGAAAGGCCTTCGAGACGGCTTTGACGCGACGCGCGTCTCGTGTCGTCTTTGAACTGGCGGTCGATGCTCTTGCCGTGCCGTAGGGTTTTGACAACTCACAGCTCCGTGCAAGCCTCACTTGGGTTTCTCCATGATCGCTGGTCTTGGGTGAGCTTGTTGCACTCTACGCGTTTCAGGGACAGACGATGTGGGAGCTGGGCTGGGCTGGAGGCGGGCGTCGTGAGGATATCAAGTAAGGCGTTTCGCATAAGGCGCTATCGTGGACAGTGATAGCTATCTACTATCAGGGCCTCACTTGTAAACCTAATCGCTCTCTTGAATCATGTGAGTCTGGGGGGTTTGGATTAGCTTGGACTGTGGACTGGTACAGTAGGCGTAGTCGCCAACCGATGCCATGAATGGCGGATGACTGAAGTCGATTCAACGACGTAGCGTATAGCAAGCTGTAGTTCGTGTTCTTCAGAGAACATATTGGTGCTGGGTCATTACCACCTCGACCAAAAGAGAAGAGGATAGTTGTCGGCAAAGTGTCATTGATACATCATTGTACATAGCATCCGAGGCTTTCTATATCCTCTTCTCACCCTGCTCAGGCTCATCCCGAAGGAAGCCATGAACATCCTCCTCATCCACGCTACCAGGCTCGCGCTCAAGTCCAGTGGTCGTACCATCGTGACTATACTCCATGACAGGCGGCTGCTGATACTGCTGCTGCTGCTGCTGGCCCATCATACCCCCCTCAAAATCCCCCACTCCCCTCCCCTCACCCCCCATAAACTCCCCTCCATCCATCTCCCCCGCCAACCCCAACTCGCGAATCGTCCTCACGAAAAACGCCTCTCCCTTCCGATCCCCCATGATACCCCCTCGCGCTACACCCTCCCCACGCGCCACATCCCTCACAATCGCGCGCGCACGCTCGTAATCGCCATCTTGCGCGAGCGCACGCACAACAGCGGCCATGGCGCCCCAACCAGGCAGATTCTGTTTCTTTGACATGCGCGTGAGCACGCTCATCATCTTGCCCACCTCGCCAAAGGACGCATAGCCTTCTAGCAAGCGGTCGAAGAGGACGCGGTCGCTGGGCATGCGCGGGGCGCTGAAGAGGCGGAGGACGATGTCGTCGACGCCGGCGATGTTGGGGGGGTCAGACTGGAAGTAGTGTGTTATAAGCGACGTATAAACATGTACACTAGGTACAAATTTGCGGCTTGTCATGTGTTCCATGACGGCGCGCATGGCGTGGAAATTTGAGTATTTCTTCAGGAGACGGTCGATGGCTGTGGCGTAGATGTAGTCGTTCATTTTGAGGCCGTTGGCTTCGAGGTCGTTTAGGATCTTGAGGATGCGTTCGGTTTGTTGGGTTGGGGTGAGGTTGTCGAAGACTTGGTTGTCGAAGGCGGCGCTGATGAGCATCGTGTGTGTGGCTGCGTCGCCTTCCAGTCCGTCTTTTTCCATCTGGGCGAGGATCTTGAAGGCGGTGCTCCGGTCGCCTGCTCTTAGGTAGAGCTGCACGAGAGAGTTGTATGTGATGGCGTCGGGCTTGATTTGGAAGTTTCTCGACCAGGTGAGTAGTTTCTGGACTAACTCTACTTTCTTCTGGTGGTGCATTCTCTCGCTACGGTTTTGTACAATGGCGGATATGGCGCCGTTGATGACCTCGATAGAAGGCTTTGTGCATGGGTTCACTGCTTTGCTGGACGATTGGGCCTTTTTGGGGCCCTTTTGTCCTTTGGTCTGCTTCTGAGAGTTGGCGAGAGCGTGCTCGGCTGCAACCCAGCGTTTGCCCATATCGTCCAGAGCGACAAAGGCTTCGTTGACCTGTTTTAGGGACATCAGGCCGTTGATGCGGGCCGTCCAAGCATAGTTGCTTGGCTCTAGACCAGCTCTTAGCATGCGCTGCCACATTGCGTTGAGGCCATCAAGATCCCTTGCCTTTGCGCATCCTTCCAAAAGTGCAACCCAGGAGTGCATATTTGGCTCGACCTTGTGAGCGATCATGTGGTTCCAGACCTCGACGGAGCGCTGTGGGCTGAGAACAGTCATGTACCCAGAAAGAAAGGCGTTGTATATAGCGGGGGGTATAGTCTTGTCCTGCGTGGCGTATGTCTTCTCAGTCTCTCGCCACATGCTGTCCAGCGCGGCTGCCGAGCTTTTGCTTGACACAGCACGCGCTATCCTGGTCATGTAGAATGATTCCAAGTTGGTGTACTCGTCGCCTGTATTATCTGGACCAAGTGTCTCGCCGGCTTTTCCAAGAGCTACTAGGGCTTTTCGTGGAGCGTCATTGATTTCCTCCATAATCGTGATCTGGACATCTTCTGGTAGTTTCTTAAAGTCCGGGGTTTCTGTGTGTTTCAATACTGAGTCTACAAATGAGCCGGCAAGTAGCTGTCTAAGGAAGGCTAGAAAGGGAGCGGCTTCCTTTTGTGTCTTTGGATCCAGTGCGTCCGAGATACCGTAGAAATAAACAGCACAAAAAGCCAAGGCAGGACTAGCGACGTAGTTGGGAATGTAGCCTTGCAAGCGCATGTTAAACTGTCTCTGGTCAAGCATATCCGGAATCGTGTCGACAGGTGGTAAGTGCCATTCAGCACTGACAGACTCTATTGTACTGCTCCCTGGCCCCATGCATTGGAAGAACAGTCGCCATACAGACAGTAACTCCGTGACTAGTGAAGGGATGTCTTTTGCCGATCCAGAAGGGGAGTTCACAGCACGTATGATTTCATACGTTAAATAACCTATCGTCGGTCTGACCCAGTACTCCTTCCGAGCAATGCCAAGCTGCGCATATTTGAGAAGTACTGCAGTTGGTGTAACCTTCAAACCCGGGCTGGCTGCGCAGAAGGTACTCGAGACAGCTCTGAGGAGTTTCGCAAATACCCGGTCTTCACTTAACAGCTGCGCATCGCGATCTGTTGGCTCCGTCAAGGCTTTGCAGTCGCGTGAAGTATAGATGCTCTCAAACGCTTTCCAGGCTCCATTGATCTTGCCGTAGCGGAGAGCGTCGAGCACTGGATCAGCAAAAGCTGTGCCCATTCCAGACGATCCGTTCTGTACTGCATCGACGTATGCAGGTTCCTCTTCACCACCACCATACGTTGAGCCTTGATTTGTTTCGTTATAGATGAGTCTGGAGTATCGGCCGGGTGATTGTTGGCTACGGGGAGGTGGCCCGTCGGGTGCGCTCGTAAATCGTATATTTAGCCCGTTGCGATTCGTTTCCTGTGTGCCGTCTCCCTCATCTCTATTTTGCGTAGATGCTTCTTCATTTGGCGGTTCGGCAGCATCGTGTGGCTTTCGGCCGGCCAGCGAAACGATCGTGGCCCTAGGTTGCCATTGAGGGCGTCGCACGGGGGCAATGCGTCGGGCCAGACGTGTCCGGCACTGTCGACATACGTATGCGTTTAGCATAATGCTGTGGCGAGCCTGAAGGGGGTGGAGGGGTGTGAACGCTGGCGACGATGGTTAGCTGGTGAGATCGAAACTTTTTTGGCGTATGAGTTTGCACACTAACAATCGCTTTTCAAGCCCTCATTTGCGCGGTACTGTCGAATCAAAGAACGCCCCCAAGTCCAGTATACCGTCCCGCTTGGATTGTTGTACAGAAATGCGTGCAGCCACAAATCGCGTGCAGGTGTCGCGATGCTGTGCGGAATACCTCCGGCCAATGAGACGCCATGACGTCCACACGCTTCACGTGACTGCGGGCTTTCTCCAGAAACCTTCCAGGCCACCTCAACCTCATTGTTCATGCTCTGCATAGCGGAAGAGCTATAATTATAGATCTATTTTCATCTCCGAGCCTCAGTGTGATTGATAAAACATACGATGACGACCCTGATCCCACGGCAGTTCTATTCGCAGGACGAGCTCGATAAGCTTTATCCGAAAGAGCTTGAGTTGCAGCTCGTACAGATTGTGAGCACCAATGTCATAGCTTCTCCTTGTACCACCACTAACTAAAATACCAGTTACTTCGCCATGGTGGGTAACAGCGATGTCTCACCCACATGTTAGTAAGCTCATGTACTGACGTCTACACATAGGCGAAAGAAGCCCTGTATCTCCGCGCTTCCAAAATGTAGGCATCCTAGTCCGTGCACTACAATGCCATTACTAACATTATCAGACTGGACTGCCACCTTGTAAGACATCTCTCACGAGCTGATCGAGAGGTTTCTGACTCGAGAAGATTGGCCCTACTGCAACTCCGCCCGACAACTTACCAGTATAATACTGAACACGAAGGACTTTTCGAAATGGGATCAGCTGAAATATCGCCGTCGTCTTGAGACTTTTGGCATGGATGATGGGCCCGGTACCAAATTCGCTCATTTACCCCAGACGGCCACTAACAACAACTAGTCATCGCATCAGGACCTAAAGGCGAATTCGATGCCATATGTCAACCCGGTGAACTCACAGACAAGGGCCGTGAAACAACTCTAGCCCTAGGAGAGCGCCTTCGTCATCTCTACGTGAACCAGCTCAAGTTCATGCCCGAGCTCATCTCCGACAGTGACATGATCTATCTACGCGCAACGCCTATTCCACGCGCTCTAGAGTCTCTTCAACAAGCCTTCTGGGGCTTCTACCCACCATCCGCACGAACTGCAGACTTCCCTCCACCAACAATCATCACCCGAACCCCGGCTGATGAAACGCTCTTCCCTAACGACGCAAGCTGTAGACGTTTCGCTCAATTGAGCCGAGCATTCGCGCAACGTGCAGCCGAGCGTTGGAACGACACCGATGACATGCGCTACCTCACCAAGGTGCTTTCGAAATGGATGCCAGGAGAGCAAAAAGTAGCGGTGGACTCTCACCCTAGGCTTTCCGGTATTATGGACACTCTCAACGCCACCGACGCACACGGTCCGGAGACCAAGCTTCCCAAGGAATTCTACGACCCCAAAGCCCGTGCCATTATCGATAAGATCGCGGTCGAGGAATGGTACGCAGGCTACACTGAGTCCTCCGAGTACCGTATGCTCGGTATCGGCGGCCTAATGGGCGACATCACCTCCCGAATGGTCGGCAGCGTCGAGCGCAACGGCAACTCCGGCATCGTCGAAGTCGGCGGCGTAGACGGCAAACTAGGCAAAGGACGAGGCGGCGAAACCAACATCCGCTTCGCCATGTCAGGATGCCACGATACTACCCTAGCCGGTGTCCTGACCTCGCTCGGTGCCTTCAACGGCGAGAAATGGCCCCCATTCACCTCGCACATCGCCGTCGAAATGTTCCGCAAGCGAAACCCCAATGCCATTACAAACCCTCCTGTCGCCCCCACAGAGCAAACCCCCACTCTCAAAACCCAAAGCTGGTGGTCCTCCCTCTTCGGCAGCACAAAAACCACTTCAGATACCAGCCTCACCCCCGAAGGCATAGCCCGCAAGCCCATCACCGATCTCACCACCGCACAACGCGACCAACTAAACGACTACTACGTCCGTCTCCGGTACAACGACAAAGTCATGGAGATACCGGGTTGCAAAGCACCGGGCAAGCATCTAGACGGCGATACTAGTTTCTGCACGCTGGACGCGTTTAAGGCTATTGTGGATAAGTATACGCCGAAGAATTGGAAGGCGGCTTGTGCGACAAGGTTGGATGAGCCGGCTTTTCCGGTTAAGACTGAGCCCGCGGGTTATGAGTAGTTAGTTGTGTGAAGGGTGGATACAGTTTGAGGAGAAATGAGGGTAGTGGCGGTATAGACTGTTGACATGTTGGTTGAAGAATAGAGATAGACTAGATACAACATGAATCTATTTCCTGACTTCCACCCCAGCTATAACATCACCCTTGGATTATCCACATGCTCCTCCCCCTACATCCCCAAACACAGCCCGCTGCGTACCACACCCCAAACCTTTCCGCGCCGTTCTCTCGCAAGCCGGTCATACTTCTCCTCCAGCCCCACAATCCTCCCATCGCGTTCCCTCAGCTCCCCCCGTAACCCTTCCATCTCTTCTCTCAGCTCCGAAATCCTTGTCCAATCTTCTGTTTGAAGCTGCGCCTGGAGCACCTGAACCTGTTGGCTCAACTCCATT
The DNA here is from genome assembly GCF_024043145.1 of Alternaria conjuncta. Lineage (NCBI taxonomy): Eukaryota > Fungi > Ascomycota > Dothideomycetes > Pleosporales > Pleosporaceae > Alternaria > Alternaria conjuncta. The sequence goes on along the minus strand of NW_026250095.1, from coordinate 1,790,452 downwards.
TTCTCTGCCCGAAGCTCAGAGATGGCATGCCCGTTCTGGATTTGGTGTTGCAGAAGTTGGTGGCGTAGTTCTGTCTTGTCTGCCTGGAGTGAAGACATGGTTCTGTGGAGGTCTTGGACTTCTGTGTCGGCGTGGTGGGTGTAGTAGGTGAACAAGGTGGCGACGATGCCGTCGAGGGCGCTGTTGGTGAGGGTGGCGAGGTGGGAGATGAGGTCTGTGGTGAATAAGGCTAGGGGGAAGGAGGATAGGGAGGAGGATGTCATGGTGAGGTGGGTGTGTTGGTGTTTTGGGAAGTGGAAGAAGGATGGCGATGGCGATGGTTGATGTGTGCTGATGATGGTGTTGCTGTGATGGTAGATCATACGTTATAAATAAACATCGCATGTAAGTTCAAAGCGTCAATATTGTCTTACTTTACAAAGGAAGCAAGTCTTTAGTATGTGTTCAGCACATAGACCAAATGTTAAGACATCTCAAAGTACAATAAACTGTTCACTGATCCTGCGACATATCGAAAGTGTCTCATCTGGTGACTTAGACCCTCAAGCTCCCTTCCTACATTTCCCAAATACCCTCCGTCCAAGATACGACTTCAGCCTACCAAAGACATTCCGTCGCTTCGACACCTCATTACCCTCCCTATCCGCGACAATAGTACCACTGCCTTTATTCGCCCCTTCTGCATCTGCGTCCCCTTCTTCTTCTTCTTCTTCTTCTCCCTCTTCCTCATACCTCCGCACCCTCGCTTCTTCCGCCTCAGCCTCTAGCCTTTCCCTCTCCTCCATCTCCATCTTCTCCCTCACCGCCTTCGCCCTAGCCCTCGCCGCCCTCTCCCTCAACATCTCCCTCTGAGCTTTCAAATGCGCAGCGTAGTCCTCCGCAACAGTAACACTAGTATCATACCTCGCCGCTTCATCAGGAAAGTCTAGCGGCTTCGCGTTAGACGGAAGACCTAAACGTGTCATGTATTGCTCCCAGGACTCGGTGGTTGGACGTGGATCCGGTCCGGTTTGTGTGGGTTTGATGTCCGCGATGACGTGAATTTGGAATGACATGGTCGTTGATGTATTGAGGGTGTGTTAGGCGAGGTGTAATTGCGACCTTACGGATTGGAGAAAAGGGGAGAGCCACTATAGTGTTTCGGTTGCGTGATGGACTTGGGAACACATGGTATAGTGTTAATGTAGACTTCTTTGACCCCTTTCACCAAAGCATACAAAGGCCTAGATTTCAAGGCGTAACATGCCATTCACTTCAGTGCCGAGAGAAATGTGAAGCTATTCTAGCCCCGCTTGCTAGTGCACCCAGAGAGAAGTCGATCATGAATTAAGTTTGGTATTTTACATGTATACCCTTTACTGTACATGGTCAACTGAAGCCGCTGTACACAGAGCCCTGTCTAATCAAGACAAACTCTTGTCGCACGGCTGACACCTGATGTACAAGACCCATGCCGCTAGTAAACACATTCGAACAAGTGGCATAGTCCGCTGACAGCACACCCTAGATTCCAGACAAGTACCCCACCTGTAGTATCTTACAGCTTCATCAGTAATCCCATCACATACCAAGCCGCTGAAACCGGGACGAAAGTTCAGAAACATCTAGGTGTCATGTCAGCATACACGCAATGAGATCAGAGCGTTCAAAAGCATTCCACTAACTCGCAGAAGCCTCGTCAGCCACCCTATCCGAATGCCGTATGGTGCCTGTAAAACGCCCTGTACCACCAGCAAGCATGCCATCAAACTCTGCGGCGCGAGCTGCTTCAGCGTCTTCCCAGCCGGTTCGCAAGTCCCAGGCCGCATCCAGTGCAGCCAGCTCAGAAGGATCGATATCTTGCACAATGTCACCCAGGTGGCTCCACTTGGCGCTCAGCATAGCAGGCGCAAGAGCGACAATACGCTTGCTAAGCATCTGGTTGCGCCAGTGAGCAGCCATGCCAAGAGGATCGACATCAGCTTGATCAAAGGATGAGCTGGACAGCTTAGCATAACCGCATGAAACAAACTCGATTGTTCGCAGTGAGGTAGTGCGCTCGCCGTCGGCCTTGGAATGCTCAGATCCAAAATCGGAGAGATTGGTGCCGGGTGAGATCTGATCAATGATGTCCATCCAAGAGCCTTCACGGGGCTGTGCCTTGAGTACAGACTGGGCGTCACCTGGAGCTGGATTGTTTGCTAATGCAGGAAGAGGTTGAGGCTGCTGTCCCAGAATCAACTGCGTTTGCAATTGATGGACCTGTTGAGCGAGCTGGGCCACAGTGGCGAAATTGATATGCTGTTGAGCAATTGCCTGAACCTGCTGGTTTGGCTGCGCCTGTGGCTGCACCGGAGCTTGGGGTTGACCTTGGGGTTGAACTTGAGCTGGTGCTTGTCCTTGACCTTGAGGTTGAGCTTGATTATGTGGCTGTTGTCCTGGGTTGTTGGGCACCTGTCCGATCTGCTGTTGCAGTTGGTTATGTAAGGCCGCTATATTGTTGTTTTGAAAACCTCCAGCGTGGGCCTGTAGGTGTTGAAGTTGCGTTTGAAGCGTCTGGATATAAGCCTGAAGGAACTGCTGCTGATTTGGCACTAATTGCGGACCTTGGGCACCGACAGCGCCAAATAGTGCACCTACCGGAAGATGAGGCGGCATTATATTGTGAAATGCCGCTGGTTGCGGGTGTGGGTTGGCGTTAGGACGCAGCACGCCCGTCAGTGACACCGAATCCAATACCAAAGTCTGCAGCTTGTACCGATCGTGCATCTTGACGAATTCGCGCAAAGCTGGTGGCGTAATCCAGCAGTTGTTAAGCACGAGTTGTTCTACATGAGGGAATTGGAGCAAACCTGCCTTCACAAGAGCTGCGTCAGTCGCGACCAGCACCGTAGGGTGGATAGAAGGAGGATTCTCTGAACGGCCTCGCATATCCATTACGGGAGCAGGAAATAGCAGTTTGTTCCTCGCGTATAGTCCCTCAGCATGTTCGCCTCCAGTGACAAAACCAACTTTCAGATGACGGATGTTCGCTCGACCAGCAACATGATGGCGGAGTAGGTCGAATAGTATACCGTGGCTTTGCGTGGGGCAAATCTTTGGCGCGTCAACGAAGCCGGCCTCGTCCTTTTGCACAGTCCGCCAGCATGGGATCACCATGATAGTAACGTTGTGGAGTTCTGGTAGTGCGTCCCAGAAATCCGATCGATTTAGCATTGGGAGGTAACGATCGGAGAGCCCGGAAATGTTCAGCGTGTGTACGTGTTCGAACGTGGTCGGGTTGTCGATAATAGAGAGCATGTACGAAGACATGAACGCTCGTTGGGCCCACTCAGTCTCCAATAGCCATTCTTTCTGCGCTTTGGTGAGCTTGGCGGGTATGACAGGGTTCACAAGGTGCGCTCCTTCCGATGGCATCTTAATCGATGAGAACAGAATACCTGTACCTGAAGGTGGTGGGGTTGAAACGAAGCGCTCCAGAACATACGGGTCTTCGAAGCTATTAGGAACAGGGAGATCGCCGGGTTCATAAGGAGTAGCAGCATGGAGAAGCTGAGGATCCAAGTAGGGCATCTGTGGTTGCTCATCTGCAAGATTGTTGGCATCCTTCAGCTCGGAAAGAGGAAGTTGACCATCCATCCTGTATAGTGTGGCCAGTCTAACATCGCTACCAGCGTTCTGGTGGCATGCTTCAATGTGATTCCAGAGTTCCTGTTGGGCCTGGGCTCTACGATCTGGGATGGCTTTGGCAGTCCCAAAGACGCGAGATGGCTTTTGCAAGACACGTGCTCGAATAGATCTGTCCGGTCCGTTCAGCCATCCTAGACCGCTATCAATGGAAAGCGCCAGTTCCCTGACACTTTTAAGCTCTGAAAATGCTGTTTTCATCCGCGGTGTTTCATCAGCGGCATTCTCGAGTCCAGCGACAGTATCGAAGCGACGATACTCTTCATGTGGCCAGTCGTAGTTACCCCAAAAGCTTGTCTTTTTCTCCGTCAGTGACTTGACGGGCGGCATGGAAAGCGATTCTTCGTTGACTTCAAAGCTCATGCCAAACTTTCTAATGTGTGTACCGAAGCCGCGGAAGACGTCGAGGCCATGGCCGTTGTACACTTCATCGCCGTTTGCGTTCTTCCATAAGTAGCTGGGTTGCTCGATTCGTGCGCGCTTTTTGCCCTTGAAGTCAGGCTTGTGCTCTTGTGCTAGCATGCCGTAGATCTCGGTATTGAAGGGAACAACCACTGTCCGGAAGATGACCTGCGAGACCGATTTGTTCATCTCGCGGCTTACAAGACGCAGTGATTTTATGTCGTCGCGGTTGAGGTGTTCCGCGATCATCTCTACAAGCTCAACCGGCAGCTTCCATTTCGGGCGCCCAACCGAAGGACTAGGAAGAGTGTCATGCGACGCCTCATTCCTTGCAGTCTTTACTGCCTTCTTTCCACTTTTCTTAGAGGGGGGATGCTTTGGATCCTGATCAGATGCGAGCAGTTTGCTCTTGTCGAGCAGGTAGTATTTGGCGGGTAGTTTTGTGGAACTGCGGCATTCGGGCCAAATATCGTTCGCTTGAGGGTTGGGGCTGATGCTGTTGTATAGCATGGCACTGATGGCACCCCTGAAGTTAAGGACGTGTGCGATGGCCTTTCCTTCTGGGCCCTCATAGCTATCGCGCGAGCGCTTCGAAGGGCCGGGCATGGTGTGGTGATGTGAGTAGTTGAAGGGACGGTGGAGATTGTTCGCGGGTGACGAGGGGCCTCCAAAGGGAGCTGGTGTACCAATTGGAATTCGGTCTGCTTCGTCGTCCCAGTCGCCGTCGGTGAAGTGAACGCGCCGGGAGTGATCACCGGAATCACTTTCACTGTGATCGTATATGCCCGCATCCTGTTCTCCAAACCTCTCGGCGTCTTCCAACAGGTCCAAGTGCAAGGCCATCGCAAGCTCGTGGTCGTAAGGATCTTCTGACATTGAGCCTTCGCCTTCGCCTTCGCCTTCACCTTCTGGTGCTTGAGGGGTCGGGTTGTAGAGCGAGTGAGCGAAAGGAGGATGCCTTCGCCGTCCACGTGGGTCGAGGCGGTATCTGTATGGGCGGCCGCGTGACGAGGAGCCTCGGTAAGATGTCGCTCCTGGGTTTGCGAAGTATTGATGAATGAGAGGCTGATATATGTTGGGCGGGTTGTTCGCGGCTTCGGGACGTGGGGAGGGCGTAGGGCTAGCAAAGAGGGTCGCGGGCTGTTGCACGTCAGCATATGGCAGGAGCGAAGGGGTAATGATGGCCTCATGCCTGCCAAAAGCAGATGTTGCTGTCGGCATGCACGTGCGGCGTGCCGTAACGGCGGAAGGTGCGTATGAGGTTTGCCGTACCTGGGCAGGAGCGTTTGTTTGGGTTCCGCTACTCTCACCTTCCGTGTCCTGGGGCGCGGCTTCGTTCGAGCGCAATGCCCACCATGGCGTCAGCCTTTGGGTGATACTGCGCCTTCCTTCGTTGTTCGCCATGATCTCGTGACTGAGCCAGACCGCTTCTTGGGCGATCTACAACGTCTCGGGACTCCAGATAGCTTCCGAAGGGCACGCGGTACAGCGGTAATACAGCACTGCGCCCATGGAGCCGCGACGGCAGGCCGTTGGGAACCGGCGGATATTTCTGTACCTGAGTGTCTATTAGTGAGATGACACAAAGATATCAGTGTGCATGTCGCGATGAGAGTGAGGTTCGGCACGGCGGCATGCGGTGGTGTTGCATGCTTCATTCACAAGCCCAAGCCCAAGAAGTTGTTTGTGCTGGAGCCGCAAACGCGCCCCGCCGAGCCCATGCACGATGTCATCCCGCTCTGCGAACCATCCCCAGGTCTCCGCATTTGCGCCACGGCCGACATTACCCCTGGCAGCAAGATCCTCTCTCAGTGCTACTAATGCTATAGCATCTTTACTGCTTACAGCTCTTTTCAGCATCGCGCCGTGCTGTTCACTGTGAATAACCCTGTCTTCTGCTCCTGCCCTGTGCCTCCGTGGGCGTCGATAGATCCGCACGCCCTGGCATCTATCTGTCAAATGCCAATTATCCATTGGGAGAATCTGTGCCTGAGAAGATTAGACAATTAGTAGTAAGAAAGAAAAGGAACTGGACTTTGCTCTAATCAGGCGTGCCATCGCCACCCTCACAGACCACGTGCGGAGCGCGGAAATCCGCTCCGCAAGGCTGCAGCATAAACCGCCTGCCCAGCGAGACATACGACCTTCACGTTCTCAACTACCAATGCCCAGCGCCAATTCGCAAACTATGGAAGCCATGCCATCTTCCAATACTGCTTCACCACTTCTTGCCCTGCCGCGCGAGTTGCGCGACGAGATTCTTGGCTACCTGATCCTACCGCAGTACGTCTATACATCGACTTCGATAGAGGACACCCAGCATTTGTACAGATCGCGTCAGATACCCTTGGATACATATGTCGATACACGCATCTATCTCCCTTCCCGTCCACCTCCAAACGTCCTAGCAACGTGTCGGCAGCTACGGGAAGAGTGTCTAGAACACCGTCTTCTGCTGTCAAGGGTCACTCCAACAACGCCAGACTCGGAGGAGCAGCCCTTGAGTAATGTCGTGGCTGAGAGGCTTGGGACCGAATTTGCCGAAGAAGCAGAGCGTGCCTGCGACGATGACGCTCTGCGTATTACAGTGGAGGTCCAGCGCCAGCTACGTGGGGCTCACGGTTACTACGTCCCAACGCGCGAAGAGATGTCACCTCGTTTCCTCGCACTACTTCCAATTATTGGCAGGACTAAAAAGCTTAGGCTGGCTATCTGGCCCGGATACGACTGGTGGAATGGTGGTCCGCAGGTGTTCATCGATAAACGCGGGAATGCTCGCGTCAACCCTGGTGAGGCAGCGAAGCCCAATGCTGCCTCAGTTGCCATTAGCCGGATCCTCCAGTACTTCCCTCACGTCGAAGAGCTCAGTGTGGATGTCCTCATGCAGGCATCCGATGGTGGTAGATGGGACTTGCCAGACAAAAAGTGGGAAAATGTTCAGCCTTGGTTGGATGCACCCGTTACACCTGCAGTAGGAGAGACAGTGAGGCAAGTCACTAGGAAGCTAACCGGCTTCTGGAAGACATCAGAACCGGAGCCCTTCTACATTCAGCACGAGGTTCGTCAATCGGGTAATACTTGGAAGGTCGACAGGAAGGGCGATATGGGCACCGTGAGTCGCTTTCGAGCCATACGTATTTGTCTGTCGCTTACAATTCCAGCCGACGATGAAGTCCTTCTGCGATACCGGCAATGATGCCGACATGGAATTTCTCAGATCGCTCGTAGTCGAAGAATCTTTCGTCCGAAATGATTAGAAGACATGAAGCTGAGGTCATGTCTAGACCCGCATGAGCGTCGGAAAATTACTGTGGCCCTACTCCTTAGTCCCACCGACGTTTATATTGCCCTCATCAAGCATCGGCGAAATGTTTCAGGCGCACGGAATGACTTGTGGGGAAGCTTGACTTGACAGACAGGGATCCATGCGCGCGGAGCGTTCCCGACGCATCGCAAAATCGATGCACATCACGAAGAACATCGTCTTTCGACAACTAACTGCTGATCAGCTTCTGAGGTTCTTCCGTCAGCTCCATCAATACTAAACTACCAGGCAAATCCACCAATGTGCCAAGTGGCCCTCCCACCTTTCTCGGATGATCGACAAGTCTACGGCCTGACCATGGGACACCCTTGAGAGGAGTAGCGTCTCGTTTGGGCATAGCTTGCTTGACATGTTCATTCCTTCGAAACAACGGGGTCGACTACGAACACAGATACTCCGTGAGCACGTTCTCCTCTTTCCATTTCTTAGCTCGTACGATGTCTGACGTTGTACTTAAAGCCGATCTGCATCTTCCCAAGTCTACAATACACAGTCCAGATAACAAATAAACTACGACACTCCTTTCTACTACTACCATCTGTCAACATGAAGTTCAGCGCGCTCCTCATCGCCAGCACGGCATCTCTCGCCCTCGCCGTACCTACCGCTACGATCCAGAAGCGTGCAGACTACTGCGGCCAATGGGACAGCGCCGTGACCGGTGATTACACCGTCTACAACAACCTCTGGGGCCAAGCCGACGCCACATCCGGTTCCCAATGCACCGGCGTTGATGGTCTCAGTGGCAGGACCCTCAAGTGGCACACTTCATGGTCCTGGGCTGGCGGGTATGTCCTTCTCTCTCTCTGACACCAAACTCATACTTACATCGCCTCTAGCCCTGGACACGTCAAGTCCTACGCCAACGTCGTAACAAAGATCACCCAAAAGGCCCTCTCATCCATCAAATCCCTTCCTTCGGTCTGGAAATGGTCCTACGCCGGCGACGACCTCATCGCAAACGTCTCCTACGACCTCTTCACCTCCTCCAAAGCTGGCGGTGACCCCGAGTACGAAATCATGATCTGGGTCGGTGCTCTCGGAGGCGCTGGTCCCATTTCCGCCACCGGCAGCCCCATTGCTACCGTCACCCTGGCTGGCAACAGCTGGAAGTTGTACAATGGCAAGAACGGCCAGATGAATGTTTTCAGCTTTGTTGCCGAGAAGCAGATTAACAGCTTCAATGGCGATTTGATGGAGTTTGTCAAGGAGGTTACTGGCAAGCATGGTATGCCCAGCAGCCAGATCTTGACAAGTGTTGGAGCTGGCACTGAGCCTTTCTCTGGTAGCAAGGCGAAGCTCTCTGTTACTGAGTACAGCTTGAGCATGAGCTAGATGCATCCCGCTCTTGGTTTATTGGAAACCTTGTAGATGCACATATGCACCTCTTCTTGTATATACTTTTGTCTTACTCTGCACATACTTCTCTCGCGCACTGCACATACAATGATCAAAACATTGCTCTGGCTTCTTGCGCGCTATTGTGGTATCTACACTTCTTGCTCGACTTGGAGGATGGTATCGCGGGCCGCTCTTCCTCGTCTCGCTTCTGAAAACTGACGTTCCTACTCCACGTTACACGAGGCAGCCACCGATAGCATCGTCTAACCTAACCCGGTGCGCAATGCGACAGCGTCACTGGAGGCCTGACAGGTAAGCTTCAACAAGCCTTAAGAAGCTCTTCAGCCAAGCTGCAGGTGGAGATGAAAGAACCAGACCAGCGCTGATCGTCAACCTCTTTCTGTAATACTACAGTGATCTATGTCAAAGAGTAACAAAATCATGGCACCAAAAATCGCAATCATTGGCGCAGGCCCCGGCGGCTGCATGCTCGCACGCCTGTTACTCACCCAATGTGACTGCAGCACCACCATCTTCGAAGCAGAAGCCTCCATCAATTACCGTTCACAAGGCGGTACCTTGGACTTGCGCGCCAACACAGGTCTCGCTGCAATAAAACTAGCAGGCCTGTGGGACGAGTTCCAAAAGTACGGCCGCTACGACGGCGAGAGTCTGCTTGTCACCGACAAAAACCTCACGACATGGTTGAGAAGAGGTGGACGAAAAACAGCAGACGGGAAGCTGAGCCCAGGAGACGCACCAGAAATCGATCGTGCAGATCTGAGGAGAATGCTCATGGAGAGCTTACCTCATGACACCGTTCGCTGGGGGTACAAGCTCTCGCGCGTCGAAGAAAGCAGTTCAGGACTACGTTTGTGTTTCGCGAACGGCGAAGTGCTAGACGGCTTCGACTTGATCGTAGGTTGCGACGGCGCTTTCAGCAAAACACGCAACCTCTTAACATCAGAGAAGCCATACTACGCCGGTCTAGGCGGCTGGACAATGTACATACCCAACGCCTCGACCGCTGCACCAGACCTACACAATTTCGTCAACAGAGGCAGCGTCTTCGCCTACTCCGACGGAAAATCGCTGTCCATACAACAACTCTCCGACTCCTCCATCTACGTCGCCTACTACGGCCAGCACCCAGAGGATTTTGCCCAAACATGCGGTTTCGACGCCCAGAACGACGTCGAAGCAGCGAAATCAGTACTGAGGAAGGAGCTGCACGATTGGTCACCCCAGCTCCTCGACGCAGTAGAAAAAGCAGAGACAGGACTCGTATGGAGAAACCTCTACCAACTCCCCGTAGGCTTCACCTGGCCACACAGACCCGGCATCACGCTCCTAGGCGACGCAGCGCATGTCATGACGCCATTTGCAGGAATTGGCGTTAACACGGCGTTTTACGATGCCATAGTTCTTACTGAGCAGATCGTTGCGTACAGTTCATCTAGCTCCGCCGGCGGCGAGGGTGTTAATCAGGTGGAGGCGCTGGGACGGTATGTAGAGAGGTATGAGAAGGAAATGTTTAGGCATGCGCATGCTGCGCAGCGGCGTACCGAGGGCGCGAAGAATGCTATGTTGTTTACGCCTGGGGCGCCGAGGACGAGTATTGAGTCGTGGGTGCTTTGGCAGGCGGAGGAGCAGCTGCCGGGGTGGGGGAGGGGGCTTGTTGGGGTGGTTGTGTATGTGGGGTATTGGGTTTATAAACTGTTTGTGTAGAAGTTGGCAATGTCAGTCAAAAGGTGCATGCTCTTCTTGTTGGTGTTGGTCTTGTCTAAACGGGCATAGGAGTTATGGAGGAAGGCGCGGTATCACTTCGGAGCATGTTGGCTGCCTGCTCCCAAACGAAAACTCGCGGAGCTCTCCACTCCGACCTTCGACACCGCTTTTATCTCCTAACCATCACTTATCGAAATGTTACCTCGGTAGACACCAGTTTTTATCGTTTCCGATCTACATATGCACCTGCTACATTCATCCAAGTCGACCCAGTGAAGTATTGCTGAACCTTTCTCGCTTTAGTGCAAGCTACCCGCATCGGCTCGTAGCGACCAATAGCCGCAGAGCACCCAGACATGTGCGTCGCGCCGTACTGCATCTCAACTATAGCCCGCGAACGCAGCAAATCAGAGCTGCTGCATTTCTGCTGATGACGACTAACTACTAGGTTGCATCTTCAACTTTCCTACTTGCGATGCTCGCCCCGCTACCGTTAATCCCACCATCCCGTGTCAACGCTACCGACATGGCAGCATGGTCCCTCCACGAGCTGTGATTGAAGGGTTGCGTTCCGTGAACTTCTGTTCCTGCAGGCATGACGCAGTAGAGACGCAGAAACGTCCAGGCGTAGCTTGCTTGGAATCCTGAAGCTTGAAAATGGCTCAATCCTCTCGAAAGCTACAAAAAGGCCCGGAGAGCCGGTAGCTTTGGGCTGGCAAGTTCGATCGGCGTCCTCCAGCAGCCGTTTGTCAATATGAAGCTTCAATACCTTTCGTTGCTGCCATTGGCATCTATCGCCAGCGCTAGCTGGTCGAAGAACATCAACTACCGCTCGCCTTCGGAGCACCACCCTGCCCTAGGTGTCTCAATCCACAAGGTTGTCAAGAGAAACGACCCAGCAAGCACCTATGCCGCCTCCAGCTTGAACTTCACCCATGGCGTCGCTTCAGGCGACCCATACCCCAACAGCGTCATCCTCTGGACCCGCGTCGCTCCTCAAAGCGACAATTCGCAGTCCAATGTCACGGTCACCGGCTACGCACCTCTTTTCGACCACGACAACGAGAAGTACGTCCAGGTTTCCAAGGCACCAGTCTGTGTCGAATACAAAGTCTACGACAACAAGAATTGCTCCACAACCGTCGACTCTGGAAAGGTGTTCACGAGCTCTGACGTAGACTTTACCGTCAAGGTCGAGGCCAAGAACTTGAAGCCGTACACGAACTACTACTACCAGTTCAATGTGTGCGGTTCGGAGAACAAGAGTCCTCTTGGACGTACAAAGACCACGCCAAATGCGGACGACGATATCACCGATGTTAGCATTGCCGTGTACAGCTGTGCAAACTACCCATTCGGTTTCTTCAACGCCTACGGAAACACCGTTCGCAAGGTGCGTACTGGAGACTGGTCATATTTTCTACCGAGCTAATTATCAAACCAGGACTCCGTTGATTACGTCGTTCATCTCGGTGACTACATCTATGAATACAAGAATGGAGATTACGGCTGGGGCAACTCGCTTGGCCGCATTCCTCAGCCAGACCGTGAGATCTTCACTCTTTACGACTACCGAAGGAGGCTCGCAACTTACCGTACCGACCTTGATCTCATTGCTAGCCATGAGCAATTCCCTTGGATTCCTGTTTGGGACGATCACGAGGTTGCGGACAACACTTACCGTGACGGCATGTCTGAACTCAACAACACTGAAGACTCTTTCCTCCGCGACGGTGGTGTCTCAGTCGACCAGCGTAAGATGAACGCTGTTCGTGCTTACTTCGAATGGATGCCCATTCGTCAAGTCGACATGGACGATAATCTGCGCATCTGGCGTTCGTTCTCCATCGGAAAGCTTGTCGACTTGATGATGCTCGATACCCGTCAATATGATCGTTCCATCACCGATCTCTACTGGAACACGGACTACGTTCACGACATCTCCAACGATGCCGGTCGCTCCCTGATGGGCTCCCGTCAAGAGAACTGGTTCTACCGCAGTCTTTCCGAGTCTTCCGAGCGTGGCACAACATGGCGTATCGTCGGATCTCAGATCGTCTTCTCGCGCGTCAACCAATCCGCTGCCTACGGAGAAGACAACCCGCTGAACTACGATGCATGGGATGGTTACCAATCGAATAAGAACCGCACGCTCAACCACTTGTACAGCAACAACATCAACAACAACATCTTCCTCGCAGGTGACAGCCACGCTTCATGGGTCAGCGACCTCATCTGGCTCGACGAGAAGGACTACGACTCCAGCACCGGCGCCGGCAGCATCGGTGTCGAGTTCGCCGGCTCAGCAGTCACATCCCCCTGCCCCTACGGCGCGAACATCACCCTCGCAACCGCCAACAACTACTCTTCCATCATCCAGTCTTCCAACGCTGAGCTCCAGTGGCAGGACCTTTACTACCGCGGCTACTTTGAGATGCACTTCACCCACGACGAGATGACCGCTAACTTCTTCGGCCTGCCTACTGTGGTTACGCGCAACGGCTGGGAAATTCCTATTGCCAACTTTACGGTCAAGAGTGGAGAGAATAGGCTACAGAGGCCTGTCGCTGGTGGTATGGTGGAGAGTGGAAGTTTGAAGGGAGGAAAGACGGTGCAGACGAACTTGACTATTGATACTAACAATGGTACTTGGTTCGTTAGTCAGGCGGATTTGGAGGTTTTGTAGAGTAGCGGATGACTCGGCTCAGTTACCCAGCATCCCAAGCCCGAGCTGGACCTAAAGTACCAAGAAATAGACACATAAACAAACTGCTCGCCGACGTATTTTTTGATTCCTTGGAGGTGATTACTTGAAACCATAAACAACGTTGGCTGGGCGTTTGAACCGTCGTGCTGCTAGGGACCCGAGCCCGGCTTGACAACTCGGTAGTGCGCGGAAAGTGTGTGGAGGGAAGGCGGAGATCAGGCCGCTATCGGGTAGGTCTTGGCATTCGTCCACTGGTGATGTCATTCTGTCAGCTGGAAGCACCGGGAGCTTCTTCTTCCTGAACATCACAACTAAAGTCTGACAGTTCACCAGACATACACGGCATTACAGCAGATTGCGATGAAGACCAACGTTGATTCACCACATCGGGCAACTCAGTGATGAGTGGCATTCTTCCAGGGCACTTACGGTGCTGCAGCCAAGAGTACCTAAGAAGTTCACTAAACTTCTCCGCTGCGGACACCAACGTCAAGATCAATCGAGACCCGAAGGTCTATTTCAATTCTCTGGGGAAACGATAGCGCCTTACGAGTACGTTTGGTCGACATTAAGGCCAACACAAGCTAGCGCCTTGGGCACGTAGTCCCTTTTCTGTCAAGCAGCGTCAGCACAGCCACGCGGGTAGGTCGATCATGGCTCAAAAAGGAAGACTTGGTGAAGGAGTAAGCCCGATCAGGAGCTGGGGTAAGAGTACGGATCTTACTCTACCCGCACCAAGATAGCTAGGCGATATCTTGGGGGCGATCGTGGGCTTGATGGATGCAAGCTCGCCTTGCAAAAGTATGGGATCTTCCGTTACCAAGACGGTGGACGGCGTCTTCTACGGCTCGTTCGAGCGCTGTGCTCATTGGGCGCACATGCTAGGTTTCTAATGGGCTCAACTCTCGTTGGCCAGATTCATGCAGACGGCAGCCTCGCATCGGGGTTCACTCCTTCCGTCTAAGTTCTTGTCAGCAAAATGGAGATACCAAGACCACTACCCATACCGCGGGTCACGCCTTACATCGCATGTACGGGCTCGGCCATGGCGGAAATGATCTCAAATCATACTGTTGACTTGGCGAAAGCTACGTTGAAGATTTCACCAAGACACCAGTGTCCATCTCCAAGAGTCTTTACCACCGATCCATGCTTGCAGTGCGTCGTCCACCGATGTCATCGGACCAGGGCAGAAGGGAAACGAAGTTGAGCTCTGATGGTGAAGTGGAGAGCCGTATGTGTATAAAGGACCGCACAGGATAGCTTCATTTATTTCTCATCAGCATCTCACATCCTCCTCACTACATCTACATACCATCCTACAGCTTCCGCTACTTACACAACATCCACCATGCATTTCACCACCCCCGCCCTTCTCGCTCTCATCTCCGCTCCCCTTGCCTTCGCCGCTCCCACTGCCGGCAAGCACGACTACAAGACCGACTGCAAGAAGGACTTGGAGGCCAAATGGAACGCTAAGGACAACGGCTGGAAGAAGAACGAGAAGCTCTTCTACTTCGACGCCGAATACGTCGTCAAGGCCACACCCGACCAGGTCATCGCCAACACGGGCGCACCTGCACCCGGCCAGCCCGGCGCCAAGGGCCTCTTCAAATATGGCATCAACATCGCTGAGAACACCATCTGCTACAACATCACCCTGAGCGGTGTAACTGGAGACTACCAGTCCCCAGCGCTCACTGCGACTCACATCCACGAGGCTGTCAAGGGCAAGGCTGGACCACCCAGACTTGTAAGTTTACCCCCTTTTCCTCTTGCATTCCGCATGCTTGAGACGATTACTAACACACATCTCACAGGCCTTCCCCAACCCTACCGGCCCAGATGAGCGCCGCACTTCCGTTGGCTGCCTCAAGGGTCCCTTCACCGTTGGCGTCATCAACCCGACTACCCAGAAGGATCAGGCTGATGGCTTCCACGTTAAGCAGATTGTAGCTAACCCCAAGGGCTTCTTCACTGACTCGCACACTGCGCAGTTTGTTGCTGGTGCTGTTAGGGGTCAGCTTGGGTACTAAGCCTTCCTTGGGACAGTAATAGGGGGAAGAAGTAATTGTTGAGGATAATACCTAATAATTTGGTAGTTTCTAATGTCTAAGAAATGAACGCATTGTCTTTATAGAGATTTCATGATGTGACTTTTCCGTGCTGGTTTCCGTGCTTGAAGTTCGTAAAGGGTCTTGATTGCAATCCCGGTGGTTGTGTACCATGGTTAACATGTCGCGAACCCTGAATACTTCGTAGGCAGCAGCGCAATAAAGAGAGACTGAAAAGTTTTGCAAAGTCACACTCTGTAACAGATCTTTTCGTCGCCTATCGCTCATACGTACAAATGGCTACCTACTTCTAGGAAGTATTTCCTACTCCTTACCTTATCCTCCACCAACGTTACCAGTGAGTACTTGACCTCTGGTCTTAGGCATTACTGACTCATAAGAATCCGCTCAACGTTTCAACACCAAAGAAATGCAACCTTGGAACATGCCTATTCTAACCATCCTGGCTATTCGCAGGCATCGCCGGGGACTTATAGAAGAGCAACAGAAGTTGATTGAAGAGATCAAAGAGATTAACGACCAAACTCACGCTCTGACTCGAATCAGGGAAGATTTGGAGGATATTTCACGACATATCGATGAGCTAGAAATCCGATACGGCATAAAGAAGCGGTAAAGATGGGTTTGGTCAGATATGGCTCATGGCTACACTCTCCTCTCTCGGAATGATTTCGGAACATCTACGGTGGTGAAGTAATCACTTCTCCACATTGATACCATTCAACTCAACCCAGATTGTAAATAGAAACTACACCCTTCTCAACTTGATCTGGTTATATGTATGTCTTTCGGCTCTTGCTTGATATCCACAAGTCCTCGATCGTATCCCGTGGTGAAGATGAACAAGGTGTCCAACCGCACTTTCCCTTCTGGGCCATGCTCTCGCGTTTGCTACCGCTAGCGCGCCTCGTCTCTCACCACTTACCACTACCGAGCGACTTCCAACACCAGACTCTGCATCGTCTCTGTCGCCCAATTGACTGCCATGGCGCTCTCAAACCCCGCCTCAGATACCGCAGGATCAGCGATCTCACCCCACAAAGCCGGTCTTACCAGCGCACTCGGTATGCTCGCGATGCAAGACCCCTCCGTTCCAACACCCGGCAAGTGCCACATCGATAGATGCGCCGTCGAGATTATGATACAAGTGGCTGAGAGTCTGGGATACAAGGGTCTATGTTCTTTGGCACGCGCCTCGAAGCGCTACACAGAGGCTGCGCAGGATGTCCTCTACCGCTTTGTCGACCTTCGTCCGGAGGACCAAAATTCAGAATATTTAGAGAGTTCAGATGACGAGTCCACATTCGACCGTCCCACCAAGTCTGCTCTCGCCGTGTTTCTCTGGACCATCAAACAAAAGCCTCACCTGGCTACCAAAGTTCAGGACTTATGGTTCCTGCCGCGTTCGCTACCTGTCGAGTATCCACAGCTTATGTATTCCAGCGTGTCGCCCGTCTCTCTAATGGTCAAGCCCGGAAGCTATGTAGTCGAAGTAGACGAGAAGAAGCTCGCTTGCGATCTCCTTGCTCGTCTTACCGAGTTGCGTTCTTTGACCATTACCGCTTTGGACGACTACACCTGCATGACCGAATTGGACAATCCTGATAACTATGGCCTTCCTTATTGGAAAGGTGGGATCAAGGGGATTGTCTTCGGAAGACTCCCGACTCCCGTAAGAAATCTCGTGCGTCTACCCTGCTTTTCGAAGCTTACATCTATCCACCTCTCTCATGGTTACCTGGACTGGCCGGTCGTTACATTACCTACACTACATTCCCTGTGTGTAGGAATCCGGGCGAGGTTGGAGACACCGTCACAGTTTTACGCCAAAGCACCCAATATCACATCTCTCACAATTGAAGCTGAAGACGAACCTCAAGACGTCGACTTCCGGGGAGCGTTAAATTTTCTCGGATTTCTCCCAAACGTCCATACATTGACTTTGGGTTCGTATATGTGGGATGTGGGCCACCCCAGATTTCCTCAGAGTGATAGAGACCATATCGGCCATTCAGTCTCAGGGAATACGGGGTCATTTCACCCACACGTCGTACAGACATTGCTTAGTTGGGGACGTTCAGTCGAGAATCTGATCTTCACGTACGCAGAGCCTGTACATTTCGGCGATACTTCAACTATTCGCCTGGACGTCAGGTCATACGTACAGCTCCGGCGGATCCAGATAGCCGAATGTGCTTTGGTGGATAGTCACAAGTTCCAGCGACCTGCAGGATCCAGCCCGTCTCAGCTGCTACCTCGTTGCATTCGAAATCTAGTCATCACTCATCCTAGATCTCCAGGGCCAGATGACGGGGACCGCAAGTTAAAGCTCGCGAGCTGGTTAGGGGAGCTGACCAAGACCGACTTTCCAGACCTGGAACGAGTTGAGGTTGTGTGTTCGGTCGGATATGGAGATGATATGGGATTCAAGCAGCGTCTTGAGCAGTCTGCAGAAGTTCGCTTCCTCGAGACTATCGGTGTGGCAGTGGTGGTCAGGAAGGAGTGATCGACAGTAGAGTGCGTGCCGGCGTTCAGTCGCCAAATGAGCGTCGGACATAGCCATCTTCGAGATGGCACTAAAGGACACCTAAGAAGTATTCGCTGGAAGTCTTGTCGAACGACTTGCATCGTGTTAGGTAGCATACACCTTCCTCCAAGGTGCATTGAGCCAGGCATTAACAGAATAACGAGATTCTACTCACACAACGCCCATCGTGCGCGTCTTCTGTTAAGTGCCTATCCTATTCTCGTCGTTGATATGTGCGACCTATGATCGAACACGTGCGTCAGGTACGGAGATGATGGAAGTCTGACGCGGTGCCGCTTGACGATAGTGTCAACGTGGCGATGTCGTTGTTAGCAGCTGCGGCGCCAGGCGACCCGTTTCAGGTTGCCTCATCAGTCGTATCCGCAAGGCATCAGTATTGATTATCTTACTCAGCTGCGAATCTCCCCCTCGCGCATTCCTCCACAACCTCCCTTGTTTGCACCTCCACCCATCATCTCATTTCGACTCATCGCTCAGTCTTGCATCACGCGTGTGCGCACGATCCCTTTGTGCGAGCGGCCAAACAACGCGGCACCCTTCGGAGTTGTCGTCTGACCGATCAGAACGCTTCGGCGATTGGATAGTGCCGTATACGAAGGCAGGACTATTGTTTCAGCATCGCGCGATACCCGTAGTCCCGCGCTGTTTCCGTTGTGTGAGGGAAGCTGGACAGCGCCCCTGGCACCATCGTGTTCCTCGCATCGCACGTATTCCGCTAGCGTGCTAGGCACGCTCAATTACACGGCACCCCACACTTTACCATGAGCATCGTCATGGCATCCGCATCGATAAAGACGAGCGAGCTGTTGCGCTGGCAGCCATGGCTTGCAGAACACAATATCGCTGGTTTTGAGCTTAAGGGCTGGATCACCCTCATCGCATTGTTACTTCCCCTACTATGCGTCTTCGCTTTCAGAAAGTACCGCAAGATGCAATACCAGAACAAGAAGCCGTTCCGATTTCTGGACCTACCACAAGAGCTGCGGGATATGGTGTACGAGCATTTCCTTGACGATCCCATCTACCCACCACCAGCGCGCAACGAAATCCAGCGCTCAACGCTGAACTGGATGCGACCCGCGCGCTGGACATCCACATCCACATCATCGCCTGTGCGACACGAGAGTAAATGGATATTCCTAGCGAACAAGCAAGTCTACTCAGAATACATGGACATGATCTGCAAGCGCAAGACCTTCCACTTCAGCGTCACGCCCCAGACATACAAGCCCGCCACAACCATCCCTCCATCTGCATTCCCAGCGCCATCAACACAGGACAACCGGGTATGGAACATCTCGCCCGACCTGCTCTCCAAAGTGCAAAACTGCTCCCTCAAACTCGTCACAACATCCTCCATGCTCGGCGTCACAGACCCGCGCTCCATGACATCCTCATCCTGGACGCTCGGCCGCCGCATGCGCGAGCAACTCAAACACATGTCCAACGTCAAGACCTTTACTCTCGACGCCAAAGCTCTCGGCGATCCCCTCTGGAATCCGCTTTGGATCTGGTACCACGCTTCCCAGTCACTCAAGATGCTCGGCACGGAGTACTCTGACACCGTGCCGCGGGGGCCACAGCTCACTGGCATAACATTCAGTTTGGATACGTGGAGCCCGGGCGAGAACTACTTGAGGAGGGATGAGGCGAGTGGTGGGCAGTGGGTGTGGTATTGCATGAAGAACCATCTTATTGGGATGGATATGGGTGCGGACATGACGGTGAGGGAGTTTTGCGCAAAGTTGTATCAGGAGTGCAGTATCTGTAGAGTGGATGAGGAGGGGGATACGACTGTGATTTGAGATGTTGCCTGGGCTGGCCCTGGCGGTGTTTGGGCAGGAACTTCTGGATTGTATTGATAGCTCCGGCGTCTATTTGTAGCTTTTTCCTGCGCATCGCATGCGCATGACTGTATTCCTAGCACTATTCTTATATCATCTAAGAGAAGCTATTCTCAGCCTTTACTTCTTCTCCTCCATCATCTCCTGTGCAGGCGCAGGCAGTGTCGCATACCGCGCCATGACCTCGATGTTCTTCTCCTTCATCATCTTCTCATCCGTCTTACTTATCTCAGCCAGGGTCTTGAAGTAATCGATGTAAAACGCGGGGGTATACGTGTTGAAGAACTTGGACTCTTCGTTTGTAGGGTTCGAGAAGGTGTGGGGTGCGCGGATGGGTACGGTAACGTAGTCTCCGACGTAGGCATCTTGTATGGCGCCGTCGGGTGCGTGGAACTGTGAGGAGAGTTAGCTGTCTGATCTGGTGAAGCAGGATGAGATGAATGGGAAGGTAGATACGTACCCGAACCATTCCTTTGGTTACAAGGAACGTCTCGTCGTGCATCTCATGCCAGTGTGCTGGCGGCCCAGGTGTGTTTGGAGGCAGTGTGAACTCTGCAGAGCCTATGCGGTTGTCTGTTCGCGATCCATCTTCCATGACTCTGCAAGTAATTTGGCCTAGTTTGAGTATTTCGCCTTGCTTTGCGGAAACAAAGTTGATGGGTCGGCGTGGCATCTTCATGCTTGCCATTGCTTGTCGGGCTTCGTCGTCCATGGTGAGCTCGAAAGTGAGAATCTGGAGTGGTGAGGTAGGTAGAGTTGAGTGTCTTTTTCGCGGGTTTGTTAGGTAAAGGTGAGCTGAGATGCGCGGAGAGACCCTAGGTCAGTCATATAAGAAGTGTGGTGGATGAAGAGGCTCAAATGTAAGCGCTGGACTTCACTACTGCGGAGAGCCGGCGGATGGCACAAGAGCATGTGTGCCCTACAGGTTGATCGGAGGTCCGCACCAATGGACGACTGCGGAAAAACATCACTCGACTATAGGTAGACAGTAAGTATCCACAAGGCAGTTTCATACGTCAAGTTTGTAAGATGATGCGTTGTCTGAACTTTGATGAGATGGTGCCGTCGCGGGGAATGATGCCCCGCCAGCCGCGCCTAACTCAGGGTTAGCGCGGGGCCTTTCCCTTTTTGGCGGGCCTGATCCCTTCCCCACCTTTGTCCGCCCTGTACGCCCTTCCACTTACCTGCAGCGTACCTGCATGGCTGCCTATCACTGGATGTCGCTGTTACGCGTCTGATCGCTGCCTAGGAAGCAGCATATTCATCAAAGCTAACCTTTCCACACACCTGAAGTCTACTAAACACTGGCCAGCTCATCTCAAACCCCCAGCATCCCTGAACAACCACAACTCCCATCAAAATGTCGCAAGAGACCCCGCAGAAGATGCCGAAGAAGATGTGGAACGTCCTGGAAAACAACCCAGAGGTCATGAACCACCTGGCTCAAGACCTCGGTCTGGACACGACAGCGCTCTCTTTCTACGATATTTACTCACTCACTGACTCCGACATGTTGAGCTTCATCCCGCGACCAGCGGTAGCCCTACTTGTCATCATTCCTCTGACACCAACCTGGGACGAGGCCCGAACAACAGAAGACAAGGACAAGACCGAGTATGAGGGTAAAGGCGACGCCGAACCCGTCATATGGTTCAAGCAGACCATAGGAAACGCTTGCGGCAGCATAGGCCTGGTACACTGTCTGCTCAACAGCGACGCTGCACAGCACATCCAGCCCTCTTCAACACTAGCCCAGATCCGCGAAGACGCGCTACCAAAGCCCATCTGGGAGCGCGCGGGAGTGCTCGAAGACTCCGACGCGTTCGAGAAGGCTCACGCAGACGCCGTGAAACTGGGAGATTCTGCACCACCTGCAGAGATCGAGGAGGCACATACCGGTCAGCATTTCGTGGCTTTCGTCAAGGCGAAAGATGGGCACCTGTGGGAACTTGAAGGTGGTCGCATGGGTCCGCTTGATCGGGGTGTGTTGGGGGAGGACGAGGATGTGCTTAGTCCGGCTGCGTTGGAGAAGGGTATTGGGCGTTTGATGAGGATTGAGTCTGAGAAAGGGGGAGACCTGAGGTTTTCTGCGATTGCTCTGGCTCCGGCGATGAAGTGAAGGTGTTGCATCTGGTCCATCTGATACGCCAATTATCCTCCGCATGTGAGTTTTTGCTTCATGCCACTGCAACACATCTCACAACCAAGACATTTATGCTCTTTCAATCACACGACTTATATGGGCACATTCATTATGTAAAGATATGTCTTGTATTGTGTGTTCTCCTTTCCCATCTACTAAAAGTTTGAGCATACTCAGTCTCCATACCCCGCCTCACTCATAAACGGACTCTTCCCACGTATGCTCTTCCCAAACCTCAACAGAATCAGCGGAATGAAACTCAACGCCAACGCGATAAAGCCCAACAGACTACTCGCCCAATTAAACCCCAACGTACGATACATACTCTGCGTCGCAAGCGGCAAGAAAGCCGCCATAAAGTTCTCAAGGAAAGCAATGCCTGCAATAGCACTCGCAGCATACTTCGCATACGCATCAACCACATATGTCGTTACTCCCGCTGTACTGCAGAACATACCAAAGCCCACGAAAGCGAGCGATATACTGGGTACGATCCATGGGATAGAAGAGTAGGACGTCCATGCAAAGTAGAACAGTCCACCGCTCAGACCGATGAACGAAGCTGGGATGCTGAGATAGAGTCGCGCTTCTGGAATCGGCTGCCCTGGAGTTTCGATGTTGCGTTTCGCAGATGCGAAGTATATGCGGTCTTGGATTAGAGATGCGATGAGGCCGATGAGCTCCCCGATTACGACGGCGCATTGCACGAGGCCTGTGCCGAAGAAAGACCAGCCGTATAGTTCTGAGAAGACTTGTACGATGGACTGCGTGAACATGAAAGCTGTGCCGATGCAGAAAGCGCTCCACAGTCCAAAGGAAAGGACGACGCCTTCGGTGCATAGCATACGCGTTGGTCGAACGAGCGTCTCCCTGAGGATCTCGCCAAAACTTGTGTGCTCTTTCTCAGCCTGGGCATACACCTCTTTCCCCGTCTTTGCGCGAACATGACGTGCACGCTGGGCGAGAATGACATCGGGTCGCACCTCAGGGAGAAGGAAGAACAGTACCGGCATAAGAGCGCTGTAGAAGATGATCTGACTCAGGAAGATCCTATATCCAGATTAGCCAGAGTCCCGCGCAGCAACTAAAACATGACTTACCATCGCCAAGTCGTATGCTGTACAACCAAACTACCAAACACAGGCCCCATATTAAGCCCCGCAAGCAATGCGAAGATGTAAAGCGACGTCCCGAAACTCTTCGCTCTCCCATCCCTCCAGATATCGCTTACAATCCCCGATGTGATATTTGCAAGGACACCCGAGCACGAACCCGTAATAATCCTCGTTATAATCAACGTCGCGAAGTTCTCGGCCAGCGCTTGCGGGATGATGAAGATGATCAATACCGCGTAGATGGCCATGTAACTCCACCGCACACCAAAGTTCTCCATTAGAGGTAGTCCTAGCAATGGTGCTGCGGCGCCTCCTAGGTTCCAGCTTAACACCGGCCAGTACGAGTGCGGAAACGCTTCATCGCTGACGTCGAAGCTGGTGTTGATTTGCTCGGCGGCGGATGTGAGCATTGTGCCTGAGACTTGGACGACGAAGGTCATGGTACAGGCTAGAAGGGTAGTCTGCCATTTCTTCGTCGGAGAGAAGTTGAAGGGGTTGGATGGGTCTGTTGGTGAGGTCCAGGTGATGAATGTGGGATCGGACTTTGAGGTGGGCGGTGGTGTAGATGCTCCTGATATATTCTGATTCGGTCGATGATCTCGCTTTTTCTCTGTCGTCTGCGAGCTTAGACTTGCCGAAGATGTCGAAGGCAGTGTTGGAGAAGCCATGAAGGAGGAGAGGCCACGGCTAAGACGGACCTAGCGTTGCCGGGTCTGGCTTATACGTCGGGGTTGTTGGAGGCGAGGGTGCGACTAAGCAGCAGTCACCCAATGCTTACACACACCTTCACACCCCTTCCCAGTCCAATCACAGTTAATATGCTGTTGTAACTCGAGTGCGACTCATGTAACCAGACGCGTAGATGCAGCTATCCGCAGCGGTACGCGCCTTTTGCCCGTGAAACTTCCTTTGGTTCTTTTCACAATGACCCCAGAGCTCAGAATTCGCATGAGCCAAAAAAGACCTTCTCAGAACACAAGCCTTTCACAAGCACCAAACCCAAGGAACCGATGTTGTCTGGGAGCTTGGTAGTTGAGTGGAGTATGGGAGACCAACAACAAGCTCGCCCCATTTTGCTCGGCGGTCACCACCATGCGAGGTGCAGACAAAAACCTGACTCTCGCTGACATCACGGTTCATAACATGCCTGACTAAGTTCACTGGATCGCTCGTGCGGCCTTGTTAACTATAACGTAACGAAAAGTGGAAGCGAGGCAAGCGCTGGCTTGGCGGGCCGTAGGTCTGGCATGGTGGGGCGGGGTGCATCTAAGATCGAGGATTCCTGGGGTTGGGGATTAGTGCACATGATGAGTGAGGTTCTTTGGAGGATTGCGAAGGTTTTGGCGATGGGAGGGATGGTGATGGTTGAGGAGATGCGATGGAGGCGTTGAAGCCGGGATGTAGCCGAAGATTTTGACGCTAAACTCTATTTGTTTATCCCGACTTTATCAACTTCTTATTCCAGTCTTCTTACACATACCTATAGATGTACCTCTGATCTGGCCGCTCACACATAGTCCTCCCTCGTTCCCTTTTCCGCACTCCGATAAATCGCCTCAATCATCTTGTGCCTCACAACAGCCTCCTCCCAAGTCGTGACACTGCCCTTGCCTTCTCCAGCCCATGCATCCCAAGCCCTACCCACATTGAACGAAGGGTCTGCAGCGTTCTCGACCTCAACCTCTTTCAATCCCTCTTGGCCCAGGGCAATTTTGACTGTAGGCTGGAACATCTGCACATGTCCGTTCGGTCCTTCCAACACGAGCGTACCCTCGGATCCGATGATCTCCCAGTAAAAGTCCCGTCCGGTGCGTGAAAAACCTGGCGCATATGTCACGTCGACATTTCCGCCGCCGTTGACGAGTTCTGCGGTGATGGAAACGAAGTCGTGAGAGGTTTTCGCCTTCTTTTCTCCAAGGGGCTTGTAGTTCTCGTCTACGAGCTCGAGCTCGGGGTATCTGTTCGACAGCACAGCGGAAATGGAGCGTAGTTCGCTGGAAAAGACGTAGCATAGAGCGTCAATGGCGTGGCCGAAGGGAATAGTGAGGATGTTTGCGCCGTTTTCCACGGGGTGCATGTACATGTAAGAGGGCATAGTTGTGCCGCCGAATATCATGCCCTGTTGTTTTCTGCGTTAGCAAGCTTGTTCATCGCATAGACCATATGCTTTCCATTCAGTTTCAAAATGATAGACATGAGAACTCACATGGCCGAACATCGTCGTCCCCAAAATCTTGCCCAGCTTCCCCGACTCAACAATCTCCTTCGCTTTCAGAATTGATGGGTTCTGGCGTGCTTGCAAGCCCACCATGGTCCTGACACCTTTCTCTTTAGCCAACGCCGTCAATTCTTCTGCTTCTTTCTCATTGCGAGCTAATGGCCATTCGCAGAAAACGTCTTTTCCCGCTTCCAGAGCCGGACGGATGAGATCATAGTGTTGGGGCACGTTGACGCTAACAGCAATGATGTCTACGTTAGGATCCTGGGCGACTGAGTTGGGAGAGTCGTGCGTAGATACGGAGTCTAGCGAGTACTGTTTGGCGGAAGCCTGAGCTGAAGCGAGAGAACTGTTCTGAAGAGCGGTGAGCGTATAGTGCGGAGTGCGTTGGAGGTAGGGAAGATGGGACTTCGATGCCCAGGATCTGGTGTTGTGTCAACTGCCGATGCTCATCAGTTCAAGAACAATGCGAATGTACCCTTTAGCAGATAGGCCAATGAGGCCGATGCGCTTTTGTGAGGTGGCCATGATAGGTCAGTACGGTTCGCGACTTTGAAGGATTGTCAGCACGGTGAACGGTGAGCAATTAGATGCTTACTCAAAATAGCGAATGAGTACCAATTTCATATATCAAACAGCGGAATGACTTTGCATTCCGGTATTTCCGCAACCTCACATCCAAAGCGGGTCCGGCCGATTGGTGTCGCGTCATTGTCGCGTGGCATGCATGACGCCATTCGCAGCTCCCCCGCTTTTCGTCCGGACGCGATTGACATCCAATATCTCGGTTTGTCTACTATCTCGCAAAATCCATGTCCGTGAATCTGGCATCACGCAGAGAATGACGTTGAATGATTTCGTCATGATTCCTATCGACACAGTTTATCCTAATGTACAACTCAGGCGTGTAGTTCAGGCGTCAGGTACAACTTTGAGGCAGCGACTCGCCTCGTATGTGTGAGCCGTATATCCAACCATCTCCATGAGGCTCTCCTACGATGTCTGGTCCATCTCCTCGTCTTCGTCCTCACCGTAACTTTCCTCGTCATCACCGTCATTACCATCCTCATCGCACCTCTCAGGGTAACATCCATACAGTCGTGCATGCTCATAGTCTTCGTCCGCAATACGCGCATGCTCCTGTCCCCGGGTATAAGCCTCATTCACGAAATACGGCCGCGAAGTCGCCAAGCCAAGAGAAGGCTCAGAACCCACAGCCAGACGACTTAACGCCGCCGCACTGTTCGGGACGAAAGGGTCAGCCGATGGAGATAGCGCATTTGAAGCCGACGTCGTTAAACCATACGGATTCTCCGTAGCTTGAAAGTCTCCGGTATTCCCAAACGTACCCGCCACCTCTTGTCCCGTAAACGGCATTCCAATCTCATTCTGCACCAACTTCTTCGTATTCCATCCGTTGGCCTGAGATAAATCTGCATAGTACTTCTCGTTTTGGCACTGCTCGCAGAAGTACGTTCCGTGTCTAGCTTTCAACTTTCCGATCCTATCGAGGCAGTCCTTGTGGTACCAGCGCACTCTGCAGTCCTTGTTCATACACTGTGTGATCTGGACCTCGTTGGTGCGAGCGGGTTTGCGGCAGGAGCAGATTAGGTCGGTTTTGGCGGGAAGATGCTGGAGGTGGGTTTCGAAGGCTTCTTTGGTGACGCCAATTGGCGCGGTATAATCAGCGGCTGGGTCGCGTTTGCGGTACATGGGCGCCTTCGGTGAGTGCTTCTTGCCTGCGGGTTTTGACGGAGGGCTTGGCGTTTTCTTGTTCGACGATATTTTGCCCTTGTTCTTTACAGGCGTATACTCGCCGCCCGGTCCGAATGGATCATAGTCCTGTTCTGATATGTCGGATGGTACATCACTCAAGTCCGTATCGTCGCCATCGACGTCTTTGGTCTTGACCGCGCGTTGAGGTGTCGAGGGGCCCTCGGGATTTATCACCGTGAAGAAATTGCGGATGTCGGTGCCCTTCGCTCTGGCCATACTCTCTCGCTTTATGCGGTGATTGGTGAAGAAGCCGCGGACAGCGTTAGTATCGATATCGCGACCGAACCTGCGACTACCACTGCCGAAATCCGGAATACTGTCTGGTAGCAGTGACTTGCTGCCGAGCTTTTCGTAATCTTCGTGTTGTACAGACTCCGGATCTCGATGGACGTAGATGCGCGTCTTTGAGATGCGCTTCTTTGGTTTAACAGGAGTCGGCGGCGGAGAGTTGTAAGAGAAGCCCAAGGAGGGGAGTGGAGAGTAGACACGGTTGAGACTAGTTGAATCCAGCGGAGTTGTGAAAGAGCGTGGAGAGCACTGTGGAGAAAGCGGTTCACCAGCGCTCCTTTTGTCCCCAACGAAGAGGACATTGTACGGACTTGTCCATGAGGCCTCGCGATCTTTGAACGTAGGGAAGATTCCGAGACTGTGGTAGGACGTATAGTCAACGGCTTGTGTATGCGGAGTTTCGTCTGTGACGCCATCCAGGTATAGCGACCCAGTGGTTGAACAGGCCAGCCCTTCCACGCTCCGATCGTCCTCCAATTCGCTATCCTCCCTCAGATCGTACAAATCTTCCTTCGATGTAGGACGCCGAATAGGCCGGATTAGGGGATGGAAGTGTCCAGCTCCTTGGGGTTGACCGACGGGCCCCTTGTAGACAAAGTCAGTAGATGCTTTCATTCATGCGACAAGGTTGTCATGATCTTGGGTTATCGGCCGTAACATACATATAGAGGATGTTCGACGGCACGCACCTCCGCATGTCTGTCAAGAAGCTCTCCGATGCAGCCCAGACAGTAGGTGGGCAGCTGCTGACCTCGAGACACCAGATTTCTAACCACCTGTGTCCACAATGGATCCTTCATCCTTGATCCGCTGCGGCGAAATGGAAAGATCCTACCGGCAGCTACGATGATATCTGAGGCCGGCTCAACAGTTCCCCAGTCAAGCAGCGGCTCGAGTGTGACGACGCGAGAGTGTTGAGCTTGTCCAGTGGCCTTTCTCTCTGTATCCGGACAGGAGGGGTTGCCGCAGGGTTCCTTGGAATTGTCATTGAAGATGAAGACGACGTCGCACATTATTTGATATCGTGTTCCGAGTCCTCTTCCTTCGAGGAGCTGTGTGACAAGCTCTGCATGCTCAGCGAGAACCTGATCACAGCTCCAGCGATAGCTTTGAGCAGCGCTCATGAACCTCAAAGACTGATGGCCTGGCTTTGTAATGCGAGAGGATTTCTTCCAGAGCATCGTTTGCAGCTTGAGATATTGCTCTTCGCCATCGTCTAGCGTGGGCGATGTTATGCCCCGATCCTGAAGGAATTGAACGAATGCTTCGCTGGCTTCCTTGCCGGTCTTAGGAAAAAGGTAATGAACGCTCCAAAGGTCATCTTGATTAGTGTAGAAACCTTCGAAGGAGCAGTCGCTAGAGCGCTCGCTCGACGAAGCCATGTCGTGCAGTGGGGTCTATGCTGTTAGCATAGGCTGAACTTATCCACAAGATGGGAGCATCGGTCACGACTGTCGCGTGTCTGGACGGGGAAGGGGGCGCGTGCGGGAGGTCGCTCTCATGCGAAGGGTCTCATACGAAGGGGACGGTTGCAGTGCCACGGGCCGACAGACTCCGCTTGTCGCACAACGAGCGGTGACAGGAGACGCTCGTACCAGTTTTGAAGACTTTTTCGACCTTTTGGCATGCTCTGAGTGGGCGCACAGTATGAAAAGAACGGTAGCGAAATGACATCCATTGGAACGCATGTGGAGTGGAGCACGTCAAACGAAACGCGAAAGAACCACGCGCAGTGAAAACACGCGTCTTGAAGTGAAAGTGAAAGTGAAAAGTGAAGAAAACATGTACGAAACCACGCACAGCACTTGGCCAACTCGCATACCTTTGGGGTTTATGCCTTGATACGACCATACGCTCACATGGCATGTTCCAGGGACGTGGCTGAGCTGTGAGGATTTTGGTAGAAGTGCAAGAGCCCTTGCTGCGGACATGGCCAGGTGTTAGACGTGCTTACAACTCTCACTGGATTTTGGACGTCAATGTTGATGATGAAGGCACCCCACGGGGGCATATGTGCTCGTGTTTGGGGTTCCTCGGTTTGCGATATCTTCCGTTTACAGAATGGCATTGATCTCGTTGCCGCTCACCATGCCCTCTACAGTCGCCTTCAATATCTCACCAAGGTTCTTGATCGACGTTGTCGAAAACCATGCCACATGCGGACTCAGGGTAATGTTAAGGTCCTTTACGTCTTCCTCCAGCAGCGGGGTATCTGCAGGTCCACCAAGTGGTTCCACCTGGTATACGTCGGTCGCATAGCCAGCTATGCGCCTCTGCTTCAGGGCTTGCACCACAGCAGCCTCGTGTACTATGCCGCCTCTCGCGACGTTGATTATGACGGTATACGGATGCATCTTCTCGAGCTCGGGAGTAGAGATGAGGTTGAGTGTCTCGGGGGTTCGCGGTAGAGCTAGGACGAGGACTGTGGAGTTGCGGAGCACATCGTCAAAGGGTATGCGGTCGTCAGAGGCGTCAGGGGCTGGAAGCCCGGTGTCTACGGGAGGCGTCGATGGTGTCTTTCGACTCGCGATAAGTACGCGCATGCCCAATGCTTGCCCTAGCGCAGCTATTCGCTTGCCTATCACCCCGTGTCAGCGCAGGACTTCTCATCCTGATTAGGATATGAAGACCTACCGATGCCCCCATAGCCGATAACGCCCATAACCTCATCTTTGCAGGTCATCGGAGGCATGCCGTCCGGCAGGCGCATGTAATCCTTCACGCTGCCCGCCGTCTTCCATTCGCTGGGGTGCGCACGAGTGATACGATCCAGCAAGGCGGTGCGCCTTCTGGATGCAAAGTATAGACTTATGGCATGTTCCGAAACCGCGTCGAGGTTGGCCCCCGGGCAGTTTGTAACGCGAATATTGCGGGCCCGGCAGGCGTCCAGGTCCACAGGGTCTGTTCCGGTCGCGGATATGGCAATATAGCGGAGGTTCGGAGTAACACTGGGGCGCAATGTTTCGGCATCAAGCTTAATGGTGGTAGTAATGATTATCGTTGCATCGTGGATGCGCGAGTGGAGCTCTTCACGAGTCGAGGTGGTCTTGTACGCTGTCAGTTTGTGGGTTGTGGAGGCTGGGAAGGTGAATCCGTGGATGGGGAGGGGCTGCTGATGCTCCTCAAGGGCTACAATCTCGTGATGCATGGCGACACAGTCACACAGCATTCGGCGCAAGGCTGGCGCTGCTCCAGACGCCCATTATCGCCATTTTATGCTGGCGATGGAACGCCTCATGCTGCCAAGTTTGGTTTGAGTCCGCTACTGCCGCATGCGACATGTTAGGGCGCGTCGTCAACGGAAGGAGCGAAGGAGCGAGGGGAAGGCGCTGGGCAGTTGCAGCATCAAAAGCCGACTCCACTCTGGCATGCCCGACACTGACATCTCCATTCACCCCTATCTCGATATCTGGGCTGGCTCCGCAAACGCCTCCCATGTGTTTTTCAGCGCGTTATGCACACGCGACCAGCGCCCCGGACTCTACCCACGAATACGGATCGTGTGCCGAGATGGACGCCCGCTACGACGCCAATCTCGAGCCATCGGCGACCCCCATTGGCGCGCAAGCCAGCAACTGGCAATGGAAGTAACATCACCCCACGCGTTCACTGCGATTGCCCTGCAAACTCTGCAACAGCCGAGTGAGGCTCAGCAACGTGCGCACCTCCAAAGACCACGTCAGGGTCCTTTCATCGCCGGCTGCTCGTCGGCACACGGCGGCCCAGCTTCTGGCCCACTTCTAGAAAAAACCTCAACACCTAGGCGACGGAACGCGGATGCATTAGACTGTAGTTCCCACTCAGTCGGTGATTTTCTCGGCGCAGTAAAACAGCCCTATCCGGCCACCCTCCACCAGCAATTGGCCCGCCAAGCTCCGCGTCTGTTGCCATCTGAAATTCGGGTGGGTAGTCTAAGGCGACTTGTCTACATGCTGGCTAGCGGGCCTGGACCATGCGCCGACTGACGTGCCTCTGCAGCCCTTCAAAGCCTGCGCTGATCCGCCGCTGGGGACATGTCCCAGAGCTTTGCTTTGCGACAACTCCCCAACTCTCCCTCTCTCTCAGTCCCCCAGACCCAGGACCAAAGCGACACGCCCCTCATGTCCGACTACAGGTACGGCACGCAGTCAGATGCGTATGCCGCTGAGCACGACCACTCTCTGCGCAACGGCGCGCCCGAGAAAGAGACCAAGCTGGGCAACACCTACTCTGGATCCGGAGACGATGTCGTTCCCGCTGATGCCGACAACCTTCTGGCTGCCATGGGCTACAAGTCGGAACTGATCCGATCAAGATCCACTCTCCAGGTGGCCTTCATGTCCTTTGTCCTGGCTTCCGTCCCTTACGGCTTGGCTACCACCCTCTACTACCCTGTAGTTGGCGGAGGTCCCACCAACATCATCTGGGGATGGCTCGCCGTATCGCTTATCATTCTCGCAGTCGCCGCATCCCTTGGTGAGATCACCAGTGTCTACCCGACCAGTGGTGGTGTCTACTACCAGACCTTCATGATCACGCCGCCCGCCTATCGGAAAATCGCTTCGTGGATCTGTGGCTGGTGTTTCGTAGTTGGCAACATTACCATTACTCTATCCGTCAACTTTGCTACCGCGCTGTTCCTTGTGGCATGCGTCAATGTCTACGAAAGCGAACCTGGTGTTGGTATCATGGAAGGATCACCCTACCAGGTCTTCCTTATCTTCCTTGGCATCACACTCCTTTGCAACGCTGTGTCTGCCTTTGGAAACAAGTACCTACCATGGTTGGATGTGAGATTCCCCCAAAACGGCTACCGGATGTGTTACTTACAGATATCTAGACTTTTGCCATCTTCTGGACCTTTGCTGGTGTGATTGCCATTATCGTCTGCATCCTTGCCATTGCGAAAAATGGTCGCCACAGCGCCGAATACGTCTTCACTGAATTCGACCCCTCCAACTCCGGATGGATCCCAGGATGGTCTTTCATGGTCGGATTACTGCACGCAGCCTACGCGACTTCATCGACCGGAATGATCATCTCGTGAGCCTCCCCTACTCTGCCCAAGCAACTTGCAGCAGATTTTCCTTGCCCAATGCACTTTCCCAAGCGACTATCCCATGCGACATTTCCTAAGCGACATCCCAAGCAACACACTCCATCGCGACATTATACGTGTCTACAAGCGGTAACTCTTAACAACAATTGTCCAAACGCTAACACATTCGTAGCATGTGCGAAGAAGTTCGCGAACCTGCCACTCAGGTCCCCAAGGCCATGGTCGCGACCGTCGCGTTCAACACCGTTGCCGGCCTCGTCTTTCTTATCCCTCTCGTCTTCGTACTGCCCGACCAAGCCATGCTCGCAGGTCTTTTGTCCGGCCAGCCTACGCCTGTCATCATCAAGGAAGCCGTAGGGTCCTCCGCTGGTGCCATCGGACTTCTTGTTCCCCTCCTCGTCCTCGGTCTGCTTTGCGGTATCGGCTGCACGACAGCTGCGTCTCGCGCTACCTGGGCCTTCTCTCGTGATGGTGCCATTCCCGGCTACAAGCTGTGGAGGGTCGTCAACACCAACCTCGATGTCCCAGTCAACGCCATGATGCTCAGCATGGTGGTCCAGATCGCTCTCGGTCTCATCTACTTCGGTGCTGCCGCCGCTTTCAACGCCTTCTCTGGTGTTGGTGTCATTTGCTTGACATTGAGTTACGCTGCTCCCATCTTTGTCTCGCTCATGACTGGCCGTAAGCAGGTCAAGGATGGCGCGTTCCATCTCGGCATGCTCGGCACGTTCTGCAACGTCGTTGCCCTTGGTATGTTACATCACTATTACAATGTCACAACGCAATCGCTAACAACAAACAGCCTGGTCTGCCCTTGCAACCCCCCTGTTCTGCATGCCCACTTTCCGCGAAGTTACGCCTGCGTCCATGAACTACGCTTCCGTCGTCCTTGCCGCCGTCGTTGTCATCTCAACCATCTGGTACTTCGTCTGGGGAAAGAAGAACTACGAGGGCCCACCTACGCACGAGGATGCTGTCCTCGAGGCCAGGAGAGCCAGCATGGCCAGTCGCTAAGTTCCATCAAACTCTAGATGAGACATAAGAGAGACGGAAAAGATGAATGAGCCGTCCCTTATCTCGCTACCCACCACCTAAAGCGAACATTGACCCACATGTATATTTCCGCAATAGCAAATTCGATACCCCAATTCATTCTTTGAATATCCAAGTAACAACTCCGTTATTGCATGTCCAGCCAAAAGCGATCGCAAGACTGGGCTTTCACAGACTTGACGTCAAGCTCCTCATCTTTACACTTAGAAGCAAAAAAAGCTTGACCATCGGACCCGCGGAAAAAACGGCACCATGCACGCGCCGCCTCCACAGTCCCATGTCCACGATATGTCACTACCTCCACAGAGTCCACAAACCTCGCAAGCAGGCTCCATGTTCCATTTCCGCCCCCATCAGGCCCCGGCGCTCCTCGTCGGCCAATACCGGGACCATCTCAATTAGTGATTAGTGAACCCGACCCACACGTCATTTGTAGTTAAGCGCAGCACAGCCGCGAAAATATTTGATGGGACCGGTGCCCTTCGGTGCATGCAAGCGTCTCCGCTAGATGGTCCCGCTCGCCGCTAATGCATGTGGTTCCAGTGACCTGGCATGGCGGGCTCTGGGACGGGCTGGACGGGCTGGATGGGCTGGACTGGATTGAACTGGACCCTCGTACACCTACGGTTGGATATCTGTATTCGCGCTAAGGTACCAAGGTAAGGGCGTGACGTTATGCGTGAGGATTCGAGATGGACATGAGAATGAGTAAGAATAGAGACAGAATGTATATAGATCGACAGGGGTTTGTCACTGTGCAGAGTGAGTGAGTGAATCTCCATCTCCATGAAGATAATGATAGGATTGCTTCGAGGATGTCTAGATATAACGCCAACGACCCATCTCAACACCATGCACCCTCTTCATTATGGCTCTCAACTCCATTTCTGACTTTGACTCAGCGAGTTCCTTTTGTACTTCCCGTACGCGCTCAGGATGGAGGATACAGACAGGACTGTCCACAGGCGTCAGAGTTCTAGATCGCGCGATGAGATTCCTACTTGATGCGTAGGGACGTCTAGGTCGTCGTGGTATGCGTGGAGGAGGATTCGCGATAAAAGGGTCGTCTAGGGAGGTAACGTCGGTGAAGTCGTGGAACATAGGTGTTGTTAAAGTAGGAGTATTCCACTTCCCTGCCTTCTCATCTATCTCACCTTCTTCTTCTTCTTCCATCCCATCATCATCCTCAACAACCCCATCAAACAACCTCCCCACCGGATTCCGATGCCGCACAAGAATACTCTTCCTCTTGCCTCCATCCTTCTTCCCATTACCCACCCCAAGTCCATGTCCATGCGGACTAAGACTATCCCCAAACTCGACATCTCCCCTCCTCCCATGCCTGCCCCCATCGATACTCCCATTCCCATTGCCACCACCACCAACCGGACTCGAAGTATCCCCTTCCACGGGCGTACCAAACGTATCCCTTGAAATACTCGTTTTGATAGAGTCAGTAGCAATAGACTGAGTAATAATAGGTCGTTGGTGCACAATCGTCGAGTCCTCTGGAGGCGAAGGTAAGGATAAATCGGCGTCGTAGTCAATCCACGGTGCGACTTCGCGGATATTGATGCCGGGGAAAGTGGTAGCAGAGGCGTGGGTGTGAGCGCTGCTGGCGTTAGAACCAGCGGGGCTGGCGTGTCTGCGCGGTTCGCCGCCTGCCGTGGATACATCGGCTTTGCTGTGTGTGTTTGTGCGGCTGGGTTTTGCGGGGACGAGAAGCGTGTTGCTTTTGCTCATTGTAGCGGTGGTGGTGAGGGGGTCGGCTTCGGGGACGGATTTGGGGGATATGACGTCTTCTTTGTCGAGGACGTGGACATGGGCTTCTTCGTCAAAGTGGAGGTGTTTGAATATGCCTTTGCGGGGTTCGAGCGATGGGGGGTCTGTTGGGAGGGGTTTGGGGACTACGTGGGGTATGACTGGTGGTGCTGTCTTGAGCGGGGTTGAGAAATCGCCTTTGTTGGCGCCTACGGGAAGTGTGCTGTGCGACTTGCGTTTACCGTCTCGGTTGACCTTGCGGAGACGCTTGTATTCGGCGTAATCGTCGACTTCAGTTGCGGTGGGTCGCTTGGTGACTACCGCCATGGGCACTGAGTCGGTCCTCTCGAACAGGACGTCGAACAGGATATCGCCTTCTTTCCATTGCCCACCAGCAAGGTTACTGCTTTTGGCTTGCTTGATGGACCAGCCTCGGACGCTGTACAGGCCTTCGTATCTCACACCTGCTTTTGGTCCCCAGACGCTGTTGATGCTGTGGCTGCGAAGTACCCTCACGGGATCTCGGCTCTTGGGTGTAGCAGAGGTAAGACGGAACTTACCCTTGTCATTCTGCGGGACACGATAGGTAAAGCGTTCTTCAGACGAGGCTTCAATCTCGCCCGTATCCTTGAGTAGAAGAGCATATGCACCGTGTTTGTCGTATGTCGTACCGCCATCGCATGCCTCAAGTCCGATGATGCCAGCATGGTGTGCGAACAGAGGATTGATCCACCACCTACAACAAACATCAGTCAATCTGCAGCAAATTAAGTGGAAAATCAGACTTACGTCCCAGCCACAAAACCCAAATCCCCCAATTTATGGCTCCTCTTCGGATGAATCTTCTCCGGACAAGTCTCCGCCCAGCGCTTCAGCAACGCCTCCCTAGAATACTCATTCACACTAGCAATCCCCTCCAACCGACCCCCCCTCCCATACAAAAACGGATGAATCTCGCTAAACGGCCCAAACTTCGCCGTCCAACTGT
Source organism: Alternaria conjuncta (assembly GCF_024043145.1). Lineage (NCBI taxonomy): Eukaryota > Fungi > Ascomycota > Dothideomycetes > Pleosporales > Pleosporaceae > Alternaria > Alternaria conjuncta. The sequence goes on along the minus strand of NW_026250095.1, from coordinate 1,754,436 downwards.
CTACAATCTTGTCGCAGTCGTCGCACAACCTGCTCGGCCAGCGTGTTGCCACGCCCGCAACGTCTTGGACAGCTTTGTGGATACCGGTTGCGCGCAGGACGGAGATGGTGATGTTCTGGGCTTGGCGGAGGGCGACCAGCGTTTCGTGGAGGGTGAGCACGTCGTCTGGGCGGAGGACGTCGGGGCCGTCGCGGGCGACGCGCAGGTCGAGTTCGTCGCGGATCCAGCGGGCTATTTGTTTGAGGCGGGGGCGGGAGAGGTCCGGGTGGACGGGGGGTGTGACGGGGAAGGTGGCGGCGGTGTGGGTTGTGGATATGGTTAGGGGGCTCGAGAGGCTGTCACGGAGGGCGGGTGTCATGGTGTTGGTGTTGATGTTTTGGGGGTGTCAAGATATGGAGTCGTGTTGCATTGAATAATGGTAGGGGTTTGGCGGAGAAGGAATAGGTACGGCCAGTGTATTGAATGGTGTAGTGAAGGGGTGGCTTTCGTACTGGTTCAAGGTCTGAGGGTTCTGGCACCAACTGCCCTTTCCTCTGCCATGAGGGTTTGAGCGCCTTCCCATTTCTTTCGTATATCTCAGTGTTTGCGCTTCTTCTTCTTTCGCTTCTCAGTCCCGTCAGCTGCCGGTGTCTCCACAGGCTTTATTGTCTCTTCAACCATCTCATCACCACTAAACCCATCCCATTCCTCATCTTCAGCAGCTGCAGTTTCCATGATTGGTGGCGAATGTGAACTGCCATCCCTGACAAAGGCAGCAACGAAGAAACCCATTGTGCCTTCTTCCGTACCCTTATCACACCGAATGCACGCTTCCAGTACGTCACTCTTCAAAGACTCATCCACGTCAATCTCCAGTTTCTCGTCCTCCCACACTCCGCGTCTATGCCACTTCTTCATCCCATCGACTTGCTGATCTCTCTTGAGAATCGACCAACCCCGTTCTTTTGCGACCGAAGAAGCCAATGCTTGGAAGACAACACCTTCGTTCTCTTCGAAATGTATCGAACATGTGGAATACGTGATCTTATGCGCGTTCTCAAACCGCATAGCATGGTTGAGTATGTGGAGCTGGAAGGATGATAAAGCTGTCAGTCGCTCGGCTAGCTTGCCGTGCATTGGTGTCTCTTCAGGTGTCGATTCATCCATATCCAAGTCAAGCGTCGCTGAAGGGTCAGCTTCCTTAGGCTTATCGTCTCTCTTCCGTTTCTTGCCTTTCTCAGGCTTTTGCGGTGCTGGGCGACTGTTTGGTGATTCTGGTAGATGCATCTTGATCGCGTCGTCACGTCCCACTATGCCAGTACCGGAGCAACTGGGGTCGAGCAGTATAGCACCGACGTTGGCATACTCATCTGATCCAGGCTTTGCAGCAATGAAGTCGCTACTGCCCTTAACCTGGACAATGCTGTCCGCTGATGCGAGCTTGACCATCTTCTGCAACGTGAAGGTTCTACCCTTGTCGCGCTCAAACGCAATAACCTTCTGTTCTTCACCCGGTCGCCTGCGGTCCGATACAATAGCTGCCAGATGGGTTGTCTTGTTGCCTGGCGCCGCTGTAGCATCGATGACATCGCCATCGTCAGGCTGCGGGTCTAGCAGATAGGCAGGGAAGCACGAAGCCTTGTCCTGGAATATAATCTGACCCTTCGTATACGCGATCGACCTGCTCAGATCGATCTTGGAGGGTAGCGCGAGCAGGTTCGGTATGTTGGGGTCTTCGAAGTATATCTTCGACCTCTTAGGCGCAGAAAGAACCTCGCTCAGATCTTCGGTCTTGACAAAGCCGGCAAATGTGGTCGATAGCTGTTGCTGCAACGTCGTCTTGACGGTATTGATGCGCACCCAGCGAGGATGGCGGCTCTTGGGCGCATCACCCTCATCCTTCTCAAGCTCGCCATCATTCACAGCCTCCCTGAATGCCTCTATAGTCGCGTATCCGTATCGTATGCGGGCTTTCGTGAGCTCGGCGCTCAGACGGGCTTTGTGTCTGGTAATGGCGAGCTTGAGGACATGGTTGGCGGCTGCAGCAACACCGTTCTTCGCGAGCAACAGATCGTGGGTAAGAAGGAGAGCGAGGATTGGCGTAAGCTGTTCAAAACACATTAACATCAGGATGCGACACAGATTATTGCCAGTAAACTACCCACCTTCCTCTCCTCTGCCAGCAATTTGGTCTTCTCAATCACATCCTTGAGCACAATGGACCATTTTGACGTTTCCGCAATGAGCGCAAACAATTGGCCTGGTGTGCTCTTCAAATCTTTCTTGCCGTATATGCGCGACTTGAGAGACCCGCCTGTGTTCTCGGTGTTTGCGAGGACCGCCGCGGCTTCGTAGTAGAGTGACATGGAAGCTGTCGCATGCGCATGCGAGAGAAGAGTCGCGAACTTTTTGGCGTTAGGACCGAGCTCCGACTCTTTCCCCACACATCTCCGCGCGCCTGGACCCACGCGACGTAGGCATTCGTGAATGTGCGATACGACGCAGCTGCTAGATTACCCATAATAGACAGGATATGATTCCACGAAACTTTGACACGCGGCATTACTAGGCAATTTATGACACTTTTGTTCGAAGGTATTACTGGCCAAGAAGCGATGCTTATGGGTCGTGGCAGCACAATTATTTGGGTCATCTTGAAAGCATAAATCGTAATCCAACGCCGCGTGCAGGCACGGTGGTGTTGTATTCTCATACGTGAGCCAGCAATCGTAACGCCGTGATATGCGTTTTCATGTATGTGGAAATGACCTCCAACGCCCCCAAAATGTCCTGTAACTGATGTTTCTTGTAGTTGAAGAGGCACCAAAGTACACAAATGCTCCAGGCAGCATGCTAACTGCGAATCGCAGGGGTATATATTAGCTATAGTAGATAGCGCGTAGACAAGTCATCTACGCCTTCTTGATCCTTTCCTCGTAGGCTGACCAGGCAGCTTTTCTGTATCGTTCTGCCTCCGCCTTGCGGTCTTGCGCGCGCACGATGCCTCGGCCGACAATGATGACGTCGCAGCCTTGCTCGAAGATCAGCTTGCGAGGAGTGTTGTATTGTTGGCCTAGAGCATCGCCCAGCTTCTTGCCTTCCTGGCCTGGCGGTGGGAGCTGGCAGCCCGGTGTCATGGTAATGAAGTTGTCCTCTGGCTCAGTGTTCAAGCTTCGTTGCGCAATGAAGCCCATGACAAACTCGGGACGGCTGCGTGCGATCTCGACGGTCCGCTTCTGGTATTCGGGTGTCATGAGGTGGCCCTCAGAGCTCATCTCGGCAAGCAACAGAAGCGACCGGAGGAACGGTGGTGGACCAAGTCGGATGAGCTCTGTTGCTACGTCCAAGTTGAAGACTTCTTCTCCATTGGCATTTGGCTCTGGACGCGGCGATATGCTTTCTGTACGCATGGATATCGAGGTTGTCACGCTCACGACGCTGTGCTTGCGGTCTGCAGCCTTGATGCTCAGCCGCCTCTCCTCGCCCTCCATCTCGATGGGTGACTCAATCGCCGAGTTCCTTTGTTGTTGTACGAATTGATCGTCCTCTTCGTCATCATCGTCGTCGAGGCCATTGATTTGCCGTGTGGCAGAGATTTCGGTGTTTACGGACGTGTTGTACTTGGCGATGGTGGCATCGGCAGCCTTCTCGAGCGCGGTGACGATGGCTGGGCCAGGAATAACATGCGCGTTGGTGATCTCGGCCCAGAGCGCAATACGGTGGTGTCCAGAAGTGTACTGCTTCTGTACGGTTTCTGTGGTGTGTTAGAGACTGCCCCGCCAGTGAACATCCTACGAGCCAACATGACATACCACCAATGTCCGCAAACTTTCGGTCTTCGAAGATGAGGAACCATTTCCGCTTGGCAATCTCTCTCAGTGCCTGTGCTGTCCTGTCCGACCAGTCGACGACAATGTCGCAGTGCGTCTTGAGCACACAGATTGAGTCACCGACATCTTCGGCCAGTTGGAGGAGTTCGGCTGACGTCTCGACATCGGCGGAGAGGCAGAGGTTCGTCTGCTTGACGGATATGAGGCTCAGCAAGTACGAAGCCAAGGGCCCGGTCGTGGGTAGTGAGGCGCGCGCACGGTACGTGCTGGTGAGGCTCGGGTGGGAAGACATGACGGCGATCGGTGATGGACGCCCGCCGGATTTTGGCTTGTGTGTTTGAGAAGGGCCGATATATAGCCAGCGCGTGTGAAGGAATGGATCGGCAGCGTGGTGTTGTTTGGCGAGTGTCTCCGCGGGGATGTGTGGTGAGGGGCACTGCTGTCGACGGAGGAAGGAGCGATGGACAGATCGGCAGGTGCGATGAGGCGTGTTATACAAAAAAGAAAGCCACCCAGGAAGGAAGGGGAAATAGCAGCCAAGTCAGAAATATAGCAATGGAAGGCTAACGTCGACGGTCCCGTCGTCGCAGGTCGAGGACGCGGGCGCCGACAGGCAGTGCGCACAAAAATTGCGCCTGTTCCTGGCACGGCCCGCTCAGCGCTGGTCGCAGATCATGTCTAGACGCGCATTCGAACCGAAACCGTCATGCACCGCAGCCAGCGACCGCCCATAGACGCCAGAAATGCCACCCAAGCTGCGGCCTGCCCGCCTACCGCTCTTTGCACCACGGGCCTAGCCATGCACCTCTGCACTGACCGGATGAGCTTCCACTTCCCTCACCCGGCATCGCCTTTAACAGCTGTCTCTTAACCACTTCATCCGCTTCACCACCTCGTATTCGCGATCCTGCACCGCCTCCTGGCCGGCGCTTTACTCATGTTCAGGGCTATTCGGCCATACTGCTAGCGTTGCCAACCGACTGCATGTCGCTTCCTCCTGTCATTACCCCAGCCACCATCCCGCTGTAAACCACCATGCCGTAGCCAGCGCTTCAAGCGCCACCGTAGTGCTGCCAGACACCCCACCGCAACGTTACGCCTGTCATCCGATTATTGCAGCCTCCTCGCCGAATTGCTCAACCTCAATTGCGCCGCTCCGAGATATCAACACGTCGACTCAAGACCTTGGCAACGGCTGCACGCCTGCAACTCGCCAACAGTCCCGATTCGTGTGCTGCCTGCGTGTGCTCCATCGGAAAGTGGGGCCCAGAGGCGACGTCGTATCATGCCCGCATCGCGATCCCCGGTTCTGATGAGTTGGTCGGTCCGTTGCTTGATTGTTGATATTGCTTCCCGTCGCTTTGGTGCTGCGTTCGCCTCGGAAGGATAGATATCCCGCCGCTGTTATGGCCGTAGTGGTAAACGATATCAGGCCAAGGAACCCTCGCTCGGCTTCATTTTGTTCGGATCGTGAACTCTACAGCTGACGAAAACATGTGGAAATTAGAAGCCCAGAACACGCGTCACATGGACGTTCCTGACAAATCCAAAGGTGTCTTATTGTCTGGTCTGTAGGTGCCAGTCTGTTACTCGCGGTTCCTCAGTTCAAGTTCTCTTTCCATCATAACAACCGGTTCGATACTCTTCAAAGCATTCAATGTTCATCCTGAGCACCTGGGTATTCTTATCGTTGTTTTCGCTCTTCACATCAGCATCAGAGCTAAATGTTTACACCATTCAACTGAAACCTATCATGCCGATATCTACAAGACCTCCCATGTGAGCGGCATGTTTCCTGTTCCAATCCAGTGCAAAAGTGTTCGTAACTATTCCTGCTACACTCTGAAAGTATACACTTCACCCCAGTTTAAGCGAAGTCAAGTTAGAACGTGTTGAGTACCTCCGGACTAGATAGTTGCGTTGGTGGGAGCCTAATCGTAGTCACCACAGCATGGCCATGCGAAGCGGTCTACACATGACTTTGATGTTGCCCGTCACTACCATACTTTTCCTCACCTCGAACAGGTAATAGCAGTGGTAGGACGATCCTTCGACGAATGAGAGCGTCGGAACTCGAACATGACAGCCTAGAGGTAATTTCCCGTTTGCGCGTTGCGCGAATTCCGACTTCACTGCGTCTTCTTCCACGAGACACAATAACAACCCCACATTTATTCCCTCACAACAACTTTCCTTCTTCCTTCCCTCTTCTCTCTTCCCTTTACCCACAGCTTTCAACAACTTCATCGTCAATTCGCAGCTTTGCAGCTTACTTTCTCTTTCTTCCATCCATCAAACCCACTTGCATCTACCTTGTCAAGATGCCTCCCAAGAAAGAGGTCGTAGCGGGTGAGGCTCTGCTCTCGGGTTTCTTGGACAAAGAGACCAAGCTGTTGGCCGCGGCATTCCTTAGTTCTACCGCTCCCGACAAGGTATGTCACATTACACATGGTATCTAACATATACTAACGTGAATAGTTCGACTACGACATCATGGCCACGCTTACGGGCAACACTGCTGGCTCCCTCAAGAAGATGTGCAAGTACTACCAAACTGGTAGCACATGAGTTATGCTAACGAGATGCTCCATCATACAGGGCCCCCTGTCAAGAAGAAGGCTCTCGAGGCCCATCCTTCGTTCGCCGCCTACTTGGGACAAGCCGGTGTCGCCGCCCCTGCTTCTGCCGGTGGTGATTCCAAGCCTGCCGCCGCTTCCAAGGTCACAAAGAAGCGCAAGGCTGCTTCCGAGGTCCCCGAAGAAGATGCCGAAGATGGCGCCAAGGACCTTGCTCCTGCTTCAGCTGCTGACAAGTCTGAGGCCGAGAAGTCCGACTCCAAGAAGAAGGCTCCGCCTGCCAAGAAGGAGAAGAAGGGACCCACCAAGAAGCGAATTCCCGTCAAGGGCCCGAACGCCCCAAAGAAGGCAGCCAAGAAGGAGCCTGCCTCTGAGGAAGAAGTCGTCAAAGACAAGTCCACCGAGGACTCCGCCGACGGCGGCGACGGTCTTGGTGAGTATTCCTACCTCAAAAACCTTGAGACCTGGTTGAACAATACTGACAGTGAGTTAGGCGACGAGATCGCAGACGACATCTAGAGACGCTCATCACTTCTTGCAGGCGCTCTGAGTTCCTGACGTTGTACACACGCAAATGGTAGGCATTGCCCACGTCACTGTACTCACAAAAGGGACCGTATTCTTACATCAACAGGAGTTTCTGGGTTGCGCACGATAGCATTGTGTATCTTCGGGGTATACGGTGGGTTGTGTGTTGGCGAAAGGAGTTTCTGGGTGGATGGTATGGCATGATATGACGATTGATACCCTGGTGTTAAGGCTATGAGGGCTTTTGATGGATTTGTTGGGTGGCACGCAACCTTCGCGTAGTCGAATCAACGATGATACATTCCACTTCCGTGTCTTTGTGAACGTGCTGTGATTGCTGTACCTTCATTTACCTGCATGGTTGCTGTGGCGTTTGTCTTCCGTACCCCTGTATCTTTAAATGCGAAGAGCCCAACAAAGGACGATAGTATTTCGTACCGGCATGTTGCAGTATATACGGCGACCCATGGCGTTGTGGTGTTGACATGTAATCAGGCACACGGACCAGCCGCACAAAGCTGTATCACGGCGAAATTCCGCGCTCTCAACCCCATCTTACAAACCCTCAACATGCCACCGACGCCCACGACTCGTACGCTGACAATCCAAATGCCGAGACCGACAATGCATTCTTTCCCTCTGAGCATGAATATATGCCGCCTCCAGTCCCTACAGCTGCCAGGAACATGAGATTCACGCGCACCTCCTCATTCTTCGCAACCATCTTCGGCCTCCAACGAACCACATCCGCGGATCTCTCATCCAGCAACACAACTTTCAACCCCCTCCAAGGAATCCAGCAATTCCCAATATCCTCCTACAGCACCAACATGACGCGTCTCGCACCCGTCATCTCGCTCTCGCACGGCGGCGGCCCCATGCCCTTACTCGGCGACCCCTCGCACGCCGCCATCACCAAGTCGCTCAAGACAAAGGTACCCAAGATACTCAAACTGGGGACGCCTGAAGCGCCGAAAGCGATTGTGCTGGTAACGGCACATTGGAGCACGAGCAAAGTGACCGTATCCAGCGGCTCGAAACACGAACTCCTCTACGATTACTACGGCTTTCCACCAGAATCTTACGAGATAAAGCATGACGCGCCAGGCAGTCCTGAAGTCGCAGAGCAGGTAGCACAAGCCCTCAAAGACGCTGGTATCGAGTGTGAGAAAGACGACAAAAGACGTACGTTCTCCCCAACCTTCTCTTTTACCTACAGTTTCTAACAACACCATCACAGCATGGGACCACGGCGTCTTCGTCCCCATGAAACTCATCGACCCCACCGCCCACGTACCCATAATCCAACTCTCGGTCCTCTCCTCCGAGTCCCCAACCCAATCCTACGCCATCGGCCGCGCCCTCTCCTCGCTCCGCACCCAAAACATCGCCATCATCGGCAGCGGCTTCGCTACATTCCACAATCTGCGTCTCATGTTCGATGGCACGTCACGGAACCCAGAGTTCAAGGCGCTGAACAAGGAGTGGAGTGGTGCTGTTACGGACGCGGCTATGACGGAGAGCGAGCAGGAGAGGGAACGCAAGTTTGAGCATTGGAGAAGTTGGCCGGGGGCTTATACTATGCATCCGCGGGGTGGGGCGGAGCACTTTTTGCCGTTGATTGTTGCTGCGGGAGCGGCTGCGGGGAGCAAGGGGAGGAGTTATGCGGATGATTTTATGGGGACGGATATGTGGAGTTATTATTGGGATGAGTGAGGGGGTGATGCAGGGGAGGTGATACAGGGTAACGGGTGGTAATCAGGGAAGTGAGTGAGCAATACAGTTTCTGCTGTAAAATTTCACATCAGAATGAAATTTTGGAGGAGAAACTGTATTGCTCACTTACTTCTCTAATTATTATCCATTGACGCTGTATGAGGTTTCATACAAAGGTGGTGATATAGGGTAATAGATAATAACTAGGGAAGGAAGTGAGCAATTGAGTCTGTACTTGAAGTCACTCACCGGAGTATCATCAAAAACAGACTCAATTGCTCACTTACTTCCCTGAGTGTCATTTATTAACGCTGTATAAGAGTATGTCGCGTCAGCGAGACTTCGTTACCCTACAACATCTTCAAGCTGAAAGCCACACTAGCTATCATATCCACACCCATCTGTTTGGTATCACATATCCCTCAAATCCACTCTCATCACCACCCCTTCCCTCCCTTCTCACCCCTGAATAGGCTTCAACCCATACCACCCAATCACGCCCACCCCGCCAAACGCACTCAAACAACTAAACACCAACGCCACAATCCCCCTCGCCGTGAAACCCTCCGGTAACCTCCCCGGACTCCTATTCTCACCCCGCAAGTCCTCGTAATCAACCGTGTTGCCCGCTGCATTCCCCTGCGTGGGTACATGCCCCGTTTCACACACGTCCCAGTGCGATTGCGGGATTGCGTTGTTTGAGGAAGAAGGGGAGAGCTGGGCTTGGACGGCGAGCGGGGCTTCGATCATTGTGGCGGTTAGCCCGGAGGCTACGTGCCATTCTATGTGGCAGTGGAAGAGCCAGACGCCTTGGGGTGATGTTAGTAGATGAAAGTGTAGGGTCGCGCAGAGAAAACGTCCTGAATGGGAATGTTGGTCTTGGTGCGTGGGGAGTGAGTGCCTTACCAGGGTTATCAGATCGGAAACGCAAAACAATGTGGCCGTTTGGTCGGACGAGGACGGTGTCGCGTCGCATGGGTGTTGAAGGGGGTGTTGTTGTGTTGGTGGGGTCGTAGAAGCCTGCGTCGTCGTCGCTGCGGGTTACGACTTGGAAGGCGTGGCCGTGGAGATGGAAGGGGTGTCTAGAAAACGTTGTTAGTATGAAGGCATCATCCACACTTCGACGTTGGCGTAGAGAGTGAACGATGCGAAGATGAGAGGGATATACGCACTTTCCAGGGTCATCATTGTTCAGCACGATTTCTACAACTTCGTTCTGAGCAAGTACGAACGCGTTTGTGTTGCTGCCGTAGATGGTGGGGTTGGTTGCGTTGGGCCCGGTGGAGAGGACGGTGTATAATGTGGGTACCTTGGGGCTGACGTAGGTTACGTCGTTGAAGAACGCACTGGCGTATGTTAGTTCCAAATTATACAAGCGCACGTATGTCATAGTAGATCGGCGACTCACTAATTTGCCCCATCGTCGAGATTATCCATCTTCAAGTCCAGCGTGATAGACCGATCAACATGATCAAACAGCTCTTCCTTATCATGCGGTATCAAAGCGAAATCATCAAAGGGCTCAAATGCTGATATCTCTTTTGCGGCAGGCATATCCTTCTTATCATCATAGACAAGCCATCCCGTGACATTGGGATTCAGCCCATCGGGTATAGCATCGAACAGGTCCTGGTCCATGCTTCCTACAAAAGCGAAGTTGGAATTGGTGTCGTTCTTGGCAGTGACGAGAACACTGTACCGCTGCGCTGCGGTCAGATAGATCATATCTGCCTCCATGGGTTCCGTATACACGCCATCAACCTCGACAACGCGCATGGTGTGATCCTCGAACCAGACGTACTGGGCAGCGAACGCACCCATGTTGACTAAGCGGAAGAGATACGTCTTTCCTGGTTGAATGGCGACCGTCAAGTTCTGAGTGTCATTGAGCAATGCGGCTTGAGGTACGGGCTCTGCGCCGGAAGGATTGGCGATGTTGATGAATTCGCCCAAGAGATTGTGCATGAGATCGTGGTACCAATCAGAAAGTGTTATGACGACTTCTTCGTCGTAGAGATCTTTGAATGGGTCTTCGGGATCATGCACAATCAGAGGGCCACGAAGACCATCTGGGTATTGGCCGCGCTCATGGCTGTGATACCAATATGTGCCGGGTTGGTCGACCTAGTTAGGTTAAAGACTGCAATGACTATCCATCAGTGACTGCGCAACTCACGGTGAAGTTGTATGTGAAGGAGCTGCCTGGAGGGATACCACATTGTGTGACAGCAACAGGACCGTCCATATGCGTAGTCCCATTCATGTACAAGCCATGAAAGTGCAGACTCGTCGACTCATTTCCTAGAGAGTTCTTTGCGTTGACGATGACCTGATCGCCTTTCGTGACTACGATAGGTGGTAAAGGCCATTGGCCATTGATGCCAATAACCGGGCGCGTTTCCTGCCCATCGGGGTTCGCATAAGTCCATGCTATGTCGAAGTCATATGTGACGGTCGCGCAGGTAGCGACTGATAGTAGTAGGGAGAGCGGAAGGAAGAGGCTCGATAGTGAGAGTGCCATGATGGCGCACGAGGCGAGTGCTGAGAATCAGATGCAGTCAGACCTCGTCGCTGATGATCAGGCTGCTGTGAGTACGACTGTACTAAGGAAGTTCATGTGCTACACCCACGTTAGTGCCGATGCAAGAACACTCTCGTCAGACGCAGGACGTAAGATCCGACGTGCGGAGATCAGATAAGACTCTCTAAGCATTTAGCCTCCACCATCCCAAGCCCGCATGCTTCGGCGCCGAGTTATCAGATCATCAGCCCATGTTCTCGACGGTCTGAAGGCGGCCACAAAGTGTCCAAAGCGGGGCTTTTGTGTTTTTCCCTCACGAACTAGACTTACCTCGGCCTGACGTGTTTGATCATCCCAGTATCAGATTGAATTTTCCACGTCTTGGGTAACGACTAGCGAGTTTGTCGAGCTTGATTTGCTGTGGGGTGACATTCACCGGGTGTTATCGGTCCATCTGATAATCTGGACCATGATCGACCAGGGTCTGGGGTAAGCGACGGCGCCGAAGGACCAATAAGCCTGCACTAGTCCGCGCCACGAAGTCTTGATTGGATTTGGCGTGCTGGGCATGTGAAGGTGCGGATCAGATAACTCGGAGGTTGGAGAGGGTGTTGGAGCATCTGTCGTCGGAAACAGAGCAGAGAAATGGGACTGAGGTTGGGTGTAGTCGCCTAACGCCAGAAGATGACAACCAGAGATATCGCAGTCGGAGTCGCACCCGACGCAGCACAAAGCTGAAGCATGATCGGTCCGTCGTGATACCGGGAGAAACTCAAATTAAGAGGCAGGGTCGTCGTGCATGCCCGAACTTCGGCTCTTGTCTAACGCTATCGACACGAACGGCAGGCGCGTGTTAGCCACCCTCAGCTTCGGGAGTCGCTGCATGTCCACCCATCTGATTAGATCCGTCCTCTGTTCTTTATCAAATACCCAGTGAGGGTAACAAACCACGCAACTTTGACAGTTCCAAGGTCCCTCAAGATGCCGAACGTCTTTGCTGTGCCAGGTATGTATGCGAGGACAATCGGTTTCCACTTTGTGGTGCTGATCATGCCATCAATGCTAACACTGATCAAGTCTTCTTCATTTGCTTCCGCGAGTGTCTGGAAACGAGCATCATTGTCTCTGTGCTCCTCGCCTTCCTCAAGCAAACCCTCGGCCCAGAACATGACGCGACAGTCCACAAACGACTCGTACGCCAGGTCTGGTATGGCGTTGGAGCTGGTGTTCTCATCTGCTTGGTCATCTGCGCTGGTGTCATTGGCACCTTCTACACTGCCGGTCGCAATGCCTTCGAAGCTGCAGAGAACATCTGGGAAGGCGCCTTCGCAATCCTCGCAAGTGTCATCATTACCATGATGGGAGCTGCCCTGCTCCGCGTCAGCAAGCTCCAAGACAAATGGCGTGTAAAGATTTCCAAGGTACTGGAGCAAAAGGATTCAAAACTACCCATTAAGGGCAGATTAAAGCGATGGTCGGAAAAGTACGCTATGTTCATCCTGCCCTTCGTTACTGTGCTTCGCGAAGGCATTGAAGCAGTGTTGTAAGTTACATCAGTCTTGCCCCTACATCGCAGAGCTGAACAGTCCATCAGGTTCATCGCAGGTGTCGGACTCGGTGCGCCAGCGACCAGCTTCCCTCTCGCCGTACTCTGCGGTCTCGGTGCGGGTGCCTTGGTCGGATTTTTCATTTACAAGGGCGGCAACAAGACTTCTCTACAAATCTTCCTCGTCATCTCGACGTGCTTTCTTTACCTGGTTGCAGCGGGTCTGTTCTCCAAAGGTGTCTGGAACCTCGAACAGAATGCCTGGGTCAAGCTCGCTGGCGAGGGTGCTGCAGAAGCCGGTGCCGGTCCTGGTAGCTACGATATCAGGAAGAGCGTGTGGCACGTAAACGTGGGTCTACATTGTGACAGAAGCCGAACCTCTTGTACTGACTGCGATAACAGTGCTGCTCACCATTGGAAAACGGCGATGGCGGGTAAGTGATGCACTCTCATCCAGATGTTTCCTCGCTAACATCGGCTCAGTTGGGGTATCTTTAACTCTCTTTTCGGCTGGCAAAACAGCGCGACCTACGGCTCCGTCATCTCGTACAACCTATACTGGCTCGTCGTCATCATCGGTTTCGGGTTCCTAGGGTGGAAAGAAAGCAAGAGCAGCCCCCCTCACAGCGCGCAAACCGAGAGCATTTCTTCCAGCGAAGAACGCGAAACCACAGGAAAAAAGTCCAGCGGTGAAGGCATCACAACCACGACAGCTGTACGAGAAGTTGATTAGACGAAGTGAGAAATCGTGGCCTCGAAATATCGAGGCTGTGAAATTGTGTTGAGCGTATTTATAGATCTAGTGGGAGGCCTCGCTGTCAGCTAATTGGGACGATTGAGGGAAAAAGCTTGTTCGGGCCAAAAGTGGACCCTAATGCAACCCACTCTAAACGAGGCCTAGGCCATCCCAAACATCCCCGAGCACTGAATCCAAGATAACCGCCCCCTGAATATCATCCGAAACACCCTGAGATTGTGGCCCTCATTGCAGTTTGCACATCGAACGCGTGTCGTTGATCTTTTTGCTGTGGGTCCCCCGATTGATGGTTTGCGTTGACCTGACGATCATGTTGGGGGGCACCGTTTGACAGATCTTCAGCTTACCTGCAAGGCGCTCAACGGTTTTCGTTACTAAAAACAAAAAATACCTACGCATGGCGCAAGACAGCGAAGATGACGGGCTGACACGACATTATTACCCATGCGCTGGAGCCGAGTTTCGTGGCGGAGTATACGCGTTCGGATGTTGATGCACAAATTCAAGTATACATAAAGTGGATGCTGCCTGCTCTCCCACGCGTCTTTGCTCCTAGGTCCTCGCTCTTGCTTCTGTCAATCGTTATTTCTGTCATTCTTCGATCTAGTTTCAACTTTAGACGGCACTGTTCACCTGTTCTTTACCAACGTTCTCCACAACTTTCGCGATTACCGTTACGATGCAGTTCAAGAACCTCGCTCTCCTCACTGCCGTTGCTGGCACTGCTGTCGCAGAGTTCGCTATCATCACCACACCGTTCCCCACCAACCTCAACATTCTCACCGATGTATGTTCCAGTCTACCCACCCATTACCTTGTTGTGTAATCAATGCTGATCCACGATATTAAGATCGACGGTTACGCTTCGTCCGTGTTGAACGTAGTCGAGACGGGCCTCGCATCCCTCACCCAAGCCTCCAACCTCGCTGCCGCCAAATCTGCCCATGATGGTCTCAAATCCTTCGTTGCGACTGCTTCATACTCGATTCCTAGCGGCGTCACGGAAGTCGGCGCGCTCGAGACCCTCTCTGAGACACCGGCTTGGTACAGCGCGCTCCCCAGCGATGTGAAGAGCTACTACGACAAGTACAATCAGGAGGTCCAGAGGCTGGTCAACCAGGCTATTCTCGGCGAGAACGGCACTCTTGCTACTACCACTGGAGCGGGTGCCAGTGGTGCGTCCGCGACAGGTGCGAGTGCGTCTGCGACCGGAACCGGTGCCGCTATGGCCAACGTGGTTGGCGTGATGGGCGCTGGCTTTGCTGCCGCATTCGCCGGTGTCATGGCCTTGTAAGCGTTGGGACGAAAGGTTGAAGTTGGATTAGAGGAGTAGGATTTACAGGGCAGGTCGTTTAAGTTTCTTCATTGGGCTGCCCTTGGCTAGGGATGAGATTTCCACGTGAGGCGGAACGACATCCGAATTTGTAGACGAGTTTTAGTTATGATACCTTTGCTTCTTTTCTGCACAGTTATGAGCTGCGAACGACAGAACGCTATTCCCATTGAGTGATGTCTTCTTGTATTGGCCATGTATTTACTCGTCTATACCTTTGGATCTATGCGCCTCCCTCTTTCCATGCACACAGTACATGTCTGTTGCCCGCGGCCTTGACAAGACTCCCTATTGACCTTCGCCCTTCGGCTGCGCCAACTTCGCAACCTCAGGATCCTTAGTAACCTCCTCGTAATCCGGTCTCGGCAGCTCAAACGCCTGCGTCGACCTCGCATACGTGATACCACCCAGCCTAGATATCGGCTTGAGAACCTATCCAGCATTAGCAACTTTCAACACCCACAATCTTCACACTCAATACTCACAGCAGGATCAACAAGCACACCCTGCTCATCAACAGCATCCTCCCTAACCCAAAAGTTGACACCCTCCACAAACGCAGTAACACCCGTCTTCTTATCCGGCGTAGCAGGATTCTTACTCGTCCATTCCACGGTATTCACCAGCTTTCCCTCAATACTAAACACGGCCTCCTTGACACGATCCGGCTTGACAAAATTACTCTTCTCGGCATGCAGCCCGCTAAACGCCCATTCACTCACATCAGCCGGCGCATTGATGCTCGTGTAATTCGCCGCCTCGACGTACTCCTCCGAGATGATGTTGATAACAGCTTCCTTGGTATCAACCAGGTTCTTCAGCGTGTCCTTGGCCTTGTCCATGCCACCCGCGAACCCAAGGACGAACATGGGTGGGTCGTGGTTCACGAGGTTGAAGTAGCTGAAGGGAGCGAGGTTCGTGCTTTTTCCATCTGCGCTGATTGTTGAGACGAAGCCGATTGGGCGGGGGACAATGGCGGAGATGAGCAGCTTGTAGTTGTGGACTACGGGTCGGCCTTCTTCGTAGGGGTTGATGGAGCGGTGCGCCTTTTGCAAGCTCGAGGGATCGTTGGGACCGGAACCGGGTTGCCAGTTGGGTTTCGGGGTTTGCGTGTAGTGGAAGGAAGAGCTTGTGTCGAAGGGTGGGCGCGAGGCTTCGACGGCTTTGAAGTCGCCGTGCGGGTTGCGTTTTATTTCCTTTTCGGCATCTGCTCGTCCGGTTGCCATGGTGTGGTCTGTGGTTTGGATGTTGGAATTCAGGTGAAAATTGTGCTATACTGATGATCACGGGAACGATGTCTTTATATCGATACCTAGGTATGGGTGCAACTGCCGTTTAGTAAAAGATGATCAATCGCGCAAAATAGTGCTCCACGGCAAATAGCGGATATAATTCCGAGCCTATACTTGCACAAGGGCGGCCGCGGAACGCCCACCGAGACTCTTTGAGCGGCCATTGTACGGGTCTTGGTAGGTCGCTTGAG
Organism: Alternaria conjuncta; assembly: GCF_024043145.1. Classification (NCBI taxonomy): domain Eukaryota; kingdom Fungi; phylum Ascomycota; class Dothideomycetes; order Pleosporales; family Pleosporaceae; genus Alternaria; species Alternaria conjuncta. The sequence goes on along the minus strand of NW_026250095.1, from coordinate 1,738,167 downwards.
ACCAAGTAGTTTTATCTGTTCGAGGCTACTAGAACATATATGTTTCTGGCCCGTATAGAAGGTTTGGCCATGGCCATTCTGACGGGTACACACGGCGATTTGCCGCAAGGGACGGGTTTGTCAACGTCATGTACCCCACCATATCTCTCAGCTACCCCGCCATGAACGATAACCACGCCAGAGCTTAGTGGCAGGGTCTACCACGGAAGCTGAAACTGAGGGGCATGGTGATGATAGATAGATAGCGTGACTGTGGACGTACGTCTTTCGATGGTGATATCTGTTTGAAGTTCATACTCTCGTAGCTGTCCAAAATCCCGCCATAGTCTTTTCATTCAAATACCACCATGTCTTCCAACGATGATTATCAAACCTACAAGTTGGGCGATTTCAAGCTAAAGTCGGGTGGAGAGATTCCAGACGCTTTCATCGCCTACAAGACCCTAGGTGATCCATCGCTACCTGCTATCATATACCCAACATGGTATTCTGGGAGTATGCGTAACCCCAGGCACTCGTTACTGGGCAGCTGCTAATACGATGATGTAGCGATATCCGACAATATCTGGCTGACGGGCTCAGACAAGACACTCAACCCTTCTGAATACTACATCATCATGCCTGCTTTATTCGGCAATGGCCAGTCGTCTTCGCCATCCAACATGCCAGATTTGCGCCCGTTTCCAGAAGTACTGTTTTACGACAACGTGAGAGCGCAGCATGAGCTCGTCACTAAACATCTTGGTGTGAAGCATGCTCATGCAGTCCTTGGTTGGTCCATGGGTGCAGGACAGACGTACCAGTGGGCTACGCAGTTCCCCGACTTTATGGACCTCGCGGTACCGTTCTGTGGAAGTGCAAAGACGAGCTTGCATAACCAGGTCTTCCTAGAAGGCGTCAAGAGCGCCTTGTACGCTGCAATAGGAACAAGTTCAGCCGGAGTTGCGAAGCCGAGTCTTCTAGCTGCTCAAGGCAAGACAGAGCAATTCGCATCCTCGAACCGAGAGGTCGGATTGAAGGCTCTTGGACGCGTTTATGCTGGCTGGGGCTTCTCACAAGCATTCTATCGTGAGAAGCTGTATGAGACAGCACCCACGCTTGGATTCAAGAATCTGGACGACTTTCTTGTCAACTTCTGGGAAGCTTGGGCGCTCTCGAAAGACCCAGAGAATATGCTGGTCATGGCGCATACATGGCAAGCTGGTGACTGCTCGCAGCAAGAACCGTATAATGGCGATTTTGAGAAAGCGATGAAGGGTATCAAAGCGAAGACACTTGTCCTGCCATCGAAGACAGATCTTTATTTCCCACCAGAAGATTCAGAGATCGAGGTTCAAAACATGAAGCCAGGCGTGGGAACATTGAGGGTTTTTCCATCTATCTGGGGCCACTGGTAGGTTTGTATCTCCGGATGTATCGAACACTTGAAGCTGACAAGCAACTTAGGGCCGGCGGACCAGGGCAGTCGACCGAAGACGTGAAATGGTTGGATGACCAAATGCGGGAGTTCTTTTCGAAGAACTGATCTCGCAAACGATGCTACTGCTTTCCCAGCTTGATAGTCTCGACTACCTTGAAACGATCATTGTAGGTATTACGTTGAATAACACATACTTGATCAACATGCCAGTCCAAAGCTGCAGGCATGACTTCATCATTTGGGCTGTGATCCAGATATTCCGCTATTCTCTTTCTAATCAGTGTGCGGAGTTCATCCAGGCAGACCTCACTCTTCACCTGTCCTACAGAAAGGTGAGGAACGAAGGGCCGCCGATCTGCATTTACTTCAGCAAATTCCTGTTGCAGAACTGCTTGAAGCCGTTGGACATTGTCTGTAGTAGGACCTAGCCAGACTGTTTTGCTGCCCCCTTTGCCGTGGCTGAAGAACCCGGGTGGATCCGCATTGAGCGTTATGTGGAATGATCGTATGTCTTGAACGGCTCTTGCGATACGGACACGTATGTCAGGCTTGAGAGACGAGTGCGAGTCCTCGCCTTGCCCGCTAGTTTCAGAAGGTGACGATAGGAAAGGGTATAGCAGGTTTATATGCGCAGGCCATCGCTCGAAGTTCTTGTCGTGCGTGCGTCGGACGCCTTCGATAGGTGCAGCGATATTAGCGGGAGGCAATAGCACTAGTGCACTCTTGTGGGAGAGATGCAAGGGTAATTGTCTCGCCATGTTAGGCGATGGTGGTGTTGAGTTGGCAAGGTTTGCCAACGTTGCGATGGCGACGGGTGAATGCCGCCGCTTCCAGGTTGAGCCACAGTGGCGCTCTAGCGCCTTGGCAACGGGCGCCTCGCAAGACGGATGCATCCTCGACTTCTGATTGCTGTGCATTCACTTTCCAGACTTCAACTCGGGAAAGGTCGCGTCGCCATGTGGGAGCGCTGAATCTCTTATTACACTCATTTCCCAGCCGTCTCTCACGACAATCCACCCCGACACGCGCCCGATTGCGACTTCTTCCGCGCCAGCTCGCCGCAGCACCCCCGAAGTCGCGCGACTCTTTCAACCCCGATTCTCTCACCCTCCACCATGGACGGCCAGAAGAAGCCCACCCGGCAGTTTGGAGTCACCAGCGCCATATCAGAGGCCGCACCAACTGAACACGATATCCGGCTAAACGACAAACTCATCGAGACGCTGAAGACTGAGAATGTCTTCGAGACTCCCGAGGGCAACCGCAGGAGGTACGGCGCTCCCTGAACACGTAGTCGCGCCAAGCTAATCTTCGCAGAGAGGAGGTCATCGATCACATCCAGAAGGTCGTCGAAGAGTTTGTCCGTCGCGTCGGCAAACAGAAGGGTGTGCAGCAGCCTGTCCTCGATGCCGCCGGCGGCAAGATCTTCACCTTCGGTAGTTACGCTCTCGGCGTCCACGGTCCCACGTCGGATATCGATACACTCGTTGTCGCGCCCAAGTTCGTGACCATCGACGAATTCTTCAAAAACTTCCCTCCGACCTTCCGAGAGATGTCCAAGGCCGAAGACATCACCGAATTCGTGCCCGTCGAAGATGCCTTTGTCCCCATTATCAAGATGGAATATCGCGGTGTGAGCATAGATCTGCTATTCGCGTCCTTGCCGAAGAGATCGTCGATACCAAGAACAATGGAGACGATCGAGAAGAAGGATCTGGAAGGTCTCGGCGAGTCGGCAACACGGAGTGTGAACGGCACACGAGTCACCAACGAACTCTTGGATGCGGTGCCGCAAAAGGTCAGCTTTCGGCACGCGCTGAGGGCCATCAAACTCTGGTCAAACCGCCGCGGCATCTATGGTGCAGTCTTCGGATATCCTGGCGGAGTTGCGTGGGCTATCATGGTTGCGCGCATCTGCCAGCTGTATCCCATGGCCAACGGCGCTACTATCGTTTCCAAGTTCTTCAGCTTGATGTACAAATGGACCTGGCCGCGACCTGTTATGCTAAAGCACATCGAAGAGGGCGACTTGGGTCTCCGGGTGTGGAATCCCCAGGTCTACGGCGGCGATCGCGCCCACCTCATGCCCATCATTACACCCGCCTTTCCTTCCATGTGCGCTACACATACGGTGATGCCATCGACGCTGCGAATCATGAAGGAGGAGTTCGGGCGAGCGGACAAGATCCTACAGCATATCTTCTCGGGCACCAAGGACTGGGATTCACTCTTCGAGCGCCACTCCTTCTTTACCAAAGACCACAAATACTACCTCAGTGTCGTTGCCGCGAGTCGGACTAAGGAAGCCAACTCGACCTTCTCCGGACTGGTACAGTCGAAAATCCGTCATATCGTCAAAGGCATCGACGATGGACAAACGGGCATCGACACCGCCCGCCCGTACATTCACTACTTTGAACGCTTCCACCGCTGCAAAGACGATCAGTTCCATGAGGTCACGCAGGGTTCTCTCGAGTACATGATTCCGGCATCCGAAGTTCCTGCTGAGGGTACTGAGCCAGCGAATGGCGAGCAGCATATCATTTACACTACGACCTTCTACATTGGTCTTACTTTGCCTCCAGGTTCGTATACTAAGTTATGTATCACATAGCACAGCTAACTCGACGTGTAGATGCTACCAAGTCGCTCGACATCTCCTACCCAGTGAGCCAATTCCGGAGCTACATCACCGACTCCGACCTTTACGATGATAAAGTGATGTCGGTCAAGGTGGTCCATACACGCAAGTAAGTATACCATCTGTCAATGCTTGTGGCAATCGCTAACTTGTCAGCACTGCGCTTCCCGATGATGTCTTCGTCGAAGGAGAGACCCGACCGAAGAAGCCTAGCAAAGACAAAAAGAAGAAGGACGCGAAAAGTGCTAAGCGCCACTTCGCCGATACAGGCATTGACGTGCGTGACTCACGCCTAACTAAATCCTCTCGACGCTCACCCGCGTCCCGAGAGTAATCATACGCCATTATGCTGACGATTGTGCTAATACAGGACAGCGAGCATTCGGCAGCAAAGCGTCGACAGGCCGAACTGGCTACCAATGGAGTCGCTACTCCAGCGGCAGCATAAGTTCGCTTTCAGCTAAGCTAGCACATGTTCGCTTTTTCCATACTCTCCATCATTCACTTGATATTCTTGGGGTTTCTGACATTCTTCTTCTCTTCAGTTCCGGCTGCTTCCTCACGCGCCGACAAAGGTACGGCTCGTTAGCAACCTGCCTGCCTGATTACACAGGTCTTTATCGATCGACTAGAGACGCCTCCGGACTTGCGATCCGACGCCGCATCAGGTGCAGGTGCGTATCCGTACATCCGAGGGCCTCTAACAAACAAAACCAGAAAAAAAAAAGTAGGAAAAGACCGCCGCAGAGCGCTGTCACAAAAACACTACAAGAAGGTTTGATCACCCACTTTTACCATAATGCATCACCTCCCCCATTCTGCAGTTGGCGTTGGTTGGCGTTCAAAATGCATTCACACGGCGTTTCACGACGAGCGGGACAGGTGGTATTCGTCCCCGCGACTTGGAGTCACAGAGAGCGAGGGGGAGCGATCAATTTGCTTTACAAACACCGGGAAAGAGAGGAAACTCGTGGCTGCGAGCTGGGATTCTGTAACTAATACGCAAACTCTGTACAACCAAAAATCTACACCATTTGGGGCCTAAGTGCTCTGGCAGATCCATCGATGGCATCGTTGTGTATGAGAGATTGTGATGTGCTGAAGTTCTTCTATAAAACCCTGTCGGACATTAACAGCACATGTCCAAACCCAATCCACTCCATGCCGGGACCCATGTCGCAAGTGCATAACATGTTAATAATGCATATTCCTTCGTGATCATAACAGTCATAACCTCGCCAGTCCAATACCACACATCATCCCTCTACCATGCTGTCCGACGCCGCAGCAACCGCGCCAGTAGTACCGTCCAGTCCATTGATACCGTCCATTTCGCACACGACCATACCATCGTGAAGCCAGTACGGCATGTCGCGGATGTAAGGAGCTTCGGCTTTCTTAGCGCCAGTCAACGCTGAAGCGGCACTTGCCCAGTTGAAGTATTTGTGGCAGCCAACGCAGAACTGATCGTAAGATTAGCAAAGTATTCTGGAAGTGGAAGATGGGGTCTTACCATGCTATCACATCCACCATCCTTCTCGATAACCAACTGGCAATTCGGACACCTCTTTCCATCTTTACCCTGCATAAGCTTGAGGGTCTCCTTTTCGGCATCACTCATCTTCTCATCCACATGCTTCGCTGCATACTCCGCACACGTAACGTCCTTGTGCCACGGGACAAGACACTGGGCGCAAGACCGGAAAGAACAGTCGTTGCACGCAACCTGCGGGTATCCAGCCGCCGTCGCATCTGGCAGACCGATCGCAGTACATGTAGGTGAGAGACAGGTCATCGGCTTGGGACTCGCAGTTTCTTTCCACACTTCCAGCATCTCCATGTTGAACTTCTCGAGCGCTGAGCCGGGAGGCATGTAGCGCAGGATGAAGTGGTGGTCCCAGGGCTCCGTGCAACCGGGTTCTAGACAGCCGGCGCCGAGTTGGCGTACGCCGAGCGTGTCCATCTTTGCGGAAAGGAAGTTGCCTATGCATGTTTTGCAGACGGGGTCGATTTTCCGTTTGCTGGGGTTCCGGGCTAGGTGGGCGATGCAGTTGAAGGGGACGTCTAGGTGTTGCTGCCAGCGGCCGCGCTTCGGTGGTACCCATTTGACGAACTCATCCGTGGGTTGCTCTTCGATGCAGATGCGGCATGTGAAGTGGGTGGGCGGAGGCTTGCGCGGCCTGGGGTTGGGGTTTGGCTTGCGCTTCTTCGCCCAGGGATCTGCACGTGGGCGACGCTTCCTGCTGGGCTTGGTGATCTTGGTGGCGTGGGCTTCTGAGGCTGCTTGTTTAGTCTGCGAGCGGAGGACTCGGGTGGTTGGGGTGGGTGAGGCTGCGACTCGTGGCACTCGACGCATGGTGGAGTGAGGTGGTCAGTGAGTGTGGTGGTACGGTGTTGATTAGTGGTGATTCGGCGACAAAGTAAAGTAGATCGATGAGTGAAAAGCGTGGTATAGAAGGAGCCTCAACCGAATCGTGACTGACAAGGCTAGTTATATCAGGCTGAGGCTGCAGCTGACGTCGGTTGGCGGTATGCAACCGGAAGGCGCTGTGGATGCCTGGCTTCAATTGGCAGGCAGTGACTCACGGTAAACTTCTCAGCCGTTTAGTAGGAAGATTGTAGCCTGAGATTTGTAACTTGGCATCTATGTACCGTGGACGCTTGAGCCAGACAGATGGGTATGTTGCTCAGCCTATACCTAGATATCCCATTGGATAAGGCTAGCAGAAGTAGTAAGCAGTATTATATCAGGACATATACAATATCACATGAGAGAGCGGACTCAGTGTGAGACCTGGTGTCATCCATTGGCGCATTTCGTCAGTCGTCATTGGACCATGTTCGTTTGTCGCAAACGTCTCTGATGCCTGGTAGGCTGTCAACGCGCTACCAACGCGCTAGCGAGCATCTTGGTGGCTAGATTTTGTGTGCATCTTGCTGCATACACACCACTAAATGTTGATTACTGAGTAGAATCTGAGATGATGTAGACGTCCGAGTGATGTTTGCCACGACTCGGAGATCCAAGCTGTCCGCAGTCGCGAGGGCTGCAGCGACCCCACTTTTAGGCTGCAGGGGTGCGCTGAGCACAGATCCCCCGAGCCCGAACTTTTTTTGCGACGCTTGCAAACGCAGAACGCTCAACTATCTCTGCAATTACCCCAGTACACGAGGTATCGTCACACGACAATCATGGCGCCTAAGGACGACGACTTCATTTTCACCATCTCCGACCACGAGGATGTATCTGACGACGGAGGAGCCGACGACGCTGCAGCAACGGCTAAACTAGCTGGCGCTGGAAAGAAGAGGAAATACACCGAAGACCCAGATCTGAACGTTAAGCCGAAAGAGGTCGCGTCGAAGAAAGCGAAAAAGGACAAGAAGAAGGGAAAGAAAGGAGCCGAGCCCGCTCCTGAAATCGAAGAAGATGCGATGCCAGAACCGACCGAAGATGTCGAACAGAATGACGACATTGCCAGCGACTTCGAGTTTGCGGTCGGAGACATAGATACTGGATTCGTGGAGGAGTTTGACGGCTGGGGCAACGACAATGGCACAGTGGCGCAGGAGTCGCAGAAGAAGGGCACCGCAGTCGATGTCGACGACATTATCGAGCGGAGACGGAACAAGAAGAGCGCACAAGCAGTCATAGAAACGGAGTCGCCCGAGGCTTCTGTCAACGGCGACTTTGAGGGCTTCGGCGAGGACGACGAGCTCATGGCTGAAGACGGGTTCGGCATGGGCGCAGCAAGCGACTCAGAGGAAGATGAGGAGGACGAGGAGGATGCTTCAGGGGCTGAGGGTAGTGGAAGTGAAGAGGAGGGCGACTCGGACGAAGAAGCAGAAGTACCGCATGTACCACATCCCATGGACCTTGAGGGCGCCGAAACAGACCATGAAGATCAGAGCGAGGAAGAGGACGCCGTCGAGGCGAAGAAGGCAGCCGCTTTCTTCGCGCCCGAAGACAGCGTGCAGATCAAGAAGAAGAAGGGGGCCAAAGGAGGTACTGGCTCTTTCCAAGCCATGTCGCTTTCACGACCCATTTTACGAGGTTTGGCATCTGTTGGCTTCACCGAGCCCACGCCTATCCAGAACAAAGCAGTTCCGATTGCGATGCAAGGCAAGGACGTCGTGGGAGGAGCTGAGACCGGTTCCGGTAAAACGGCCGCTTTCCTCATTCCTATCCTCGAACGTCTGCTCTACCGACCAAAGAAGGTTCCAACCACTCGTGTCGCCATCTTCATGCCTACTCGTGAGTTGGCGGTACAATGTTTCAACGTCGCGACCAAACTTGCCTCCTTCACCGACATTACCTTCGCACTGATGGCTGGTGGTTTCTCAACGCGCGACCAAGAGGCTGTGCTGAAGACCAGACCGGATGTTGTGATTGCGACGCCTGGTCGTTTCATCGATCACATGCACAACACAGCTGCCTTCCAGGTTGAACATCTCGAGATTCTTGTTCTCGATGAAGCCGATCGTATGCTCGAAGAGGGTTTCGAGACCCAACTGAACGAGATTCTGACGACTATTCCGAAATCACGACAGACTATGCTGTTCTCTGCTACCATGACGAGCTCAGTCGACAAGCTTATCCGTATCGGTATGGACAAGCCCGTACGTCTGATGGTTGATGCGAAGAAGCACACTGTAGCAGGTCTGACGCAAGAGTTCGTGCGATTGAGGCAGGGCAAGGAAGATAAAAGGCTTGCGTATTTGATGTACATCTGTGAAAAGATCTACACAGAGAAGGTCATCATCTTCTTCAGGCAAAAGAAGGAAGCGCATAGGGTGCGCGTTGTATTCGCTCTCTGTGGGCTCAAGGCTAGTGAGCTCCATGGTAACATGAGCCAAGAGCAAGTAAGCAACTCAATAACATTTGACGTTTGGTACAATACTAACAGTCATAGCGTATTCAATCCGTGGAGGCTTTCCGATCAGGCAAGTCCGCCTACTTATTGGCTACCGATGTCGCCTCGCGTGGTCTTGATATCAAGAACGTCGCGGTAGTCATCAACTACGAAGCACCGCAAAGTCACGATATCTACATGCATCGTGTTGGTCGTACCGCTCGTGCAGGACGAAGTGGTCGTGCCTGTACGCTTGCCGCAGAACCTGACCGCAAAGTTGTCAAGCAGGCCGTCAAGGCTTCGCGCGACCAAGGCGCCAAGGTTGTTAGTCGACAAGTACCCGTAGAAGAAACCGACAGGTGGATGAAGAAGATCAAGGATCTCGAAGGCGAGATTGAGGAGGTCCTCGCCGAAGAGAAAGAGGAGCGTGCCATGAGCGTCACAGAGCGTGACCTCAAGCGAGGTGAGAACCTGATCCAGCACGAAGATGAGATCAAGTCTCGGCCAAGGCGCACATGGTTCGAGTCCGAGAAGGACAAGTTGGCAGAGAAAGAGAAGGGTGCTGCTGCACTAAACGGATCTTCCCAGTCTGCCGGAGCAGCCCTGAAGGCCAAGAAGGGGAAGAAGCTCAGCGGCAAAGACCGCAAGAAGCTCGAGATGAACGACGTCCGATCAGAAGGCAAGGTATGGAAGAAGGGCAAGGCGGATCGTGGTCTCAGTACTGGCAAAGCGAAGGAGAAGCAAGCTCACCAGAAGGCTAAGTCGAAGAAGATCGCTGCGAAGACTGGGTCGTTCAAGGGTTTCAAGGAGTAGGCAGTTCTTTCAGGAGCGGTTACATAGCTTAATGATACCTCTGATCACGATTTATCGATTCATTGCCTCTTAAGGTACATGAAGAAAAGTACATGAGCAGGGTTGACGAATACGTAGACCTATTCGTAGGTCGTTACGCAAGCAGACTCTCAATGAAGACTTCCCCACTGTTGTATTGCCTTTCTGCATGAAACATGAGATACTACCGTCAGCAGCAAGACCCGGCAGATGGTGTGAAAACAATAACCATAAATTCACAACGTCCATTGCGGATGAGCGCACATGGTCCGTTTGGTCCGGTGACGGAACTGATGTGCGATTGACCTCATATGCCAAGCTCACCCCCTTTTCGGTCTAGGCGGGTAACCGGGAGCTGGCGGACGAACATGGCAGATTTATGGTACCTCAATTTCCAGGCACAACTACTTTTGCTTCCACCAATTTCTTGACACGTACGCTCCTTCCAACACCTCTAACTACGCCTTCTTGTCCATCTCGGTCTTACTTTTTTGGCAGCCGTACTACCAAGCACCTGCATTCGCGACAGGGTTCGTTATCAGCTCGGCTTATCGGCGGCTCATTCGACAACTTTCTGGTCTGGACCCGCACAGCTTCAACAGCTATTGCAAGCCCGACAAAGCGTCTGTTGGCACGAAGCACGCCCGTTCCGAACGATTCCGTCCGTTCACGCCCAGCGCTGGACTTCACCTCGCCTGCACGTCATCCCATACGAGCACCTGCTGCCTAGTGCTCTGAGCATCAGCAGAGCGCGCATACGAGCCTCCACTCTCTGCAGTCAGCGCAGCGGGGTACACGTGTATACAAAGACTCGCAGCTATAGCGAGTGTCTCTATTGAGGATAATTGGGAAGACGGATCGTACTCCATCTCGACCACCATGGCATCAGTACAAACACAAGCCAACGGCAACGGCGCCGCGGTGCGGCCAGCACAGGCTGAGAAGGAGGGCGCGTACGAGAACATATTCCTCTTCATCCCAAACTTGATCGGTAGGCGCGTCCTTTCCATATCAGCATACACGAGCTAACACTCCCACAGGGTACTCGCGCGTCTTCCTCGCCCTCATCTCGCTCTACTACATGCCCCTCCACCCACGCACATGCACCCTCCTCTACAGCATATCCTGCCTGCTCGATGCGCTCGACGGCTACGCCGCGCGGGCCTACGAACAGAGCACCAAGTTTGGAGCTGTGCTCGACATGGTGACGGACAGGTGTACAACAACGTGTCTGCTCGTTTTCTTGGCGCAAGCGTTTCCGCGCTTCAGCATCGTCTTCCAGGGCCTCATCTCCCTCGACTTGGCTAGCCACTACATGCACATGTACGCGACGCTGAGCATGGGCGGCAGCGGCCAGAGCCACAAGAACGTGAACGAGAGCAGGAGTTGGTTGTTGAAGCAGTACTACTCCAATAACGTACGTTACTTTCAACTGGAATCGCGTGTGTAGCACAGTCAACAAAGACATATGCTAACAACCCCCCCAACAGAAAGTCCTCTTCACCCTCTGCGCCATGAACGAAATCTTCTTCATAGCCCTCTACCTCCTCTCCTTCAGCTCGCCCCTCCTCTCCCCGACCCTCTTCTCCGACCTCAACAACCCCTCGTCCATCCAGCCCGGCTCGCCCGCCGCTCCCAAACCCTCCATGTTCTTCGCTAGCCCCTTCTCCGCCGCGGCCATGGAGATGGCTCGTGCCAACAAGATGGACTCGACTGTGCCCTGGATCTGCATGCTTACATCCGCTCCCTTTATGGCGGTCAAGCAGTGGATAAACGTTGTGCAGATGGTCAAGGCGAGTCAGTGGCTCGCGGAGGGGGATCGCGAGGCGAGGAGGAAGGCGGGTTTGCCTAGGAAGGGGGGCGCGAAGAAGAGTCAATAGACGGCTCTTCCTGTCGGACACATAAGCGGGTCTAATGTCCAGAGCTGGCGAAAGGACAGACAGACTCGTGGGTAATGAGGAGTACCGCTCACCTGGTGGGTTATATTTGGTGGGCATGCATGTGTACAGATCAGATCTTCTGTATGCTGTTTTTCTCTCTCTTCATCTTTCTTTCTTTTCTTGTTTTCACCTACTCATTTTGTAGTGATTTGCGACTTCACTTGTCTGCTTCATCAACTTTCTTCATTCGTTTTTCTTAGCTTCTAGCTTTTTTATCTTGTACGAGTGTCATCTCTTTTGCCTCTATATAGATGGTCCCAGGCTTTGCGGCGCGGAGAAAACAAAAAGATCAAAGTCTTGACAAGGCCTTTGTACGCCAGTATAATAATATGTCGTCTGCTGTATATATCTGAACTACTGGATGATGGAAGTGACTCTTACAAACAGATGTGATGTGAAGCTAGAATTGCGTTTTCATTGTGCTATGAATAATACGTGTTTCCTCTAATCCCTACTATCCCCATCTCGTTTTCCTTCGATACAACAGTAATACGCAACTCATGCAAGCATCTCCAACAGCCCCTCTCCAACCCATTCCAATTCATTCGTCCATCCAATCGTGTCTTTCTCACAAACAACAATCACATTCGCGTCGTCTGTGTCCTTCTGCGACCCAAGTCTCGCCGCAGCCCCTTTAATGAGAAACCCTTTTTCTTCCGTCCATCCATAACGATGCTGCTAGCCGGGTGGACTGGGGGTTGAGGAATCCTATTTCCCCGAAACACGTCCCGCCCGGACCAGGTCCTGAAATGCTGATTCTAGTGCCCGCTTTACTTCGCGGTAGCTCACTATCAGCACGTTTTGCTCGTCGCGGCTGACGAGCGGTATCTTCTCGTCGGTCCCGGCGTCGAGCTTGTTCAAGCAGTCGAGGACGTGCGCGAGGTCGGTGACTGGGTGTCCGTTGGCGTCTACTTGGTGGAAGACGTAGTCGCGGAACAGCTTGAGGTAGTAGCGCTCTCCAGTTTCTGCCCATACCGAAGACGGGTTTGCGCCGCTGTTGCCGGGCATGTTTTGAGAAGCGTCTAGCTCGGGTCGCTCGTTGATCATATTGAGCTTGACCAGCAGACGGACCAGTCTCGACGATTCCAACTCTTTTCCGAGGTTCACTGTAAGCGTGTCCTGGGCATGTAGCTCGCTGTCGAAGACCGATGCAAATTGGTCGGCAATACCTCCCAGGAACGTGTCAATGTCTTTCTGCATCGGCGCCGGTGTTGTAGGGGACGATGGTGCTCCTGGTGCTGGTTGAGGGTTGAGCAGCCATTGCACGCACTCCTTGAGACGGGCTGTATAACTTCTAGTGATATAGTCCATCGACTTTTGCATCTGCAAGTGGGCTGTGGCGTTGTTGTTCGCGATGCAAAGTATTAGTCGTCCTAGCTGAACAAGGTCGTCTGCTTGCAGTTCGGGCACGGGACGCGCATTGTCAAACTGGACTATGTCCATAATACTGCATGCGTTGAGTCGTATCCGGTTCTTTGACGTCAACAGTATTTTCGAAGGTGTGATGAGGCGCGCTGCGAGACCCGAACCGTGTATGGCCTTTAAAGCCGATGCAATTTGAACAATGTAGCCCCATAACACTTGCTCCGGTACGTGCGACGATGCAGGTTGCCTCCCGTGGAAACGCTGCACCGGCTTGAAATGCTCATCAGCAAGTGACTTCGAATTTGGATGGTAGTCCGTGACTAAGATTAGAGAACTATCGCCAAAAGCTCGAGTAGTGAACGCTTCGTGGATTGTAACCACATTGCCGTTCAAAACGCGTTTCCATGGCTGGGCGGAGCGAATTGCAGTCTCGCTTGTAAGGCGGAAGTTTTCCAGACGGCGTAGCGCATACGTCTTGCCATCTTTGCTTGACACAGCTTTGTAGATCCAGCTGGCGTACCCAAATGGAGCCGTGTTCTTCTGGGGTGACATGTCTAAACAAAACAAGGAGTGAAACTGCTCAATGACCGGCAAAGTACTATTCGGTGCGACCTGACGTGCAATATCCGCCTTCTTTTGCAACTCTTCCCGAAGAGCGTCAGGTATGAAGAAATCATGTGCAGTACGCTGGTAAGCAAGTAGACCCGTCGGCTGAGGCCCTACCGGCCAGTACAGATGGTATGCTGGAGTTTGAAACGCGTTGGCGTTCTGGAAATACGTCGTCGAAGCATCTTGTGCATACGGGTTGATGGTAGCAGCTTGGTGGGTTGCACCTGCCAGGGTAGAAATGCTGGACGGTGTGCTGAAAGGATCGTAGCCCACATTAGGGTCCACCTAGGGCGTTGTGAGTCGGGAACTGGATGTAAGAACGTGCACCAAGGTCACGAATTCAAGACAGATATATCAAGTAAAGCCACGCACCATCTGCTGACCCTCAAAAGACTGCGGGACAAAATCTTGGAAGTCATGTGAATTCCAATCAATGGCGGGTTCTTTCGCGTGCATATGTGGGGTGGTGACGGCTGAGACGATCAGCATGCATGTAGAAGTCATTTGCGAATGCTCAGGACTCACCGGAGCGTTGCGATTTGGGAGTGAAGACGGCAGCATTGGCCGCCTTGGGCGAGATAGCGGCACTGCGAGAAGACGGGGTCACAGATCCATTGGTGCTCGCCTGCAGAGGCGTGAAGGAAGGAGAGTCGACATTAAACCTCTTTTTGGCGTTTTCGTTCTGGCCCAGCTTGAGGGTGTCGTGGATGTAGGGGCAGGCTAGACAGGGTCACCACAGGATTCGGCAGGTGCGGCCAGCAGCACTTACTGTTTTCGTACCGGCAGTGTCCGTAGATGGTGACATTGCGGCAGAGGGTGTTCTTCGCTTCTGCATAGGCCAGTCAGACATGACATGTGTATAAGGTGTGGCTGCGTCATACCGCGTCCCTTAGGGCGAGGAGAGACGACTCCCCGTCGCGTATCACCCGAAGGACCGCCAAAGGTTGTTGCCATGAATCGCGGCTGGCTCGTCGCGGCGGTGTTGGTAGCAATAGAGGGGTGCTGGCGCGTCTTGGACGCAGTCGGGGGTGAGCGAGCAGCGCTCTGCGCGGGCTCTACGGGCTGCGAAGTGGGCGGTTTGCGGTCGGAGCCGGTATCATCTGACGAGCCGCCTCCCCTACTCCATCGGCCCGTGGACTTGTTCGAGTGTTTCCGCCTGGTGGTGCGCGCCTGTTTCTGGGGCGTGGTAGGGGCGTTGCGCCCGGGGGGATTGGGAAGCGAGTCCCGTGACGACGACGACGTCAACTCGGAGAAGGATTCGGTAGTCGAGGAGCCAGAGCTGGCAATGGCAGTCGCATGTGGGTGGCCCCTGGCTACGGAAAAGAAGGCAGGGCGCGGGGGCGTCGTGGAAGCGTGCGGCGCGCCTTTGTTCGGCGGCGATGCAGGCTGAATGGTGGGCAACCTGTGGCCGGCGTGGTGAGAAGTTCCTGCGAGCACATTAGAGAGCGAGCCCATCAGCGGCGACACGTCGTGGGCAGAGAGAGACGGCGGCTGGAGGTGCCCAGGGCCGCCGTCAGACATGGCGGGCGGGATGTTTCGCGATAGCCGACGAGAGTGGCATGCTTGGGGCGGGACAATTGGATGGGTACCTTTCGGAATTGCGGGCTATGAGCCACCCCCAGCGAGTCCAGCGTCCTGTAGGAGCAGCAGCCGCGTCTCCATTAGCAGGCACAGTCCAGATGTCGAGGCAGACTAGACGAGCAGGCGCGCTGGGTGAGTGAGGTGTGATAGCTGCGGGCTACACCTATCAGCGAACAGCCGCCTTCCCTGTTGTTTGGCGCGTTTGCAGCTGGTGGCTTAGTCATCCGCTCAGTCATCCGACTTCCCCCTCGGCATGCTTCACACATCACCACCTAGGTACGACATCACCTGAGGTCAACATCAGACACTGAACACGAGGCCTTACTTGCATTGGAACTCGTCTCTTCACGAATATTGCAGGTCACTATACCTTCATGTCCCTCGCCTCTCCTGATCTCGTCTGTCGCCCACACCTTTGACTCCTCACTCAAACGCCCTCCGTCTCCCTCATGACTTCCATCTTCGCCGTTTGCAATGTATTCTTCTACCTTGACCGGCGTCGATGAAGAGTGTGTCGGAATATGCGAATCATCCGAGCACCCATGGCGTTCGCATTGGTCTGCACGCTGCGGTCGTGAATGGCCTGGCGAGGGCACTGTCTGGATGCCTCTGTTTGCGCTTGGGGTCCAGGGATTAGCGGTTGCAGCTCGCTGAAGATGGCCTCATGTATTTCTCCCCGCTGACTCATCTGCTCCGGGTGGAGATCTGGCTCTCTGTTCTGGGGTGGTCGCACAAGTTCGTCCATGTCCGGTGTACGAGGCAGTTGTGTGAACGTACTGCTACCCCCATTGACGACGGGCCGGGTCTGTTGTTGTGCAGCGACAGGTTCAGCACTCATGGTACGGCTTGCTCCTCCCACGGCTATGGGACTGTTGAATCTTGACGGTTCACCCTGCTCTTGCCGCCACTGGAGATACTCCGGGTCAAGCAGAGCTTCTGCATTGGCTCCACGCGGCATCTCATCGAACCAACTAACTCTCATACTCTGGCTCTGAGCGGCCGAGGACCTGAACGGCGACATACCGGGTTGCCATCTACTACCTTCGCCCGGACGCGACGAAGACACTTCTCGCTGTCGTGCTGGACGTTCTACCATGAACGCCTGTGGTGTAGGTACGACAGTCGATGATCCACCAAACTGGCTTTCGCTGGCCATGTAGTGACGGAAAATGCCTGCGTTCACAAACCAATTGTGTCTGTAGTCTGCAAGCATAAACCTTACTGCTCGTTCCGAAATACCCTCAAGCGCTTGCCTGGTGTCCCTTTCAGTTGCGATCGAGAGAAGTGAGAACAACCTTGTCTCTTGCAGGAGCTCCCGATCAAAGCTGCCAACAACAGCACTTCTTAGCCATTCGCTGCGCATAGCCCCGGTCTCGTCGGGAGTGAAGTGCCAGTTGTCAGGCATGAGTTTGTTCAAGAGAGCGCCATATTCGATAAGCAACCTTGTCTGGTCTAGACCTGGCTCGGGACGGTTGTCTGAAGCCGGTTGGGGACCAAGATGGAGACGAAGCTGCTCCAATCGCTCCAGGTCGCGCACGAACGCAGAGCGATTCCTCCAGCGGTCCTCGAGAGCGACGCCGGAAATTCGGTCTGTTTCCAAGATTTTCAGTCTGCGATAACGCTCCTCTATAGGTGTGTATTCGCCTGTTGCCGGGTCGGGCATGATACATGAAGGCACCGGTTTCAACTCGTGAACGGCTTCTAACGCACGTCGGAATCGAGGGTCGCTTGGCGATGCATCAGGAATATCAAGGTTATGGCGCCTAAGCTCGCTCAGAAGTAGGTTGTTGTGGTTGCGAAAAGCTACCACCGTGTCTCCCAGCATGGACACGGTGTTACTTAGTTCGTCTAAGCTCGTGAATACGCCAGCCAGATCTCCTTGTTCATCGACATCACTTGGGGGTGGCTGCGTCGTCACGATTAGCGAATGCGCGTGGATTAATTTTGTAAACAATGCTTACAGGTAGAGGGTGACGACTCGGAAAGAGCGGCAGGCGACAGTTTGGACAGCTGCTATGTTGTGTGTTCCATGAGTTGAGCCAGGCCAGCAAGCAATGCTTGTGGAAAGTGTGGCCGCAACGACGAATCTCGTCGACCTCCTGGTCCGACTGTAGCTCATCAAGACAGATTGCACACAGCGTCGGTATATCATCGCTGCTTGTCGTCGCGCGCAAGCCGATGCGGACGAACTCCTCTTGATTCGCTGCCATTGCGACTTCCGGCGGTGTTCAAAAGTCAGTCAAGAGCTGTCGCGAAAATGAAACTTGAGGCAAGAGTATTGTTGGGGAGCTCGGACTTGCTGCCTGATTTTCCACTTCTTCGATTCACTTTCACGTTATTCGTACGCGCGTTTGCACCTTGTGGTCACTCGGCTGTCTAACAACCGCCCCGCAAGCATTTATCGATATTGTTACTGGACGCTCGACAGACAATTGTACTAAGGGAATCCTCTTCTAAAGTTATCAACCATCACGATTACCCGCTATCTACAACCTCGCTACCCTTCAATATGCCCTGGGCCCCAGCTCTAACGGAGCAACAAAGGCGGGACACACCACAAGACAGCGTCGAGAGGGTCACAAGTGCGATACGGATGATCAGACCATGTAGCGGCACTGTAGACGACCACGGTCGAACCGCGCCGAACATGTTTCACCTCCTCGACTGCGGCCATGTTGTCGTTATCGATGGGTCGGATACGAGATGCGGTAGCAACTGCCGATACCCCATAAATGGGGCCAACCCACAGTTCTCAGAGACCCTCGTAAAGTCACCCACGGCGTATGTTATCGACGAAGCTTTTAGGTTCTGTCAATCGCTAATGCGTCCTCTTCTAGTCCAAGGCTCATAAGTATCCTGGCCACTGACTTTCGGCCGCGTCAAGAACCCCTCTATTGCGAAGTCTGTCAGGGAATTCCAGTAGACCACTACCTCTTCCAGAAATACCGTCGACGTTCTCTCGCACTCACACGCGGAGAAATCGTAGCGGCTCTCCAGATTCCGAACGACCTGGTCGACAACATATTGGCGGCACCGTTCCCCAATCCAGACCTCCAAGAGCACAATTTACATTGTGGCCACAAGGTCTACTGTGTTGCTCAGCAACCTTGTGGTCAGAACTGTGAGTCTGACAAGCCCTGCCCCACGCATCCCTTGGCACTTCTTCTCAACAAGGACTCCGGCGTTATCTTTTGTCAGGAGTGCGTCTTGAGAGCGGAACGGCTTTATACGAGGTATGAGGCGAAGGAGAAGGAGTTGGAGGTGAGACGCGAAGGTTACCCCGGGCCGGGGGCTGAATTTGGGTTCTAGGTTTGTTGTTGGTTCCATTCTTCGTTAATTCTTCGGGCATTCCACATGATAGACCTTGATTGAGCTTTCTATGTTTGTAGAGTGGCGTAGACCAATTTCTCCTCTTCTCGATACCATTGGTGATAAAAGCGCACGACCGTTGGTCTTGATGACGTATCTGGCAGAGGTCGGAATCTCGCTCTCACTTCGGGAGCGCGCAAGCTCCAGTGCCTATTCGGTATTCACTATGCCAATGGGGTTGCATCGCTTTGGGTTTCTCACTATTGTCGCATGTCTGCTCGTCCTATTGTTCTACAGTCTCGGAGCCTAGCGTGCCTGGACGCATCGAGCGATAACCGCTCACCTTCACTGCAATTTAGCAAAATAGGCTACGAAGGTTCTCTTAGTTTCTCTCTTCTACAACGGGTAGTCTGTAACACCAACGCAACTACTCCCTCGTTCTCAACCGCAGACCGATCACATACTTAGCGACTCATCGACCTCACCGCGGGTTCGCATCATCAGCAAACCTTCATCAACAGCTCGATGGGTAAACAGAAGACAGTCACGACGGGAAAGTCGCCGGGACGTCCTCGCGGTGGCGCCAAAGGTGGTAGCCGTGGTGGCGGCCGACCGAAAGGCAGAGCCTCAAAGTCGGCGACTCCAGCGCCATCAGCGCCAGAAGCTGTACCTGATAGACCGGGACCCAAGCTACTGTTCAAGCCATCGGTGGGAAGATCGGACAGCCCAGCGCAGGAGCGCGACGCGACACCGGGATATAGCGAGAGAGACGATCAAGACGACGACCTTCCTCAGCAATCCGAAGAAGCGGCGCCGGTCACGACTCGCACTGGACGAGCGATTCAAAAGCCAAACCAATACGACGCCGCTCAGGGTAGCGAGATCGATGCCTTCATTGACCAGGCTGAGGAAGATGCTAGAAACGATGGCAGAGGAACCATCGCGAGTGATCCATGTGAGTGCTCATCTTTCTTGTTTTATGAGCCCAGATTGCTGACCTTGGCTCAGCGTACACTACACACAAGGCCCAAGAGCAGATGAAGCAGCCGCCAAAGACACCAAAGCCAAGAGGACGTCCGCCCAAGGACCGCACGCCGTTTGGCGCCGCCGCTAGGAAATCAGTCGAACAGTACGGGATGTTCGCGTCCCCTGCCGTGCCTCCCCCGTTCGTAGCAGACAAAGAAATATACCTCATCCTGAGCAACCTCAAGAGCAACGCCAAAATCAACCTCGACCTTCCCGGCCTCACCGACGCCGCCAACCCATACCAGGCCCTACCCTACAGCGCCAAGACCCTCACCCAGCTATACATTGTCTGCTACCAAGAGAAGTTCTGGGATCTCTGCGACATGGTAGCCGACACATGGATCCGCAAGTTCCACGACCAGCGCAAAAAGGCTCAAGAAGATAAGGAAAAAGACGAGAAAAAGGATGAGGAGAAAACAGAGGAAATCTGGCTCCCGAATCGAGCGCTCAATCGGCGCAAGCGAGTCGCACAACATGCGTGGCGGAAGGGCAAGAACATCCCGGCGGAGTTCGATCAGTTTCCCAGAGACTACGACTTGGAGGTCACGGATCCTGAGCTTGACAAGGATGTTACTTCGGTTCACACTGACCTCCTCAACTTACTTTACACATATACATCACCGAGATGTGGAGCGAGACTCCTCTGGGCCGACGCACTCGCCCTGGGCGGCGACAAGACCGAGCACATCGTCGGGAAAGTCACGCGCAAGGGCTTCGCTCTACACCCCGAGCTCCTCTTCGACATCATGCAAACAAGTCTGCGCATGGTCCGGCGTAACCTCACACTGAAGATCGAAGAGAGCACCGAAGGCGCATGGTGCAAGCGATACCACGAACACGGCAAAAACGGCAACGCTTGCTACCGACAGCGCGCGTCGAGGGTTGACGAGGGCCTAGAGATGGCAATAGAGCTGTCTAGGAACAGGGAAGAGGTTGAAGGGGAGGGCGTAGCTGATGATGTGGATTTGATAGAGGAGTTGGAGTTGGCACTGTGGGCGCAGGAGCAGGAAGACACTCCCAGGGCTGAGAAGAGAGGGCGCGAGGATGGTGGTGAGGTTTGTCCGAGTAAGCGGGCTAGGTTTGTGGGGGAGGAAGAGCATGCTGAGGGGGACTCTGAGGAGGATTGAGCGAGCTCGGCATGGAGGGTCCGCGGTTGCCTTTTCCGGGAATCCGGGCACGATGTCGACATAATGGTACGACATCGGTATGCCAGCATTTCTGCGGTTAATCCGATACCAGCGCAGTGCAGATGGAGAAAAAAAAATTGCACCTACTTACGTTCTGAACTGAAGACGCGATGTGCTGATCATTGCGCACTGTTGCGCAGCGGTGGTCATATCGCACCTGCCTCAGATTGTCCTTCACTCCATCGCGCCTACTCCCTGGTCGTCACTTCCCTCGGGGCCACGGCACAATGCTAACACGTGCTTCATCGCCTAACTGCCACTTACAAACCTCGCCATCTCATTTGCTGCCCACACACCGACATTCTCCCATCACCCCAGATCTAACGTTCAGTCACACACTCCCCACAACTAGTTCCGGATAACCGTACTGGACCCCTCAGGCGTCCAGTCAAAGTGACATGTGAACCTCGTACCCCGGGTCCCATTTCTCCGCACGGCTTGAATCAGTCGTTGTGATTACAAGACGTATAAATGGGTCTTATCCCCAACATTGGCGCCTTGGTCCGTCTTGGTTGATACCCACAATGAGCTCGTAAGTGCGTGCTTTCCCACCCATATGCTTTCCAAGGCGGCTAATCAGTTCAGAGGCGTTTGTCAGCGTCCGTATCCACCCGATCATTCAACACCTCCGCCCGCGGACATACGCACACGATGTTTGGATGGATGTGTTGAACGAAAGCCAATGTCTGTTGAGGGCGACCTAGCCGGCAACGCGGATTGAACATAACACCACCTCAGTAGATGTTTCATGCACGGCAATCACCGACACTTGGATTCTTGTGGCTTCGACGGTAGCCGTTTGTATACACGATGCATAAGAGGAAGGATTAGACCCACTGGCATCGCCGACCAGCCGATCAATCTCGCCCGCTGTGGACCAGAAGGATGCCCGCATGATTCTCAAATTTATCGCAGCGCTTGAGAGGACGGGACATGACTTCGATGATGCCTACGAAAGATACGATGTAGCAAAAACGTTGCTCTGTTGACGTCTAAGACAAGCACTTGGGCGTCCTTTGGCACAATGGCTTGCGCTGTTCACAAGCACTTGGTGAAGGCATGGCAAGCTTGGTCTTCGCTAACCATCTCACGCGCACCTCGTGTGTGTGGAGACCCCAAGTCAAAGCGCCTGCGTTCGCACCGATAACACTCGGAGCTCCGACCGGGGGTGGTGGACGTATCACACCTCTAGACCTGTCTGTTTCTTCGCATCGCATGACAAGATGCACTGCGAATGCAAAGCTCTGTGGAGACAAGAAGAACCCTGGCGGTCTGGGCTTTCGTCAAGACAACAAAGCGCTTGGAGATGTTGTGCTTGCCGTTGTGGGTTCAACGATCCAGCTGCCACTACGGCAGAATACCCTTCCTGCTGGACTTTGGGGTACAGAGCCAAGTGAGAGCCAAGAGTCGGATCATTGTCCTACGACCCATCAGAGGCTCCGAC
Organism: Alternaria conjuncta; assembly: GCF_024043145.1. Classification (NCBI taxonomy): domain Eukaryota; kingdom Fungi; phylum Ascomycota; class Dothideomycetes; order Pleosporales; family Pleosporaceae; genus Alternaria; species Alternaria conjuncta. Next base: position 1,715,961 of record NW_026250095.1, on the reverse strand, counting down.
AACCAGGACTCGTATCAGCGCCAGAGCGACCGAAGAAGCGACACATTTTCACACCTGCGCAACGTTAGCTCTACCAGTATATCCTGCAGGCGCCGTATCTATGTCCGATAGTGTAGTCCCCACGGCATATGCATTGGAGGGACGGGATACCATTTGGGGTAGTCACAACGCGGGCGCTACTGGAAAAGGCTGAAGGAGTTGGAGCCGCATCGCTTGTGTCGACACACCGCCGCGAGACGAGGTCTCGTCCAGGAGCTTAACCTCAGAAGCCGACACCCTGCTCCGACGCTCCTCTCGGTCATAATTCTGCCGGCGAACGGTCTCGTCGCGAGGCAGCGTCAGAATAGCGTAGTAATTTATCCCGCGTGCGAGATTTTCCCGGGATGGTACCAGCCAATAGCGCGGCATGTATTTACGGCACCTCCCCGGCCGCTACGAGGAGCTTGACAAGCTTCTCTTCCTCGACTGACAGCTAACGTGGGAGACCAAGAGAAATCCGGGACACGAGAGCGTTTGGGGAATAATGCGGGGTTCCCATCGTGTGGTGGCCAGGTTCTTGACTCGTCCTTAGCTCGGCCCCAAGCTCCACAAGACGCACGAACAAGGAAGCTTTCTCCACCTAAGCCTGCCAACCTTTCCGCCTCCTTACTGGGCATGTAACCTACGTGCAGATGGCGCTGCCGTGAGAGACACGAGAGGCGACCGGCGTGGCCGCTTGATCGGTAATTGATCAGACGATCAGCGGTCCGCTTACTGCGCGAGGGTTAGTTCCAACGCCTGCAATGGCCGACGAGACGGGTCGACCTATTGAACGTTGGGAAAACCACAGTTGGGAAGGTCATCCGGCATTCCTGGCTCGGAAGACCGACGCCGACCGCTACTGGCGATGGACAAACGTGGAGTAGAGGCTTCCGGGGTTGACTCTGGGGTCTCATGGATGGTGTGATTTAGCAGGCCTTGCGTCTGGGATCTCCGCAACTCGTACCCCACCATCAGTTCAAGTATAAGAGGCACATGCGCCTTTGTACAGTTGAGTCGTCACTGCCTTTCCTCCCTGTCCGACAGACGTAGGTTCCGCAGCTCAATCACGACCTTACTCCGATCTACCTATACCAATATCGCCCATCATGGTCGTTTGGAACCCATGGAAGGAGAACTTGAAGCACACTCCCAAGGAGAGCCTTAACTGGCGTCTCTGGTATGGTGTCTTCGGTAAGTTATCTCACCTCCCACCAGACTCTACCCAACTAACTCGTCCTAGTCTTTGGTCTCATGGGCGCTGCTCGTGGTATCGACGAAGGCCTCATCGGTACTACAGCCGAACTCGACCCCTTCAAACGCAAGTTCGGACTCGAAGAAGACGGCAGCAAGAGCGAGCACGAGATCGCGGAGCTTCTATCGAACATCACATCTATGGTACAGATGGGTTCCATCTTGGGTTCCCTCATTGCCTTCTTCATCACCGATAAGATTGGTCGTCTCTGGGCTACTCGCCAACTTTGCATTGTCTGGGTTATCGGCATCGTCATCTTCCTCACCAGCTCTATCACTGGTTCCGTTGGACAAATCTACGCCGGCCGCTTCATTGCTGGTATCGGCATCGGACAGACCACTGTCGTCGCGCCCACCTACCTAGCTGAGACTGCGCCCAGGGCCATCCGTGGTCTCTGTGTCTGCGCTTTCGCTGGATCAGTCTACATCGGTATCATGCTGGCCTATTTCGCATCTTGGGGTTCCTCCATCCACATCTCGTCTGCCACTGATGCTCAATGGCTCGTACCCAACAGCATGCACATCATGTTCGCTGGTCTCATCTTCACCCTGTCTTGGTTCGCCAAAGAGAGCTCTCGTTGGTTGATCAAGGTCGGCCGCCACGAGGAGGCGCTCGACAACCTCGCACAACTCCGCAACCTCCCCGCTGACCACCCTTACGTCACCTCGGAGATTATGGATATCAACGACCAGCTCAACCGCGAACGCGAAGCCACCATGGGTACATCTTGGCTCGGACCCATCCGTGAGCTGTTCTCCAGCAAGGCCAACCTCTACCGTCTTCAGCTTTCAGTCCTGTCGCAGCTGCTATCGCAGTGGTCGGGCGCCAATTCCATCACAATGTAAGTTCGACACTCAGATCCCATGCTTCGCACACACAACTAACACGACTCCCAGCTACGCACCCAAGTACTTTGAAATGATGGGCACGAGCGGTCAACAAGAGAAGCTGTTTGCTACAGCCATCTTCGGTGTCGTCAAGTTTGTCAGTTCCATGATCTGCGCCTTCTTCCTGATCGACTTCCTCGGCCGTAAGCGTTCTCTCGCCACCGGTATCACACTCCAACTCCTATCCATGCTCTACATGGCCATATTCCTACTCATCGACACCGGTGTCGCCGATGGCGTACCCCAGAGCTCCAGCCAAAAGCACGCTGCCATGGGCGCCATCGTCATGATCTACTTCTCCGGTTTCGGTTGGGCGCTCGGATGGAACTCGATCCAGTACCTCATCAACTCCGAGATCTACCCTCTCCGTCTGCGTGCTCTCGGTGGTTCCATCGCCATGACATTCCACTTTGTCAACCAGTACGGTAACTCCAAGGCTGTACCTCTCATGTTCATTTCCATGACCCACGGAGGCACTATGCTGTTCTTCTCCTGCGTCACCGCCGTCGGTCTCGTCTGGGTGTACTTCTTCCTGCCCGAGACTTCTGGAAAGTCGCTCGAATCTCTCGACGAGATGTTCAACCTTCCTTGGCACCTTATTGGTCGCAAGGGTGCCGAGCTTACAAAGGGTTCTGGTGGCATGGCTGAGATTATGGATGAGTCGGGTGAGAAGGCTGTTGAGTACCAGATGGAGAATGCTGGTGGCGCTGAGCAGCAGACTCACCGCGTGGAGCAGAAGGTCTAAGCCACTGCGGCAGTCGTACGAATACCCTGTATATAGCATCGCACACATCAATAGTGTTGCTGGATGTATATGAATGGAGTCATGAACACAAAGTCCTTTTCTCATGCATGTGCACGTCTAACAATCTCTCAATAAATTGACAAGTTACACCTGCAACATTTACGATCGCTTTCACCCCATTCCTGTCAGGCATGCAAACTTTTACAGTTGAATCAATACCGATGTTTCCTCAAGCAAATGCTAACTTCGACCGAAAGATCGTCAGCCTCTTCGGATAACTAAGCCAATACCCACAGTAGGGAGCGACAAGCCAACTCAAACCCGGCGCCAGGTGAGTCAAAGTCTAAAGCTCAACCGATGTGGAGTACACGCTTTGGAACCCTAGAGCGATGATAGTGATATGAAAATATCGTCCCCAACACGCCGCTCAACCCACGATAACCCGCCCCATAACAATAACAATGAAAAAATAGCCGTGCAGAACTTTTGGGGAGAAAAGGAAAGGAGCAGCCAGACTACTCACACCATATCGTGAGTATCCAGATCACGCACACGACGTCGCACCTAGACCCCACCGGCCAGAGAAGAACGCTTTGACCGCCTGCCTCGCTGACTGCCCTCATCCGTCTCCTCCTCCAGCCACAGCGCAACCTCCAGTTTCGTTTCCGTCACCTGCTCCCTCGCCGCCTTCCTAAACACCTTCATCACCTCCCCCACAACCGTCACTTCTTCATCCTCGATGAACGTAATCTGACGCAGGAACGCGTACAGCGAAGTACTACCTAGCTTGATCTTGCGCTGCATCTTAGCGGTATCCAGACCAGCAGTTGTGGGATGGGAAGATAGGGAAGCGAAGGCCTCGCATATATCGTCTTTAGTGGTCGTGCCGTCCCAGAGTTCGAAGTCGAGGGCGTTGATGAAGGTTTCTAGGGATGTGGCGCCGAGGAGGGTTGTGCGTGCTTTTGAGGCTGCGCGAAGGATGGATGGGGTGGAGTGCGTTGAGGAGGGGCTGGAGGGTCTGAATGATTCTATGGTGTCGGACTCCGATGATGAGTCCGGGATGATGACGGTCTGCTCGACGGTGGTGGCTTTGGTGGCTTCGATGGCAGTGGGTTTGGAAAGAACAGTTTGCCAGAACCCATGGATGGGAGTCGCAATGACGACAGACGGCTCGTCGCGCGTTGTATCGTCTGTACTCAGCTCCTCAACAGCAGAGATAGGCTCCTCAGTAATGGGAGGCACCATGCTGGTGAACAGTGCATCAACGGCATCAGGGTCAGCGGTCCAAGTCTCGATATACCTGTTGGCCTTCTCGGCTTTCTTATTCTTATCCTGTTGTATGGAAACCGAAAAGTTGAGTGGCGCTACATGCGTAGCCACGAGCCTGTTGTGAAGGTTGCGAGTCTCTTTGGATGCACCCGGGCCATTTGGCTTGCAGAGAAGAGAGGCGACAAAGTCAGGCTCTTTCTTCTCCGTAGCGACGGACTTCTTCTTGTCAACCTTTTTAGCCTTCTGCTCTGTCTTTGAGGTCTTTTGTTGCTTGGACGCAATGGCCGGCAGCGAGAGAGGAGTGATATGAAGCGTAACTAGCTTCTCATGAGAGTCGCGCGCCTCCTGGGTCTCGCCTGGGCCGTTAGGCTTGGAAAGAAGAGAGGCGACAAAATCAGGTTCCTGCTTCTCAACCGGAGTAGACATCTGGAGGTTGGCTTTAGTAGCTTTTCGGTTGATCTTCTGCTGCTTGGGTGCAGTGACTGGCAGCGAGAGAGGAGCGACATGAAGCGCGACGAGCTTCTCGTGAAGATCGCGAGAATCCGTGGTCACACCAGAGCCATTGGGCCTCGCAAGAAGTGTCGCGACGTATGTGTATTCTTCTGCCATGACAACTGGATCGACAGTATTCATCGCAGTCTCGGTAGAGTCGGGCTCGGGGAGCGTTTGAACCACCTTGGACTCAATCGTGGTTACATCCTTAGATGCTTCAGATGTCTTGGCGGCCTTCTTCTCAGCCTTGCTAAGCTTCTGCTGCTTGGCTTCAACGACCGGCAGTACGATGGGCGCGACGTGCATAGCGACCAACTTAGCCTCTTCGTCGCGGGATAGGCGCGAAGGGTAAAGAGTTGAGTTTGGCATCGACAGGATCCCCGAAGGACTGCAAGTTGACTCTTCAAAAACAGCTGCCTGGATCGGCTCGGTCGACTTGTCAACCGCCTCAGACAGATTTCCCGACATTGAGGTATCCTCATTCGCATCATCTGTCGGAGCGGTGACATAGATGTGGGGTAGTGCAGTGATACTGGAAGCTTCGGAAGAATTGTCGTCGTCTTCAGGCTCCGCGATCTGCTCGGGAGAGGCAAGCTCTTGAACTAGCTGAGGAGCAACTTCGTCTGACTCAGTATCGGGTTCCGTGGCCCTATCTGACTCCTCAGACTGGGCAGTTCCGGGCGCATCAGCGGGCTGGAAGGAAGGTTCAGTGTCGTCGTCTGCCATGCGCTGCTCAATACCGTCTTCATGATCGTGGGCGGCACAAGACGCATGCGCAGAATGGTTGGCATGCACAATGCGCTCAACGACGCCATCGACAATGCGCTGCTCAACGATATCGCTGTAGCTGTAGCTTGGGCGAACAACTCGAAGAGGGGCAAGACGTTTCTCTTCAGCGCTAGCTTTCGTCTTCTCCATAGTCGCTTCGATCTCATGAGTCCGGTTGGCAGGAGGGGGAAGCGGTTTTCGATTCTTCTTCGCCGGTCTTCGTGAAGGTCGGTTAGGCTGGGCCTTGAGGATCGCGTTCTTGCCCTTAGACATCATCTCTTGCGCCGCCTTTTGCTTAGCAGCTTCGAGCTTCCTCTTCTGTATAGCAACATTCTCGATGCGCTTGGCTTCTTTCTCGGCAGCTATCTTGTGGAGAGCTTCTTGTTTGGCGTCAACAGGAGTGTTGGTGTTAGTGCTGTCAACGGTGACGGCATCAGATGTAACAGGGGCGATGTTAGTAGCAGACATCTTGTTAACTGCGTATGTAACTAGCTCAAAGCTTTGGGGTTTGTTCTTATGTGGCTGAATACGGTTGGGGTTGGGCAGGCTTTTGAACAAAGGTATCTGAAAAAAGTGAGTAGGCAGTTCAAGAATGTGGTTTGAGTGTGACAAACCAGTTGAGCCGTAGGGGTGGAACTGGATGTGTTAATTAGATCTGCCTGTACGAAAGTAGGGAAGAGAGCTGGTATAGTGAGAGTTGCTCATCAAAAGGGGGTGTTTATATGGAACAGGCGTGTAAAACTCCACTAAACGCTCAGACCAGGCGTGAATGGAGCTCGTGCTTGAGGTAGTGACAGAAGCCTAGACCGTGACCCGACTATGCGTTAATGAAAGAACAGGTGATGGGAATTAGCTTTCACTGACAAGGTGACCACCACGCGTAGGATGGTGGACTCGTCCGCGCTCGTAAGGTTTGGACAAGGCGGTGTCTCAAATTACATCTTGTCTTTCTGCGCTCGTAGCTATGTAGCGGTTATCCGACTCTAGGTTAGCCTTTCATGACTGAGTCTCATAGAAGCCGCATCGCCTTGCGCGCGGCTCCGTCTGGCATGGTCAACGCCTTGTGCATTTCTGGTAGATATAATTCACCTGCGGTGAATGTGAGATCCATATCAGTCCAGAATCAGAGCGGGCCTGTGTTGCTGTTACTTCGTCAAGCGCCGGAGAGAACCCGAAACCGCATGGTAACGAAGACATGCCATAGAGGATTCGGCGCCTCACACTACGTGCTGAGTGTGCGACCAGAGGTTCCTCTGCATGGGAAGACCAGATGCAGCTGACGAGACCTACGAAGCCTCAAGAGCGCTTGCACGCGGCCGGCCGTGACAACAATAGTGTTCGAATGGATTTGTGTAGGTTGATGCGCCGACACGGTGATGACATAAGGAGACAATCGCGTCAGGAAGCTGTTCGGATGCGGTGGCATTCGTTAGCACGGCGCAACAAAAAGAAGCATGCCGCTCCGCGTCGCATGTGCTGCAGAGGCATTCTTAGCTCTGACAATGTCTTGAGACAGCCCTTTTGATGTTGAAAAAGATAAAGGCGGCCGTTGCTATGTAGCGACCGGCGTGGTAGGTAGTTGTAGTAGTGTAGGTTTAGAGGTTGCGGGTCACGAACACCGAATCTGATCCCAACCGCTCCTGGGCCCTACCTACCCCATTATGCATGCAGTAGGCAAAAGCAAAAAGAATGAGCTCTCCAGCGGGGAATTGAACCCCGGTCTCCCGCGAGTTGCCTGATAGGTGACAAGCGGAAATACTGACCACTATACTACTGAAGATTGATCAACCAGAAGGTTGAGTAGCTGGATCGATGGGAAACAGCGTCACACTGGCAAATATAACTTCACACAAAGCAGTTCCTGCCTCCAGCGCTGCGCTGTACTCGATTCCTGGAGAAGGAATCGATTGAAAAAGAAGACGTGGTTCCCGCTTGAAGGTGGGGCATGCACCGGACCGGTAGCACCTGCATTCCCAGCCCCAAATTCTCGGCACTCACGAACCGTGACAAACACCCACAAACATCACAACAGCGACAAGATTGATACCCGCTGCCTGCTTCAATCGTCACGTCTTATCCCCATCAAGTATTTTTCGGACTATCCGACATCAACGCAAGTATCTTTCTTGCCCCTGAACCCCGAAGCGCCGAACGGGTCTCTTAATGGAGACCCCGAAAGAAATGATCCCGAATCTTCAGGCAGTGAGATCGCGGAAGGACCTATAGCTAATGAGTGTGTACTGTAAGGTAAGATGCGGTGTGGTTCTACCGATGACACGCATGCCCATGTGAGGCACTGGAAGCTGCCCCTGCAGCTCGAACCAGGTGCGCGGATCAGCATCGCGAATGATACCGCATCTTGCCACATACGCATGCCTGTATTGTGTAGAATGAAAATCGAGGGAATGCACCATCAATTCATCAATTCAAGTTGAGTTACGAAAGGTGCAGTGTGTTCTCATCGCAAGATGAATATGCAGATCTATCAAATCTGCCTAGGTGGGTAGGGAAGCGCGCACAAGATGTTTGCCAGAAAAGGCAGTGTTGACGCCCATTCGCGCATATCCGTCACCATCATCCGGGTATCGTGGAGGCTGAACCGTCGGCTCATGCCGTATCCTATCGGCGGGGAACAGCATTCTCGTGGCGTGTGATGTTGTACTATGCCACGATGTAGCGCTGGGTTACTACGTGCACGAGGCTATGCAATGGGCTGTACCTAGGCCTAAAGTTGCTATACGCGACGAGTGTGAATCTCTTGAATCTGCGAGAGAGCGTCCTGTAATATAACAGAGTGCAGACGCGATGCGCTTCTGCTCAAGATCAATAGTCTGACGCTGTGCCGTTCGACTTGTTCTATTGTAGGCGGAACCGCGTAGACACCAACCCAGGCAGACTGCCCGTGCCATGACCCCGACTCATACCGCCAACAACTCGCAACACCATGACAAAAGGTCAATGATGAGGTCGCAACATTTCCCATTGCGATAGGAGCGACGACGTCATGTCTGACCGGCAACAGTGTCTACCGGAGAGCACAGAGTCGCTAGCGCTGCAACAGAAGGGAAGGTGAAGGAAGGAAGCAGGCAAATCAGAGAAGAAGCGGTGGCTCATAGAGTAAGCTGCACTACCCAAGGTGCGGCGCGGGTCAGCGAGATTGAGCAGACATGGGCAGAGGGCTTGGCTGGGAATTGGAGGTGACGCGTTCTGGAATCTGGGGTCGCCCTGGGCAGGCAGGAGAGACAAAGAGAAGCGGAGTCGCGGGCTGGAGGCCTTGATTCATGGTGTTGTTGGAGCGTCGGAAGAAGTCACGATGGTCGCGACGAGAGGGCCAGCCGCTGATCAACAGGCAAGTCTTTATTGCGATGTCGAATGCACTGCATTGAAGATGCTCACTGCCATCTTGATCTACGGGGGGCATGTCGGCAGGGGTGCAGCAATGCTCAGCAGGACGTCGAGTGGCTGAGCGGGCATGCAGGCGTCCTCCGCCTCAGCGAAGTACGAGCACGTTGGCGCCCTCTTCTCCCACCGCCCGTTCAGCCCACGTCTTCGCTCGCTACTGCTCTGCTCTTATTGCTATTCAATAAGAACGAACGGCATCTTGTCCTGGTCGCTCGTTGTTGTTTTTCCCACCAGCTGGAACCATTGCGCCGTGCACCTGCCGCTTCGCCCCGGCTATCCACCTGCACTTGACGGACCGAAGCGATCTGCACCGCGTCAGGCTGAATAGCAGACAGCCAGGCGCCAGTGAGGCTCATATCGCATTCTGGAATTCGACAACAACTAGAGCCGACATTTGCCACAGTCACTCGTTTATTCATCGTTCGCGCGCTTCTGCTCTGCATGCCGACGTCTTCTTGGTTGCTCGCTCCCACTGCGCGAGAGTCATAGCAGAGACGCCAGGCACTACCCGAGACGCGAACCAGGCACCCCGCCGCGCAAGGCGCGAACCACCGACTCAATGCGCTCTAGCAACAAGAGCTATCACAACATCAGCGAGTCGGGCCATGAGAAGAGAGAGGGCACGCCGTGGTACTGGCGCCTTATAGCCCTGGCTGCGTCATGGATGATACTCGGAGGGTGAGTGCCTGCGATGCGTCTCGAGGCGGCTCAGACGAAAGCATGCTAACGCCTCGAAGCTACCTCATACTGCCCGGCCTCTACAGAAAAGACTACGAGCTCAAGTTCAGCCGAGCAGTCCTATCTGTCTTTGTTGTCGCGCTCCTCACAGCCGGCTACTCTTTCACAGCACTGCTCTGCTTCGCCTGTCGCAATGAGCGCTTCCAAGCCGACGGCGTCTTCCTGTAAGGCCACCATGCCTCCACCAACAGCGGAATACTAACCATATGTGTAGACCTGCGCTCACTTCTTCCGCACTCGGCCTTATCTCGATAGCCTACAACTTCGTCTCCTCGCCCAACTATCACTGGGGAAATGCCGCCATAAGCGGCACTGTCATCAGCGCCGCCGGAACAATCCTCTACAGCTCTCTCCTCCTCTGGACATACCGCCGCATAGTCAAGTCCAAGCGACATACCGACACACGCCAGAACCTCTGGTCCGACCAAAACTACTACAACAACTTCATCCCAAACATGTACCCCACCGCCATGCGCTCGCCCTCCCAGCCACCCGCCGCCCTATACTCCGAAGACGACCGCGTGAACCAGCAAATGGCTCTCCTCCTCAAATCAGGAGACCCGCGACCGAGCCCCGATATCAACACCACCTTCAGGATAGACCTGCCAGAAGACAGGGAGCAACAGGCAAGGCACCAGCACAGTCAGGAGTTGGTGGGCACGCCCGCACAAACACACGGCGATTGGGGCCGCGACCGCTCAGACAGCAGACCGGATAGTCTTAGCGAACAATGGACACAATATGGCCGGGGGCGAAGCGAGAACCGCCCTTCCAGTACAGAGGGACGAGGCAGTCACTCGCGCAACCTCAGCCGGGAAGAGCGGAGGCGCGAGATCGAACTTGGTCAAATACGCGTATGATCATATGATCATCTCTTTCCCCCAGCTTCTTTCTCATCTCTATCGTTCTTCACGCAAAACTACGCATTCTCTACGCACACGGATAAGCGTCGGTGTTCCGGATTCGGCGCTTTTGGAGTTTTCTTTCGCGGATTTGATACCTTTGTGTATTTCTATCATTATAACTGGGTCAATTTGGGGGGTGGGGGACGATGTACATGTTGCATGATTGCTTTGGGGCATATTATGGCGGAGTAGACTCTTTGTGTTTTGTGTTGTTCTTACTTATCTAGTGGAATCGATATTACTACGACGTCCTTTGGTCGCTTGTCACGTCTGCTTCCATTGATGTCAACAATACTACCAGCGTCTTTATCGCCACTCCTGCAACCCCCGCACCACTCGCCTCCCTCGGCTGCATATCTTCATATCTCCATAGCCCCATACCTCCTCCTCCATGCTGCGCTAAGGTCTTATACCTCGGGCCTCGTCTACCCACACAAAGAAAAAACCTCATCATCTTGAAACACACATTCTCCTTTCCCGTACCCCAGAAGTCGGCTAGTCGCCCCCTATCGCAACGACCGCATCTGCAACCACGATCAGCCTTATCACCAGCCCCCCGTCCCATAATCACATAATCACATTCCCGGGGCCGCCGCTTCTGTAACCCTCAGGAGATAGATGATGATCGGGAAAAGGGCATGTTTGCGGGGCGGCCGACTCGGTGGCCTTCAGGCATCTGGGATATCTGTCACGTTAATTCGCCTTTGTAACTAGGTATGTCTTGTTCACGTTCCTTATCGTGCAACTTTTCGTTTGCGCGGCTTTCTCCGTGGTACGGCGTGTATTGATTTGACGGCGGGGAGACTCACCGCTGCAACGGCCTTTTTGTCATTTGGGAGATGGACATTGTGGCGGCTTCTAGATGCGAGATGGAGGTAAGTAGGTAAGCGTAAGCACGTATCCGCGATGCAGGGTGGGCGGGTCAGCTGACGTTCAAGCGAGCGCATGGGTAAATTGGCTGATGAGGCGAGTGTGGACGTCTGGTGAAGGTCTGTGGCGGTGTGGAGTTTGAGAAGGGAATGGACGGCACATCTGCTACCAAAACCGCAGAAACATTACGTGAAAGTTATAGTCAAATGTTCGTGTTTTGCTAATGAAACTCGTTATCGCTATTTTGACCTATTGTATGCTTCTAGGTCTATCATCTACCATATGTTTTGGTATTGATTCGAAGCCTTGAAATACTTGTTTGATCTATCCTTCCTCACAATCCTCTATAGCTTGATAGCAAATTGCTTCAGGTACTCGTAATGCTCCACATTAGCGGCAACGGTATCCCGGATTTGCTTCGCGCCCTCTTCGCCGTACTTCTCCTTCCACTCAGCAAAGAGCTGTTCATCACTCTTTGGCTCCTTCTTCTACTCATTATTAGCAAACGTCTTCTTTTTCAACTGATCCTGTTATGATATAGCTTGTCAAAACTTACGTGTGTGCGTTCCCTCAGACGATCACTGTCCAGAGCATCCTCATGGAAACCCTTCCACTTCTCGAAAGCCTCCTTGGCCTTGTCTTGGTCTTTCTCCGTGTCCCATACGAGCATGTTTGGGTCCCACTCAATTCCTGTAGTTTTGCAGAATGCCTCAATCATGCCGGATGGGTTGTCGAGCAGATCATCCGCATCGATAACGCAGATCTCTACGCCACCGGTGTGGCCGTTTGCCTGGTCGTTGGCGTCAACCTCCTTTTGACCAGCGAACTTGGGACCGATTTGGCCCTCAGAGCGCAGGTAGTCGAATAGGCGACGGAGCTCGTCGTAGCCGGCTTCGTCCTCACGGAAGTTGTAGAAGCCAGTCATTTTGTCTAGCGGAGGGATGGTGCAGCGGTAGTAAGATGGGATGGAGAATTTTGGGTGGCGGATGAGGAAGGTGAAGTGGTAAGTCGCCAACAAATCCTTGGGGATAACGGTCGGGTTGTTGGGCTCGCCTTTGGTGTCGTATGGGTAGGGAGGCTTGGAAGGGTCGCTACGAGTGGTGACGGGCGAGAGTTCGGTGGTGTTTGTTCCTACGCCGCGGCGGTAGTTGGACAGAGATGGTGCGATCGTCGCTGGCTTGCCGACGGGAGGAATCCAGTATTGGGCCATGTCTTTGATGAAAGCGCGCTTGCCCTGTAAGAGGTGAGTATGGACTTCTTCTACGAGGCTGCATCTTGCGCCTCAGAGATCTTCGTCGAATGGGCTGTCGTAAGGCTGAAGTCAGGGCAATAAGAGTCGGTGGGAACGGAATGCTTCGGCGGTATCTCGGGCATGTGAAAGACCACATTCCTGAGGTTTTCAAGCCGAGGGGTCGTTTTGGGCTCATTGGAATTGGTGCGCTCGCTTTGAAAGGCCGAGAGATTGTGCAAGATGGGCTCGAAAGAACGTGTGGGATGATTGCAGTAGGGGCGGGGTTGATCGGGATCTGACCGGCGGGCGGATGGCTGAGACACACAACACGCAATAGCGGCCAAGATGACGAGATTGCGAATATAAGATGATCGATTGGATGCGTAGGAACGAAAAGGTGAGGGGAAATGGTACGAAGCTGAGGAGAAACATGAAAAGCATTAGTGAACGAACCTCGGAGTTCTCTCTCGCAATGCGATCAAAGATGGTCCTGTATGTGCTGTCCTCGTAGCCAGACTCTTTCCTGGCGTTGGGGTCATTCTCATAACGCTCAGCAAGGCGCTCAGGTCCAAAGTAGTAGGCATCGCCGAAAGGCTCGTGAACACATTGCAGTGTGTCGTGACGGGTCATGAACACCTAAAGGATTGTCAGAACCCAGAACTGGGCGAGATACGGCGAAGCCAAGCATACCCGCTCAAAGGCCGTCGAGCAGGCCCTCGGATGAGTAGCCACAAAGATAGGCTTGCTCGTCATCGTCGCGGCTTCTCGACTCTGGTAGGATCTGTATTCCAAGTATCCTAGGGGAAGTGACTGAGAAATCCAGTCGGTAGTATTGGTGAAGAACAAGTCCAGATATATTCCAAGCTGAACAGCGACGCACCTACCGCGAAAAGTAAGAGGGGCACTAGCAGATTCTTATACCTGAGCCCCAGACAGAAACTGCCGCCGATCAACGATTGCCAGATGGAGCCCACAATTGCTGTTCGTTGAGCAGCAATCCCTACCGGCAACACGGATTAACAGGTACTAGTGGACCCAACCATGCAGTGTTGGCAGCTTCAATCAAAGGGTCCGGATGGACGCCTCACATGGGCGGCAGTCACACCCGCGAACGTGGCGTGAGGGCGATGCAGGTAATGCGGTTGCCCTGTCCCGATGCCAGGGTGGAATTGGCCAAAAGGGTTCGTATGGTGTTTTCTAGCAGCATGCATGATGTCACTGGCGGGATTGGTGGACGGAAGGTGTCGTGGTGGGGAGTGCCGTGCCCCTCACTAGCATGGCTAAGCCCGAGGTGCCGACGGTTCCTCGCCAAACTCCATCCCCTTTCAGTGCCGTTTGCGCCTCGCGCGCCATATCGTTGGATGCTATTATTGCGCGCCTTTAGGCCTATCTTTCTGACGGCTCTGAGCCACAGCTACTCATGCAGCTAAAAGCACGACATATAGTGGCTGCATTTCGCAATCTAGTATGCCTGCGTTAAACAAAACCCGCGCGACACCAGGGCTTGTGACGTTGTGCCGTTTTGTACGTAGTAATCTATTGGAACGCTGCTGCTATAACCACCAGGCATCGTTGTACATGTTCGATAGAGGAAGGAACGGTGAGGATTGAAAACTTTTTGCGCAGTCCCACACCTCGGTTCGCTGTACCTACCTTACCGGTATGAGGCAAATGGGTCTTAATACGCTTCCAACAGCTAAGATGGCAGACTATAAGAGCAAGGGACTTGGGTGTAGGAGAAACAACAATTTAGCCTGTCGCGTTTTAACATCGTCAAACAAGGAGATGAACACATCTGCAACCGAACTTTCCCAACCCCTCCCACCTACGGACCAACAGCCAACCTCATCTTCAACAAATCCTTCTCCAGAATCTCCTCCCTCTTCCCACTAAACTCCTCCATATCCCAACACGCGCTAACATACCTCCCACCGAGCCACTCCCTCCTCTGCGCCCCCAACCACATCAACGTATCGCCCGCCAACTCCGGCGTATCAACAAGCCACTCGTGCATATGCCCCGGCATACCCAGCGCCAACTCCGTCTGTATGCCTCCCGGATGTACAGCCATAGCCAGCATACCATCTTTACCCTCTCCGTGGTCCTGATCAATGAACTCTGTTAACCGGAGTGAAGCCAATTTGGCGGGCCCGTACGAAGAGCTCTGCGGGACAACCATCACGGCGCCGATGGATGTGATATTGATGATTATCTTGGACCCGGCGAGGAGGTGCGACCAGAACGCGCGGGTTACGAGGTAGCTTCCTTTTACGCTGACTTCGTAGTCGCGCCACCATTCATCCGGGTCGGTGTCTGGGATGCCAGCGAAAGAGGCGAGACTACCGGCGTTGTTGATCAGGACGTCGAGTTTTCCGTCGAACTTGTCGGTGACGAGCTTAGCAGCAGCGTCTACGCTGTCTTTGCTGGTGACATCGAGATCTAGGGCTAGGACTTGTGGTTCTGGACGGCCGGCAGATTTGGCTGCGGCCTGGACGTCTTTGACCACGCTGGAGAGGTCGGATCGTGCGCCTAGGGCTATGCATGAGGCACCTGCTTTTGCGTAACTTAGGGCTGTGGCACGGCCGACGCCTTTTGAGGCACCGGTGATCAAGACGTGCTTTCCTTGGAGATTGAAGTTGGACGGGGAGATGTATGGGTAAGTATCGTGACGGTCTGTGGCGACAAAGTTCAGGCCTAGTAGGTGTATGTTAGATGCGTACTGGCGATGGGGAAAGGCTCGAGTGAAGGTTCAGTACCATTGGAGGCGCGGACTTCACCGAAATCTTTGGACATGATGGGTTTTGCTGGATTCAAGAGTAGTATGAAGTAGCAGATGTGGAAATATTCGTTCAATACTCGAGCAGGTTACTTGTAATGGCAGCGTATATAGTACTGCAGAACTAGATGTTGTATGACGTAACTTAGGCCCCCACTCGGTATGGCACAGGATGCAAACTAGGATCACGGCGGTATGCAAGGAGTTACCGGACATAGCTATTCGGCAGTTATCATGGAAGGAAACGCGTCGTATGAAGGTAAAATGAAATTCGTGAATTAGTTAAGTCTATACCCTATGCGTTCACTTGCTCAACGCTAATATCCTCTCAACAGCCCTCTCCGCCGCGATCATGACACCCATCACAGGGTTCGTGGTCAGAGGCGGCACGATACTTGCATCGATGACGAACAAGTTCTGCATCCCGATGACCTTCGTATCCGTGTCAATGCAGGCCTCCATCCTGCAACTGCTGCTCCAATGTTGCACATTGCCAAGTGTGAACGCGCTTGGTGTGGTCAAGTAAGTCGCAATCTGCTCGATAGTCGAGTTCTTTGCAACGTTGAGGGGGTTGAGGGTAGCCGGCAGGGCTTGGAAGATGTTGTAGACGAATGTCGCAATCGCGGTCGCATCGCGGGGGTCGGCGTAGAAGTTTGATGAGGGAAGAGCGATACCTCTCGCGTCAAGGTTTACACGGCCGACAGATCGGAGACCAGAGGTGCCGTAGACGTTGAGTGTGATGGTTCCGTTCTGTGTGAGGCCCATTGCTCCGGCAGAGTCAATGGTGCCCTGGCAACCCACTACATCATCGCCTTGCTGAATGTAGTCCCAGAACGCGCTCGTTTGGGAAGCGAACGTGTAAGGACCAGATCGTTCGTTGAGGTATAGATCGACGTCGGCTTGCGGCGGGTTGGAGTAGTCGTAAGCATACGAGGCAATCTCGTCAGATTGGAGCTCGATGAAGGTGTTCGGGTTATCGAAGACACCGTTGCCGACAGCGGTGTTGTTGATCCAGTCCTGAGAAGGAACTGTGACATGACCATTCTTCGAGAGGTTTGTCAGGGTCGCTGCCTCGCCAATACCAGACCACATCAACAGCTGAGGACTTAGGAGAGCACCCGCTGAAGAGATAACCATGCCGCCTTCTTTGATGCAGATGCTGGAAGAGTTCTCTGCTCCGTTGGTCTGAACGTCGACGCCAGTTGCTACGCCGCCATCGCGACGAACACGCAAGACTTTAGCGCCGGTTTGGAAGGCAAAATTGGGGCGAGCCAGGGCCGACTGTAGGTATGTCTTGACGGGACCACTCCTTTGCCCGTTCTCGTAGTACCAGATTGGGTGGCCAAATACCTTGGTCTTGTTGTGGTTCTCAATGCCATCATTCAGGCCAACCTCTGCGAAACCCGCGCCATCAACGAGCCACTGCTTCGCAGCATCGTAACCGCTCTGCAAGTACCGCTTGCCGTCTCTTGAGGGACTGTCTGTGTTTGGCTGTTTCGCTCGGACCTTGTTGATTGCACATTGCATGTCGTCATTCTTCCAGCCCTGTGGGAAGTAGCGATCCCAATCGCTCGCGGGTGGCTGGAAGAACAGTCCAGCGTTGATTGCGGAGTTACCACCGACGGTGCATCCTTGAAACGCGTTGACGACATCAGACGCGCATGTCAAGTTTCCTTCACCGGAATTCGAGAAGATGGACTTGTACAGCCCGGGAACATCAACGCGGCTGAGTTCAGTTCCGTTTAGCCATTCTGGGCGAGCACGACCGCCGGTCACGTAGTACGACGGGCCGCCTTGCTCTAGGAGTAGAGTCTTCTTGCCGGCTTCGCTCATGCGGTCCGCTGTAACGATGCCCGCTGGACCAGAACCTGGAGGATGTCAGACTGATGCCAGATTCTTAATGCAAATGATCGAGCTTACCAACGACAATGACATCCCATTCACCACCAGCGCATTGCTCTGCCGCAGCATAGCTCGCGAGCGCAGCGACAGGTAACAAGACCTTGAACATATGAGTTGCTACCATGATGCCTTCTCTTTGATTTCGGAGGTGTTGTTTGTCCTATGTTGCGAGGCTATACCTCCTGCCGTGACAAGGCCGAAGGCTGACTTTAAGCATTCCATCTCACCCTCAGCTCCTAGCAAGTACGCTTACCCTAGCCTCGAGCTCTAAAGCACGGTGATGTACAAGTACCACCATGCTAAGCAAATTTGCAGCGTGAAGCTGGAGCCGACATCACCGAACACGAAGAGGTATGACGCCGTTTACGGGGTGGAGCGTGCGTAGGTCTAAACCATCGCCCAGATGCGGGCGCTTTACCTCTTCGCGTGCGCTATGAGCGCATGGATCTCGCGCCAGTCCATGGTTTTGGAAGCTTGAGAATCTTCGCTCCGACGGATTGGGTGCATGGCGGTCGTTGCGTGGTTATTTTGGGACATGTGGGCGAGCTGAAGGTGTGGCGAGGGTTGCACCGTGAGGGGTCCGGCCTGTCAGGAAGCAGCCCAACGTTAGCGGAAGTTGCTGCTGAGATTGTGACTTTGCGTCAGTCATCCGAATTCTCAATGTGGTATTTCCTTCTTTCGGGTTTCCTACGACTCGCATCGCAGATGGTGGAGTTGTGTGCAAAGCTTGGAAAGCTTGTTGTGTAACGACATGCAGTTAGCCCGTTCGGCCCGCCCGGAAGATTCGTTGTGGGCCATTGTTTCGGGCTACCGGTACGCAATCAGCATTCCAAACAAGCAGCGTCAAATTGATGGGCATCTAGGAGTATAATGGCTTATACATGTGCGAAGTCGAATCTTGAAATATCTCTTTCGACCGCCATACGCAGGGCAACGACGAAGCGAATGTGTGTACTGTTAAGAAACCAAGCAAGCCATGAACGCGTGTTAATGAAAAGATTCGCGACCGCTGTTGGCCATTACTCGTTGCATGTTAGGTGACTAAGAGCATTCTATGTTCTTATTTGCGCGCTTGTCTTATAATAATCTAATTATAATAACTTTAATAGTACTTTAAGTAGTTAAGTATATAATAACTATAATTTACTAATAACTAAGTCTAAGCTAGTATATCTTTATATATATTTATAGTATAGTAATAAGTTTTTAAAATAACTTTAAAATAAAATAGCTTATACTATAGAACTATAGTTAAAGTTTAAGTATATAAAGTACTATTATTATTCTTTATTATAGTATACTATTTTTATTTAAACTTTTTATTAATATATTTACTTAGCTTAAAATTTTAGTTTTAGTTTTTAACTAAAAGTAAGTACGCTTATTACTACTACTAAAATAGTACTTTAGTAGCTAGTTACTAAAAGTAATAAAAATAATTATAAGAACTAAAGTACTTATTAAAAAATATAATAATACTAAAGTATAAAATAATAGCTAAATAATTAAGCTAGTTAAGTTATATTACTAAAAAGTTAGTTTAAGTAATATAAGTAATAATAATACTTAGAGCGCTACTAATAGTATATAGTAATTAACTATAATAAAGTTAACTTTATTTAGCTAAAAATTAATATCTTAAACTAGCTATTTATAAAGTATATTAATAGTACTTTTAGCTAATATAAGATAAAGTAGCTTAAGCGTATATATATAAAAAAAATTAGTATTAGTAATACTATTATTACTAAATATAGTAAGTACTTTAATTTACTTAAATAAGCGTAGTTTAAAGTAGCTAGTAAGTATAAGTTAGTAAAAATAATAAAATGCTAAAGTAAAATTATAAGAAAAAACTTACTTAGAGACTAGTGTCTTAGCAATAAAATTACGTTAAAACATTAGAAACATTAGAGAGAGCATTCTACTGTTGGTCGTGTAGAACAACGCATTGTCTGTAGATGGGCACCAATTGTGAATGACTTCGACGATCACAGACTTGAAGTCGGCTTCAGTGCAGCATTGACCGAGCCTGTGTGGCGCTTGGCTTCCTACAGACTCCAATGGGCGACGTGAGAGCATTTTTTCATCATGCCATGTTCCCAAGGTATCATAATGTCAGAGCTATCGCTGAGCTGTGCGCCGCCAATGCGACCATTCACTAAGGGTATCGTGACAGCAAGATGTCTTGTGACTGATGTTCGTTGTTGGATGATCATCACTATTACTACTCTAGCGGTCTGGCCACGATGGTTCTGGCATGTGACTGGGTGGGCTTTGTTGAGAAAGCTGCACTCGCAGACGGTCATTTTTAGGTATTTCGAACCACCCGGCTGTTCTGTTCGTACTTGTATGATACTGACAAGTTATCAACCCAGTATCGACATGAAAACAATGATTGGAAGCATGTTCTTTCCTTGCCTTGGCAGCGCCGCAAGACCTAGGTACGGATTCGTGCTTGAAATGGCGAATAAGCTGCGTAGGTACCCATCGTTACAGTGCTATGGAATCATGATTGCTGACGACTCACACAGTAGTGAAGGATGAGTCTCAGAAGCATTGTCGACCATATGGGTCTGCTTCTGCGGCAATGAAGACTCAGTGAACTCAGGAAAGACTCAAGAATTGAAGTCATACTCTTGATCTGACGAAGTTATCACCGTGAGTCCTCTTTCTACCTAGGTAGCATCAAGACATGACTCTATCAAGTCGTGTATAAAAGCTGTAAAGCACTGTAAGTCAAGTGCGTTCATCATCACAATCAGCTACACAATCTCTACAGAGCTACGACTACTATCATACTATCATCAAGATTATCTGCCTCGAAACCAAGATCAGCCATCATCATGCAAGCACCTCGACCAGGAAAAGAACCCGCAGACAGAGCGCAGGAGGAGCAAGAGCTCGTCTCGAATTTAGATGCCGAGGAGCTATACTTCTCTGCGGAAGAAGAACTGATACCTGAAAGAAACAATGAGGCAAGCGTTGAAAAGGATAATCACAAAACACTAGATGAAAAATTGAAAGCCGTGGCAGAGAGGGCGAAGCAACTTGAATCAAACAAAACCATTTTGGAGGACGCTCGCCTCATCCCTGAGACTGTTGACGAGACGGAAAATCATCGTGATAATAAGTACCGGCCTGATAAAGACATTGAGCACCACATGCAGGGTAAGTCAGATATCCAAAGATGTTCCAAAGCTTCGGAGCAGCGCTAACTAGCGAAAAGATCTTGCAGCAGCTATTTATCGACGTGAACATGGGTACACACCAGAGATAGTCCTCCAAGGCGACAAATTCAAGAAAAACCGTTATTTTGCATACGTGCGACAAAGGAACCAATCCGGCTTTCTCTGGTTTCCTCAGAGTGATTACAGTGCTAAACGAAAAGACGCATACACAGCGCTTCTTCTTGAGCTCTATCGAGCGCAGATGAACGGCTACGTGGCTGAACGAAACGCGACCCAGTACACATTTGGCCGGCAGCTTCATCTTGCGAAGATTAACGAAATCGAAGGTAAGCCGTGCATGTCATGATATCAGCTCAGTTCTAATGCTATCAGCACTTATCCGAAAGAGGCTATTGCCCAAAGGCAAATTCGAGATAAGAGTCGAAGCCCGCGGAACGGGCCCTTCGCGAGGATACCGAGGTGTTGTGACAGGAGATTTAAAGATGAAAGGCCGACAATCCGCCAGCGAAGGTGCAGCATTGGATGCGCTGCATAAGAGACTTAAAGATAAGATTCAAGATCTCAGAACCGGCAGGCTTCAACCGGGGACTTATGTCGAGAAGAGGCGTTCAGCGGCCTAGTGCGCCAGTTTGTGCGCCGGAATTCACGGGGATGAAGGAATGTGTTGATGCCGCTGGCGGTATCATGGTATCAATTTGATGGATTATTTCTTTCCTTTTTTTCCATAGACACAGTCTTTACAGTCAATCTATTACAATACCTGGGTATCTTCTACGATGACCGAGAAACCGATGACAATAGTATCTTACAGAGATTATGACTGCACTTGTAGTAAGAAATTACTCGGAACGCCACAGGGGAAGCAATAATGGTGCACGCCGAACAAATCTCGGTATATCAAGCTGGTTAGCGATATGCCAAAATCCGAGCGGCTGAGCCGACATCCACTGAGACCGAAGGAACGAGTGATCTGATCGCAGACGAGATAGAAGACAAGTTCGTAGAGCACCTCTTCCGTATGAGCGTCATCTCTCTCGTTCTGAAATGTCCCTGATTAGCATCTCTTACTGTGTAACCAGAAATTCATCGACAACAAAGACGCTGTATTGGAGGGCTCCGAACGAAGAGTGAACGTCAGGAAGTACATAAGCTTAAGTCCAACAGCGAACCGCTGAAGGAGCTGAGTGCGAGCCTCGCTGCCAAGATCAAGAACCGTGACGATACCATCGTGTTGAAAAGCAGTGAGATGGAAGCAGTTGTTCAATTGCCTACAGACGTTCGATTGTTCATCCCAACTTACTTATCCCATAAGCTGCAACTGATCCGTTGGCGGCCACCTCGTCTGCGCAAAGCTCAAACACCGCTTGATACTCTGCAGATACTTCCGCGTCATCTCGTCACTCATAATATGCGCCGCATTCTTATCGCTCTCGTGCAGCTTTTCTCGCGCACTTCTCTCGTGGATACCCACCATGGTAACACCAATGGGCCACGCCGCCTTGCCGATACTAAGACGTAGATAACCATCGTTCGCGTCGACGTATCTTCGCTCCTGTGCAGCGTGCACTATCTCCACAACGGGCTCGACGATACTGTCTGGCATATCGAACTTCTCCAACTTCTTGAACAGTGGCCGCATGTTCTCGCGCGCTTGTACCATGGCGGCGTAGGCTTGTTTTCCTTGGTAGCTCTCTTTGACTTCGGGGTCTCGACGTAGGAGTGTGAGGTCCCATTCTTTCAGCACCATGGTGAAGTAGCTCGCCAACTGCCTGAACAGGAACTCGCGACCCTCCTTGTCCTTGGGTACCTGGGGGCTGACCTTCATGTCCTTCTCAGGCACGAGTTGTAGTGTTGTGGGTATCGGACCGTCCGTCATGATGGCTGCTAGGCTGTCTGCGCCGACGCGCTTCTTGTATCGTTTCAGACGTTGTTTGTGTGTCTCGCCGAATAGCCGCGCTGGCTCATCGAGGGCTCTCAGCTTTGCGACGAGCTCTTCGTCTTCGATATCTTCGTCTTCGGGGACTGGTGTGCCGTCTCCTTCGCCGTCCCTCTTCTTAGGTGGAAGATCAGGGAGACCTAGCCGCTTTCGCCGCTGTCTCTCTTCTGCCGCTTCCTCTTCTTCCCTTATGCGTCTTGATTCCTCGGCCATGCGCATGCGCTTTTCCCGGCGCTCGGCTTCCCGCTCGGCTTCATCTTCTTCGGCTTTGCGCTTCTTCTCCTGACGTTCTCGCCGTGCCTTCTCCGCGGCTTCTTGTTCGGCGACGTATGCGGCTTGCCGTTGCGCCTCAATTTCGCTGCGCTTCAGGTACTTTTTCTCAGTGGGTTCGGCTGGTGAGGCTGTGTCTTTGCCCTTTTTGATATGCGCGGACATCAACTTTGCGAAATCCATGTTGGCGACTGTGATGTTCGGGATATAAAGTGAGTCAACGTGTCGAGGACGGGTCAGTGTTGGTTGCGACGTGGAGACTCACCTGCGTTGGAAGGTACGTGCCGAGGAAGGCGCTAGTGGGAGCTCTCCGCGTCCCGGTCGCGTTCCTTCCTCCCCAAACTCTCCAAACACATTCACATCTTGCGCCTGACGTCACCTCCTCACGACCTTCCTAGCGAATTGTCGCTACGTGCCTGCGAATCTCGAAACTTCTTCTTACATTGACTAGCCTGATTGTCCACAAGGCTGCAGACCTCACAATGGCGGCTCCCGCGAAGATTGACCGTCAAACAACGACGCCCTTCCTGTTACGCCTCTTCTTCAAGCAAAACTCATTCCATAGGTGCGCATTGCTCCTAGTCTCATGAATGTATGAAATAAACACGTACTGATAGCTCAAAGGCTGGACGAGTTCGACCCAACACTACCACGTCTCCCAACCAACGTCCAAATCTACACATGGCAGACCTGTAGCCTGCGCGAGCTATGCACACTACTCCTGAGCGCAGTGCCAACATTACTACCGCAACCGTACGCTGGATCGCGCATCGCATTTCGACTCGTATACCCAGACATCCAAGGCTCCAGCCGACCAGGCGCGCCAGGGCGATTCATATCACGCGACATTGGCTCCGTCATTGTAGGCGCGCGACCAAGAGATGAGGACATTGATATGGAAGGCGTTGACGGAGGAAGTGTCACAGAGGCTCTCAAGCAGCTTGACGGCGACGCAGACAAGACACTAGGGGACGTCAGGTTCATGATAGGCGACTATGTGGCATGCGCCATACTTCCCCCGCTACCCGACGGCAGTGTACCGGCTGCACCTCCGCCACTATCTGGACCGGGCAGAGGACCGCCTTCAGGACCATACGGCGGACGGCCACGTGAGAATGGTTTCGGTGGACGGGGAGACTATGGCGGCTTCGGCAGAGGTGGACGGGGTGGTGGAAGCAGATTCGACGATCGAAGATTGAGTGGAGGTGGTGTGCCGTTTGGTGAATGGCGGAGAGGCGAAGCGCCGCCGGATCGAGAGCTTGGCTTTGGAAGAGGGGGCAGAGGAGGACGAGGAGGTGGAGATGACTGGCGCGACCGAGGAAGAGGGCGGGGACGATGGTAGTACAAAGCTCTGACTATGAGTTTATGACGCAGTTGCAGAGACCCATAGAAGGCTCTGAGGCCGCACGAGCTACGGACGCGCCCAAGCCAACAGCCGTGCGAAACATACAGTCATTGTTTGAAACAGTGAGTCAATACATATGTTCGTTGGACTCAAAGCTGACATTGATGGCGAGGAAGATACCATCAACTGCAGAATACATCCACTCCATGCCATTCGACCGTGATCAGCCTCCAAGTTCGTGATAGCACTCAACGACGTATTGATTGCGAGTGGTACTGGCATATGACACGCTGAAGCATACATGTACGTGTGTCATTGATTCTCTGCCAGGCGTCCTCCGAAGACTTCTCCTCGCTCTCTATTGGTATCATATCAGGAAGGGTATCAGGTCATTGTATACAACCGGCTTCATGCCAATCCTCCCATAGTTCAAGCTCTAGCCCATCGTCTTCCTCTGTAAGCTCAATATTCGTAAGAGGCTTTCGTATGCTTCCAACTCTGACTCCGCAGCAGCTTCCCACCGCGCCCGTTTCGTGTGCATATTGAGCACTTGCGCCACTGTGCGACTACCCTCTCTCGTCGATGTGGGCTCATATACTGGGGCACGACTTCGGGTCCTCGCTGGCTCAGAAGCCACGATCTCGCAGACAACATCTGTTGGTCTAGGAGTCAACTCAGGCTGTATGGAGCAATGTTAGCGCTGAGGAAATCTCACCTCGAATCTGTTTCTTGATTTCCTCCTTTGTCCTAGGGATGTCCGCCTCCAATGTTTGCCGCGCTGGTCGCTTCGTGTTGTGTTCACGATAGAACACCTCATCGTCAGGGTACGTTCCTTGCTCCCGAGCGGCGCTGTGTTCCGTACTCTCTCTGCTCGAAGGTATTGAAGGTCCGCTAACCATGCGATCAGGTTCTGTAGGGCTTCGTTGTGTGGGTAGAGGCATTATGCGTAAACTTAAGGGAGTGTGTGCGATATGTGTGCTGCACTAGAAAACTCGAAGAACTCCTGGCTGTGGCAGGTCCATGAACTGGTATTGAAGATGTCCATGTTGCACTCCATCGCGGATGACTGCGTGGGTGACAGTCGTTGGAACATTCATTCAATTCTGACGTGACCGACATCCTGTGACTGTGACATCAAGTGCGAGCGTTGGACGTTTGATGGTACTTCCTCACTCGTCATTGAGCGCCCTACAGAGCAACGGAGTCATGCTCGTGACAACATCCAGAGTCAAAACGCAGGTACCATCACTTCCGGGCCACAGATGTCACACCCTTACTTCGCTCAATCATCTTCACAATAGGGTTCCGGCGAGAGGGCTCACAACGATATAGTCTTCATCTCCAACGGTGGAGTATGCCTGGTTTACTGACTTTAACAATGACATGTTGATGATCTCGATCGAAAGCAGATCTAGTATTCATCGACACTGGAACAACATGTCATCAGAAGTTAATATGGTCACTTCACGGGCAGTGTGTGCATTTGCCTTCATCTCTTCCTTCGTACGTGTGTGTCAGTGCCATCAGAGTCTCACGTTTCACTCCTGTCAGCCGACGACAAAGTCTCAATTGCTCACACTAGGTATGACTTCTGAAGCTGTTGCATTATACATTGAGTTTTTCGATGCCAGAGTAGCTAGCTTAAATCTATCGTAAGCGTCTACAGCATATCAGGTCCTATAGTTTGTTGTCGTATAGTACAATGTATACATCTAGGATATTGAACAGTAGGACAGAAATTCCAGAAAGAACACTGTCCTTGTGCTGGCAAAGAAACGGACTGCGACCTCTTCTAATGAACAAGTGGGGACTAAGTCACAAATACATGAATGCTAGAGACAGAATGCCTACACTGATGCAGTTGCTTACACCTACTATGCATTGTCTCTAATAGAAATTGGATTATGTATTTATCTGTTGAGGGTTGCGCATCTGGTGATAGCGGTTGCGTAAATCCGGTAGCGTTGCTGCTGTTTCGCGGTAGCCAGACCTGCCCAATTAGCTTCACTCGCGAAGTGGGGCGTCATCCTGTTCAGCTGCGGGACGCCCTGAACACGTGACCTGATCGCGGCCGAGAAGACATTTATGGAACTGCTCTTCTGCGTCACTTACCATCAGGGATAATGATTGTTGCAACCCGAATTCATTTTAATTGCTGTCCGAGCAGTCTACACTGTGACCTTAATTGACACTTTTCCAGAAAGCTCCCAAGGATGTCGCCTCGCGTGCGCATGGAGCCCCACCTTCCACAACGATGATCTGATGAGGCGTCGCACCGAGAGCAGAGATCTTACTCCCAGTGTTTGGAAACGAGAGTTCCAGATTGCGAACCATCACAAAGAATTCCGCGCTTCCTATTTCCCGTCATCCGTCCCGACAGCAAGATAGTGTGTCGGGTTCCGCACCAGAAAGCCTACGTACTTTTAAGGTGTTTCTGGGGCACATAGGGTCTTGCAAAATGGGCAAGAGATATTATCACGAACCGCTCGATCATTCGTTATCCCAAATTCGGGTTTTCACCCTGCTTCCAGCGTCTGAGTTCTCATCACCTCTTCGCGGCCGGCTCACAATCCAATCGTTCTCGCCACGACCGATAGCCTATGAGGCTCTTTCGTATGTGTGGGGAGAACAAGGAGGAGATGAGACACTCGAAGTCGACTGCATGCCCCTAGCGATAACGTCTAATCTCTCACTGGCTCTGAGATACCTACGATACGCAAACCGGTCACGAGATCTGTGGATAGATGCTGTGTGCATCAACCAAGATAGCCCTGAGGATAAGTCTCGCGAAGTTCGAAAGATGCGCCGGATATACTCATCCGCGTCAAGGGTGCTCATCTGGTTAGGTGAAGAAGACATCGAAAAAGGGATAGCTATAAACGAACTGAAGCTTCTTGCACAGAACGGGTTCGATCGTTCTATCAACTTCAAGGAAGCTCACCACATTTGGGCGAAAGTTGGAGTCCTTACTCGATGTCCATGGTGGAGCCGCGTTTGGACCGTTCAAGAAGGCGTTGTAGCAAACAACGACTCGCTCTTGATATGTGGACATAACCAGGCTTCATGGACTCTTTTTGTCGACATTATAGAGTACATAACGTCTTCGAGGATTTCCGGATATACGAAAAATGCCGGGACTTACCCATACTTGGACTTCGCCCGTGTATATCGAGTCTATCAGACCACCAAAACGATCCCTTTGGAAGACCTTATCTATGCATCTCAACAGAGGAACGCGTGCGATCCTCGAGATCATATCTATGCTCTCCTTGGTCTTGTAGAGAAGCCATTTTTCGAGCCTTTCGAACCAGACTATTCGCAGTCAATCTCATGGGCATTCCAGACGGCCGTGACCACTGTCATCAAACAGCGACAAGATCTACGTTTCCTCATGTACATTGTACTAGCACACACGTACTCGAGCTACATCGGCCGCCCTTCCTGGGGGCATGACTTCACTGCAGATGTGGAGCTTCTCCGCGGGGACAGCGACTTTCTACGATACCGCTATAGCATAGAACACGAAGGTGCTACTACAGGGCGAAAGTACTGTCAGATCCAACATGATGTTAGAAAAAGTATCATTAAACTCACTGGAACAGTCATTGGATCGATTGAAATAGCCGAATCGCTCTTTTCTGAACCTTTAGCTGAATCTATTACCGACCCTTGGATCGAATACGGCCCCCTGTATCCTCCATACCTTGACCCATTCGTGCCGTGGCTCTTGGAAATCATGGAGAGATTCACTGCTACTACGAGAGAAGCATGGACGAGGCGTCTTGCTCCTGAGATTGTGGACAAGAAGATACGTGCGGGAGATGTTTGGCGAACCTTCTTGAATGGCGCGGACATAAACTATTACAAGAGCAATTGTCGAGACCTGAAGCCTCTTGGTTTCGTGGATGAATTTGAACTCCTGCAAAGCTACTCAACACTTGATGCATGGCGATTACTACGATCACAGCATGAGAGTGAGGAAGGCGGTAACGAAACGAATGCCAAACTCGCGAGGGCCGTATTTCGGAACATCATACGAGATCTGAGCAACAGCGAAACACGCCAGTGGTGTCTTTTTACGACCACGAATGGATACGCCGGCTCGGCTGTGCGGGAGCTTCAGCATGGTGATGTCGTTTGTATCTTATTTGGTTGCGCTTTGCCACTCATTCTGAGGCCCCAAGCTGACGGAACACATGTGATTGTCGACGCCGGTTATGTAGACGGGATCATGGGTGGGGAGTTTCTGAGAGACAAAGCACACTACACGGACACAGAGTTCCTCATTAGCTGAGGAATTTTACTGGAGGCTGTTGGTCTCTACTATTTGTTCCTGCTTGGCGAAGCACCAGACACACGTCTTCGTTGAGATGTAAATGCAGCAAATCATCGTAATGCTGATGCGCCCAAATCTATCGCTCGATCACACACCACTCTCATGTCGGAAAGCGGCACATAACAGACCATACCGATGACTGGACTACCCGCCGGCACGCAAACGTCCTTCAGTATCCAAGAAATGTCTCCCAGTTCATGATCATTTCCACCTCCATCAACATCATCTCAATGTATTGTATCACACTGCTTGTCATGGGACGATAAGAATAGCACTGTTGGCGTGCTGCAAGCTGAGGTGGTGTGTTGGACCTTACGATTGAGGACGAGGAGGTGTGGAGGCGAAGCAGGCGGTGTCGCATGCACGCCCGCCCATACACACATGAGCCATCCACTGCAGCATCAAGGGACAGTGAACGTCATCGCACCTCCAAGTAACTGTTGGTTCTATTGTTAAGCTCCAATTCACAGCTTAGCAGACATCATTGTTCTAGAAGGCTGGAAACTTGGAGTCGCACAGTCCACTTCCTAGCGTTGATAAGCTGGAAGGTCTGGAAGACCACACGGCTGAATCGACCACTACGACTGGCAGCCACTACCGGCATTCCTCCACCAACTCTGCTCGGGCCGCTGAACGGTCGACTGCCCGCCTGCATGCGTAGCATGGAACGTCTTTGCAAACGTCTACGCAAGGGCTTTGTCCTTTCGTCAGTGATGCGTCTATCGACCGCTTTCCTGCAAGCGAGGAGATGTTGATCAGACGATCCGTACTACACGCTAGAGGCGAAGGAAGAGCGCAGGATCGTTACCTCGTTGAGGGGTAAACGCTGTCTACGAAGGCGTGACGAAACGGGTGCGCGGCAATCCCGGCAATCACAGCGGAAGCTATCGCTAGCGGGGAGTTGGATGATGATGTTGCAGGATGCATCGAAGAAAGTCATCATGGCTCAATGAAGGTGCGACACGAAATCTACACCGCATGTCGCGCGAGGTACTGATCGCCAATACAGCACAAGCTAGTGGTGTGTAGCAAGTCGACCCATGTACAGAGGCTTCATGTGCAGATGCTGCCTTCTACCTGGAGGCCTTGGACTTGGGCGGGGCACAGACTTACGCAGCCAGTCAAGATTGGTGTGATGCGTTCGATTCGATCATATCTCGATTCGAATCATGCAAGAGCTTGGGCCTTGCTGCATCATGCTCAGCGCAAGTCTGGGGCTCAGTGGAAAATTGGAGATGCGCGCGTGCCCAACCATCATTCTGATGGTGTTCAAACCTCATCCAGAAAGCCCGCATACTGATTGAAGCCATCGTATGCAAGGGCAATGATGAGTTGAAGCTACGGTCGGTACCTGCCTCAACTCAAAGGGTCGGCAGTGTCCTATCTAGCCCCGGGCCGAACGGTGAAGCGGGTGTTGTGTCGAACGATGAACAGCCCATCACTAAAACTCTCTGTTGTAATATGTAAGGCCAGTCTCGAGGGTGGGGTAGTGGGTCATCTGCCAGCAGGTAGCGCAGAAGCGCGGTCAGTTCGGATTTGGAAGGCGATATAGGTGAGCTGCCCATATTTTAGACGCTTTCGGACGTCTTCTCAACAGAAACTGTACGTCTACGGCAAAGTTGTTCTACATCAGGATGGGCTCGTTGTTGGGGTCTTTTTTGGGGGTGTGAGGGACGTGTTGGGTGTCATGGTTCTTACTTGATCTTTCGCGTCTATAATATGTCATTTTACTGTTTTCATGTCAGCAAACATGTCTGGACAAAGCGTTTCGTGGGTTACCAGAAGTAGATGCAATCCTTTGTTCCTCCTACAGTGTATCATGGTGTGGCCCAGAGGCGCTCTTACCCCTTCTCACACCAGACTGATCCTATCTAGCTGCGTTCTTGCAGTCTTCGCAGCCCATATTTCTCCAAGATGTCCACCACGAGCTCCACGTATAGACATGCGACTACAGCGCCAGTGACGTCGCCGTTGGAGTAGATACCCTGTCATTCTCTACTACAAATGCATCCTACTCCTACAACAACTGTGCGAGGCCCTACTTTCGTACGAGACTACTCTGCGTGCATGAGTGAGCCCTCAGACTAGGCGGTTAATGCGGGTGAATTGCAGATTCTAATCTGAGAAGGGGTGCTGCGCCGGGTTGTGGCTTGCTGTGCCGCACTCTCGTTGGCTCCTCTAAGCGCTGCGGCGCGCGGAAAACTGATATGCCTTCCCATACGTCGATTCGAGCGGCGCACGAACCGCAATGGCAGACCAGTGTCTTTTCTTTCACCGCGATTATGCTGGTCGATCCAATGATGTTGTTCCGGTGAGCATGCATTCCCAATCTCAACGCATTCTCGAGGTTGAGGTTGGGGAGATGCAGACTTTCAGCGATTACAATCTCGCTTTGCCAGATGCGGGGAGAAAAGTATCGGTGAAGGACCTGCAATCTGGATTGGTATTCCTCCATCGTAAGATCGCATCTGGAATCGTAAATGGTACGACACTAACGTCCACATACAGCGTACAGGACACCTTCAGTCAAAGATCATCCTTCGATCGTGGTCAGTGCGCGGGAACTTGTCTTCCTGGAAGTTCACTCCTGCTTTCGCCAGAGCATTGACAGCTTACCTAGGCATCCCTCACAGGGTACAACCCTGCTGCCATGCAGTGTGCTCATCTATCCGGCAAGTCAGAGAGCTAGCTAAAACCGCACGTCTCTCCTCTCCACGGAATCTAACGAACCGGGCGTTTTCCGCTGACAAGCACCTGCATATCGCCTCTCCCTGTCCTCGGGGCTGTGTGTAATCGGTGAGGGTGCCCCCAATCTTTTTCTGCGAATAAATATGATTGGCTGTATGTGATCTTCTGACCGATGTTTATTCCTTCCATGCATGTTCGATCGACGAATCAGTTCAGAATGATGCATTAGCGTGTAGTCGGACCAAGCTGTCGCAAGTCGTCGATGATTGCCATGCTGGGACGACTCGCTAGGCGCAACGAAAGACGCTGAAATCCATCCTCGGTGTTGGGGGCCGGATAACGAGTAATGTTAAGCGAAACGCCTCATGAGGCGCTGTTCAACTGGTCATTAGGTGGGCGTGTCGAAAACTCTGTTTCTGGCCTTTCAGGTGTCACCTAGGAGGGTCAAGATTGCGACAAGACAGCAAGGTGTTCATTAAGATTTTATAGTCATTCATACAGCTATGCGCGCTAAAGAGATCTATGAACAGTGGAGAATTAGAAGAAATGGTACAGAAGCATGCCGAAGCACGATGATGACTTGCCTCCCCAGCGCCAGGTACCCTCAAAAAGTAATGTAAAATAAGAAGAAGAAATCATGTAAACATCATCAGCAGTGACATGAAGCGCACTACTTTCAATCAAAGCTTCGCTCTCATGTTCCTTTCCTTCAGCAGGTTCAGTTTCATCTTGAGACGTCTGATGAGCGGCCGCTCCTTGGGACCGAGAATTGCCTTCAACTCAGGAATGCTCATCTTGTTGTTCTTCCCTGCTCTGCCTCCACGGTTCACGTGCGTCCAGTAGTGATCACGAAGGTTGTCACCCCTAGAGAAGGTCTTGGGACACACTTTGCAGAAGTGGCACCTGTCATTGCCATGGACAGTCCTGACGTGGCGTCGAAGGTGTTCCGGTCGTTGGAATCTTTTTGGGCATGGGACTCCAGGATGGTCCTTGTCGTCTAGAGGACATTGCCAGTGCCTTACGTCAAGCGTGTGATGGAGGGGATACGAAGCAGGATTCTCGCCCCATTTTCCGAGCTTCATGACGTTGGCATTCGCTCCAGACCGCCGGGAGGACGAGTATGACGAACCGTGCAACGAGGCTTCATCATCGCTCTCAGAGTCTTCGGATTCTGAGTCGCTTTCCTTGTCACTGTGCCCAGCGTCACTAGGCAGTTCCTTCTTCAAGGGCCCTGGGTTAGCAACCCTGGCAGTAGTAAAGGGAGCTGGCGCGTGGTAGGGAATGTATGCCGGGGCTACTGAAGGACCAGAGTGAGGGACGTATTGCTGAACCGGTTGCAGTGACATCTGATCGCAGGCTGGACCACCGTGGTAAGGCAACGAAAACTGTTGCGAGCCCCATGTGGGAAGGTCAGGGTAACTCGGTCTCCAGACATGTTCTGGTTCTGCTGCCCAGGCTTCGTGGTTGACTGGAGAGCGAACATGATGGAATGCCGGGCTTTCGACGTTATCGTACATTGGCATGCCGGTGTAAGGTGGCGTGGGAAGGCTCTCGTTGTGGCTTATCGAAGAACTTGTGGACATTGGACTGCCACAGCCTGGTCCCTCGAGTAGCCATGGATCGAAGGCGTCTATCGGAGCGCTCAATGATCGCGTAGTTGATGTCTCGCGAGCAAGGTGGTGGAAAGACATCCGTTCATCGTACGATCCGTTACCATGCTTCATGGGGATAGGCTCATGCGAATCACATCGGGAGAGATCCTGCGATCCAGGATAGTCCACCACGTATTGGTAAGGGCTCGAAGTGAAGGACTGGACACGTCGTTGCTCCATGATGGCGTGGTAAGACTAATGCTCAGTCAGTGATGCTCACAGGTGTCGAGTACATAGACATACTGTGTAGGTAGAATATGAATATGCAATGAACAATGTGAGAGTCGTATAAAGACAAGAGTATGGTAGAGTGCTTGGTGGATGTGAGACCTGAGGTTGATTGTTACACTGGCAGGACCGCGCCAATATAATATAGATCAGATGCAATAGCGAGCGCTCAACCATGCCACAGGCTCCGAGGAGTGGTTCATAGGGTTCAGCAGAGAAAGGAATGCTAACGATCGGTGAAAACGACAGACCCAGCAGGATGGTACCTGAGCGACTTGGCGTACTCGATGCCAGCATGCCGCTGCGTGCGTGCACAGCCTGACCGCGAACGAACAACGGCTCGAGCTAGCATGGGTAGACGAGCTAGTGTACGGCGTAGTCGAGCACTTGAGTCTTGAACGCTTCGGGCTTTGTTAGACGACCGAAGTTTTGCAGGCATGTATCCTAGTCGCAAAGTGCCTCATGTTTTTCTTGATAGTTGCTCTTCATCGAGTTCCAATATCCTGAATAAGGCCCCATCCGACAGACGCACGCTTCTAAGATGGTGGTTGGTAGGCACCCTTTCAAATGTGTACAGCAAGCAGCAGGGGCTAAGCTTTCAGTTGGCCACGAAGATCCATCCGATCAGGGTCTCGATGTGGGTGTGGTGCGCTCGCCTGGTGGCTTTTGCTCAACCGTTATTTAGCGTGGGGCAGCGTCAGATACGTGCTTTGACGTGTGGCAAAGATGGTTCGAGCGCCCAGAGTGCGGATGTTGTATACAGCTAACCGTGGTGAGTCCTTAGGAATGCAGAAGACGCACGCCTGTGACGAAGATAGAAGTGTTGGGTTTGACAGCTGGTTACTGGTCGCTGCTGCAGGGACCTACCGTCGCTTACCAATTGGGGTAGACGAACCTGGGCTTCCTGCATTGGAGGCCGTGCTCAACCCAAGCTCTTTGATGCTGCGGCGAACTTGTTTCAAAGGCGTATGCTACAGCCACACATACTATTTGCAACTCCACCTATTCTAGATGATGTTAGAACCAATTCTCACCACGATAGCTGGCGGCAGTGGTCAACGTGGGAGTGTCTGGTCCTCTACATCTCTCGAGCTAGTTGGCATCTCACAAACGCGCCGTACTATGATTAAATCCTGGTCGTGACCTGAAATATGTTGAATCCCAAAGGGTGTGGAGATGTAACTGTCTGTACTGAGTTGAGCAGTAGCCGCTGTGCCATAAGCGCTCGTGTTAGAATGTTTGCCCAGTTCGAGTTGGAAACCTGCAGAGTCAACGTGAATGATCCTATATTTTGGATCGTTATGAGGTACAACCTGGCAGTCCCATGAGAAGCAGTTCGTGAGATACATGTCTCCACCGTAGTTCTGACCTGAAAGGAATCACTGCAATCTTGCATAAGGTGACGATGCGATACGAGCTGCAATGCGGCACAGTTTGGGGGCTCCATCATCGTAGCGGAGATCGTTTCGAGTCAGCAGCTGATCGACACTTTACAACCCCAGCTTGATCTCATCTTCAGTCGCGGAAGCCCAACTGAGCGGCGTATTGGCCGCCTGTTCCTTGGGCCACGACAGGGAGTCGAGGTTATCGACGTACGTTGTGTGCGAAATGAACCAGCCAGATTCAGCTAGATTGTGTACATGGATACCACAACTTGTCAACTTGTGGCCTAGAGTTTGGGTAGCGGACCAAACTACAAAGACTGTAAAAGCGGGAGCAGTGGGTCTTTGGGCTTGGATGACATCCGGCCCCAAGTGTCGTATCGAAGGACCCAGTACCAAGATAGCAATTTCGAGCGAATGCAAAGAATTGGTCTGAGCAGCCGCGGGGGAAGCGCGTGCCGCAGGTAGACTAAGGTTAGCTTTCTGAATCGTCAGCCGAAGGCCCCTACCCTGGACGTGACGGTGAGTTGACCAGCTTGAGTGGTCGATTATTCGAGACGATCATGCGTCCTCCGCCACTCACAAGTGTTTGATCTGACGGCATTCAACAGGAGCGCGGCTCGTGTATTGACACTCGCGAGAAGCGGTAGCTTCGTCACTGGCCAGTCGACGCCACGCATGAACCGGCCCATCACGTGTGTGGGCTGCTCTAGATTTGTTGCGAGCGTTTGACTGCACTCTCCACCTTCCGCTTTCAGCAAGAACGATAAGACGATATCTCCGTTGACGCTAACGGGAATTATTCGAGGGGAATGCATCGACAGAAGGATTCCGTTGTGGTAGGGCCATGTTGAGCCATCCCCTGCGAGGCGTGCTGAATTTGTGCGCCTGAGAGGCTCTTCCCACACGAATTAAGCCTAGATGTCAATCGACGACAGGACAGATTGTTGTCAGGGCTGGTTGTCCATCGAATAGGCGATGAGCAGCAGCAGTGAGATGAACTTGTTAAGGAGTGACTTTCCTTGGTCGATCGAGCAGTAGCTGAGCACGAGAAACTAGCAGTGTATCGGTACCAGCAAGAAATGACGCGTGGTGCTGTGATATCGGAGGGGTACAGAGTCCTTTCGGAATAACTCCGTACTCTAGCGTGTATACACCTGCGCATCTGAGACGATTCCCAAGAATTCGGATGTGCCGTATGACTACATGGATGGCTTGTCAGCATCTGATCATGACTCGTCTTGAAGAAACAAGGCAAAGCGAAGTTTTGGAGGCTGGCCCCCAGCCGTCAGACGCGACCGAAGCCACGAGCTCCTTACCCCCGCATTGATACCAGTGCGGAATGCTAAAGAGTGCACTGTCTGTTACCGCATCCCCGACGAGACAGTTTTATCCCCGCTGCACATCATCGCGTGACAGTCCAGGATTGGTTGATGATGTGACGTGATGGTCAGAGCTGCATACGCGCGCTTAAATGAAGGATCGCGACTTCGTGACGAATATGAGGCCGAAATCTCGCTTCGCTGCAGCGAACCTGAGTTGGTTGAAATCGATCTCAGTAGGAGCTGTTGCTGCTAATTGATCCAGATGGGGTAGATAGAGCGATTGGCGACGTGATCGCGATGATGGGGAAGACGGAGGCTCCGAGCGAGATTAGCGGAAGGCTGGGGTACGGTACCAGATGGCCTAACGGGCAATGCCAAGCACACTAGCCTCAAACGGAAAGGACCTCTTCGCACGCAACAATCCATGGATCTGGCTGTGCGCACCACCGGAACTGTTCCCACCGGCTGATCTTTCTGTTCGCATTCCGTCACGCGGCATGCGCGTTTCCAGGGTAGATTTTGACTTGACACTCTAAGCGCAGCCTATAGGGATCAGTTAGTGCTACATGACATGGCCGATGTACCAGACTGCAGAACTTCGTCACGATAGAGTGCTCTCGAATATCGAGTCGTCCATGCCGTGGTTGGGAAGACGCGATGCCATTACAGAGAAGTCTAGTGTCTCGCACGAGGTGCTGAATGGCGATGTGTGTGGCTCAGCACATCTCGATCGAGCTGAGCAATATGATCAACATCCCCCTTTACTAACTACACATGTACTCCTTGACTCGATTCGAGTGCAGCAATCCTCTGTGACTCATGGTCAATCGCAGCACTATAGCAACTTGCATCAACCAGCTCTGCTTTTTCCTTAAGTGCATGAGCCCAGAATGGTATCGGCCTTGGAACTGAGCGATTTACTGCGGAACCCCAACATGGGGGAACCCTTCAGTCGAAGGTCATAGATTTGGAATTCCCACCACGTCTTTCTTGAGTTGGTTTGAAATCATCAGCTTGGTCATTGAACACGGCAAGACTGGCGCGATTGACGTCAGCATCATCAAGAGAAATCGAAGTCCTCAAGTAAACATCTGTTTGCGATGCCTTTCCATCTCTTCTCCACTCAGAAGCTCTCGAACGCTCATTCCCGTTCAAAAAAGATGTACATTCCAGGTCTTCCCAAGTTTTCAGCAGTTAACAAAAAGCAACACCATTGCGAACCCTCCACGATCCCCGAACCATCTACACGTCCTAGTCAAGACTCCTAGTCAAGACCCCAGCGCAAAGACCACGAGACGATGTTACATCAAGGGCGTAACAAAGCCAGTTAGGTACGTGCACCTACTACCAAAACATGACTTCGTTACGAACTCGAACCCAACAACGCCGCGCACACGATGGCCCGCCCGTACCGTCCGTCGCGTCGCATCGCCTGTAGCCGCCTTCCGCTCCGCTCCACCGTTCACTCGCAGATCGCGACGCCCAGCGAACCTTTGTACGAGGGGGTAGTGCCGAGAGAAGTGCCGATGAAGACATACGAGGAACGCGACTGTTGGAGAAGGGCAGATGGCTTGGCGAACACCAGCGCGGTTTTGTTGTTTGCTGCGACGAGATTGTGTGATGATGGCTGAGAGGCGTGTGGTTTTGTCAGGGCTGTTGAGGATTCTGGCGGGAGGATCATACACTTTGCTCAAGAAGACTGCTGCCTTTACATAGCACAGAGATATTGCATCGAAGTACGAGTACAAATCCACAAATAACAAGAAACGAAGCATCATGTCCATGAACTTGATCTAATCTCATTGACTCTAGGTAGAAATGTGTAGGCGCCTCTATAATCTCACCGCGCCCCAGCCCCCATCCCAACGCCGTTCCTCCTCGCATGGATAACAGCACAAAGACACCGCCCCACAGCCTCCAAATCACCCAGAAGCGTGACGTGACCGCGGTCGCTCGAGACGACACCGCCGCGAACTACACTATACCCAGTAGGCACCATAGCCGCACGAGCGAGCACCACACCGTCACCGCTCGCGAATGCAAGCTCGTCGTACACGTCTGCACGTTTGATGGCTTCTTTACTCTCTACCTTTGCGCCATATACCGTCGGTGTGGACTTGCCGTAGATGAGTGCGATGGGTGGGTATGCGTTCGACGTCGTGTGTTCAGGGCGGTGGTCGAGTTCTTGTTTAAAGGCTTTGACTTCAGCGAGGGTTCGCGCAAGATACTCCACGGCTTTGTCGTAAGGGATCGTGACATCGGTTGCGGGGTTCGGCTCTTTAGAGGTCTCGATGTTGTGTTCGTGGCCCATCTGGGGTCCCATGCCTGCTTGTTCGGCGCTTCCTTCTGTGACATTGTTCGCGGCGTTACGAGCTACGTCGGCTGCGTCTTTCGCGGTGCTGCTTTTGCGAGTGGAGAAGGTTGGGAGTGATGAGGAGACGGCGTTCATCAGGCCACTAACACTGAAGTTGCTGTCTTTGGGCTGTTCGGGGCGGGGCAGAGGTGCTGCTATGCATGGAGAGAGGCGGTGTTCTTTCCAGGTATTGACGTCGAAGAAGTCTACAGGATACTCTTCTTTCGTGCGCTTGTTGATGAAGCACTTTCCGTCGAGGGGTAGGAGAGCGTATGATGTTCGAATGCTAAAGTTTACTTGTGCCGTGAGCACGCGTGAGGAGAAGAGAACATCGTCGCCGTTGCGGAATGGACCGAGGATATTCACGCAGCGTTGAGGCACACCGGCATATACAACACCGGCTACTAGATCGGGACGCTGATTGATAGCATGACGCGTGATCAAGCCGCCTAATGAGTGTGCGACGATAACGGCGCCACGCTTTTCTGGGGGGACGCCTGGCTGATTACAGGGCAGCGACTCTAAGAATTGTATCATCCGTCGACTGAGGAAGTGCGGAGAGAGCCGCCAGTCGTAACCGTAGTTGTGGACCCTGAGTTTGCCATCCTTGACGTTATCGCATGCATTCAGACGCTTGAACAGGCGCTTGGCTATATCGACGGGGCCAATATGGGTCAGCATGCCGCTGGGTATAATGCTCTCCTCCATGCGCTCATCCGCATCTGGGTCCAAAGGTACCTCCAAGTCTACCTTACGTAGGTTCAACCCGACTTTTATGGGCACCCAGAGCTGTCGATGGGGCGGTTCTGCTGAGCGCAAGATGGAACCTCGATAGCCTCCCAGCACGACCAAGTCCCCTTCAAGCTCTTGCAGAGCCTGTGTGAAATATGGATGCGGCTCAAAGTCGCTGTCCCCACCCTTTGACGGTAGGCGCTTCTTCCTTGTCGAGTCGCGACGTGCTGCCGGTGCAGGCTCGTTTGCGCGGATATTGTCGGTCTCGCGGAGTCTAGACGCTATACTGGCATTGCGGGTTTTGAATATTTCGCTGCTGGACGATAGGTTGAAGTTTGGGAACGAAGGGCTTGGCAACTTGAAATTCGAGTCTTGCCAGCTGTCTCTGAGGGCCTTCAGCCTACTGTTGACCTGCTCTTGGACACTCTCGAAGCGCGTGTCGTCGCCGAGCGAAGACGCAAAAGACCTTGTGCGATATACGAGCAAAGAGCCCTCGGAATTGGACCGCCTTAACTTAGGCGCCGGTCGGTCGCTCGATATCTTAGGGGACGGTTGAAGGGTGTCGGTGCTCTCGTCGCTGAATTCGCGCTGGGGTATCGGAGCGGTATGAGGTTGCTGTGACACCTGTACGAGGCTCCTCGATGCGCTCCTCGACTCTTTGGGTGTGGAATGGCTGGCGCCATCCTGCTGTGGTATGTCTCGGGCTGGTCCACTGCTGGCGAAGGTATCTCTCCTCCGCCTGTCAGAGGTGCGTGGCTTTTCGGTGTCGAGCGAAAGTGCTGACAGGCTCGGGAGCGAAAAGTGCATGTCTTTGTAGGATTTGGTGATAGACGTGGGCAGGGTGAAGGGCATGTATTTGCGCATCGTGTCCCCCATGGAGCCGCTCGAGGATGCCCGCCGTCTTCCAATCTGTAGGTGTTCGCGGAGTGTAGCTCGATGGTCGCCCGCCTTCTCCTTGTGGAATGTCTTCGGTCCTGCTCGCCATGGTGAAGGAAGTCGCGTTTGCGGGTCGGATTGCCGCTCGCGGTCGTCATTGCTCGATGTGTGCGTGGGTTTCGGCCTCACGTCAGCTCTCTGAACATCTTTGCTCGGTTCTGGACGCGGTGTCGTCTTTCTCAGTTCCGGTGTGGCATCGGTAGCTTCCTGCCAGCCCTCGAAAAAGGCTCCGTCTTCCGTGTCCTCTAGGGCAGCAGCCTTTTCCGCAGCCGGCGTTTTCGGCGAAGTCAGACGCGTCTGCTGCTTTCCTATGCTGACTCCAATTGCTGACTGTGCTGTTTCGAGCCCGAACGCGCTTTCCTCCGGCGACTCGTCTTCGGAGGGTGTGAGGTCATCGTCGACGATAGAGGCGAATTGTATGT
Source organism: Alternaria conjuncta (assembly GCF_024043145.1). Lineage (NCBI taxonomy): Eukaryota > Fungi > Ascomycota > Dothideomycetes > Pleosporales > Pleosporaceae > Alternaria > Alternaria conjuncta. Next base: position 1,675,907 of record NW_026250095.1, on the reverse strand, counting down.
CGGCGAGGGCACTCTGGCGACGCTGGTGGTGGGTAGGGGCTATGGATGTCTCTGCCATGGCAGGCTAGCCGTAGGAATTGGTAGGTGTATGGGCTGCAAAAGTGGCCCGAAAGTTGGCGTTGTCATGTTTACGGTACATGCTCCTCCCGCAGTGTGGCAGTGTCAGCTTTCCGCCCGCTGCCGAAAGCAGCGACATTCATGGCCGACCATCCCAGTCATCCGACCCAGCTTCATCTCGATATCAAGGACGGACGAGCGACGGTCTATTGTAGGCGACAACGGTGCAATGACGGCAAGCGCGACGCATATATTACCAAGGGCAAATGTCACGTCCAAGAGCGTGTCATGTCGATCGCGTCACGCCAGCCCACGCCCACGCGCCACGACGCCACGTTTCGTCCTTAGTCAGCTCTTCACATGACGAATCACCCCTCATCCTTTGCAAACCATCCCGAGGCAGCGGCTCACTATAGCACACTTTCGTTATCAGCAATCTCTATCTCTATCCTTTGTTATCGTTGTATATTGGTACGCGAGCGCTTTTGCCAGTGCGATAGCTGTTGTTCTTCTGGTTCCGGAAGGTTGCACGCCAGATGTGGACTCTCTCACCTTACGAGATACCCACGGCATATTAGGCTCCGTGTGGTATCTCTTCACGAAAAGTTCAATGGCTATGCAGCTCCTCGCGAAACGATCTTCCAAAATCTATGAAAAATCCTAGCATGCGGCTCCGCGTCCTCCCGCTGATGCATGCAATCTAGCCTTCCGAGCCCGAGGTCGGATCGCACTCAGGAACAAGTCAGCCGATCTCCATCAGACCACCCCGGCTGCGTCTTAGTAACGCAATCGCAAGTTTGCGGGCTTTGTTCGCCAATGGAGTAACTTAACCCTTGGTGGAGTAAAGACTGGGCCTCATAGCCCTTTGTTAGCCGAGCTATACTCTCGCGCCGAATGATCATCCCTTCCCGTACGACCGACAACAGGGCGACAACGAATGACAGACGTCACACTGAACTAGCATCAAGCGCAGAGACGTTATGCTAACGCAACAGCATCAGCAGTTATGTCATGGTGCGATTGAAGACTGGGCCAAGTCCACATCGTCGCAATATAACTTCACCGCTGGTCCTAGCCAGCTCTCATACTTGAATGTCCTGCATCTCCCCATCTTAGTCTCAGCAACATTTCTTTCCGTAACACAAGATACCCAGTTTAACGGCAAATTTCAATACAGATCTTTTCCAAACATGTCGATTCTACATCTTCCAGAACCACTGCCATCAACATCCATCGCCCTCGGGCAAATCACTACCAATCCTTTAAGCGCTCCTTCCGACTCCATCAAGCCCTCAATACCTTCAGAATACATACGAAAGGCAGCCTCTTCGAAAAAAGAAGACGCAGAGCTCACAGCTCAACTTACCCTGACCGACCCGTCACAACTCTTCGACACCTTACGCAACGACACCAGCACACAAGACTCCCTCCGCAAGCTATCGCAACAAAACGCGCCCATCTACTTCGTCACCGGCCTCCAAACTTCCAAATTCCCAAGCCACAAGCGTGCGACTGTGTCACACGAGCCCATAACCGAGGCTACGGAAACCCCGCAAACACAACAAGTCCAACTACCCTTCCGCCGGATAGACTCGGCATCCAACATGGCCTCCCCTGGCGAAGAAGGTTCGGTCGTCGCAGTCGAGCTACTGAAGGTAAAATGCCGCATTGGCGCTGTGAATGAACCACATTGTATTTCGGATGTGGACTATGTATGGAGCTACCATGCGCTTGATGGTGAAGACGAGGATTTGCAGTTGTCTATTGGGCTGGGGAAAGCTGTGGAGGAACGGGAGTGGAAGGAGTTGACGGATAGTAAAGAAGAGCGGGTGGAGAGAGAAGCTGATCATAACTGGTCTTATGACTACGAAGACAGCGACGATGGTCTTGGTGGGTTTTGAGCGGAGATCCCTGTAAAGAATTACCAACTCACTACACCTCTGTGACCAAAACATTACCTCCCCATGACGACAATCCAAACTCTTTACATCCACACAGTCAACAGTCCCCTTCTCAATCTTCTCCAATGTCCTCCACAATAGCAATACCATAGACCTGAGTATACTCCGTCTTCGCATCTCTCTCCGCATCCACCTCGCTACTTCCATTCCGCACATTCCTCTGCGTCAGCAACTTGATCATCACAGCTTGACAGTGCTCAACATGCTTAGCCTTGAACACCTGCAACTCTCGATTCTTCTTCTCGTAATCGTCCAGCTGTGCTTTCATATCACCAACAGTGTTTTCCAGGGATATCTTGGCTTCAGTCAATGTGCGGACCTGTTCTTCGAGCGCAGCAGTATCCGGGGTGTCGATGGCAGTAGTCAGGTCGATGAAGTCGAGCAGAGAGGTACGGTTAGACGGAGCGATCTTTTGCTTTTTGTTCATAGCGGAGGAGGTGGGCGCTGGGGTGAAGAGCTCGCGTTTCGGGAAAGTGGGCCATGGGCTGGATGCGCGAAGTTGGTAGCCCGATTCCATGATGTCGTCTTCGTCTTCAGATATCTCGATAAGGTCTTGGATGAGGTCTTCCGGGGGCGAATCTGCTTGCTGATCGTCGTCCCTGGGTTGGGTGACGGTAGGCGCTTGTGTTTGGCCATGTGCTATAGCGCCTACAGCAGAAGCGTTCGCTGTACGGTACTGGCGGTATCGCGTCGGCAAAGCCTCTTCCCGCCCACCTGCCTGGAGTGTCCGTCGTAGTCGCGCCCACGCCTTCTTGATCACTGCCGCCAGCTCTTTAGGCCGTGCGTCTACTCGAGTCTGAAAGCCCTCGTCGTCTTGGAGTCCAGCGTCGATGAGCGCAACACGTACGCACGTGCTGATCCTAGCAAACCAGATCTTGCGTGTACATAGCATCGGCCGTGTCATGTATAGGCACATAGAGCCTAACTAACAGCCGAAGCGCTTCCAAGGATCACAACTTTTGCGCATAGTAAGCAAGAACCAAATGAGAGCAGCTGCATCAAGATCGCTGAGTTATCGGAAATTCCCGACACACTCAAGCCATATCGCTCAACGCTCCACCTTCAACTTCGATACCGTAAGTCTCGACGTACTGGCTCTTAGCGTCTCGGCTTGCCGTTTCTGGATCGGTTCCATCTTGATCACCAATGTCGAAAGCCATGACTTCGAGTAGAATGGGCTGAGCATGTTTTACATGCGCTTGTCTCAACTTCCTGAGACTGCCCATTTCCGCTTGTAGCTCCACGCCGTCTCGCTCGAGTTTTGCTATCTTCTCACGGGCGACGGCTAACTCACTTCGCAGAGTCACGGCGCCAACAGTCTTCTCTTTGCATAGTTCTTGAAGCTGTTCGTTCTCTGTCTTCTGTCGCTCGGCATCGGCTTCGAGAGTCGCACATCTCTTCTTGGAAGCGGCAAGCTCGTAGGATAGAGATCCTGGCCCAGTCTCACGAGCCCTCCTAAGAAACTGTATCGACGGCGATATCTGATCGAGAGTTAGAAAGGTATGAGGAGTTGTTTAGTGACTTACCGAGCTTACGGTCGAAAATCCTCTCGGAGCTGGTGTGGTAGCCAACGAGACTGAATCTCTAGCATCTTCACCAGCTTCGTGATCAGAGGCCATACGACGCTTTTTGGGCCTCATGTCTGCAACCGGGATGCTTGGAGAACTGGAAATAACATCAATGCTGGATGAAGCATTGATATCGTCCGAGGCTTCTACGTCAGCGGATCTTGCGGTGCTGGTGTCAAGTCTGTTCCGGTTTTGGCGAATGATCTCGGCGGCTCGTGGTGCTTTGGTCTGAATTGAGAGCTCGTCTCCGTCAATCATTCCCGCGTGGACGAGCGCTGCCCGTACACAAACGGCTACCGAAGCCCGCCAGGGATCGCGTATTTCTTTCTTCTTCTCGCGTGCTTCAGGGTGTCCAAGATATCGAAAAGGCTTGTCGAAATCTATCTTACTAACGAGATCTTCATCCCTCAAGTTTGCCTTTCGGCCGTCGTTCCAGTAGCACAGAATGTGTCCAGACCTTTTGGCAGACGCTTCTCCTTTGGCGGACGCTTTGCCTTTGACCCTCGCCCACACCTCCTTTGGTGAGCCACTGGGCGATTTTGCAGATGGCAAAAATCCTAGGTAGACTTTTCCAGGGTAAATTTTGCCGATGTCCTCACTGCAGTTCTCGACACGTGGCCAAACTGTAGGCGGAAATGCCTCTTGTAGTTCTTGTATATGAGATGGTTTCATACCAGACTTCTTTGCAGAAGGAGCGTAGGCAGGACTGCTAGAATCTGCCAGGGGTGCACCATCCTCGTTGTCTCCATCCAAGTAGTCGTCCTCAGACTCAGGTTCCATGATCTGTTCGATGAATCTGTCTAGGTAGTCTCCCTCGGACGGACGCTTGCCGTTGGCGTTGCGCATTGAAGAAGAACTGGCTTGGGGGGTAGGCTTGCGCTTGTTGATGACACTGATGATTGTTGCCAGGTCTGGAAACGTATAATCTTTTGGGTTCAGGTATCCACCCCCAAGGAGAGCAATCTTCACGACCGTCTTGAGACGCCTCTCCCACTCGCCACCAGAAGAGCCTACAGGTGACTGGTCTGTAGCGATCATGCAACACCATTTCTGGAACTCGACCTTGCGGAACTTTGGCTCGCCGATTCGGAGCTCCTCTTGGGTGTTGTAATAGAAGCTCAGTACAGCACCTCCTCTGCAATCAATCTTCCAGAGATGTGCCCACAGGGCGCGTTCTTCCGCAGTATCCTGTCCCTGGCTCTTTTCTGGGTTGACGTGGCCGACCAGTACCCTCCCGTGTTGAAGCTCTGCTTTGCCGAACGATACGTCTTCTGAGAGTGCTGGGCGTACCTCCGGCCAAAGATTATCGGGAAGGACCTCGCGAAGTCTTGTCAAGGCCTCATGATGTACAGGGAATGTGTTAGCCTTGTTGTTTGTTCCGGTGAAGTGGGAACTCGGCTTGCTGTCGGAGACCATAGTACGGTTTGTGGCGAGGTACGAAGGGAGATGTGCCGGCTGGCGCCTGATGCGGGGTGAGTGATTTCGATGAGAGTGATGAGTCGGGAACGTTAGTTGTTGTATCTGTAATATTCTAATTCAAGACTTGCTGAACTCGTGAGCGATTCGTCAGGACCAGAGAATGGAAATGACTAGACCAGAGGACGAGAGTGGCAGAGATCAGGCTTGCCAGGGTCGGATTGAGTAACGTAGAAGCAGGAGGTTGAGTCAATTAGAATGCACGGTGACCGCAAGTTTGAGTTTCGTCATCACAACAACGGGTGCCCGCGACTTTGGATTTAGTCACCTGCAAACAATGAGTGACGGGCAATCTGAGTGCCAAGAGAGGGCAATTGGGACATGGGGGCGCCATCGGACGCGTCAAGGCAGCCGTTCAGGCCTGACCGCCAGGAATACTGAGACATTGCAGTGATGCCAGATGTAAGTCGATCTTGTGATAGGCTGAATGTGCTCGTGTACGAGACAAGTGATGGAGATGCAAACGACCTGGAGCGGGATACCTGTCGCGCTAACGAGTAGGCGCTAGCGCGAAAGACTGGCACTTCGGGCAGGCACACCACCAAAGGATATCAAACCCCCGTACGATATACAGACGAACCGTCCCCGCTATTGGACGCCGGACCTTTGGAACAGACTCCAGCTCGCCGTGACTACCAATGGCGCGTCTCGCTCGCGTCTACTGTGCGCGAAGACGCGTCGCGCTCAACACCTACGTCGAAACGACCTGTCACGAACAAGACACAGCCTCTGATACGTCGCGATATCGGGCGGACACCGCAAGATCCATGCTGCGATAACAGGGACCGCAATGGCGGGTCTACAACCATACATGGGGCATAACATGCGGGAAGCTTGTGTCGGCTCGGCAGCCGACAGTGCAGCTGGACCAGAATGTCAACTTCCGCGCAGGCTCGCCAGCGCAACCCGCTTAGAACAGGTCTTGGGACATACAAAAAGCCATGTCGCTGGTCTCATGGGTGGATGCTTCGGCTGGGAGCGTTGAGCAGCCGATGCCGCTATGTGATTGAGGGGCTTGTTCTCTTCCACAGGGCATGTGCTACTGTAAAGACCATCTGCCGCTTGACCTTGGTCTCCGCACATGCTAGAGAAACGACGCGCCGCTGTAGGTGCTCCTGTAGTCCACAGTTGCTGCTGGCTTGTCATAGGGCATGGCACGGACTACACTCGGCAACTACGTGCCAGTCAAGTGGACGGTAGAGGGCTTATTGCCCAAGCTTCCTCTAAAGACCGAGCCATAAATGTAGCCGAGATATTGATCATCTCGCAGACCGCACTTGCAGCCGTAGGACACAATCGTTTTGCAAGCGCACAGACATACTCGGGACACGATACCAAGCTCCAGCTGAGCGTCGATACCACGTGTCGGGTCATATAACGAGAGCACGATTTGGCGAGCGAAGAGGGAACGATATGATGAACATGGGTGGAGAATGTGCATGGGTCTACTTGACACATTCGTGATTGATGAGAGAGCGCCTTTCGATATCTGGTAGGCGTGCCTCCATAGTGTACACTCCGCATGGGCTATGTGTAAATCACTCTAAGCCCGATCTTTTTCCCGCCTAATCATGTCCGCTAATGAGTTCTCTGATAGTTCTGTGCCTGAACATTCGAACCGCTCTGTAATTAGCAGGAACTTCCAAGGTTTGGCCACCGCCAGTAATTTACGCTCTTCCTGGCGATGGTCACCCAGCTCAGCGAGGTATTTGCTCTCAATAGCGCCCAGAATGATCGGCCTGTAGGCTTCTGCAGACCCCGTAGACCTCGCAGACTCTACGGAATTATTCATCAATATATGGCCTTTTTATTATCGCACCTAACATCCATAGCATACCATGAGGATACCATCACAACACTTTTTATACTATGTTAATTTGGAACACGGTGTGCACCTCCAAGGCATGATATAGCCAAAAGAGAACGAGTCTCATGATAATAGGTTGTGGATTGGGACGTTGCGGTGGGGTATCGCTCTTTCCTCATCGCGTGTGCACGTGCGGGGCAAATGACAGAGCTTGTTCTCACCAATCACCGTTTATCTCCGTCTGCACCGTCGCCAGTCAACTCATCTCTCGCTCTTACATCAACACCAAGGCATCGTATATGTATCCGTTCCCTTGAACAGACTACTACTCAATCGTCGCCATGCACGAAATCGTGACTTTACAGTTCGGCAAGCAGAGCAACTACCTGGGCACTCACTTCTGGAACACACAAGTAAGTCGCGAACTCTTGGCGCTCTGTCGTCTCATCTAATATTTCCGCAGGAGTCCTACTTCACATACCCGCCCGAGCCAGAGTCACCTGTGAATCATGACATACTGTTTAGGCCAGGTGTTGCTCCAGATGGGTCCGATACTTTCACGCCAAGGACGCTCATATACGATCTTAAAGGTGCTTTTGGTAGCATGAGAAAGATCAATGCGCTATACGAGGCCGAAGACGACAGAAGCATATTGGATCAGAACGGTGTCTGGCCATCGAAGCCTATTGTACAGCGCGCAACAGAGACTATCCCACAATCCACCTATCAAGAGCACCTCGATGCCGGCCTACAGCCTCCTCCGCTTAGTACATCGTCTGTCAGATATTGGTCAGATTATAGCCGTGTCTACTACCATCCAAAGTCCGTTGTTCAGCTGTCGGAGTTCGACGTCAACGATAAGCTCATGCCCTTTGAGAGCTGGGACGTAGGAATGGAGCTTTTCGAGAAGCTTGAAAGGGAAGTAGATCTGGTTGACAGAGATCTACGACCATTCGTCGAAGAATGTGATGGCATTCAAGGGCTCCAGATCTTCACGGGTATTGATGACGCCTGGGGCGGTTGGGCCTCGGGGTGGCTTGAAAGGCTCAGAGACGAGTATGGCAAGATGAGCATTTGGACATGGGGCTTAGGTGACCATGGCGCTAACTCGTCGACTCCTCGAGTAGGTTCTATTCAAGTTTCTGGAAAGGAGTAAAGACTAACATGGAGCAGGAAAGACGCATACAACAAGTAGCGAACTCTGCGCGATCTCTTCAAATACTTGGAGAACAGTCGTCAGTGTACGTCCCGATGTCAAACAGCCCTGCTAAATTACCGGGCTATCTATCGTTAGATGCAACTTCTCCCTGGCATATTGCAGCTTTACAAGTCATGGGTCTGGAAAGCATGACCATATCCTCACGTTTGAGAGCATCTTTGGGCGGACGCGGAACGCTTCAAGACTTGGAAAACACTATCAACAGTACCGGGAAACGACGTATAGCGAAGCTCGAGATGAGTGCTGCAGATCCGGAGGTACTGTCTGATAAGGCTTTCGATGAAGCCGAGAAAGCGGAAAAGGTTGGTTCCATGACATCAAGGCAGACAAGTGAGGGCGACGATCGACTAAGCCATTTCGACATTGATACCTTCACTCGCGATTACAGGACGGCTACCAGGAAAGGAAAGAAAGAGCACGTTTTTGGGCGAGCGGAGGCTTCTCGTGGAGAGTGGGCCCTGTCTGAAGATAACGAACGTGATCCTCATGACAGGTTCGATAGTGGACCAGCAGTGCAAAGGTATGTATCACTTCATCACCAACGATGCGTATATTGTGTTATCGGCGCTTGCAAATTGGGCGCAAAACGTGGAATACAGGCTGACGCGTTTCAGATTTGCTGCACCGCTACTATTTCCTCTGCTTGACAGCTTTCCTCGTTCGATGCTGGACGTAGGGTCCGGTCACTCCACTAAGCTTGCTGTACATACGGGGCTGACGACAAGTACCATTGTCGCTGATCAGATCCGAGCAGTCGAGCAGATCGTCAAGCGAATGGGCGGCATTGAAGAAAAGGAAGCGCTATGCAACGGCTTACAAGTCCTCGCGGAAGAATACGATGAAGGCTGGGATAGTGGATCAGAAAGCGATGACGACGATTAGTCGCGTTGCAACGAGCCTGCTTTTTCACGCGTGGCTGGCGCGCAGTGTCTTGATGGAAATGACAGCGCGTCTGCTCCCGGCCTCAATACACAAGGATATTACCGTCAGATACGACCGATTGATCTGCGACACAACACTCTGGTGACACCAATACAACACATACCTTTGCGCCATTCGTAGCGGATGTGCAGGGCCGGAATTTCTGTGCTCGAAGAACTTTTCATCACTGAGCAAGCACTGCGACATCTGATGGATGTTGAGGTGCCGCCACGACGGTACAGGGAACCCCGAACGTGGAAGGCATCAGACCCCATCGAGCTCAGCTTAGGAAGAGCATGCGACGAAACCCCATACTGACATCATACTGAACAAGTCGTTATGCATGGTGGTTCGTTACGCCGCAGTTCGGGCTTGATCGCCAGGGCAACCCTCTGCAAGTTTTGCGCTGTTAAGAGACCTCTATTTTCTGATCGCAAGCCGAACTTCGGACTGAGCCGGATTAATGCCGCGATCTGCTGGTGGGCCAAGACATGACCTGGTGATATTGGTGAAGGTTTTACTGCCTCGCGCGTATGCAGGGTGGAGCCTGCCGCTGAACCTTTACGCGTTCGCGGACGCTTGTACGAAGCGCCGGGTAGCTAAACTGCAGGTGTGCGCGGCAGCTCTTGTTCGCCCGAACACCACAACAACGGTCGTCTGGAACCCAAATCTGACTGCGATGCACGATACGGCTGGGCGTCCTTGCTAGGTTGGGGCCAGTCGCAATCAGCTAATGACTTTCCGAACGGCGGCGGCAGCTGCTGCAGGAACTATCTACAGCTGCCGTAAGCTGACGCGCAGCCGGTCGTACAACGACAGTCAGGAAAACTCTGATTCTTACTGCGATTGCTCACTGATCGGGGTAACGCGGGGTAGCGAGGCATGCGAACGTTGCAGCAGTCTGGCTGGGACACTACCAGCCTCCAACGAGTCCGCCAATTGCAATGCGCCGAAAAGTTCACGATATGGAAACACCCTGGATTTTCGATAAACACGCCTGCAAGCCACCGTCTTAGCTCCTGACAGTGGCCGGTTCAAACGCTCAAAGCTATTGATTGAGACCAGCCATGCGCCCAAGGACAGCAAACAGATGGAGGAGAGTCCGCGCCATGCACAACTCTCATTACTACAGTTCTGTCGCGTGCAAAGAGGTGGAAAGTTTGGTCAGCGCGTCCCAATACACGCGCAATTCTCGGGATGATGTAAGATAATCCTTGCTACAGTGCAGGGTCGCAACATTGTACAGTTTCTCAACAATACGCCCAAGGAAGCTTGTTTATCGCTGTCATGCTAGGACAATAGTATAGACAATCTTCCAAGCTTCCACTGAGACCGCCGTCAGCCGAAGTCCCACTGTGCTGGTGCACAGCTCGTGTTCACGACAGACCAAAGCCCACGATGTCTTAGCGGCCCTGCAGTCCGCGCAAATATACCTGGTTGTTTGGATTTCGGACTCACAGAATGACCCTCGTGTTACCCGGTGACACATTGAATACAGGAAAACGGTTCGATGGCGTTTCATTGGTGCGGCTGAAGACTTATGCCATGTTTGGACAACGTTATGTCACTGCCACTCACCGTTGGTTTGTGGGGTGGCTGGAATACAGCTGTAAGTTCCAACCTCTGCGGCTACCAAAACGGTCACCAAGTCAGCATGCATGAGAAGGCAGGGCGTCGTGTTCTCCTAACCACCGATTATCCTGGTAGCCTTATGCATGCAGCTACGATTTAGGTAAGTCGTTCGCTGACTAGCGATCTTTTGCAGCCGGTTGCTAGGGTAAACTTGGCCAGCAAACGTTCTTAGAGACGCCTGCCATACTGAGAGAGCCTCATCCCGTGGTATGGCCGAGACTACGAACGTGATCGACTTGAGGTGATTTGGAACTAAAAACGTCCGGATGAATGTGGGGAACTACTTCGGAGCCCCTCAACCGTCGTGCGTGGATGCGACCCTGTTGTGGCTTTCCCATGGGTAGGGCAGAGCAGAAGGCTGGTAGGGTGTGAAGATCCCGCCTCTTCTAATGAGTATATTAGGTTCGCATTCCTCCTCAGTCTCATATATCGTGCCTCTCAAGCTTCATCAAGTCTTCGATCTTCAACACAGCAGCTCTTTCGTTACGGTTGCTCTGTTACTTTCGCTTCGCACCCATTACCTAGTAATACTGTTTACTCCTTAATACATCCAACACCTCTCGTCAGAACAAGATGAGATACTCCTTGGCAACGATGGCCCTTGTGGGCGCTGTCTACGCTGCTCCCTACGGTGGCGGCTACGGCGCCTCCAGCAGCGACGGCTACGCTGTGCCTTCCTCTGTATGTTAACACAAGTACCATTAGCTTTTGAAGCGTTCAGCTCTAACAACATATAGTCCGCATACGGTGCCTCTCCATCCGTGAGCAAGCCCTACGAGGCGTCCAGCACTCCTTGCGAGGAAGAGAGCAGCAGCGTGCCTCCGGTTGTGACCTCTTCGACTTACGTCCCACCTGTCGTCACCTCCAGCTATCCGGTCCACGAGTCTTCAAGCGTCCCCCATGTCTCCTCCAGCACGCCTTGCCCGGAGTCGAGCACCCCTGTTGTGCCGTCTTCCACTTACACTCCTCCCGTCGTTACGTCGACCTACACTCCTCCGGTAGTGACTTCGACTTACACTCCCCCGGTCGTTACGTCCACTTCCATCTACACCCCGCCCGCGAGTTCCAGCACCCCGTGCCCGGAGTCAAGCACACCTGTTGTGCCATCCTCCACCTACACTCCCCCCGTTAAGACGTCAATCTACACCCCTCCAGTCGTTACGTCGACCTACACTCCTCCGGTTGTGACTTCGACCTACACTCCCCCGGTCGTTACGTCCACCTCCATCTACGTACCACCCGTGAGCTCCAGCTCTCCCTGCCCGGAGACTGAGACCATCACCGTGCCGTACTCGAGCTCTAAGCCCTACGTGCCATACTCGAGCTCCAAGCCCTACGTGCCAGAGGTCTCCAGCACCACTGAGGTCACCATCACCTCGACTGTTGTCATTCCTCCCAGCTCCACTCCTTACGTACCCGAGGCTTCCACTTACCCTGTGGTCCCTCCTGTCGTCACCTCGTCAGTACCCGTCCCGGAGGTTTCCACCTACCCAGTCGTGCCTCCCGCCGTCACCTCGTCTGTACCTGTCCCGGAGGTTTCCACCTACCCAGTCGTCCCTCCCGTCATCACTGAGTCGGTGCCCGTCCCAGAGGTTTCCACCTACCCTGTGGTCCCTCCCGTCGTCACCTCGTCGGTGCCCATCCCCCCTGTTATCACTGAGTCTTTCCCCATCCCTGAGACTTCCACTCCCGTCGTCCCCGAGGCGTCTTCCTCCGGTTACGCCGTCCCCCCTCCTCCTGTTATCACTGAGTCTGTCCCCGTCCCGGAGACTTCCACTCCCGTCGTCCCCGAGGCGTCTTCCTCCGGATACGCCCCTCCCCCTCCTGCTGAGGAGACCACCACTGTCGTTGTTCCCCCTGCCTCCTCCCACGCGTCCACACCCGTCGGTACCGCCTCATCATCCATTGGACACGCCTCATCCGCTACCTCCCCTGGCTACCCCGAGTACACTGGCGCTGCTAGCTCCACCAAGCCCCTCGCTGCCTTCATGGCCGGTGCTGCCGCTCTCGCTTACTTCGTCTAAGCATTCGGCTTCTACCACCCTTTGTACAAGATGTACAAAAGCACACTTTTCGCTTTTCTTACTCTCCTTCATCGCAAGACTTCACCCAACCCCCTTTTAATCCCCCACACAACGACGACACGGGCACACGGAGGATAGACGGGCAACGCATTACGACGTTCTCTTGTAATCACTAATGACCTTTACTACTCTTCTTCGGCGGCGTGGCCCGGTCATGGCGAATGCGTCACATGGCTTGGCCATGAGCGTTTTGTATGCGCCCTATCAGCAAGCATTTATTACAGTGTCCTGCGATACGCGACTGCGCGGAATGGTTTGGAGTAATGTATCGAACGAAAAGTAATGACGGTGGCCTTCTGATTGGAATCTAGATAGCTCATGTAACCGTAGTAATCTATCACGAGGTTAACCGGCTTCTGAGATTGTACCATTGAGTGCTTGACTTGCTCTGAGTTACATCCGAATGACAACATGTAGGACATCATGCTAAGTATGCAAGTCGGAGCAAAACGGTCTTTCGTTCAATGATTCGTTCGTTCATAACTCTCAGGCGTCCCCATCACCACCCTAATTCGTGAAATCCTTCTTCGGCGCCTCACCCTCCTCCTTCCCACTCCCATACTTCCTAACATGTTCCTTGTTCGCACCCTTATCCTGTTCAAACTCCTTCAACTCTGGCGCGCTCATATGCTTAACCACATTATCCGCCTGCCACTTCTTGAAGCTAAACCCCACCCCCTCATGACTATAATCCTTATCATTCGCCTGATCCTTATGATACTTGATCTGCATAAACTCCGTATCCCTCGTCTCAGGATCCAGACTCAGCGATACCAGGCCCGTGATAGTCGCAGTCTTTGGGATGAGTTTGAAAGTCCAGGACTGCTTGTTTTTGAATTGGATCATGTCGTTGTCGGACCGGATTACTTGGTAGGATTCGTTGATGGAGGCGTTGAAGAGTTTGGGGAGGGCGAACCATTGACCCGCCATCTTGTAGCGGTCGTTGGCGTAGACGAATTGGTCGTCGTAGACGCAGTCGGGGGTGTAGCGTTTTACGCGGGAGATGGTGGGTTGGCAAGAGTAGAGGGCGATGATCTGGGGGTGGGTGTTAGTCTTTTGTGTATAGGCAGATGTTGCAAGAGGGGTGGGCTTACGTCGTCGACTAGGGCCTGGCGTTGCGGGCTGAGCTTGATGCTCTTGCTTGGGTCGGGCTCGTAGTCTTCACTCGTAGCTGTCTGTCTGGGCTCAAACTGCTCGCCGGGCGCATCGCTCGTATTGGGAAATCCTGAGTTCCCGCTGCTGACGATATCGCCCGTGGCTTGTCCACTAGTTGAAGTCGACATCTCTGCTCTTTGCTGTCCGGCTGCTAAACGCGGAGGTGGGTTGCTACCGCTTGGATTGGACTTCTGCTCTGCGTTCCAAAGCTGCACGGTAAGTGCTTTCTGAGGATGCTTGAGGGCGGGTTTACTGATAAAGTTCTTAAGATTGGCTGAGAGGAGCTTGGAGCGAGAGCCACTGGTTGCTGCAGGCATGGAGTTTGGGTTGTCGGAAGCTGAATCCATTGACGCGGTTGTGTACTATATACGTGTAGGCCTATGTTGACGCGTGGGTGCGTGAGCGTAAGATGACGACAGTGTTAATTGACAGTGGTGCTAGATGCGGGAGTCGATGATTCATGGACTCGAAGATCGGGAGATCCAAATGTTCACGCGCGCCTTTTGGTGTAGGAAAAGGATGGGGGGTGGGCGCCGTGACCTGCATCTTGATCTGGGCCCTGACATGGGATTTCAGGGCAGATTTGTGGAGAAGCGTTGCGTATGCCATGGGATTTGGATGTGTCGAGGGGTGCGGGTAAGGCTGATCGGCATCTTTCGGGTGTTGCGGCATGACGTACGGTAAACTTCCTTTTCAGGCAACTTCGGATGGGTGTCGATGGCGGTGTTAGCGTGTATACGCGCGCTGACCCCCTGGAGCGATCAGCCTGATCCGGCCGGCCAGCCTCGCAGCACCTGCGCGCTCCCTACGCGTCGAAAGAGCCAGAATGACGATGACGATGCGAGTCGCCATCAAGACGAAGTACGGAAGCTACAAGCCATACAATGGAAAGCAGCGCGATCGACTTAACCACCAAAAAGCGCGTCGCGTGTGTCTCTGGGCTGAAGAACGTTGACACGAAACCATTTGAGGAGCAATATTCCGGTAGTGACAGTTTGGGATTATGATCTTATACAGTTATGAAACGGGACCATTATCAACGTTCTAATTTGAGCGTGTTGCTCGTCTGAAATCTGCTATCCACCTCGTATGAAGGTTGCCAGATCGCCCACTTTCTCTTGGTCTTCTGAAGGCGGGTCTACCCAAGTTCTCCGCCCATGAACTGAGACCTCTGGCAGCCCTGCAGCCAATGAGTCTAAGAGAAGCTCGATTTTCTTGATCTCGTCCGGTGGTGTTCCATCGACAACCTGCACTGGCTTGGGGAGACCGATCTCCTCTCGGGTAATGTTCTTGCCCTTGTAGTCAGTCTTGTCCCAGGCTGTTCTCTTCGCATACATCTTGGCGGCGATGAGAACTGTTTTTGATTTAGCGTTGCGGACCGTATATTCAATATGTTAGGCCTTACGCTTGAGCTGTATTTTACCGTTTGGGTCGAGTCCAGTAGGATCAACCGTCCTAGGTCCTTTGTCATCTGGGCCGCCTGTCACCCAGAAACTCAATATCCTTACGTTATCGTACCACTCTCTATGCCACCACCAATCGGTGGGCCATTCTTCTTGATGAATTTCGGTCTTTCGTTTGCCAGTTGCGCTTGGATTTGCTCGGTATTCTCTCCCACAGGCTGTAGTGAGGCACCGTCTCCGTGCCAGTCGCCATCGAAAAGATAAGGGTAGATGGTATGGGCCCACTGCGGGTCACACAAATAACCTAAACGATCGGCTTTCCAATCGTCGGTCGTTATGGAGTCCTTGTCGGGCCAGCAGAAGTAGAAACAGTAACGGCGGGGGAACTCGCTCGTACTTCGCATGTGACCGTTCTCGTAGGGATCCAGTTGCTTACGCCAGCCTTTGCTGAGGTAGGGTTGGCGTTCACGACCGTCAGGCATGGCAAGATCTTGTTGTTCTAGCAAGCGTAGCTTCCAGTATTTCAGCAAGTGGGTGCAGGGTTCGTTGTGTTCGTCGTGCTGTGCCGATATCTGTTCAAAGCTACTCGTAATTGTTGTAAATGATGATGGTATACACCGGACACTGCATGTAGAGAAGAAGTATCTTTTGCACGGAAACACCAGGATTTATACTGACCTCCGGCTTGCCCAAAGCCATGACCTCGTGCGTAAGGACTCATGGGGAGTCAACGCTGACCTACGTTCTGTAGTCGATATCCACTCCGTGTATGAGTCCTGCCGCTTGCCCGCCCCGGCACGGGCAATTCGGCGGCGGTAGCCATGATATGAGTGTGCTCGATAGTGGTATGTGTCCAGTGACAAATTTGAATGAATGGGGTTGTGTGAGGACGACCACGCGTTGTCAGTGAGTGAGAGTTGGGGGGAGCGTCCAGTCAAGAAGGCAGCGGCGACCGTGTACCATAAGTATGTGTCAACGAAGCCAAGCTGGCTGTTGCTTCCGGTCATCGCACGTGCGAGATGTAACGCGGAACGTTCCACCGGAAGCCGCGGTGCTCGTTCCTGGGTTCTGCGGAACGAGCTACTGACATGTTGTGGTCTGTTTCTTTGTTCTGCTTCTCTAGGGCCAACGGGCTACGGTAACACGTGTGCTAGATCGTTGGACCCTTTCGTGTTGGTCGTATCCAGTCCCTGAGATCTCGATACTCATTCGTGGGTATCAATGTGCACTGGTCGACAAGTGAATTACGAGCGAGTGAGCTGAAGTACGACACGACCGTGAACTGAAGAGCGGGCCGGCCTGGGTATGCAAGAAGACTCATGGGAACGCGTGCAAAAAGGAAGCGAGATGTCAGAGAGTCTGGTCAGGTCTAATTGATCTATCAATAAAGGATGTAAGTCTATGCAAGCGGGTGGTTGAGAACGCAAATAAGAACACCGGAACATGACTGCGTCTTCACAACTTGCTGTCGTTCTGCTTAAGTCGAATAAGACCCTGTTCAGGTTAGCATGGCTGACTGTATGATTGTAAAGCGGAAGTCTTACCTCTTGTACGCAGGTCGCGATAAGGGTTCCATCTTTCGTGTACATCCTCTGGAAGACGAGTCCCCGACCATCGCCAGCCCAGGGAGTCTCTGTCTCGGTGAAGATCCACTCATCGGCCCTGAAGGTACGGGGGTTGTGGAAGTAAATAGTATGGTCCAGACTGACCATCATGCCAATCTCTGGCACGTCATCCGCAACCTTCTTTGGATCTTCTCCATTCTTGATGCGCTGTATGCGCTTGATGTCTGCCTCGCTGACGGACTGGCGCTTCAACTCGGCATCGTCCATCTCCAGCAGTGTCTTGAGCACGTCTTCGCCGATGCTGGACTTAGCGGCACTCTTGCGTTGTGAGGAATAGCGCCAGAGCTTGTGGACGCGCGCGACGGTGCCGATGAAATAGCTGTCGGACATGTAGGCGATGGCGGAGAGGTGGGCCTCGTGGCCTCCGGCGGGGGAGATGCGACCGCGTGCCTTCACCCATTGGCGGCACTTCTTGGTGTGAGGTTTGTCTGAGTCCTCTGGAGGGGGTTAGGCTGGGCTGTGACGTTTGACATGTGAAAGCACTCACCATTCTCGGTCGCCAGCCTCTGGCTCTGGAACGGACTGTGGCCGCTGGGGTGCATCTCTGAGTCCGAGTCCTCCTCCGGCCCTGGCACGTCGGCCATTGGGACCACATGCTCGACCTTCTTCGCTCCTCCGCTGTTCTGGCGCACGAAACTCATAGTTGTTGTGAAGATGACCTTGCCCCGTTGGCGCGCCTGCACTGTTCTTGTCGCATAGGACTTTCCTGATCGTACTCTCTCTACGTGGTATATGAGTGGTATCTCTGAGTTACCGGCAAGCACAAAGTAGCAGTGCATAGAATGTACAGTGAACTCGGGATCAACCGTCTTCTGGGCTGCAGCGAGCGTCTGGGCGATGGCAGCACCACCGAAGATACCGCGCGCACCCGGGGGATGCCATAGTGGGCGCGTGTTGGTGAAGAGGTCAGGGTCGATGTCGGACAGCTGCGTCAGTTCGAGGACATTTTCGATTTCGGATTGCGACTGGTCAATGGGCGGCGGGCGGATGAGTGTCGCCATGGTCTCGGATTTTGGATATTGGAGGAACAAGTGGATAGTTCAAGTGATAGTTGGCCAGGAGCAGATGAGAAGAGAGCGTGCTGGTGATTACTTTACTTGACTCGGGCGCGTCCCGGCACACCTTCAGCTTCCTCGAGCCGAGGCATAACGCGCAAACCCACATGTCGCAGCAGGTACCACCACGCGCAAGGGGCAGCGACGAACGGCTGACTAAGGCGGCCAGTGAGGAAGGCACTGAGCGCCAAGAGGAAGGCGCGGCTGCTCTGGGGTAGGAACGTCATACTGGATGTCCGGTGGTGGCCTGCGTACCTGACTTGTTTGAAGCCAATGTGCGCTTCCAGGCACTCGACGACAGGGTCTATTCCAATCTGGGACTCCCTTTTGGCCATTCTTCACGCGCGCTCTCTCCTCGACACTCTCGCATTGGCTCACGGCGCCTCGTATCTTTACTTTTAGCATGTCGCGGATTGCCACCGCATAGCCTAACAACATTCGCTCCACCTGACTGCGCCGCCGGAGGAAAGAGACACCATGGCCGAGACGAACCCGGAGTTGCAGGCCAAGCTGCAGGAGCTGGACCACGAACTCGAGGAGGGCGACATCACACAGAAGGGGTTGGTACTCTCCCGCATGCATATACACGGCTTCTATCTTCACGGTTACTGCCGCTGTCGCATTCGCATCCTCCCCCACGTGCGCTAACGAGTCGCACAGCTACGAAAAGCGCAAGACAGTCCTCCTGTCGCAGTACCTGGGGCCCGACTTCTCAGCGCAACTGCAGCATGACCTGCGCGGACAGAGCCCCGCCCAGAGCGAGGGCTCAGGCTCTCGCAGCGCATCCCTCGCCGCCCTCTCTGGGCCAAACCCACAGCAGACCCAGCAGACGCCGCACATCGAACTCCCCCGACCCGACTCGTACCATGAGAGCTCGCCGCAGGGCACCATGGGCTCGTCGATGCACTACCCCAGCTCTTCGACGAGCACCGCTGGCGGCAATTCGCAATACATGGCGTACCCACCGAGCCAAGTAGGGCGCTTCCAGGAGAAGCAGTTGGGCCTGCGCACAACTTCACTGCAGCGCAATGCCTCCCAATTGTCGCAAGGGAGCGAGACGTTCATACCCCGACCCCAGACGCCCGAGTACACCTACTCGCGCGAACCCACGATGATGGGCAACTACGCTTTCAACCCGGATACCCAGCAAGGCTTCGAGAATGGCTATGGGTCGCCTGGAGAGGCCAGCAGGAGGAGCACGATGCTGGACGTGAACCAGGGCTACTTCTCCGACTTCACAGGGCAGCAGATGCAGGACCAGCGCGACTCATACGGTGGACCGAACCGCTACTCGACGGGCGACGCCTTCTCCCCGACCGCTGCGATACCACCGCCGATGATGAACCCCAGCGACCTGCCCGTGGGTGCTGCAGACACCATGATGCCATTGGAACCGCGAGATCTGCCCTTCGACGTATACGACCCTCACAACCACAACATCAAAATGTCCAAGTTTGACAACATCGGTGCTGTACTACGCTACCGCGCTCGTACGCAGCCGAGGACTACCGCTTTCTGGGTGTTAGACGCGAAGGGCAAAGAAACGGCTTCCATCACTTGGGAGAAAGTGGCCAGTCGCGCTGAAAAGGTCGCCAAAGTTATTAGGGACAAGAGCAATCTTTATCGGGGCGATCGCGTGGCGCTGGTATACAGGGATACGGAGATCATCGAGTTTGTCGTGGCTTTGATGGGATGCTTCATCGCGGGCGTTGTAGCAGTTCCCATCAATAGCGTCGACGACTATCAGAAACTCATCCTCCTCTTGACCACAACCCAAGCACATCTCGCACTGACCACGGACAACAACCTCAAAGCCTTCCACCGTGACATTAGCCAGAATCGTCTCAAGTGGCCGAGTGGCGTCGAATGGTGGAAGACGAACGAGTTTGGAAGTTACCACCCCAAGAAGCATGACGACACGCCCGCCCTGCAAGTGCCCGAGGTAGCATATATCGAGTTCTCTCGCGCGCCAACTGGCGACTTGCGTGGTGTTGTACTGAGTCACCGCACCATAATGCATCAGATGGCTTGCATCAGCGCCATGGTCAGCACCATACCTGCCAACAACCCGAATAGTCAGGATACTTTCAACGGCAATTTGAGGGATTCGTCTGGCAAGTTCGTCGCGCCAGTGCAGAACAGAGCACCTACCGAAGTCATTCTTTCTTACCTCGACCCCCGTGAAAGCGCTGGTCTCATCCTGAGTGTCCTGTTCGCTGTCTATGGTGGTCATACTACTGTCTGGCTGGAAACACCCACCATGGAGACACCTGGTCTATACGCGCACCTCATCACCAAGTACAAGTCAAACATACTGATCGCCGACTATCCGGGTCTCAAGCGCGCCGCATACAACTACCAACAGGATCCTATGGCTACTCGTAATTTCAAGAAGAACACGGAACCCAACTTTGGCTCAGTGAAGATTTGCTTGATTGATACACTCACTGTCGATTGCGAATTCCACGAGATTCTTGGAGATCGTTACTTCAGGCCCCTACGGAACCCCAGGGCACGAGAGCTGATTGCACCTATGTTATGCTTGCCCGAACACGGAGGTATGATCATATCAGTGCGCGATTGGTTAGGCGGCGAAGAGCGCATGGGATGTCCATTGAGCATAGTGTCAGAGGAATCGGATAACGAAGACGAGGTCGATGACAAAGCCGCGGCAGCCAATGGCTATTCTAGTCTTATCGGAGGGGGCACCACGAACAACACCAAGGAAAAGAAAAAGAAGAGCCCAACAGAATTGACCGAGATCTTGCTGGACAAGGAAGCATTGAAGTTGAATGAAGTTGTGGTTTTGGCCATAGGAGAGGAAGTGAGCAAGCGCGTGAATGAGCCCGGCACTATGAGAGTTGGCGCTTTTGGTTACCCGATACCCGATGCGACGCTGGCCGTCGTAGATCCAGAGACTAATCTTCTGTGCTCCCCTTACTCGATAGGGGAGATTTGGGTAGACTCGCCATCATTATCTGGAGGTTTCTGGCAGCTGCAGAAGCATACGGAAACCATATTCCACGCCCGGCCATATCGGTTCGTGGAGGGTAGCCCGACACCACAACTGCTCGAACTCGAATTCCTACGCACTGGATTGCTCGGATGCGTAGTGGAAGGCAAAATCTTCGTCTTGGGCCTGTACGAGGACCGTATCCGACAGCGTGTCGAATGGGTAGAGCATGGTCAACTGGAGGCCGAACACCGATATTTCTTCGTGCAGCATCTTGTCACCAGCATTATGAAGGCGGTGCCCAAAATCTACGACTGGTAAGTGTAATCGGATCCACGTGTGATCAAACTAACACCGTGTAGTTCATCTTTCGACTCGTACGTCAATGGCGAATACTTGCCTATCATCCTTATTGAAACACAAGCCGCATCGACTGCGCCTACAAACCCAGGCGGGCCGCCGCAACAACTTGACATTCCCTTTTTGGACTCATTATCTGAGCGATGCATGGAAGTGCTGTATCAAGAGCATCACCTACGAGTCTACTGTGTGATGATCACAGCACCAAATACGCTTCCCCGAGTCATTAAGAATGGTCGACGAGAGATTGGAAACATGCTTTGCCGAAGAGAGTTCGACAATGGCTCACTACCCTGCGTCCACGTCAAGTTTGGCGTTGAGAGGTCGGTCCAGAATATCGCACTAGGCGACGACCCCGCTGGCGGCATGTGGTCATACGAGGCATCCATGGCACGCCAGCAGTTCCTCATGCTGCAGGACAAGCAATATTCCGGAGTGGATCACAGAGAAGTCGTTATTGACGATAGAACGTCAACACCTCTCAATCAGTTCTCCAACATACACGACCTTATGCAGTGGCGTGTATCACGGCAGGCTGAGGAGCTCGCCTACTGCACTGTCGATGGCCGCGGCAAAGAGGGCAAAGGCGTCAACTGGAAGAAGTTCGACCAGAAGGTTGCAGGTGTCGCAATGTACCTGAAGAACAAAGTCAAGGTTCAGACCGGTGACCACCTTCTTCTGATGTACACGCATTCGGAAGACTTTGTCTATGCCGTTCATGCGTGCTTCGTCCTCGGGGCTGTGTGCATTCCCATGGCACCAATTGACCAGAACAGACTGAACGAAGATGCTCCTGCACTGCTACACATCATTGCCGATTTCAAAGTCAAGGCTATTCTCGTCAACGCCGATGTTGACCACCTCATGAAAGTAAAGCAAGTATCGCAACACATCAAGCAGTCAGCAGTCATCCTCAAGATCAGCGTGCCGAACATGTACAACACCACAAAACCACCTAAGCAGTCTAGTGGTTGCCGCGATCTTAAGCTGACGATACGACCCGCTTGGATACAATCTGGTTTCCCAGTTTTGGTATGGACGTACTGGACACCTGATCAAAGACGCATAGCTGTGCAATTGGGCCACAGTCAGATCATGGCGTTGTGCAAGGTCCAGAAAGAGACTTGTCAGATGACGAGCACGAGGCCGGTTCTCGGTTGTGTGCGCAGTACCATTGGACTTGGCTTCATACACACCTGCGTCATGGGTATCTTCCTTGCAGCACCGACATACCTCGTCTCGCCTGTCGACTTTGCACAAAATCCGAACATTCTCTTCCAGACATTGTCGAGATATAAGATCAAAGATGCGTATGCGACGAGCCAAATGTTGGACCACGCTATTGCGCGAGGCGCTGGAAAGAACATGGCTCTACACGAGCTCAAGAACCTCATGATTGCGACCGACGGTCGGCCACGTGTCGATGTTTGTAAGTATTACAATGTTGATGAATATATGGTCACTAACATCTGTCAGACCAGCGCGTACGAGTACACTTCTCCCCAGCAAGTCTCGACCGGACAGCGATCAACACCGTCTACTCACATGTACTAAACCCCATGGTCGCGTCGCGATCATATATGTGTATCGAACCGATAGAGCTACATCTCGATGTCGGCGCTCTTCGAAGAGGTCTCATTATGCCCGTCGACCCAGACACCGAACCCGGTGCTTTGCTAGTTCAGGATTCCGGTATGGTACCTGTTAGTACTCAGATATCAATCGTGAACCCGGAGACAAACCAGCTTTGCCTGGTCGGCGAGTACGGTGAGATCTGGGTTCAGTCTGAAGCGAACGCACACAGCTTCTATGGTTCGAAAGAACGCTTGGATGCTGAGCGCTTCAATGGCAGGACTGTCGACGGAGACCCTAACGTACGATATGTCCGCACTGGAGATCTCGGCTTCCTACACAACGTCACACGTCCGATAGGCCCCAACGGTGCGCCAGTCGACATGCAAGTGTTGTTCGTTCTAGGCAGCATTGGTGATACCTTTGAAGTCAATGGTCTCAACCACTTCTCGATGGACATTGAGCAGTCTGTGGAGCGCTGCCACCGGAACATTGTTCCTGGCGGATGGTACGTACCCTTCAAGCATCTTCCCCATTCTATACATACTCACTCTCTCCAGCGCTGTCTTCCAAGCAGGTGGTCTCGTGGTCATCGTCGTGGAGATCTTCCGTCGCAACTTCCTCGCCAGTATGGTGCCCGTCATCGTGAACGCCATCCTAAACGAACATCAACTCGTCATCGATATCGTATCTTTCGTACAAAAAGGCGACTTCCACCGATCCAGGCTTGGAGAGAAGCAAAGAGGCAAGATCCTAGCCGGTTGGGTGACGAGGAAGATGCGCACAATCGCACAATACAGCATCCGCGATCCGAACGGCTCAGACGCGCAAATGATCAGCGAAGAGCCTGGTGCAGGCCGCGCCAGCATGAGCGGAAGCATGTTGGGTATGGGCCGGATGGGACCAGCAAGCATGAAAGCAAGTTCCACTCGAGCACCAAGCTTGCTCGGCATGACAGCTACAATGAACAGCCTCTCGCTATCACAACAACAGCAACAGCTATCAACAAGCCCTGGCATGACCCCTCAACCAGGCCAACAATCTTCCGTCTACACACAAAGCATACCCGAAAACCCACAAGGCGGCCAGTACCAAGGCGTCGAACTCCACGACCCCAGTGACCGCACCCCAACAGACAACCGCATGTCCTTCCTCCCCAACCTCCAACTACACGACGGTGGGGCAATGGACTATTCGCCCCTTGACCGAGCCGGTCCTTTCCACGAAAACGCACACCAGCACCAGCCTGGAAACTACCAAAACGCATACCATCCCCAACAGCAACAATACGAGTCCAGCAGCAGCGGCCTAAGCGGCCAAGTCCCCGACGTACTCCGCCCAGGACCCTCCGACGACGCAAACAACCCCGGAACGTGGAACAACAGAGATTTCTACAGCGACAGCACGCCTTACTCTTCTTACGATAACACGTCACAAGATCCCAATATGCAACAACAGCAGAATCAACAACAACAACAGACCTGGACAATGGACTCGCAACACAGCCAAGGCTACAACGCCGGATACGGCGCAGGCGGCGGCGGCGAAGAAGTCACGCGCTATGTCAGCCACGGCTCGTATGATAGCAGAGCGGGTGGGAATGGTGGTGGAGGCGGTGGCTTGCGCGTTGCGAACCGCGATTCTACGGCTAGTGAGAGTGAGGATGATAGTTGGAGGAGGGATGTTCTTGCTCAGATGAATTTCGCTGGGGGGCCGGGGAATGCTGGGGGGAGTCATGCGCAGTAGTGGGTGGTAACAATGAATGGAATAAGCGTATGTGAGGTGTTGTGTTAGTATCATGTTGTGGTTTTGCGGTGTTTGATGAGGATGAATGATCAGGACGACTGAAGCATCATTCGCGTTACAGTATAGTGAAGAAATCGCGGTATGAGGGAATAAGTAGAAGTCCAAGCCCAAGTCGACATTGGGGATCCTTCAAGTACCCATCCACCTACACCGCACCATCCCCATCCTACTCCCATCCCGTCTCCCATCTCATCATCTCCCACGCCCCAAAGTCAAGACGGTTATTCTGCAGTCCAGCCCCAGTCCATTCCTACACCAACACCTCACACTCACCGACAACCCCACCGAGGCCGTCCTGCGAAAAGGTCTTGGTCCTGCAGCTCCTCATGTTTCACATTGAGCGCACGCCAACCTGCTTCTGCGGCCTGTGGCGTCCCTGACGCCCACGAAGGAACACATCTGCTGTCATTTCGCTAGCGGTGTTTCAGGCACATGTCAAGCTTTTCCGACATGGGAGGGAGGCGGGAAACAGGTTCGCGGTGATGGGGACATGACATGACATGGCGCTGACTGCCAGCGTGAATATTGAGTTGGATTAGGTGGGTTCAATGAAAAGATGAAGCGGGGTTGGTATGTTCATGCGTTCTGGAAGCATCGAAATGTGGTAGGTGTTATCGGACCTTTTTTGTATGGAAATCTCTACAATGTACTACTACTGTACCCAGCCGCACGGAGTGGGATGTGTGGAATCTGAATAATGGGTTTGGTTCAATCGTCGGGTTGCGCGAAGACCCGGGTTCCATCGATCGAAGTTTTCCGGCTTCCGAATTTTCCAGTCTTCATGCACGTGGTGGATTGGGAGTGGGGTGGGTGTTGTGGAATACGATAGTTCGGTACGCTTGCGAGAACGGTGGTTTGGAAAAAGTAAACGTGGCAACGCGCATCGTGATCGGAGTGAAGAGAGGTTTGATGTATACCCATCTGTCTATGCGATCGTGTGTTTGTTGTGGTTTGTGTAGCATGTGTAGTAAAGGGCCGTATAGCGCACGCTTGCGGGTGTCTTGGGTATGCGATGAGATGAGATGAGACAAGACCGTGCAGCGGCTCGAGGGACAATCTTCAATCTGACTTCGTGATCGGCTACCAGGTGGTCAGATCTAGGCTCTGTAGTCTACAATTTGCTTTTGGCTTTCTTGGAAGTTGGTGCCATGACGGCGTAGGACCGAATTTTGGGCACTCAGCACTGGAAAGCGAATGCGAGTTGTATGAGCTGTACGCAGCACGTCTGAGGCGCGCAGCTACTGACGCAACTAGACTCTTCGACGCTTTGAGTAATGTGAAACTGTACGACCATCCTGAGGATGAGAATAATTTTTCCGGACTTCACCAAGCTGCGACAGCATTTTCCTCTCGTGTGTTGTGGGTATAGTACGGAGTTCATGCGCAGCCGAAGGATCGGACATGTGGGCGTTACGCCGTTTGACAGGCGCTATTGTTTGACAGCCGGCGGGGCAGCGCATTGCTCACGGCAGACGGGCGCAAAGAGGTCTGTTTCGACGTTATCGCGAGGTACCGTGAGCGATGACGGAAGGAGGCGTTTGTCCCGAAGCTATCGCATGTTTGAAACACGACAGAACGGAGGGGCAACAACACGGCGGGGCTCATGCAAGCAACACCAAGTCGGAGGTACCAAATGGTAGATTATCGTGGTAGAAGCAGTGTTCTGAGAATGGTGCGACCGCAGTGTAAGATCATGTAGGGTTCTTGTGGCGATCATTAGGCCAATCTTTGGTTTTATTGCCTAGCACGACTGGGCAAACTTGAGTTCGCTGTCGAGGAGCGTGTTCCCGAGACCCGGGTAACCGATGTCTTGGTGTCTTGGTGTTTCAATCTTATCGCAAGACGGAAGGGACCCTGGTGTCAGTCTGAATCGCATCAGGCACGGGAAGGCGCGAGTCGCTCGGGGTGAGAACTGTCGCAAGTCATTTCCGATAACAGCCTGCGGGCTTAGTGATTCATGGCAGGATTGCTGTCGCGCAGATGAGGTGAGTGCTGTGAAATTCAATGAAATGATGTGGTGATAGGGTTAGCATTGTCAATAATTAGGAGGAAGTGACGGCGGACCGTGTGGTCGGTCGAGTAAAGGCAGCCGCGGCATTGCAAGTGTTTTCTTTGTTGTGGCGCAGTCTCGATGAGCGCATGGATGGCTGCCCAGGTGCCATCGCATGAACTTCACATGACAGCTGCTTATGAGACTCACCCGACAACCGAACCAACATGACCAGACGGAAGAACCCTCGCGTCTCAAACTCAGGGCCTCATCACACTGCTGCTCCGACACCAACTCGCGCGCAGGGTTCTTCATCCTCCTCCGGTTCGCGCTCGCGCAATAGCACAGTGGAGATTTCATCAGGACAGCGCGTGGCGGCACCAAGGAACAATTTTGCCTCGGCGGCCTGACCGAAATGTCAAGATGCATGAGAGGCGTGCAAAAGCCGTTTTACCAATACCGATGGGTATGATTTTCCCCAGGTTGTTGATGAGGTTGACTCGCTTGTTGTTCTGTCTTGGGGCGGCTACTTTAGGCGCCGGAGTTCTGGAGCCGCACAAGTCTTGGGAGGGACCTTGCTTTGGCTCCCGTATTGGCAGAAATAGATTGGACGGCTGATTGTGATTTATGGAAGCGGGTGTGGCGGACATGGGATGGTGGTGAAGAGATGGGAGAGGTGAGATGGCAGAGGTGGGATGGTATTGAGGTGGTGTCTCTGGTATTGTCTGGGGCGAATGGAGGTCAGCTGATCAGTTATCAGGCGTATACAACACCCATCGCACAGCACACGGGACTCGGCATCGTTCTGGTTCTGGATCAGGTCCCACCGTCAGGCACTCGGCCATTCCCGTTGGCGGTGGACAGACGGTGAGCTGAGGCTTGGTTTCATGGCGCATCCAGGCACGCCAATGTGAGTGGCCGGCTTCCTTCGTGTCGTTTCAGCGCCTAGACTGTCCGGGCGCAGCGGAGCCAATCATCCGCCTGTTCCGATTCCCAACCCCTGCCACGCCCTCACCAACCCTCCCATGTTGCGAACTTCATATCCACTGTTTCCCTCGCTCCCCCTCTGACCTCACGCTCGCCGTCCCTTGTCGTGTCGTTTCCATACCTTCGTTTCTTGTCCAACTGTTGCTCACTCGCTACGGCAACATTGAACACCCCAATACATTCGCTTCTCACACTGTCTTCGAGCCGGTTTCTAGTCCCCTATTTCCCGTCTTCAGCCCCTAGTGAAGACAAAGTCTATTGACGTCGCTTTCAATTTCCTCGGCCCTACTCGCCTTCACCGTCGCTACTATCGCTATCGATACTGCACATCGCAATCGCCGCCTCACGCTTCTGTCGACTAATTCCACCGGACTGGACCGCGTCTCGTCTTCAACACCACCCCATTCACCACCTCGACGTGCAGCGCACTGTCGGTTCTCTCAATCTTTGTGCCTACACACCGGCTCCTTCACGACACATTGTGATGTATTCACGGTGACCACGACCCAACCTCGCCCCACACTGTCAACATCTGCCGCTTCGTTAAGCGCGCGTGGGATATAGGTCCATTGACAACGACGTCGCGCCATTACTCCTGCTTCAAGAACCTACCGTCACCGAAAACAGCACCTGGTAGTGCGCAACACAATTCACCGATCGCGTCGCATCACACAGCCTCGCACACCCGAGAACCAGCAGCTAGCAACCCTCGTGAGCACCGACTCGCGAGCGACCTGTACTACTCAACAACCGAACACAATACCCGAGACATGTCTCTCACAAGATATCTCCTCCGCCTCCGTGGCGCCCAACCGACCGCGCCAATGACCAAGCGCCACTTCCTCTCAGACTGGGACGCCGCTGAGTTCGACGATCTCAAATACTCGTACGGTCTGGAGGGTGTCGACCAAGTCGGCAACTACATGTGGGTCGACACCTTCCTGTACCTGTTAATAGGCATCTCCGGCATCCTCCTTCTCCTGCGGATATCAAACATGTGGTGGAAACACAGCCGTCATCTGAGCGCCATGGGAAACCCAAAGCAAAAGTACTGGGAAGTCAACCGGACAGGCTGGTGGCCGTGGCTCAACCGCCATGTCCTGATGGCACCCCTATGGAAGAAGAAGCACAACGCTCAGTTTCAGATCAGCAGCGCCATCGACAACGGAACGCTGCCTGGCAGATGGCACACCATCATGTTGGTCATCTACGTAGCCCTGAACGTCGCCTGGTGTGTGGCTCTCCCCTACAAGGTGCTCGACCACAAGGAGACCCTCGCCGCGCTCCGTGGACGCTCAGGAACACTCGCTGCCCTCAACCTCATCCCCACCGTCCTCTTCGCCCTTCGCAACAACCCACTCATCACCCTTCTCCAAGTCTCGTACGATGACTTCAACCTGTTCCATCGCTGGGCTGCGCGAATCACCATTGCGGAAGCCATCGTTCACACTGCTGCCTGGTTGTACAACACCAAGCTCGCAGCAGGATGGCCTGCCGTTACAGCTGCTCTCCACACTGAGGGCTCGTACGGCTGGGGTATGGTCGGAACCGTTGCCTTCACCTTCCTTGGTATTCAGGCATGGTCGCCATTCCGCCACGCTTTCTACGAGACCTTCCTCAACATTCACCGTGTTTGCGTCATCGCTGCGCTTCTCGGTCTCTACAAGCATCTGGAGCTGCACAGTCTCCCGCAAGTTCCCTGGATGCACCTGGTCTTCTTCTTCTGGGCTGCCGAGTGGGCCTGCCGATGGGCCTCAATCCTCTACTACGGCATCGGCCTCAGGCAAAGATCGTCAATCACTGTCGAGGCCATGCCTGGAGAGGCTGTTCGCCTGACCATCAACATGGTCCGCGAGTGGACTCCTCGCCCAGGATGCCACGTGCACATGTGGATGCCAGCCCTTTCCCTCTGGTCGTCGCATCCCTTCTCCGTCGCGTGGGCTGCAACACTCACCCCAGATTCCAAGGAGATGACACTGCCCATGCTCGAAGGCGATGTCCTTGCGATGCATGGCCGTCCCCAAAAGTCAAAGCAAATCAGCTTGGTCTGCCGCGCACGTACTGGACTTACCCGTCACATGTACGAGAAGGCCTGCAAGAGCCCCAACGAGCAATTCACCACCTTCGGCTTCATCGAGGGTCCATATGGCGGCCACCACAGCCTCGACTCCTACGGAACCGCAGTACTATTTGCTGGCGGTGTAGGTATCACTCACCAAGTCATGTACCTGAAGCATCTCGTCAACGGCTACAACAACGGAACCACCGCAACACAAAGAATAGTCCTTATCTGGACAGTCCCCACATCCGACTGCCTGGAGTGGGTACGGCCCTGGATGGACGAGGTCCTCCGCATGAAGGGCCGCAAGCAATGTCTCCGCATCAAGCTTTTCATCTCAAGACCCAAGGGTCGCGTTGAGAGCAGCAGTGAGACAGTCAAGATGTACAGTGGTCGTCCGCAACACGCGGCCTTGATCGAAGAAGAGGTCAAGAACCGTGTTGGTGCTATGGCTGTCACAGTGTGCGCGTCGGGCGGTATGGCGGATGGCGTAAGACATGCGGTTCGACCGTTCCTTACGCAAGGTAGCGTTGATTTCATTGAGGAGGCCTTCACATACTAAGAGGCCTTGGTCAATGTACGATACTGTTGGCAACGTTACGCTTAACAAATTCCTTGTTCATCGCCTACTATCGCACCGCATCGTGCACGACGCTTATGCTCGACCACCTTGGGCAAACCACACCCGGGTTCATTGTACATCACCTCTCTCGTCTACTACCCAGTCGAGAACTCACATAACTATACCAAAACATTACCTTTCTTATTATCCGCATTGTTCACTTCTTTGTAAATACCTCCTACTTAATGCTTTACTTCTTGTCCAATATGTCACCGTCTCATACTTGTCATGTCTCTCCTTGAATCTCTGATCGGCGTTTTATGAGCGATGCATTTGTTAGCGTATCTGGGTCTTTGTAGATATTCGGCGTAGCTTTGTGTATAACAGTAGCATATCCTCTACCAAAAGTTCGACCTTCCTCCTTGTTCTCTTCATCTGCTCGCGCACTGCAACTACTGATCTTCTTGGTGTTTACTGATCGGGAACAAGGGTAGATCTCTAAGCCTCAGGTGTTGAACAGGGTACTGATCCAGACCTTCTCTCATCACCTCTAAGCCCACTCAGTCGTCACTCCCCCCACTTCCTTTGTTCGGACGTCCACGTAATCGCGGTCTTACGTTCTCGATATGTGGCTTAGTCGGCCAGGGGCACACCGCCGACCTATCCGTGCACGCCAATGATTGGCCGACACCACGTGAAGTGGACCCTCGGCCAACTCAATACACAGTGCATCCCCACATTGGCGCCGAAAAGTGGCGGTGACGACAGTGTGGCTGATTCACTGCAGTCGCGACTTGCATCGTGTTGTGTCATGGGTGTGTATAAATAAGAAGGTGCTACTTCGGCGGGGATCGTGCTTGTCCAAACAGTGTGACGTTGTCGAGAACCTTACCTTCAACTTTAAATAACCCTCCCGCTCCCGCTGAATTTCGATCTTCAAGTCAAATCGCGATACACTCAACCTTACCTATTATAACCTAGTTATCAAGATCTAAGTTTATTCCTTCGTACACAACACCATGTCTGGATACGACGGCTCCGGCTACAACCAGGGCGGATACGGACAGCAAGGCGGTCACCAACAACAGGGTGGATATGGACAACAGGGTGGTTATGGACAAGACAATTACAATGGCGGTGGTGGACACCAGCAGCCTCCTCACCACCAACAACAGCCCCATGGTGCTGCCAGCGCATACTACGGTGGTCAAGGAGGCCCTCAGGCCTACGGTCAACAAGGAGGTTACGACGCGGCACCTCCTCAATACCAACAACTCCCTTCCGCCGCAGCTCATTCATCCAACTCGGGTCGCAACTCCATGAACCAAGGCCATCAGAACCAATACGGCGGCGAGGGCGACCCAGAAGGTGACCGCGGTGTCATGGGCGGTCTCGCCGGTGCAGCAGCCGGAGGCTACGGCGGCCACGCTCTCGGCGGCAAAGCCGGCCACGGCGTAGCCGGCACGGTAATCGGCGCCCTCGCAGGAGCCTTCGCGGGACACAAAGGCCAAGACGCAGTAGAAGAAAAGTGGGACGAGCGCAAAGAGAAGAAGAAGCAAGAAGAAGAGGAAGAAAAGCGCAAGAAGTACGGCCAACAACACCAAGGCCCCCCTCCCATCCAACACCACCAAGACACCAACAACCAGCGCTCC
This sequence comes from Alternaria conjuncta, assembly GCF_024043145.1. Taxonomy (NCBI): domain Eukaryota; kingdom Fungi; phylum Ascomycota; class Dothideomycetes; order Pleosporales; family Pleosporaceae; genus Alternaria; species Alternaria conjuncta. Next base: position 1,644,003 of record NW_026250095.1, on the reverse strand, counting down.
CAAGGCGACTTCGGCGGCAACTTCAGCGCCTGCTCGCGCGACATTCGTCTCGATGCTCATGGCGACTACACCCTCCACGCCCAATGCCGCCGCGCAGACGGCTCCTACCAATCCTCCTCCATATCCCTGAACCGCATCCTCGAGAACGACGGCGGCAGTTTCCGCTGGTCGGGCTCCAACTCCAGCGGCGGCGGCGGCGAAAACACTTACACTGTCCAACAAGGCGATACGCTCCGCGCCATTGCGTCTCGCTTCTCGCACTGCTCCTACGAGGATCTTGCTCGCCACAACAATATTACCAACCCAGACCAGATCTGGCCTGGCCAGAATCTTAAGGTCCCGGGTGGAAATAGCAGTCGTGGGGGTGGTGGGTTTGGGAGTTCGGCGAGGGGGATGAGGTTGGCGGATGGGGGGCAGAGGTTGGAAGGGGAGTTGGAACATCAGGGGCATTGGAGGATGAGGGAGGTTAATCTTGATGAGAGGATTAGTAATCGGGATGGTTGCCTGGTGTTTGTTTAGAGTTGAGTAGTTGGATAGGAGGATGAAGGTTGTTGGGAAAGGGGCTGTAGTGTACTTCTCACCTATAAACCTATGATACATCTCCAACATGATCAATTTCACGTTGATGTCTTGCTTCAAGTAGATGGGTGGGGGATATATGGCTGCTATCTTCTTAGCAAGTGATCATAACGCAGTGCGCGTTTCTCGTTATAGTCTTGTCTTGATCTAGCCGTGTTACCTTTCCACACAATTCGCATACCGCTTCAAGAAGTCATGCAGATGGACCAACGAGTCCGTCGGAGCGAGCGCCATATAGCGACTCTGCACATCGCCGGTATGTGCCAGTTCAAGATATTTACATGTCACCCACCATATCTCTAGTCCATGCTTGACAAAGCCTAGTAGCCTTTGTTCCTCAGCTTCACGTTTCGCGTGTAGAGCATCCCACAGCTCTTTCCAGCGTTTCGTGGCACGGGTTAGATTAGAATGTACCATCGGAGCCAAAAGAGTGGCTCGCGATACGAATACGATGGAATGTAGTGCTGCAATTATGCTTTAGCTTGAGACCACCAATGCTGACGATGCAGATGGGTAAACCTACCGAATATGCAAATCATGAGCAGCCGATGTTCAAGGACGTCGATGAGCGGACTCTTCTGCTCATCGGACCAGTCCTCGCTCATCAACGCAGAAACCAGTTGCTTGATACTGGGCTTCGGTCTCGCTAAGCGTTTCGACTGTGTACGTAAACGAGCATAATCTTCAGCCGTAGCCGCATCATAAAGTACATCATTGCACGGAAGCGTCTGCGAGACCTCCGCAATAGCAATCTTGGGAACCGAGTTGAAGAAGAAGGTAGCCATGCAGTCCATAGCAAAGATGAAGTGTACAGCTCTCACTCTAGACTCTTCGGCTATAAACGCATTCCACTCCGGTACTTGGTTTTGAGACCTCACTGTGATTGTTGGTTCGAGTAACTTGAGCGATCTCATTGCAGCGACAATTTCTGGATGTCTAGATATTTCGACTCGGCTGCGTGTGGCTTCGTTGTTGAAAGTACTCTGCAGAGCCACTATGAGTGATGCAGCTTGGACTGCTTCCAGAGCGCGAGGGTCGTGTCCGAAATTGGGTTTTGCGACTACATCGCGTAGATGCTCGAAGATGAAATCTTCGGCCAGATGGAAGAAGGAGCGAGATGACAGAGCGCCATCCGTGGGTGTGCAGTGTACCGACCCACCAAAGGCGACAGCAAGTAGCAAGGGTAGCGAGACCTTGTGCATATCGAACGTCGGCCAGTGAATGAGTGGCTGCTGTGGGTGGAAGACGGTGAAGTAAGCCCAGATACACTCTTCGAAGTTTTCTGCTGTAAAGACTGCTTTTGCGGCAACCACGGGGAAAGCGCCTTCGGGGTTGAAGTGAGCCGTTCGACATGTTTGGCTATATATAAAGAGCTGAGAACATAGCTCGTCGATCCTAGGTTGCAGAAGCGCGGTCGTTGGAGGTCTTTCGGGTGCCGGTGGTATTGAAGCACTGATGTCTAAATCGCTGTACACGAAGAAGTCTGAGAAGATGCCGAAGAGTGCCACATCCCTGTCGAAAAGCTGATGGTCTGCATCGTGGTTTTCTTGACTTTTGGACGACCGTACAGTCAATGGATCGCCAATGAAAGCACTGAGTATCGACTCGCGGCGGGGGTCTGTGTATTGATATAGGAACGTGATGGGGCAGGGAGGAAGACTCTGGGCGTTTTCCACTCCAGCCGTGGTGTCGCGGCTCAAAGGACTGGTAATGGTTGCATGAGTATCTTCGTGTAACGGCTGTGCATGGCTTTCGGTCGTTCTGAGCCGGCTTCGTCGTCCCGGTTTGGCAGAGGCTATCTCATCGTGCTCGCCTCGTTTTGGGCATGACTTTGAGTGTCTTCTGAGGACGTCGCTAAGCGATGTCAACGTCGTGGTCTCAGGCGCTTACCCGATACTAGCGAAAACCTACTGGCGAACGAACGTGCGGTTGCAGAAGGTGCATGTGTTTAGACGATCGCGTGTATCTTGAGTGTTGAGTAAGCTTTAAGTGGCATGTCGTATGGTCAACTTACGAGCCGACTCGTGTCGTCGCAAGTGACTGTTGCTCGAGAAGGATCTGCTGCAGGTGCTACATTTATGCGATATGCTGCCCGTGTTTGTTTCAATGGCATCTGGCATTGACTGGTTTTTCGTTGTTGACGCGGCTGCCCATGATGTGGGCTTTCCAGGGTTGAATGTGGGTTTTCACGATGTGGGCTTTCCGCTCATGTGGGCTTTAACTGCGGCCACCTTACCGCAAAGGGCCGACCACGTGACGCAGCATCGATGCTCTCCCCATACCTTCGTGTATCAACACTCCTGTTGCAAGAATGAGTTTACTTCTATCAGGTACTGCCTGTCATCATGTCGAAGCTGCGAGAGTTTTTGAGTCAAAGAAGCTGCTACGCATTCGGTATCATGCCACTCCTTCCATCTTGAATGAACCAGACTGACAGTGCCCAGCATTTACATCAAGACCTCACCTTGGAAGTCCTCGACTTAGCCCTACAGTATTTCGCAGCATTTCTTCTACCTCTTCCCATCATAAGACCGTAGGGCGAGATAAAAAGCGCAGCGACACACTCCTCCCATCAGCCGTCGTCAAGCCCAGGGGCGTCGTCGAACACGTCCTGTAAGCCACACTCTCCCCGAAATATCCAAACACTTCCTGACAGACTCCAGAACGACCACGGATCAAATACTCAACTGGGTTCGACAAAGCTCCATCCACCCACTGACCTTCGGCCTCGCCTGCTGCGCCATCGAAATGATGCATTGCTCCACGCCGCGCTACGACCAAGACCGACTCGGCATCATCTTTCGCGCGTCCCCTCGCCAGGCGGATGTGATGATCGTTGCGGGTACAGTCACCAATAAAATGGCTCCTGCTGTTCGGCAGTGCTATGATCAGATGCCAGAGCCGAGGTGGGTGATTAGCATGGGGAGTTGCGCGAATGGTGGCGGGTACTATCATTATAGTTATAGTGTGGTGAGGGGCGTTGATAGGATTATTCCTGTGGATATTTATGTGCCGGGGTGTCCTCCGACGGCTGAGGCATTGTTGTATGGCGTCTTTCAGTTGCAGAAAAAGATTAGACATACGAAGACGACGAGGATGTGGTATCGGAAATAGTTGAGTGTTCGTTAATCGAATACAGAGAGGCTCATATGAGAATTTGCTCTCTCACCTCTTTCTCTCACTTCGGTGCGCGGTACACCCTGTCGCTCCTGCTTCGTCGCTCCTTCCTTCCCTAACCGTCTTCACCCCGTTCAATTCTTCACCACTCACGACGCGATTGCGAAGCTTTCGCAAGCGCTATTAACTGTATCGTTTCTTCCTCATTCTATCGCGTCGCATTCAGTGTACAGCAATTGTAACTACCCGACAACGCGCACAAAACCGACGCCCGACGCGCTAAAGAGCATTACGAGAAGTGAGAGCCAAATCTACAAAAATGCCCAACTACAAGCCTGTAGAGCCCGAGACGGCGGACTGTTACTTCGACTTAGGTGTGGATCCATACGCCCCAGCAACAGACGTCAAGGCAGCATACTACAGATTAGCGCTGCAGCATCATCCCGACAAGAAAGCACCAGGTCAGACTGTAGATGCTGTCGAGTTCAGACGCGTAAGATCATTCACCCGAGAAGCCCAGCGATAACGAGACTAATGAGCAATAGGTGAACGAAGCGTTTGAGATACTCAGATACCCTAGTTCACGAGACGAATACGATGCGCTATACGAAGGCATACAGGAGGAATGGGCAGAGTACCGTTGCGCCTATGCGAAGCACAAGCTGCAGGAAGAGATAGACCGCATTGACGCTGAGAAAGAAGAAGCACGTGTACAAAGGGAGCAAAGGCGCCAGGAAGACGAGAAATGACGCAAAGCAGAGGAAGAGGCTCGGGCTGAAGCTGAGCGAATCGCAAGAGAAAGGAAGGTGAGGCTCGCGGAAGAGCGTTCGCGACAAGCAGCAGAGCGTGCGGAGAAGGAGCGAGCTAAGGCAGCTGAAGAGTGGTTGCGGAAATGGGAAGAAGAGGAGGAGGCTAGGCAAAAGCAGCGCCGCGAACAGCGCCAAAAGGAAGCAGAAGCACGGGAAGCGATAGTCAGAGAGCAGCATCGTCTGGAGCAAGAGCGGAAGGCACAAGAGTATCTCGCTGCACTGGAGGCACAACAAAAGCTCGCAGAGCAGAAGGTACGCCAGGCCGAAGAGCTGATGGTTCGAACATACATGGAGCCTCACTTCGCCAATACGGCCGACGCGGAAGCTCAGCGTATCCAACGCCGCGTCCGCCTGGCGCACATGTGGGCGCGAAAGCTTCATGTAGACGCGAAGGCAGCTAATGATGCAGCGCCTGATGCCAAATTCGAGTTGGTGGATTTAGGCTGGCACCGGATCGATGGCACTGCCACCTGCGACTTTTGCGTCAAGGACGTACGCTTGTACTTCTTTGCGTGTCCCTTGGGAGGCGCGGCAGCGTGCGGTGATTGTGTATACAAGTTTGCACACGGGTATGAGACGGCGAACGGGGAGGTTATTGGAAAGCGCAAGGTGGAGGAGAAGAAAGCCGCCAAGGTTGGTGGGAAGAAGGGGAAGGCAAAGGGCAAAGGCAAGGGGAAGAACTGAATGGACGTAAGACGCAGGTGATAACCGTGGATGTACAGTATGAGTATTCTAAAGTTGTCAGTGAGAAGTACGGATGTAAGATGCAAGATACGACAGAGAGTGTACAGCATACGCGTACCAAGATTGTCTGTGAAAGCACGTCAGACACAGGCCACCAAGGTCATAATAATATATGGAATGTCTGATACAAGTCTTACAGATGAATAATAACGACAAGTCCAAAGACCCAGCCAATTATGCCAATCCGTTGTCCCGAATGCACCCCAAACATGCCGTTTCCGTGATTATCGTAAAGTAACAGTATGAGTAACCATCCCAACACCGGGGGTATCTTTTGAAGAATAAACACCAACACTTTTCCCGCGCCCAAAACACCTTTTTGTCCCATAGCTTGTCGACCCAAATGTCCGTGATGATGCATGCAGCCGAAGACGGAATGGAGACAGAATAATAATGACAAGCTCAAAAAGAAGAGGGAGGAGATGGGTAAGGAGACTACCCGGTCCATCCCATATCCCCACCTTGCTGTCCACCCTGCCGTCCCAACTGTTGGGCTTGTTGCTGGGCTTGACGCATCATCATCATCTGGGTCATCTGCTGTTGGTTCATGGGCTGCATTCCTTGCATACCCTGCATACCGCCGTTCATCTGTCCGCCCTGCATGCCGCCCATGCCTCCATTCATCTGGTTCATTTGCGCCATGTTCATACCCTGACCCATGTTGCCCATGTTACCCATGTTCATGCCCTGCATGCCGCCACCTTGCATGCTGTTCATGGTATTCATGTTGCCCATCATGCCCTGAGGCAGCTGGCCACCGCTCGCCATGGCTTGTTGTCGCATTTGTAGGAGTCGAGAATTGTTTGCGGCGTTTGCGCGTTGTTGTTGGAGCATCTGCTGGTACTGTTGCATTTGCATGGGGTTGGGGGTGTTGCCGTTCTGCATGCCGTTCATTTGGCCGCCGTTCATCTGGCCGCCCATGTTGTTCTGCATATGTGCCATCTGCATCTGTTGTTCACGCTGCTCTCGCTGCTTGATTTGCATTTCCATCTGGTGGATTTGTTGCATGACCTGGGGAGGAATATTCTGGCCGTAGTTCTGCATGACCGTTTGCTTGTGCTGCTGATAGCGCGCGCGCATCTGCTGGAGATTCAGGTTAGCAAAAGTCATGGTCCCTTGATTATTGGGCATGCCATTCTGCTGCATGCCTGCTCCAGGTGACATATTCTGCATAGCCATTTGCTGTTGACTTTGCTGCTGATTTTGGGTCAATTGGCGGAAATAGTGCTGCGCGAGCTGGTTGCGGTATGCCTGCGGATTCTGGCCTTGCGGAACTCCCTGAGTCTGGATTTGCTGCGTAGCCTTTTGGAATGCCAGCTGTTGGAATTGTTGCTGCTGGTTACCTGGCGATCCTGTTTGCTGCATTTGCTGCATGCGAAGTTGCTGCTGCAGACGCTGTTGTTGCATCTGCTGAGCCTGTTCAGGCGTCATGTTGTGACCTGGCTGAGGTGTCTGCATCATCATTGGCGTTTGCCCTTGCATGGCCATAGATGGGCTGCCCTGGCCCATGCGACTCGGGGTCGGCGTCATGTTGCGATTCGGCATGGAGGCATTCATTACAGGCGTTCCTTGTACGATGTGCGGTGTGCCTGTGCGACTCAAGTTCTGCTGCTGACTGACGGAGCGCATCATGTTCTGGTGATTAGAGACGGCAGATGGTGGGCGAGCAGGACTGTTGATGGCCTGGTTCGAAGCGGTAGGTACCATCGGGGTGCCACCAAGTTGATGCGCAGCCTGCCCACCAAGTGATGGCGAGGCTGCAGCGGCGGCCATCGGTGTTTGCTGGCGTATGGTAGGCGAAAACTGAGATTGTGTAGCCGACTGAGGTGTCTGAGTAGCCTGTATGGCTGCCGCGTTCGACATCTGGTGCTGTGCTGCGGCTGCGGCTCGCAAGGCTTCACTCTGCTGCTGGTTCTGCTGCAGTTGTGCTTGATGTGCTTGCTGGCGAAGAGCCTGTTGCTGTTGACGCTCCGCGAGTTCGGCCTGCTGTCTGCTCTCGATCTCTCTCTTCCGCTGGATCTCAGCCTCCATCTGCGCTTGGCGTTTAGCTTGAGCGATTCGAGCGTCTTCCTCTTTCTTCCTCCGGTCGGCTTCCTCATGGTTTGCACGGATGTTAGCAATGGTCTTGAAGCGGGCAAATGTCTGGGAGTTGGCAGCGGCGCGCACAGCGTTGTCGTCGTTGCCGGCGGCTGTGGCCGTCATATTGCTCTGGTACTCGTCGCCCGCCAACATATAGCGCTGTAGAGCCTGAGCCTCTGCCTCGTCTGCAGCCAGCTCGGCGGTGGTCCTCTTGCGAGTCTTGCGTGGAGGGGCGGGGTTCTTGTTGTTCGGATGTGTGATGGCATCCATAAGTGCGAGCGATTCACCGAAGCTCTTGGTGGGCTCCAAATAGAGGGGTGGGCAGGTGGCCCTCAGTAACTCGGCCTCGAACTCGTGTACGTTGCTATCGTCGAGGACCATTTTTTGGCGTTTCGGGCTTGGGCCGTTTGCAAAGGTGGGCGTGGAGGGTACTGCCGTCATGGGAGTCGGCGGCATGCCTCCAGCTCTGCCCTGGGCTTGCATTCTTTTGAGGGTAGCCATGTCTGGTACCGGCGTGGTGGCCAGTAGCTGCATGTCGGCCAATCGCGACTGCTGCGTTGGAAACAGTACCACTGTGCCGACTTTAGCGATGCCTGGCTGCTTGGTCAGAGCCCCGTTCTGACCAGGAGCAGGCATGTTCTCCTTGTCTTCTTTGGTTTCTCCGTCTTTGCTCTGCGCGTTGGCCTGGGCGGCCTTCGCATCGGCCTGTTTGGCTGGAAAGGGTGCGAATGGAGAGGGTGTGATAAAGTTGTTGTAATTATGAATAGAGAAGGCGCTCGTGCCGGCCTCGCCAGTGCTGTTGGTGTCATCCTTGGGCTTGACGCCGGCCGAGCGGTAGTCGTGAAGCTCAACGATGAGGCAGTCGTCGTACCAAGGCGTGTTGAACTCGTAGAGCTCCTCGACCATGTTGTGCGGCACCTCCTTGTTGCGGATGGCCTGCAGCAGCTCGCGCATAGGCGACTGGTAGGACAACGTCTCCTGGGAGTCATTCAGGCGGAAGTGCTTGGGGTGCAGGTATACACGGAGCGACGGCGGCTTGCCCTTGTGCCTGGCCAGGATATCTTGCTGCGTGTAGACTGCGAAGCATATTAGCGCGTGTGCCGAAAACGGTAGCGAAGTGTGAATATACCATATTTCCTGGCCTCGTCGTGCTTCGCGCTCTCGTCCTCCATGTTGGACTGGCGCGTGGTAGTGCGCGCAACTCCCGGGCGCTGAGACTCGCGACGCAGGCGAGGAGGTTGCGCTGGGCGGGCAACTGCGACTGGGCCGGACATGATGGTGGTGACGGCGCTGCAGTTCGTCGACTCGCGGTGGGGCGGCGGTGGGACGGGCTTTCGGCCTGGGGAACCACGACCGGCAGCGGCGCGGCGTGCAGACGGCGGAGAGAGGGCAGGCGCAAAGATGCGCGCGATGCCCGAGGTGCTTCTGGCAGTGCGCGAGGGAGTGCGAGGGGGCGCGAGGAAGGGGCGACTCGAGCGAGGCTGGGCGTCCTATTGGCGATGTCTCGACGCGTGAGGATGGCCGACGTGATGTTTGCTGATCCGAGCTGATGCGCAGCTGCCTCCCCGTATGTCTAACCCTGTTTCATCATCCGCCACGTGACCACCACCTCACCATGACCTCCAGCGCTTCCACTCGACGTTGTCCACCTAGAGCTCGCGTCAATGCTAGAGCATCCGAGAAAGCGCTTCTTGCGAGATCCGATCGAGTTCAGTCGCGAAGCTACATGCCACCTCTTGGCATGATGACTCTGCCAGCAGGGCTGTGCCGCACACCGGCATTGCATCTGCACGCCATACCTAGGGCACTACAACATCCACAGCTTGGAGCTGATCCTGACACTCCCCTCACATCGAGCCACCATCTTGCTTGTCACTCACAAAGTTCTGTGTAGTCTACACGGCTCAACCCGGCAGCCAACACCGAAGTAGCCCTCCCTCGTCATGACGAGCCTCGAAACCCTGCCATTGGAACTCCATGAGCACATCTTCGCATACCTCATACCTCGCCAGCGTCATAAAAACCTCGCTTGTCTCGACCCTGACTACTGGAGCGAACAAGAGAGGCCCGACATCTACAACATTCGGTTGACCTGTCGACGTCTACGTACGGCGGCATGGCAGACCTTCGTTTGGATCCTGGAAGATCTCCCAACAAAGTGCCAAGAAGGGACACTGCGGAACCTAGCTGCCCTTCTCGAGTTACCTGAAATCTCGACTAGGCTCACATATCTAACTCTTTCACCTTACCATCTCTTCACGGAAGAAGGCTACACGCATCACTTGAGTGTCATCGCCGATTCTCGAAGAGACGAATTTCATGCGCATTGCGCATGGCTTCGAGATACCCGCTCGGAAACACTGGTCGCAATCATTCGCCTGGCCCCCAAGATCCGCCATCTGGTTTGTGTCATCGCAAGCCTCAGCCTTACATTTAATGATGCAGGTGAAAAGGCGTGGGTCGGCACGTTTTACAGCGAGGCTGTTGACCCTATGCACGTAAGTCCGACTCCTCAACCGTCCAATGGTCATTTTTGAATACTTGCCTGCATTTTACCTCCATCATCTGCTTGGGGGTCCTTTACATGTGTTGATGAGCTATACAGATCATTCAAACCGTCCTCAGAGATACACACTTGGCAGAAAGACTCGAATCTATGTACCTCCTGTCCAGTGAACACCAACACAATTTCAAACACACTGGCGACATCCCTGAAAGCCTCATTCCTTTGAGCTACGACAACCTTCGTCATCTAACACTTGCACTGAGGACCCGAAAAGTTTCCGACTTCCGCATTCGGGCATCGCATTTGACGAGCCTGTGCATTGTGCTCGACAGAATTTGCGACGAGGATCTGACTACATTATTTACTCAAGGAGTCTGCTTTCCCGAACTATGCCCTACCCTGCGCAGCTATACCATTCGTGGAGATGAGGTCCGAGATGATCAAGAATTTGCCAAGCTGGTGCGCCAGGTCCCGACTCGACTTCTATTACAATTCATTGCGCCAATCTTCGAGCGCGACTGGAGACTGCCGTTAGTCTCGCTCGAACACATCGTATCGACAGAGGAAGAAGATACAGAGTTCACTCGCATCCCTGACTTCCAGGGCAGCGGCCGGATCGGGTTATTAGTTTTCAGGAACTTCTACCATTTCATACCTCGATCGCGGCAGAACGCAGGAACCTCCATCAACGACAATACCAAAACAGTCGATCTTCACTGGAAACCCTACGAGGCGCTGCTTGCCAAGTGTGATAGCTCCCGTATTGAACACTTACCGGAGTGCGAATGATCCATTCAGGCGTTGATGTGGAGTGGTTACAGTAAGAGGTAGGTCTCGACCGGTCGGGGTGGAACGTCCAGAGGAAAGAGATGGCAAGCGAAAGAGGCTCATTGCATGATTTGAGGATAAGTCTATGGCGGCGACATGTGCATGTAAATATCGAAAGGGCGAATGTGATCTCCACGACATCGCCACAATGATGCACGAACACCCAAATCTGCGAGCGTCTTCACAGCGGCTATAGAAGATCATGTACTCAACCTTGACATGCGGCATTCGCTCCAAGATATTCCAAGCTTGCCGACTACTTCTGCACTTCCACGACCGTGTTTTAGTCACATCCCGACTTTAGTCACCGTAGACATACTTGATGCTTGACTCTTCATGACGCAGTGTCATTCAAGCAACAGTATGAGAACACAGCGCGACGATGAAACTATATATGGCGGTACTCCGACACCCATACACTTCCACAACACCTCATAATATATCAAGCTTTGTACTAGCGACCTACATCATCGTCGCCCACTCTCGGTACTTGGATCGATATTACTCGCTACTGTCCGTTCCCGAATAACGCAACACCTCACCTTTAATACTCCATTCTCGGCCAGCCGCGTCTAGCGTCGTCATGCTAAAAACCAAGGAGAGGACAGCGATGTGGAGGTGTGACTTATGCCGCAAGAGGAACGGAATGGAAGGTTGTAGTGTCTGGCCGGAAGATACTCGCAAGTGTGTTGGCGATGGGGGAAGATGCACAAGAATTTTCAGGGATCTCTCAGCAAGGAACAAACGTGAAATGCTGCAATATATGCACCCTGGAAGGGTTACCTCGAACACCTCCACCGCCCCCGTTTCGACTTTCTCCCATCAGAACATTACCCGTACAGGTACTGCGATCCCCCACAGACCTGTCACTACTTCTTCGTACGCCACCAACTCGAGAAATCTCACTCATATCGAGTCCGCTCGCCACAATGTTCCCGCAACAACAGGCCCCTCTTCTGGTCCTACGACCCGCAGTGGCTGGGGTAAATTCTTCGGGAAGGGCCCCAAAAGAACTGCCTATCTCCAGACGCTCGATGAAGCAGAGAAGGAGAAGTCCCCTAGCTACGAGGGCAAGAATGTGGAGCGAGGTATTTTGGATATCCGGGGTATTTAGAGCATGCGTGAACTGGTGTTGTGGGAGTTGGTAGGAATTATGGGGTTGACATGGACAAACTCACGCGCCACACAATACAGTTGTTGGAATAGAATTGGTAGCGGCAGGCCGCAGTGCGAAACATTATACCAACAATCTTCATTATACAACTCTGTTCTCGTTGAAGTGTGTCAGCGGGATGACTGAAGCTCATATGAGTGGTTTATGACTGCCTTTCGCCAGAACGCCTGCGTGCACAGTGCGCTTGACTAATAGGACATATTCGTATCGAAGTGGCGTTTCCGAGTCTACGCGCTGTGACTGTGTACCAGTAGTATGTTCGGTAGACACACGCCTACCATGATCTTGCCTCTTCACCACCTTCGCTCGCGCTTCCTGCCCAGATATTTATACATACCCGTTAATCACATCAATCTTTGCACCCAGTATGTCGGGGATACCGCGTCAAAAACTGCAAGACTATCTCCCATCAAATGCATCCCAAAACCGAGGACGACAGCAAGACCCCAAAGCACTTCGTATAGACTGGGTATGTTGTGGACAGGAATGCAAGCAGCGCATCCACAACGACGTTCACAAGGAGTCCAGCTGCACGGTCTGCAGACACAAACTAGCCGACTGCAACGAATGTCTGAAGAACAGACTTTACGACCACAATGCGATACCCGAACTTCCTAGTCCCACGTTTTCGTCGTCAAATGCGGGGTTTGCCGGTCCAGTCGCAAGAATTGCCGCGCAGCAAGCTGCCAAATCGGCTGGAATATGGGACGCTGAGGAAGCTTTGCGAAGGAAGAAGAGAACTACGGAAGTGGAAAGAGAAGAAAGAACGGCGGGGTGGGATAGGAGAAAGAGACGAGTGAAATGCGTCATATTGTGAGCAATGGTTGAGGAAATGGGTGGAAGCAGGAGTGTAGATGGCGAAGTCGCCGAAAAACAAGTGATTCATGATGTACCGGAAGAGTGCTGGACTGGAAGAGCTGCAGACATCAATGATACTGTCGATGGGATTGCGAATCCGATATCTGTATCGTGAGCATACCTTCAGTGACTGTCAAATATACGCGACAGCCATATCTGCAATGGATGCACATGGCGCCTATAGGACAATAGCAGTAGCATCAAGAGCTAGAAGCCACGCGACCTTGTAATCCGCAATGTGAATGCGCGCGATGCTTCCGCTCGCATAAACCCCTCATCCTCGTTGTGCTACTTCCTCTTTCTGTACAGTCTTATGCGCCAACTCACCGAACTAACTCATCTACTGACTACCCACTAAGACAGCGGCGTTCTGCGTGTCCCTGGCCTGCATAGCAGACTCCAGCTTATATCACCCACATATTCAGAACCAACCTCAATCCCGCGATGGGCTGGTACTGCTGCACCTGCGGCACCCCGAACGCCGGCGACGGTGCCTCTGAACAAGACCACACACGTGTGACGAAGTGCAGCAACTGCAAGCATGGATGTTGCTGGCAATGCGGCGTATTTCGTTCACCCCCAAAAGATTCCTTGAAAGTATCACCGGCACCCAGCCAGCCCAGTCAGCCCAGCCAGCCCAGCCAACGCCCAGTTCAAGATAACCGCAATGGGGCCACCGCGGAGGCTCAACCAACGTACCCGCGTCCGATGACTAGGGCGCCTACTCAGAGGTCGCGGGGGAAAGAGAGGAGGAAGAACAGCGGTGGTTGCGTTATCATGTGAGATAGACGAGGGAAGTAGAAGCGTTAGATGATCGAATTGTAAAGCAAGACGGCGTGGAGAAGGCGTATGGGAGAGGGAAGCTCATCAAGAGACATATTGTGTACATAGGTTCGGTCCCGCAGTGAGCAGGTGAGGTCTCGCAAATACTCCAATGTACATGACTGAATTCGCAATACAACGTATAAAGTTCTGATCATGTCAACGGCTGGTGATGACGATGAGGGGAATGTGACTGCCCAGGTGGCAATGGAGTTGGAGACTGAGGCACCGCACAGTCAAAAGCAGCCATGAGTCATGCTAGCGTGTATACCGAGTCGTTGAATGGGCATCGCACCTCCTGCTAACCACGCCGCATCAGAACTACCACATGGGCAACGCGTGCGCAGGATTCTGCAGCGGACATTGAGAGGCCCGTTGCAGCTGCTTCTCCGATGTCAATAGCGCGCGTAGCTTCAACGTGCTTGCAACCACGCTGAAGCTGGCACCGCCCGGGCAGCTCCCACAAACAGCACGCGAAACCACTCACCAACTCACACAACTATCACAACCACAACAGCCTATACTCGTCTCCAGTCACTAGCCTACCCTCTATCCTCCCTCTTCCAGCTCCCACAGCCCACCATCCCGGTCCTCGGTCCCCGGGCCCTTCTCAAACCCACAACCTGCGACATCCAACGCCCCAAGACGCGAAACCACAGCGCCGGTATCTCTCGCCATCCGAACAACGCACGCGCCCCATGCATAATCTCAGATGCCGAGTCCTAGCACGCGCGAGCCGTCTTTATGCTCAGGAGAGGGATGAACGGAAGGGAGAGGGAAAGGCGCTGTTGGTGGCGTGGTGCCCAGGTGCTGTGCCGTATATTGGGGGCCTGCGGCGTAGGTCGCAGAGTTGCGTTAGCGAAGGCAGGAACGGTCGCGTGCGGCAGTTATTTGCCCCGCGGGGCATGGGACTTTCGGTGAAGTCGGAGGGATGACAGCGATGTCTTTGGCTGTGTCGGCGAGTCCGCTGACGTTGTGAGATGAGATGACGATCAGCATCGTGAGGTTGTCGAGTCGTGTGCAAGCGATCTACGATCTACAGTTGGCGGACTTCCGTTGTTGGCTGGGTCGCCCCGCCCAGCTGTCAAAACAACGTCGAAACTGGCGTGTAGGGCTAGGAGCCGACCGGAAGGGGACCTGTCAAACGCGGCCTAACGTGCAATGTGTCAGGTAGCAGGATCGTTGTCGTTCCGGAATGTCAGCGTATGCTGCTCATCGCATGAATGGAAGGGGTGGAGCGGCAAACAAGCCTCACGATCCACGGCTGTCTAGATCGTCAGGCGTTTTAGGCGCCTGTGGTTCAGGCTACAGCATGTTTGTGTCGGTGTGAGTGAACACCGTGAAGTCGCACACGTGGAAAGATGTGACGTAGTCAAGATCAAAGGTAAGAAGAAGATGCGCCATGTCATTGAGGGTATTTCTATCGAGAAGCGAACCAAGGAAACTATATAACAACATTCTTATCCTGAGAATGATTATGGTAAAGACTGAGATTACCGCAGCCACGCTTTGCGTGGTAGTGTATAAGGACTGTGTACCCTTTTTATATCGACAAACGTGTTAAAGAAATGAGATGTGTGGCTCTGCCAGACAGTGATACTGTCAGGTCTCGATAATTTGCATGCATTGAATCATGCCGATGGAAGCTTGCCTGCGAGCTCCACGTAGCGCGGCCAGGTGTTGGTGAAGACGAGGTATTTGATGCTCTCAAAGGCGGGATCAAAGACTTCCTCTGTGAACTCGCTCGGGACTATTGACCTGGTGCTCGATGTTGAGGACGATGTGATGTTGGAGTCGATACTCGCTGGCCGGCTTAAGGTGTCCTCCCATGGGCATACGACATTGTCTCTGGCGACGGGTGACTTAGCTTCCTCTGGTGTCTGGGCACGCGGCATATACGGGTCGAACTCGACTTCCGCGAACATGTTTTGTAGAGTCTTGAAGATCTTGTATTCGATGTTGATCGGTGCCTCGGCGGTGAAGGGGTTAATAAGCGTGTAGAAAAGCAGAGACGCCTCGTTGAACATCTGTCGCCGTTGAGCGGTGGTAACGACCTTGAGGCTGCCCCA
Organism: Alternaria conjuncta; assembly: GCF_024043145.1. NCBI lineage: Eukaryota > Fungi > Ascomycota > Dothideomycetes > Pleosporales > Pleosporaceae > Alternaria > Alternaria conjuncta. The sequence continues at coordinate 1,628,418 of NW_026250095.1, read as the reverse complement.
CTTCTTCCTGAAGTTGCGCACTTCACGGAGGAAGATGCAGTTCTCGGCTGTGAACTCGCGCGCAGCAGCCCAGGCGATGAGGGGCTCGATATTCTGCTCAATGGTGAACTCCAATGACTGCATCGACGATTTGGCTTTGATCTCCTTGGTGTAGATCATGGTAGTCGATTTCCCGGATAATTGCGAGTGGTTGGAGGTGAGCGAATCGGTGTCGGAGATTGATGATCGTCTGTTCGGTTGGGCCCTCAGTGCGTCTCGCAGTGGTATGATGATGAGAACCTGTTGGCAAACGACTAGTGATGGTATAAACCTACATCGGGGGGTCAGCTGGGAACGGGTCAGGAAAGGCAACTTCACTTACCACCCGGCTGGTGCAAAGACCTTGTTGATTTGCTGGATCTGGTGCATCTTTGAGTACGTGAAGGCGATCCAAAGTGGCGTTCCTGGAAGACTGAAAGCAATGTAAGCAGGATGGAATGGATTCGATGCGACCAAACATACCCAGCAATGATGGCAAGTCTCGTTTGCCAGGCCCACGAGTGAACGTCCTTGATGTTGCGGATCTTCCATAGTATCCACGGACCAACCATCATTGTCCAGAATAGCTGCACAAAGATCGACGGAATCCTGATTCACGATCAGTGCAAGACTCGTGCAAGTGCGTCATGATAACATACCATTCGCCTCCTCTTCGGCATTCAATGTAATTAGTAGGAACTCCGAAGAAACCGTACGCGTCGTGAAAGCGGCGAGAGCCGAAGAACAGCATAATAGCGGGCAGGAACTGCTGCGGTCAGTGGTATACACATGGACGCACTACAGCATAACATACCGAAAGGACTAGTCCGACCAAAGTACCAAAGTATACTTTCTTCGCCGCATCGAGATCGCGCCACGCTTCAAGAAGGCCGAGTGGGGTATACGACATCCGCTTCTTGCGCGCACCCTCCAGAAAGTTGCGTGTCATACGGCGCTGGCTCTCGTAGGCCGTGAGCACCTTGGCATTGCATGCTGTGAGGACTTAGTATGCATCGGACCTTGCGTCGAACCTCAAACTTACCTTGGAAAAATGCCATGCCAGATGGAAGAAATACTGACATGATCCAAAACTCGGCTGAGCATGGGAAGAGACCGTTCCACGGGTAGACGAGTAGGACAAGGATGAGATAGATGTGCAGCATAAGCACCGCTGCAAAAACGATCTTGATATTCCGTATCTGCAAACAAAAAGCCTCCCTACGTCGATGGAGGAAGAAAAGCTCGACACTCAGTATCAGCGTGTACAATACGGCGACAACAATGTAAGCGACACCAAGACGGTCGAGATTGGCCCTTGTTGTGCCATCGAGCTCTCGTGGGCGCAACAGAGGCGGCATGGTGATCATGCTGTGTGGGGACCAAGCGGGAGTGATAGTTTCGATTGACAGTGAAGTATGAGGATTTGAGAGTCAGGCTCCTCCTCTTACTTAACAGAACGAAAGTGGGACCGTGTAGCGGAAGGATTGAAGGATGCTGATACCGAGGGGGCGGGACAGGTTATGCCAAATGTCCATCGGCGAACAGGGCGGCACACAACTGCTAGGGAGAGCGGGAAGACGTAAGAGGTATTAGAACTGCCCTGCACATGGGTCGGGTCTGGTAAAAGATACAACAGGGCGAGGTTAGCTGCGGCTCGGGGAGGCCTGAGCGGCAAGGGATTGCTCGATGAGAGGTGTATCGCAGGGTTGGATGATACTGAGCCACCAGGCTAGTCACTGTTCTTAGTGTAACGGGAAGGGATCGCATCTTCTGCAGGACTGCAGCAGAACGCGTGAACGCCATGACGGAGAAATGTGTCACGACGACTACCACGGGGGGTACAGGCTGCTACCTTGTCGGGCTGCGACCGCGGATAGCAATTTGACGTCCGCCTCCAAACATGCCGGTCAGCATGCAGTCCACTGATGTGTGAACGGTAGGAAACCCGGTGAGACAAGAGTGTCGAAGTTGGGGTAGATCGTGTTCTGGTTCGTGCTGGGCTGGATCGTCGCATGCCGAGATCAGACATCGGAGGTTTCGGCACTCCAGCAATTTCCCAGGTACCCCAGGATTCGCTCCTACCATCACACCAACTTCAACGTTTTCGTGCTTGCAAGCGTTTCCATCGCTACACACGCTTAAAGAAACCATCACGCCGCTTCTTTCCGTTGTAACTCCAATTTCGAACGCTTCGTCTTGGCGGCCATGACCGCATGCCGCGGCTGCAGGTACAGTGCGGTGCTCTACCGTTCGCAGGCTGTGTTGCAGCACCGCACGCGCCGAATTCTGCAGCTATAGCACCTGGAATATTGACGCAGCTCGATTCCATGTATACAGGAATATCCATGCAGCACTCCCGTTTCATTGTGCTTTCGCACGTCTTCCCATTGACCGGCAGAAAGTCTGACGTTCATGCGTTCTTTTATCCTTCGCGGCTTCGAAAACATCGCGCTACGTCCAGTCATGCTCAACACTTCTGTCAGTCTCAGAGGTTTCATGTCAAACTTCTAGAAGGCCACCTATGTTCCTGTCGCGGATGCTTCAACGTAGCTGTCACAAGCTGTCCATCGGGCACGCCGTCCGCTTGAGGATGTACCTCCGCACCTGTCGACTATGCAACGAGCCGCGGAAACCTTCAAGCCAAGATACACGCATTACTGATCGACCATATCCACCTAGTGCGGGGAAGCGTGCGGGAGGACAAAATGCCCACTGTGGCTGTACCGTGGCGGCAGGGTGTCGATGCCTTCCGGCCATCGGCATGTCGCATCACCACGGAAGAATGTGTGGTTTCGATAACGAAGACTGCAACCTCCAGTAGCATGCCGGGCGCGTAATTACGGTTACTTGAATATCGATGCAGCATCCGACCGAGGAGGGCGGGATCTCCGTCTGGTTTCTGCGAACGTGATCAGGTACAAGGATGCGGTCGAGAGATTGAGCATTGTACGACCTCGAGGCCCAATTACTTCACGTGTAAACACAGTTCTGGACTGGGTCGCTACATATCGTGATGTACCTACCCGCGAACCCGACCCCCCTGCCGTTAGTATGTGGTATTGGCGAAATGACGCGCTGACGCGCTAACACTTTGAGTTTGAGTTCGCCTCACACTTAACAAGATCATATGTCATTACCGAAACCATACATATGATTAAGTACTGTGTACGTTCGACGGACTTCCGCACGTCTAGTATTCTTGGCGGCAGGTACTCAAAAGGCCTCGAATTAACCTTGCTAAACACAACCATAATCTTACCGTCATTACCACGCGTTATAAAGAATACTTTATGACATTTCTATGAGCAGTTCATCAATCCAGCAACGTATTCATGATCTCCGATCATTGTGTCGTTGCCACGCAACATCATATCATGCGCCCACCCCGCTCAGGAATTTTTCTGAACACCCTAGAGCCTACGTTGACGTTAGATCATCTACTTTGCATATTTTCATCTTAATGTAGGCTGCAAACTCGTTCATCTCTTTCCTTGTATGGGTTGCGCCGAAGGACGACAAAGGCCATGGTCTTGGATCTACGGAGATACTGCTTCGTGGGGAAGCGGGCCTCTCGCGTACATGACTGCTGTAACTCAAAGTGCTACCTACTGGGCACTGATCATTGGTACTAGAGACGCTCGCTGAGCATAGAGATTGTCACTCAAGATCTTGAACACAACACTTAGCGAACCCGCTACTCTTCTTTGGAACCATGTCTCAACTACTCTCCTGCCGGAAGACGAAGTCAGGTGACGTTCAGGGTCCACGCCCACTACGCCCACCCATGGTGCATTACTAACAAATACTTACAATTTAGCAGTACCGTGGAATGAACACATGAGTTATTCCGGTTCTACTCTACTTACTGGACTTTACTTACGTACCATGGTTGTGGTGTGCATGTGGTCGGTCTCTAACTTTTCGCTTAGTATGTACCCTCTCCCATAGGATGAGCTGCGATGCGCGAAATGACAGAAACATAGTACTTTGACGTTACTCACGACGATCCAAAGTTGAGCATCCATCGTGAAATATCATACTTTCTTAGTATATAATCTCGCATGTTCAATGCAATCCTTCTTAAGATAGTTATCTCAAGACACTACTATCATACAATCCAATACACCACACACAAATAACAGCAACAGAAAACTTCATGTCTTCTGTCATGGCTTCCACCAACTCTTCCCCAGCGCAGTCGCGTACCAGTATGGAGAGTTCAACCACACTGGCGCCACAACCCTCGGCCCCCGGCCTCGCGCCCACCATCATCCTCAACGAACACACCTCGCCCGAACGCACTGCGCACGCTTGGTCCACAAAACGAAAGTGGTGCCTTTTGACCGTGGTCGCATTCTGTCAGATCAGTATGAATCTCAACGCCTCGGTATACTCCAACGCCGTGCCTCTGCTGAACGACTACTTCGGCATCACAAACGCCCGGTTGGGGATGACTGCCTTCCTCGTCGCATATGCGTTCGGCTGCGAATTCTGGGCGCCGTTCTCCGAGGAATTTGGACGCTGGCCCGTCATGCAAGCCTCTCTTGGGCTGACGAACATCTCGGTCCTGGTTTGCGCCACGTCCAACAGCTTTGCCGGAATCATCGGTGGCAGGATCATGGGCGGCTTGTCTTCGGCTGGTGGATCGGTCACCATGGGCATGGTCGGTGACATGTATCACAAAGATGAGCAACAATATGCCGTCTTGTGGTGTTCGCTCTTCTCTTGTCTCGGAGCAGTCATTGGAGGCATTATCGGAGGCCCGCTCGAGCAGTTCCTGGGTTGGCGTTGGAACTTCTACATCCAGCTCATCCTTGGAGTAACGACCCAGTTACTTCATGGGGCCATCGCCAAAGAGACTCTGGCTCCCATCATGCTCGACAACGCCGCGAAGAAGGAACGAAAGAGCGGTAATGTCAACATCCGGGGACCGAACGAAGACAAGAAATGGAGGGACAGGCTGCACTACAAGGAAGTTGCCACCACGATGTTTCGACCATATCAGTTGCTCCTGACTGAGCCCATCGTCCTTTTCCTGTCGCTGCTGAGCGGTCTCGCCGACGCGCTCATCTTCTCTTTCTTCGAGAGCTTCGGCTACGTCTTCCAACAATGGTCTTTCACGCCTACGCAGATCTCGCTTGCTCTCGTCGCATTAGCAGTGTCATACATCATCGGCTACTTCACCTTTTTCCCGATCATCGCACGTCACAATGCTCGACGTAGCCGGGGTGAACAGCTTGCACCTGAGGCACGTCTTAAGCCACTCCTATGGCTCGTCACCCTCCTCCCTGCTGGGCTGCTGATCTGCGCATTCGTCGCAACAGGGCCGCCACTCCACTGGTTCGGCGTCATAATGGCCACCCTCCTCATTGGAGTTTCGAACTTCGCCATCTACTACGCGTCCATCGATTACATGGTCGCCGCCTACGGACCACATAGCGCGTCTGCGACTGGTGGCAACGGCTTCATGAGAGATTTGCTCGCGGGTTTATGTGCGCTTTACACCAAGCCCATGTACAGCAATCTAGGTATTCAGAGGTCGTATTTGGTATTGTTTGGCTTGACAGCGCTGTTCTGTCTTCCGGTGTACATCTTTTACTTCAAGGGTCCGGCGATTCGTGCGAAGAGTAAGTTCGCGAGTCAATTGGCGAGAGAGAGCGAAGCGCGCGGTGCGCCAGAGGTGACGATGAGTTCTGCATCGCCTCCGAGGGTCTTTCAGGAGGTTTAGCATTGAGTGTGACAACATGTATTAGCTTTAGTTCGGTCCTTGTTTTGGCGGATACCCAGGTGTACGTAGGTTGCCGTTGCTTTATACATATATAACAAAAAGAATAATAAACACGATAGGGATACATTTGCATAAGCGCACCATGTGTCCATCCATCAGTTGGCGGGTAATTACTCTGACTTCGTGAGGGCGCGCAGGTGAGAATGGAGATAAGTGCGCGTCATGATGACATAAGCACTGCTTCAACTGCCGAGGCTTGCCGTTGGTCGCGATGTTTGACCGGCACTCGCGTCGACTGAATCCTCGAACATGTCATCGAACGGTAATACAAGACTGCATCCTTGAGCAGATCATGATCGACCTAGTGCTCAAAATGTAGCATCCACCATATTGAGTTGGTGGCTCAACCTCAACCGCTCTGACCCATACTCGACGCTTCGCAACATATCTAGGTACCGCCATGGCGCCAGCAAAGCCCAAAGATATCGTAATCGTTGGAGGATCTTTAGGCGGCCTTCTGACTGGTGTCGCATTGAAGCGCCTTCGCAAAGATCTCAACATCCGCATATTCGAACGCAATCCGACGCCGCTTCTGCAGGATCAGGGCGCTGGTGTGGTGGCCGGACAGGACGTACAGAAGTTCTTCAAAGCGCACGACCGCAGTCAAACCACGTTGACAATCCCGAGTCACCAACGGCTATATCTCGATAAGGAAGGCCATGTCATAAGTCGTCACAACCAAGAGCAGCGCATGACAAGCTGGGATCTGCTGTACCACCTCCTACGAACGAACTACGATGGTACTGAGACCGACTACGCGAAGGTACCCACGACGGAAGAAGGGGAGGGAAAGACATCATATGAGTATGGGTGTACGGTTACGAGTGTTGTGGCACCAAAACCTGCACCATCTCTGGAATTGGACTTCTCAGAACCCGTTAAGATCACGATCCAACACAAATCCGGAGAGACGTTCTCCACCGAAGCAGACCTCGTCATCGCAGCCGACGGTCCCAGCTCCAAGATACGCGCCGAATACTTCCCCGACGTCAAGCGAACATACGCCGGATACGTAGCATGGCGCGGCACAGTACCCGAAACGCAAGTCTCACAGGCTGCCACCGATGTCTTCGTCGAGAAGTTCCCATTCTACCACACCGAGGGTATCCAGATACTAGCATATACTATACCAGGGAAAAGCGGGACAACCAAACCTGGTGAGCGATTGCTGAACTGGGTCTGGTACGCCAACTACAAGGAAGAATCGCCGGAGCACGTCGAGCTCATGACAGACAACGAGGGGAAGAGACATCACATCACATTACCGCCGGGTGGAATTAAAGAAGATGTATGGAGACGGCAAAAGGTCCTCGCGAATGAGATACTCCCACCACAATTCGCTGAGCTTGTCAACAAGACTGAGGTACCCTTGGTACAAGCCATCACAGATGTCATCGCGCCATCTGCCTTGTTGGAGAACGGTAGAGTACTCTTGCTTGGCGATGCACTTGCTGGATTCAGACCACATACAGCGGCGAGTACAAACCAAGCTGCCCTAGACGCGATGAAGCTTGCTGGCGCTGTCGACAAGGTTATCGAAGGAGGAGCAATGGACGCGCTGAAGAAGTGGGAGGAAGAAGTAATGAAGTATGGTAAAGAGATGCAAAGCCACGGTGTGCAGATGGGGAACCGAAGTCAGTTTGGTGATCATCCGATGCAAAGGTAAAGGTAAAGGTAAATTACGAGGTGTACTAGAGCATCTAAGGTAAAGGTAGAAAGTATGTGCTGCTATCTGTTTCTCTAGCTAGTAGTTCTAAACTACTAGGGAAATAGATAGCAAAATTATCTCGTCCTCTCACCCTTAATGTTCTCTTACGATGTTTTCGCTACACCTATCTCACCATGTGCTTTTATACATCTTACCGCTCTTTAGGCACACTCTACATTCCCTCTCTTACCTGTTAAGACACCCCGCTCTCTGACCGCCTGGTAAGAGAGACGCTTGTCACACATATAAAGTCTCCAATGCTTCCATCTCTCCATTCCTTCTACACCACCACATCTGACACCTCTAACATTCCATACATTCCATACATCTCAACCACTGCACCACCTTCACGGCTCTATAGCAAACGACAATATGAACGGCCCACCGAATCCCCCAGAGCAGCTCGACTATTATGAAATTCTCGGAGTTAATGAACGCGCATCATATGCCACAATACAGAGGTGTCACAAGCGATTACAAGCTTTATACCATCCTGACAGTGGAAGGGTTGGCGCTACACCCAACACTGAGCATTTCCAGAACGTAAGTACGTATATTTTACCGACCAAGATACTTGACTAATTTCTAGCTGATAGATTGAGGTTGCGTGGCACACCCTAGAGGACACTAGCGAGAGACGGAAGTACGACAGAGATTACGCCAGGATCCGGAGAGAATGGGACGTCTACAAAATCAACCTCGCCAACTGGAACGACGAGCAACGGGAAAACGAGCAGCGTCAGACGAGAGCCGCTGCACGACGGAAAAAACTGGTTGAAGAGAAGATGGAGATTGAGAGGGTTAAGCAAAAAGTATTGGAAGAGAAGGCCAAAGAAGCTGCAAGACGTCAAGCTGAGCTCATGGGGGCTAGGAAGGCTCTTCAAGCAAAAGCAGCTGAGATGAAAGAGCAAATCCAGCAACGAGAGAGAGAAGCGCAACGCGCGAGAGAGCGCCTCCAAGAGGAAAGCAGAAGACAGGGGATAGCTCGGGCTGAGGAAGAGGCCCGCATCAAGACTGACTGGGAGAAAGCACAAAAACAAAGAAAAATGACTGAGAAAGGATCGTCACAAGACACTTCGAATGAAGACGGAGCGCTAAGAGAATTATGGCGAGAAAAGCAAGAGCGAACTCGTGAACAGGCCAAGAGGGCGGAGGCTGCAAATGAAGAAGCAGCGCAGGAACGTCTCAGGAAGCAGCAGGAGAACTTGCATCAAACGAGCGAAGACGACCACGATCGATCTGCAGAACCTACTTCGACCGAAAGTCAAGAGAGAGAACGACTCGCTAATAAACAGCGCGCGGCAAACGAAAGAGAGGCCAAGGTCATGGCCGATGCACAGAAAAGACAGAGCGAGGCAGCTGAAGAGCGCCTTCGTCGTCAAGAAATCGATGCCACATCGCTCAAGCGGCCACCTGCTGATGATGTCGAGGACGAGCAAGATATGACAAATCCCAAAAAGCCCAAAGCCAGAGAGTCTATGACATCAGGCCTTCGCAAGCACATGGCTCGCGAACAAGCCCGGCGAGTTCATGCCCAGAAACTTCAGGAGGTAGGTGGCCCAGGAAATGAAGAGCGCCTGAGAGACGTCAGTATCGACTTGGGATGGAAACATGTGGACTATCAGAACAAGGCATGTCCTCAATGCCACACGAAAAAAAGTGCCGCGCAATTCGGTCTATGGGAGTGTCCAGAAGGAGGGGCATTGAGATGCCGACCCTGTCTGGCGGCACTGAGTGTATTTAGTGCGTGACGTGAGTGCAAGAGGATGCAGGGGACGGGGCTTCTATCAGGGCAAAAAGTGTTTTTTTGACAGCGTGTACGGTTTACTTGACTTAATTAGCAGCTATCTCCTTCCAGTCTTCACTATGCTCGTTTTGGCCGAGGTTTTTCACACTACCTAGGCAGCTAATAAGGTCCTCATATATACAATCATAGGGCACTGAGTCGTATCAGGCAGCATTAAGATCCAAAGATAACGCAATGTGATTCCAAAATGCTATATACACTCCACCAATGCTCTATATACACCGTCTCGCAAGCCTTAACGAGCGACCCCAAGAAGTATGTGACCATGAATGATTCAGTCCATCCTATGCCCTCCAGGCATCTCATATCTCATTATTCGTGTTCGTATCTAGTACTCGAGGTCCTTGGGGTGGCGCTTGGCGAGCTTGTTGACAGCAGGGCCGGGGACGGGGTAGCTGGTGAAGGACTGGAAAACATTGAACTTGATACCAGCATCGTCGGCCTAAATCACATCGTTAGCACATGTTCGATATTGCACCTAAGCATGGTACGACTCAAGTGGAAGATCTTACCTTGTACAAGCTAGTACCAGCAACACCACCGCTTGGCTTAGCAGTTCCAGAGCCCTCAACCTTGAAGTTGACGCACTGGGGGTACGCCTGGGCGCCGTTGGTCTGGCCAGCAGCGTGCAGAGCGATGATCTCGTGGCGGACAACGTAGTTGCCGGGAGCGACGTTGGGGAAGGTGAGGTCCCAAGCGAAGTTGTTGGCGATGAGGTCGTCAGTTGCCCACTTTCCTGGGTTGCTTCCTGACTTCCAGGCGCTGGACTGGATCTTGGTCCACTTCAGGTCAGAGGGGCTGACGGAGCCGCAGTCGCCGTTGCAGGGCGCGATGTACTCCTGGATGGGGCCAACGTGGCTGACTGGCCAGGTGTCCCACTTGAAGGTGACCTTGCTGCCGGGCTTGACGGTAACGTAGGCACCGTTGCTCTTGCCCTGCTTGTGGCAAACGATGGCGGCAGTGCCAAAGCTGTCGGGGGAGACGAAACCGTTGTCAAGGTTGTCGGCCTGCCATCTGTACGAATGAGTCAGTGTATGTTTCCCGTGCAGTTCGTACAGAGTCACTTACCCTACGGTGGCGGGAATGGGGGTCTGGTACTTGAGAGCAGCGTTCCAGCCCTGGTATTCCTTGCCGTCGGCAACGACCTTGTCGACGTGGCCGTGGGCTGCCACAAGGGGCGCGAGAAGGAGGAGGAAAGAGAGCATGTTGATGGTATTCAAAGTGAATGACTTGTAGAAAGCGATTGTTGAAGCTGATTGTTGAAGCTGTGTAGTGATGGGCTTGCTGTCGAGAGTGACCTTCAACCTGGGACTTAACGCCCCTTCATATACTCCTCTGAAGTCTTCTAGTGGCCTTCTACAGACGCCCACGTTTTCCCACGACCAGGTATTGGCGAAGCCTTGCAATCAAAAAATTCATCTCCATGCACGAGTCGACCTGGTTTCTGAGTTGAACGCCATCCGCTCGTGGAAACACGCCCTGGTCGTCGAGCTCTTGGATCATTGGAAGCCCAGCGGTGTTTCCAGTCTGGTGACGGCGTGAAACTACTGCGATAGGCTAGGAGAATTTCAATGACTCCAGTATTAATTTATGAGACGCAGTGCTGTCCTTGAAGTGGTGATGGGCAATCTATCCTCGGCTGCGGCCACTGCCGCCGTCCAGGTGGTCACCAACCACGTGCGAGTTTCAGCCACTACGTTGTGGTACTTTGTTTACTTAAACTCTGGGCGATGTGGACCTCTCGGTGTATTGACGGGACTCAACGAAGAATATTGTCGTTGTTGTATCAAGCTGCATGCCCAGGTGCTCAACAACGAGGAGTCATGGCACGATGCCTTACATTGCGCTGATGGCGCAACTCAGCAGCTCACGGGAACCAGCACGGATCTACGGCAGTCATAATGTAAGCCCTACGGCTACCGAAATGCAGTGTAACTAATACCCCGTGGGGTCTTGGACATACTTGCAGTGTTGCTGCAAGTGTTGCTGCATCCGAGTCGATTATATCCGGTGGCGTCAAAACCCCAGGGCGTTTAATGTATATAGATTACTCACGGACCGCGAACCCGAACGTCAACCCACTTTGTGGCGATGCATCTCTTGCACAAGGCTGGCGATCGATGCGTGCATCTCTGAAACGTCTCAGGTCACACGAAGTGCAACTCATCTAGAGAGGCATTCCATCTACTCCGACCACGATGTAGCCTCGATTCTTCAAGCACTGGTTTGCTCATCTTCTCCGTCTCTTGATGTCTTTTCGAAGAGTGGATACGCTGCTTGCTAATTCCGAGATGCTCTGATCTGGATTCGTGGAGGGCCTGTTGGTGTAAATGTCCATTACCAATTCTAGGTCCAGAATCTCGTCGCTCGGTGTGTGTCCGGCCATAACAGATTAACCTGGAGACTCAACAGAAGGAAGGTAGCATCGGCAATCTCTCTCGATAAGAGATCCCATTAACATTCTCTTGCTGCGTCAGGTAGGATGGACGTCGCCGGCGCGACTGGCGCTTGGGGTCTTTGAAACCATTGCGTCCGTCGCGCGCCGACCACGCCCGCCCTTGCTGGAGCGCATACCTGGGTACCATATGTGTTGCTACTGAAGGATGCGCATCTGCGTCAAAGAGGATCACGTATCGAATGTAAGCATTGGCTTCAGTGTAGCGCAACCATGGGAATCAGTAAAATCTCATCTCAACAACCAGAGTGTCAAAGAGGAGGACCAGAAGAAGGACGTCGAAGGTGTAAGAAGCTTGGGCTCAAGGGATCGTCAGGGCGGGCGCGAGGGACGGTGCGACGTCATCGCTGTTATGCTAAATTTATCGCTCTGACGTGCCTCACGATCGGCGAACGATGCGCATCGTCCAGGAACAAAGTTTGCGTCACTGAGTGTCGCATCTTCATATAAGAAAGCTGGTGCTCTCGCTGTTGGCCTGAGGAGGTGGGGAATCTGACGCTCGGCATGCCTGGAAGGTGCGGATGACGCGTCACCAAGGCTAAGTAAGACCGTACCACCACAGGCGTCCCCAGCGAACATTCACATTCACAGCCCCAAAAGACAGAAATGTTCGCATCAAAATTGCGCCCAGAGGCAGAAGAAAAAGGAGGACATATCGCAGTATACAAAGCTAAGGAAACCAGAGGCTCCAAGAGTCGGGCCAAGTTCAGGTCCGAAACCTTCCAGCCAACATAGCCTCCCCGGGCAGTCCGGAAACCACACTTCCACGCGTGTCTACGCAGCAGACGAAGCTGGGGTGTTACGCGTTTCCGAGTGCCAACTGGTCTTAGACGTGGTCGATAGGTGGGGTAACGCAGCTTTACTGGCTGCCCAGGCACGTGAATATGTGACGCAGCCAATAGCATGGTGAAAGGGTCGCATCCTCCTAGCAACCGATTGGGTCTTTGGTTCGCATCAGACGCACGATCTGGAAGACCTTGCGGTTCCCGAAGCGATAGGTGTAACGGTATATAGGTAAGTGATTGTGGCACGCAGGGTCTCGCAACTCGGTGTCTGTGGGACGTTGCCGCATCACACCATACTATTTCGTCGTCGTCAGCGCAACGCTGACCATCCCCTCGGCCTTTTTCTTGTCACTCCTGCAGCTTCCGGAACCTCCGCGCATTAGGCTCACTCTCTGCCTTACCTTTGTTGATCGTGAGCGTGTCACTACAGCAAACACTACTCCATCCCTATATCACTCGCGCCCGTCGCACGAGATTCTGTACCACAGCATATACCCCTTCCTCCGCAGTCACAATGTATCTTCAAAAAAGAAACAACATGGGCTTCGACATCGCCCCAGCCCTCATCATATTTCTCGTTATCCTCGGAGCAGGCGCGCTCGTCTGCTGTGGTTTCGCGGTCTACCGGTTCTACGGCGGAGAGCCTGAAGATGACTCAAGACGTTTCCACAGAAGCCCAGAGCAAGACTCCTATATGAGAGAAGTGCGGGAACGAAGTTGGCGCAAGCTACCCCAGCTGGGCATGCCAAAGCCCTATTATCAGTCCAACCTGGGTCACGCACCGATGAGTCCAAGGTAAGATGATGTCGCTTCACCTGTGAACGTAGCCTCAAGCTGACTTGAACAAGCGGTAGCAACACTACGTACGGATGAGAAAACGAGCACCCTCCAGCCTCGTCGAGGTGGATGCCGAAAAAGACCGCAACACATGCGGCCTGAGAGGGCGTGAGGCCCTACAACAGGATAAACAGCGACGCGACACTACGAAACGACCGAGAGGCACTACTTTTGCAATTATATTGGATTAGACCTCATAAAAGATGTTCGGAATTTTGTTTGGATGACAAGAAGCGTTCGACGGATCAACCACCTCTCCTGGCCTGATGGACCCCACTCGTCGAAGCCTTCCTCCTCCAGATACTTCACGATCGAGGAGAAGTGGCTGTGAAGCCACTGATCGACAGGGGAAAATCTGTACTTCACGATCAGTATACTGTCAACGTCCGGGAAAGCGGGGTGGTCCGCGACGGACAGATAGTTCTGGGGCGGGGTTCCGGGACATGATTTCCATAAGGGCAGATTGGAGTTTCCAAGGGTTTTATACCTCTTGACTGTCATAGTGTTCCGAACAATGCAGTGCAAGTTCTTCACTCTATCACGCATGCGGTCGTCGCCATGAGCGTGAACTGGTACCAAACCGCAACACCCCTGTGACTTTGACAGACGACATCACAAGACGTGCAAGGGGTATCCGTGCTTTCTTACCATGTTTCCCGAGCATGGACACGACTCAGATGTCAGCACGAAAGACGGATTGGGCCACTGGAGCCTCTTCGGACGACCAAGATTCCGTTTTCCGAACGGCCGAGAGATACCCACGAAGCTGGGTATAGCCACAGCTGAGTCTTGCAGTCGTTTAGTGATATGCGCAGGGTCCGAAAGTTTAATCGTACGCTGGTTTGAGTCCAGACTGTATTCCTTGTGAGCCGTACCGTGTCTGGGGCAGCGATGAGATATCGGCTGTGCTCGACCACGGGCCGCAAGGTTCCGCTCGACGGATGGACTCACCACAAGACAAAGATGATGATTACTCTACATTCCCAGTGGAGCATTCTTTCATCCAGGTACGCTTGAGTCAGGGTTTGTGAGCTAACGCCTCGACCATGCTAGTCGAACAGACGTTTAGTGAAGAACGGCACTCTTCTGGACCGCTCATCGAAGAAGGAATTCTTGCAGCTGTACCAAAAAGACAGAAGCTTCGTATGGCATCAAGCTCTCTGGTATCTTCAATGCGGCCGGTATCGCGCGCGTCAATTGAGGCTGTCAGCTTACCATTGCGTCTCGAGATGAGCAAGACTTCGGCATATACATGCCATCGTGATTGGAAGAAGGCGGCGGGTGTAGAGGATGCGCTGTACTTTGGTTTGCATCTATCGACATTCATCATGTCCCTTTCTAGAGTTCAAGTGAAGTTCGTGTCAGTTTCGAATTCCAGGCGGAGACCGTGATGGAGGAAATATGGGGAAGCGCGAGGTTTTACGAGGCTAGTGATAGAGCGTTGAAAGCTCAGCGTTCTTTCGGTCCACTTCCTTGGGGTAGGCGCGCTAGCCTGTTGTGGCCTATAGGCAGAGAGCGCTCTTGCTCAACCTTGGAAGGCTTTCTGTGTCTACGCTGTCAAAAGAAACTCAGTTCCCATTTCCAAATACTAGAAAAAGTTTATTCGAGCATCGTTCTTCTGTCAAACTCAGATATGTGTTGCGAAATTGGTTGTCTTCATTGCAGGTGTTGGTGCGCCAGCCACCCCGCAGATCGTCAAACCTCCATGCACCCCAGCTATGACCTCGCAAATTGCCGGCACTTTACGCGTTGGAGTCAATCGACAAACAACGTACCTGGAGTCTCATCCGTGAGCTCTCATACTACCTTCTTCTTCTGAATACCAATTTCCAGTCCGCTGACCGTTCGGCCCGGCTCACGAGCTAAATGACGTCGCCGTGCTTTCGACCTCGTGGATCCATCGAATAGCTTCAGTGAATGTTGCATCCGTTGCCAAGCCGTCGATGCTCACCAGATCCATAAGCGGGGTACCTCCAATTCGGAGGAACAGGCAGCGAATGGAGCAAAGACAGTCGGTGACCATGACGATCCGTGTGTGCCGTCATAGCCCCGAACATATACTCTAGAGCGGTCCTCGCTGTCTATTGTCTTCGGTACCTCTCTCTGGCTCCTCAAGACTGCCTTGCTATCATCCGACAAGATGCGCAACCTCATGGTACTCGGCGCGCTCTCCAATATACCGTTGCTCATCTCAGCGCAATGTCCAGAATACGTGGACTACGCGTTGGAGGTTCATGAACCTCTGAGTTCCGGCAAAAACCAGCTCGCCTACCAACGGCCGTCCGAAGAATGTCGAACTTTCAAATCGCAAGGCCTGGAGGATACTGTTGCGCGCATGCAAAGTGTAATCAAGGATCCGGACCTGTACCGTCTCTTCCAGAACGCCTATCCTAACACGCTCGACACGGCCATCAAATGGAAGGGCTACGCTGCCAACAACACAGAGGAGGAGCTGACGTTCATTATCACTGGAGACATCAACGCGATGTGGCTACGCGACTCGTCGAATCAATTACAAAGCTACCTACCGCTGTTGAACGCCAGCAGCGATCCCAACTCAATCGCCAGCTTGTACCGGGGAGTCATCAACCTTCAGGCGCGATACCTACTTGCAGCGCCGTATTGCAACTCTTTCCAACCGCCTGCCGAGAGCGGTGTTCCTCCGGCAGAGAACGACTCTGCCAACGAAGATATCGTCTTTCCCAAATATGACAACAGCACCGTATTCGAATGCAAGTATGAGCTCGACTCGCTTGCAGCATTTCTACAGATATCTGCCGATTACTACGAGAAAACCGGCGACGTCGATTTCTTTGGCAAGTTCCAGTGGGTGAAAGCTGTCGAAGCGGTACTGGATGTAGCCGAGGACATGATGCTTCCAACCTATGGCGCAGACGGAGCAGTCCTGCAGAGTCCATATACATGGGAGCGAACCACCACCCGAGCGACCGAAACTCTTTCAAACGACGGAATCGGCAATCCCGTTGCCAACGGCACTGGCTTGATCCGGAGCGCGTTCCGGCCGAGCGACGATGCCACTATCTACCAGCTCTACATCCCAGCCAACATGATGTTTAGCTCATACCTTGCTCCAACAGCTGAGATTATGGGCAAACTTAATACCACAAACTCTGCAGCACTTTCGAAGAGAATGTCCGGGCTCTCAGAATCGGTGCGCAACGCTATCGAGACGCACGGAACAGTCGACCACGCGGTCTACGGTAAGGTCTACGCATTCGAGGTTGATGGCTTCGGCGGGCGCAACATCATGGACGACGCCAATATCCCGGGTCTCCTCTCAGCGCCATTCTTCAAGTACCCAGTTAACGAGGAGACGTATGCGAACACGCGCGATCTCGTGCTCAGCTCCATGAACCCTTACTTTATGAGAGGTCCCGTGATCAACGCCATTGGTGGGCCGCACCAGGGACCGGGCATGGCCTGGCCGATGGCTTCCATTGTTCGCATCTTCAC
The DNA here is from genome assembly GCF_024043145.1 of Alternaria conjuncta. Classification (NCBI taxonomy): domain Eukaryota; kingdom Fungi; phylum Ascomycota; class Dothideomycetes; order Pleosporales; family Pleosporaceae; genus Alternaria; species Alternaria conjuncta. The sequence continues at coordinate 1,611,546 of NW_026250095.1, read as the reverse complement.
GAGCGATGACGAGAGCGAGATCGTGAACGAACTAGCCCAGATTGTTAGCAGTACAGATGGCTTGGGGTTGATCCACGAGAGTATCAACAGCTTCAACGAGAGTGACTGGACGAGGCAGTGGTTCTCGTGGGCGAACGGGCTGTTTGGACAGATGATATTGGACTTGGAGGAGCGCAAGCCTGAGATTCTCGAAACCAGTTTTCAGTAGGCTTTGAGGAGGGTTAGACGGAAGGACTAGATGCTGGTCATTCACGCACCATGCATGCGCTGGGGAGTGCAAAGCTTTGAAAGCCTGTCAAATATCTCACATGCAATGCTAGTCATCACCGTCGTATCACGTTGCTGGTTCCTGCTCAAACTTTGCCCTGCATGCCGGCGCCTGGACACGCCGCCTTCAGCCACCAACCCTTTGCGATGGAATAAGCAAGACTTTTTATGACTGCATAACCCTTTTTTGAAACTTGTATATGCTGCGGCAGAGAAAACAACTTCTGTTCGCTTGCTGTATATCGCTAACTGATAACTCATCCGCCGTCATCGCGGTGTAACCGATGCCGCTAGGATCCAGCCCCGGGGTTTCCAAAGCATGCAGCACCTCTCCGACGGTCGTGGTTGGCAATGGCCTCCACCTCTATCTGCAAGGCTGTGCCGCAACCGGCGCTAGGAGCTGTGTCGGAATTGTGACGCTCTCTGAGAAAACTTGGTTCGAAGAGTTCGGTGCCCTGTGGGTCGCACTAAAATCTGGTTTTATCGCGATGGCAGGTGCTCAGGTGCTCAGGTGGTTCCCCCGCTCTCTCGCGCACCGAATATCTGTTGTAAGGTACGAAGCAGGATCCGGACGACGAACTCCCCTAGCAACGACAAACCATGCAGCACCTGGTTATGCGCCATGCTCGAACGACTGCATGCACCAAGGAAGCTGAAGGAATCTAGCGCGGAAGCCCTCGTGGAAGATGGCAGGGCTGTGAGTGGGTCGCTTCATCTTCTCCGACGATCGTGTCAGGGGCCCGCGAATTAAGCGGCCGTGTGGCGGTCGCAGCAGTAACCGCGCGCTCAATCGAGTCGTGTCTGGCATGCCGTTGGCTGCTTACGACAGGGGAACTGGAGCTGCCGTGCGATCTGCTTCCTGCTCCCGAGGACGAGATGCCGATATCCTGAACCCACGATGTCGAGATCCGGTCTCTTTACGAAACTACAGCGCGGCATGATGCTGGTCAACCGGTCTTGTCAAGTGAGGAGAACAGCAACTAGCGGTTCGGTCCCTTACTTTGCAACGGTCCCCAGCTCCCTCCAAATCTTCGCAGATGGACTGGACGGCTGAGGAAATGAAGGAGCTGAAGTGTCTCCTCTTCGGCCAGCGTTGGCGGCCAATGAAGCCCATGACATAAGCCCAATAATGCGCCTCGCATTTGGCGTGTTTGGGATCAACTCTCCAGCTGCATCTCCGATTCTTCCCTCACGATTACTCTTTCCCTATCACAGCAAGAAAGCGCCAGTGGCTGTCATCCGCTTGGTTCCTGCCCGACTAGTACCGAACTACATCTTTGACTTGCGACCCATCTTTTTGTCTCTTCTCTTCTCATACGCCAAATTACACAGCATTCACTCGCTTTTGGACCCCTCCTGATACCGTGTTTCACCTAAACGACATTTCAGCGATTTGAACGTCTATGCTAAGCGCTGAGGCTGCATCCTCCACGCTACACACCAACACCATCCACAGGCGCCAATCCGACCAATCTTGAACCACCGCGACTGAGGCTCTGTCCCCACACTCCAACATTTACTGTCTGCCGGTGACGAGCTGCATAAAACAACCGGCCTCTGTTTGCTTCACAAATTCTCCGAGTTGATCTGATTCCTCGGACTGCGACGTCCCTAGTCAACCTCGCCATAATCATACATACGCGCAGTAGGCCAGTTTCAGCATTTTCTCCAAACGCTTGCTATTGCGCACCAATCATTCACTTGCTGGCTGGACTTTTCGCCGACGCGACCATACAGAAGGAGCAGGCTAAAACATCCAACTCACCGACCTGCATGCACTTCTATAATTGACACCCACGATTCTATGCGACACATCAGAGGTGGCCAGGGCTTAGACGCATACGCGCTTCAACGCCGGTAGTCCTTGCTGTTATCAGCTTAGGTTAACCCGACATAATGGCCATGGACAATACTACGCTCCACACTTTTCTGTTGTATGTCTACCCCCTCTGTGCCTCACTCTAAGGCAGTCACTTATTCTTGCATCAAGTCACTGCCCGGCTGCACTGCGCAGTGTCGTCTTACTTGGATCTTGGGACAACTTTTCGCGACCCTATCCACTAGAACTCGACGTACGCGGGGGCCGAAATATCTGGAAAGGCTGCTTTACCTTTTCCGATATCATTTGCGACGGAGATCTAGACCAGCAAACACCCAAGCGGGACGGACTTCTCAAGATGGGTGGGACTTACTGGTACTACGTAAGTCGACTACACTGCAGGATAAAATTACTTACTGACAGTATACAGTACAAGGTCGATGAGGATGATGAATGTCACAATCCTTCGGAAGAGTCGACGACATTTTGTCCTCTTCTGCCAGGGCAGCGCCTTAATGTCTTGGATGTGCCCCGCGAAGGGGGACACAGCCGCAGCATCTCAGATACCTCTTCCGCTTTCACACGCGACCCCAAAGATAGGTATCTGACTCCAGTACCACCTGCAAGTCTAAGGCCTCTGCTGCCTTCGAGATCAGGTAGTAGTGGCGAGGCCTACACTTTGCCTCTGCCTTCGCCTTGGACCCCCAAATCAGCAACGCATCCACCCACAGAAGGCTTACTGTCTCCACATGTGGTGCGCCATGCCCGAAGTGCATCAGCATCCCCCTACATGCCGTCTACTCCCATCTTCCCGGACTTCAAGGTTCTGAAAGAGAAGTTGGCATCGAAACGATCAGCTTCGAGGAATCGCAGCGGATCAAAGACCAGAGAGCTAGACATCAGTGCGCCAGTACTTGTCAGTGGAGGAGAGGAGCTCAATCTCATTCCGCTGTCTGTGTATCGACCCTCAATCGAGTCTATCAGAGAGGTGGAGATACCCACAACAACAACGTCGCGCGCAGTACCCAACATCCGAAGGGAGTTCTCTCCGCTGGCATCTCATCCTGTTGATCCCGTCCACGACTCATTGTTTGGACCTGCAGAGCTGCCCACTCCTGATGAGCGCCCTACCAGGCGTCGCCGCTCACACGTTCCCTCAACTGTGATCACAAGCGAGTTCAAGGTCGAGCAAAGTCGCCTTCGTGCCAACTCTAGCGACACAAGACGAACCCAGCATTACCTGTTCTCTAATGACCCTTGGCTTTCGTCTCCTAAGCTTCAAGAAGACTTCGAAGTGGAGGATCGCGTAGTGGAGGATGACACCCCATCTGCGCCCGTACTCTCACGACCGTCGACCTTCCTCGGTGCTCCTATGTTAAATGAGCGACCCACCTCAAGCCACGGTGGCAACCAAAGCACAAATCTTCGACAGTCACCACTGGACAAAGAGCTTCCAGCCCTTCCTCGCTACCTGATACCCGCACCACTCTACGCATGCAACGAAGCCACAATCAGCGAACTACCAGCCAGCGAGCCAGAAAACGAGTTCGAAGAAGACGAAGACGACGAGCGCCTCGACAACTTCAGCGTGTCTTTCCAAGAAAAAGCACGCAGCCACTTCTCCACCTGGAGCAACGACTCCATCGGCTACAACTCACCCATCTCAGACAACAACGACGACGCCGTCCTCTCCCCCACCTTCAGCTCCCTCACCAGCAACGACAGCGACATCGACACACCCCAAGGCCTACTAATCCACTACTCATACGCCTCACCCCGGCAAGCCACCTCCCCAAAACACGTCTCCACGGTCCCTGAAATCCAAACCATCTCCACCGACACCACCGACAACGAAGAAGAAGAAGAGTCAGAAGAAGACGTCCAATCCCCTTACCGCCTCTCCACCCCACCCCAACTCAACGAACTCCGCATCTCAACCTTCGGCTCCGACCTCTTCAAAGTCGAGACGCAGCACTCTGACGCGTCGTCGCGGCGCTCGTCGCGGCGCCAAGCGGCTTGCTTTGGACTTGGCTTCCAGTATAGTCTGCCCGAGCATGACGTTGGGAGTAAGACTACGCTTGCGGAGTCGACGGTCGTTGCGGAGACGGAGCGCTTGCAGCGCACGATTAGTGTGCAGAGGGAGAGTTCGATGAGTGGTGTGCATGCGCTTATGGAGGATTTTGCCTTTCTCGGCGATGCTGTTATCTGAGCTGACACCCAATTTTGCTCTTGGCTACGGGCATTGATGCACGGCTTACCACGCCCGCGATACTTACTTTGCGCATATCTTCTCGCGACATGTCCGCCTTTTCTAGCTTCTTTTACGGCCGAATAGATCTCTGCGTCTTCGCCTTTTCCAGATACGCTTTTTCCATGTACAGCATTCGGCTTTTTTACTTTTACTTTTCAGATACCATCGACGCGATTATCTAGCGACTTAGCAGTGCATTGCAAGGGAGGCTTACTTGAATCAATGATATAGCACGCACACGTATACATACGTTCGTGCGAGGTTGGAGGAGATATGAAGACAGCGTGAACAGATAGATACAGAATGATGTTTTGAGAGAGTAGATAGTAGCATCGTAAGGTGTTGAGAATGAATCAAGATATCTAACAATCATTGTTGTTTCTTCCTTGTGTGTTGATGATTCCACATCCATATCTTTCTTGACGGAGAAGGTTCAATGTTCAAGGGCTGGTTCAGTGGTTGGACGAAATGCGAGGGAGTCACACAAAGTGCAGTGTTCAGTGTAAAGCTTCTCATTCCACTTCGTCTATCTGAACAGTAATCTCCTGGGCAGGGGGCTATCGATATGACATTCCGACTAGCTCTTTGATCGTCCAACTCTAGCACCTTCGCTGTATAATTCCGACTTCTATGAGATCGTGTAGTTCTCAGCAACAGACTTGACGTCCTTGGAGAAGCTGATCTCCTGGCCCATGGAAAGAAGGGTTACAGAAGAGACCTGTCACATACGTTAGCTTTGGAGGCTTCATGCAATCCGGGTGGAGATAACTTACATCGACATCCACGAATGGTGTGGCCTTGCTGAACCGGACGTTCATAGGGAAGAACTCAGAATCGCTGCCAGCCTGGGCCTCGAATTCGAAGCTACCGGAGCTGTTCGCATCGTCTACGGCACCAATGTTCCACTCAATGCTGTCACCGCTGACCTCGTATACGGCGTCGAAACTCGAAACGTTGGGCTCGTCGGTCTGGTATGGGATAGTGACGGTCACATCCTTCAACGAGTCACCGCCGGTGAGCTCGTACTCCACAGTAATGTTGTACATGTTGCCTGAGTCCTCGACCCATACGCGGAAGGTGATAGGTGGGTCGGAGATGTCGTCGGGCCGTGGTGCCAGCTTCCACTTCATGACTCCTATGCCCATGTTGGAGGGGAAGCCCTTGCTTGTGTCGGCCAACTGAAGGACCTTGTCATTCCTAAAGACCGCCTTGTCAACCTTGGGATGTGTCATCAGCTGTGCGCCGCGAGTGTCACCGGTGGCCAGGTCGAGCTTGACTTGCGTGAGGGAGGGGTCGGTAATCTTGAGTTGCATCTCGCCCTTGACTTCGAAGGACTTGAGAAGACCCTCACGATCCAGGCGGGCGGAGATGGTTTCGTTGGTGGTGATGTGTACGGCCTCGCGATCGGTCGAGGTGGATTGGCGTGCGCTTGCTGGGGCGACCGCAGCGGGAGCAGACGGCTTGGGTGCGACGAGCGGTTCCTCCTCTGCTGGCGCCTGTTCGCCAGTGACTTGCTCGTACATGTTGTTGGTCTTGTTCTTCTTGCCGAGCTGCATGCCCTTCTTGCCCAGCGCCAATGGCTTGCTGGTAGCCTTCTTCTTTTCGGCTTCGTAGCTGTCGTACGTGTCGGTGACGTTGGTCGTAGGCACGCTGGGTGTGAAGGCGGGATACGAAGGTGAACGACCACCCATGCCACCGCCCATTCCGCTGCCCATTCCGCCTCCCATGCCTCCGCCTGCTCGCTGGGATCTTGACATCTCCTTCCTTTGCATCTCGAGCTGCTTGGCCCGGCGCTTGCGCTCTTCTGACGCCTCGAGCTCCTTATTCCGTGCGATGATTTCCTGGATGCGCTCCTCATGCGATTCCATGTCCAAGAAGGTCTTGATCTGGCTCATGGTCAGGTTCTCCCTGTAACCCAATGTGACGATCTCGTCGAAGGCAGTGAGAAGCTCAAAGGCATTCTTCTGGATCTCGCGCTCGTCGAGGGATTTGCATATCGAAGAGACAACCTGGGCAAACAGGTGCAGCGAGTTGATGTCTTGCAGGATGTTGGATTGTAGGTTGGTGATCAGAACCATGTAGAGTTCGTCGAGGGGTTGGTATACGTAGCGCACGTTGTCCTGTTCGCAGGTCGTGTGCTGGGTTCCGCTATCGGCGAGCTTGGGGAAGGATGCGAGGAGGGCTTCAATACGGGAGCGCTGCATCTCGCGGAATTGGCGGGAGACGACTGCCTTCCCGCCTCTGGTGCATATTGAAGCTGCGAGGACCACCTGGCTTCGTCAGCTTGGTGTTGTAGACGGAGGCGCACCAATTGTCTTATGCGTGGTCTCATACCATTGTATCTAGAGTTCGTAGGAGTCGCAAGGGTTGGTGGTGCTGTTTGGGGTGTACTGGCTTCGTGTACAATGTCCCCTAGACTTGAGGCCGCGTTGTCGAATGTGGTGGGGAATATTGTCCGCCAGGAAGTTGCTAAGGAACACAATTCCGCCTGTCGTGTTTACGGAGGGTGAAAAGACGTGTTCAGTACGAAGAAACAAGAACACGACACGATTGTATCAAAATGAGGACGCGAGCTGGACAGGTCACTGAGCCAGCCCAACTGCACCAGTCGCAACACCTGGAGGTTCCAAAGTGGACACCTGTAGTCACGTGCAGCTTCCGTCTGCCTAGCGGCAAATCCTCACTGACGCAGCTTCCCCTCCGCTGGCCTGTTTGACAACACCTGCAAGCCGCGACTTGACTACTTCTCCCGCTTTTCTACACGATATATCTGTTGCGCCGTCGCGAGCAGCAACATTCAAAAATTATACAGTGCATCCGCGTCAGGTGTAAGTGAAACCACGTTAGCACCTGCCACTTGCCCGCTTGCGCCAAAGCACTTTCCCATCTTAGCGCGAACACCACCGTGCTTCCTTTGTCCAATTTCCAGACAAGCCTCCTCATCCTCACCGCGTACAGGCTCTCACAATCGTAAATCCCTTGCGAAACTCATCGCCATGCCCTTGTAGCCTCTGAGCGACGCTGCGCACTCACCACAAACCCCGGTTTGCCGCATCGCCACCCACCTAGTGACTCGCACCTGGCTGTGACGCGCTTCCCACACTCCTTTTATTCTACGCGTTTCGACCGACAAACAACGCCTGCAAACGCCTCACTTGCACCCCTGATCGCATACCATGGCTGCCGCAGCACACACAATACCAGGTTTTGAATTCTCAACTGCCGACGACGACGACAACATGGATCTACATTCCGACGATGGCGGCATCGACTTCGATGATGGTGACATCGACCTAGATCTCGACCCTCCGCCTCCCCAGCCCCAGGACGAAGAGATGTCCATGAACGACGCAGCCTCGGTCAATGACGTGGATGCTCAGACTGTACCTGGCGAGCAGGACGATTTCATGGTCGACCAAGAAGACGTGATTGAGGAAGATTATAGCTTCCAGGAAGACCAAGGTGTCACAGTCGTTGACCAGCCTGTCGCACAGCCTGATCACTCCGCACAGCCCACACAGTCGCCACAGTCTGCCGCAGCCAGCCTTCCTCCAATCCAGACGAATACCTCGCATCAAGATGACGACCTAATCGACTATTCCGAGGAGGAGGGCGACGACTACCACAACCCCGAGCTACGTTCACCGTGGCTGCGAACCGAAAGCTACGCAAGCTACTACTCGGACACGCAGGCGGTACATGACGAACTACCTAAGGAGATGACTGAACAGCAAAATGAGATACCCGCTGATTTACAAGCTCTACTTCCCATGTCTGCAGATAACAAACCGCCCAGCCCGCACCGAGAGCCCCAGACCGTAGCTGCTGACAGCCCGACGCGCGCAGCGGCGCATGAAACCGCACCCTCACCCCACCCGCAATCGGTCGACGACAACGAAGAAGACAGTCAGAATGATGATGGTGACGGCGGTGTCATGTTGCCAGGCCAGGAACAGCATGCAGATGGTGAAACCCAAGATCAAGACTCGACACATCACGGCTATGAACAAGAAGCTACTGCTGATGACAGCGAGCATCATGACAGTGACTCATCTGAATTTCCATCTGTCACCGTGAACCTCCATGGCGAAGAATATTGGCTTTTCAAACAGCATGACTACGACAACAGTGGAGACTGGCTCATTCAGGACATCTCGCTTGCGAAGGCTAGTTTGTCAGATCTCTTCCAAGCATGCCGTATGTCCCTGTGTGAGGATGTGTCAAACGAGACAGAGATCGGCTTCAAATTTGAGCACTTGCAGAATCTGGAAATCTTCGAAGACAACACGGCATGTGTAGCTGTTTCGCTTGAGCGTCTTGTGGGATACTACCGTTCGCTTCATGCACAAGATGGCAACAACAACCCAGACTCCTTTTATATCTCCTTGATGCTCCGACCGCGCTTCGCTACTCTGCTCTCAGACATCGCAAAATATGCCGACCAAGGGAGCGGCTATTCTGCTTTTGAGGCTGCCGTTATCGCTGGTGAGACACATTTCGCCGGCATGATTGCTGGGGCTTCAAGTGATGAGCCCACTGAGTGGGACACCCAGGAGCAGGACCAAGCGTACGGTGAGCAGCGAGAAGAAGCAGGCGATCATGTTGAGGAGCCGGAGTCTGCGAATGCTGAAGCACAGGCACCAGAACATGACGGCAATGGTGACCACAACGAAGAAGAAGATGAACAAGAGGCCCACGGCGGCGAGCATAACCATGACGAAGCAGAAGATGAGCAAGAGGCCCATGACGGCGAGGGAGTGGATGTGCACGAAGTGGAGCACACCTCGGTTGATCATACTTCTTACGATGAGCCTGATCAAAACGAAGAGCCCACTGAGCAGAATGCTCAAGAGGGAGATGGCGTGGAGGATGCAGAGCGCGAGGAAGTTGAGGTTGCACATTTGCCAGAAGAGGAGCAAGCACCGGCCCCTGAAGAAAGCCACAGTGTGCAAGCTGCTAATCCTAGTGACGTATCCACAAACCCTCAGGAAGTTGTGGAGCAACCTCGGCAAGAGAGTCCCAAACCGAGCGAGAAGACCGACGCCGAGTCGGAGGCCCTTCGCTTGCAGGAGCAAGATGACTTGATTGACTACAGTGACGAAGAAGACGAACCGGCCGTGGATGTCAAGGGACCTGAAGATGCTTCCGCTAATGAGCCGTCACCCTCGTCCGCGACGCTCCAAGGCGATGAATCTGCCAACGCAGATGGACATGGCTCCACCGTAGGCTCGTTCAGCCACAATGAGAATGCCGCCGAGAACGCTGCGGAAGCCGGCGAAGACCCTCATGGCGAAGCAGTACATGACCACACCGAAGGCAACGACGACAATGATCAGTCGTACCAGGACTTTGTGCAAGCTTTCGACGAAGAGGACCCCTTCCAGGACTTTCAAGCGGATGGAACAGATGACTATGGTGCAGGCGCATACGACGGCGACACTAACCAAGACTTCGCCACTCAAGAGTACCAGGACCTGGACGAACAGCCAGATCTGGACTTCATGAATGGAGACGAGTTCAACGTTGCTGGCGCTGATGTGACGGATGGCAACGATGTGAACGGTACGGACGACTTTCTGGATCTGGAAAACAATCCTGAGTGGGACGCCGACCCGGATCTTGCTCAAGAGGGTTCAGAGATGCCGGCCATTGCACATGATCACACCGACGCCCAAGACGGAGAGGACGGTGTGGCTGGACAGACTGCGAACGCATCGTCTTCGGCTGCAGATCCTACAACGGCCTCGTCTAACGATGCCAATGATGTGTCCCCACAAGGACAAAAGCGATCCATCGACGAGGCTGGACATGGAGCGGATATTGCATCTGACTCTATAGGTAAGCTCACAATCTTTATACACAAGCGAAACTCATGCGCTGACTATCTTGCACCAGACGCCAAGCGCCCCAGAGTATGAAGGCCCGCCGTCCTCAAAGTCTACCGGGCTTTCGACTCTACTAACAAGCAGCTTCATTTCCGCCCTTTCTTCAACCCAGTGCGCCCTTGAACTAATATGATGTATACTAATAACAGGTCCGACCATGCAGCGCGCGCCGCCGGATACCAAACCTTGTGGAGGAACATGGTTGCCAAAAGGTAAGAGAGTGCATCTTCTTGCGCGTTTTGTTTGCGTTATGCCCTGCCACTACAGGGATTGCAATTTGGGCGATGTTTCTTTCTTCTGCGCAATTTCTTGGAGTATGCGGGGGTCAGGATGATATGTCCAGGGGCGGCGGAGGATTTGGTGGTGGAAAGATGGAATCTTAAGGTGTCTCGAGCCATATACCCGATGTTTGGAGTCGAAGTTCAGGATACCCTGAAGGGACTCCAGGCACTTCCAACCCTGAGTTGGAGAGTCTGAATCGAAAAGTCACATGCCCAGAATGATCCTTAGCTATACCTCGGTGGTGAATTATTACGTGAACCACGATCAGCACAGCGACGTGATCATTCTCGATTGCATGTTGTGGGGGAGCGATTACGAGGTATGCTATTTTGGTTGCGCCTGAGGACACTAGACGGATCATCACGAGGCGCAGCACTCAAGCTGGAGACGGCACTATTGGCAATTTGACTCCACCCACAGCTGTTCCTGGTACATGTCACTTGTAGAGATGAGGGCGCGCAAGGCCAAGGGAGAATTATAGCTATATTTGCGGCTAGATATTGCAGGATGGAATGCCGCGTCTTTGTCTGACGAGGAGATCGACAGGCTCTAACTCTAGCGTGGGTGAGGCGTGAGGACGGGGACAGGGGAAGCTAAAAAAGAAGCCCCTGCGTAAGACGCAAGCCGCCGTGAAACCTTGGGGTCATGGCACTGGCGAGACCGATACGGCACGCCACCTTGTTGGGAAACGGTTTATCGATAGATAGACAGACGCGCACGCATCTTGGTCAATCATCACAACTCTGCCCTGAATCATTGCACTCGTTCTCACTCTCGTTCATTGTCGCTGGATCGTGCCCTTGGTCACGAGATTCCCCGCGCTCGCTTGCTCCCTCGACACGTCTAGACGTCTCGCCCACCTTTGTTGCAGTCACTTGATCCTTGGCTCGGCTCAGGAACAGCGTTTGGTGAAACGCGAATCGCTTCTTGCGCAAGCATCCCCAACCCACCACCTCTTCCGTCGCATCTGCCATCGCACCTGCATATCATATCTATCGCCCGTCGCAGTCGGTCGCTCAGTCAGTCAACTCGGCGCTTGCGCATCATCGCTCCTTCCACTGGCGTCCCTCCTTCCTCTTCGGCAGGCCACGACACAGGCGCCTATCGATAACCCCAGTCCACGCAATCCAACGTCAACCGCCGCGCACTAGCTTCACACCACCCACGCCCGTTGCTATCGCCTGCGCACATTCACAGCGACGTCGATATTGATATTACCTGGCCGCAAAGAACCAAGACAGGTCGCATAGACCTACAACAACCGGCAAAATGGTCGAAGACAAGTACGTTGCGCCAAGGCACGCCATTTTGCATGAGACGCCCCAGGAACTGACGATAAGGACAGATATGTAGGACTCATGCTGGCCGTGAGCTCGTCACTAGCCATTGGCGCAAGTTTTGTCATTACAAAGAAGGGCCTCAATGCCTCGATGGAGAAGCAGGGCTTCAACGGCGACGGTTTTGGATATCTACAGAACCCCGTGTGGTGGGCCGGCATAACAACGAGTGGGTGCACACGCGATACCATGCCGTGTGCGTGACTGATAGCATACAGTGGTACTCGGCGAGATCTTCAACTTCGCGGCATACGCCTTCGCGCCTGCCATCCTCGTAACACCCCTCGGCGCCCTTTCAGTTCTTATCGGTGCGGTACTCGGCTCATACTTCCTGGACGAACAATTAGGACTTCTGGGCAAGATTGGCTGCGCGATATGTCTTATCGGATCTGTCATTATCGTGCTACATGCGCCGCCGGACAAAGAGGTCGAGTCCGTTGAGGAGATCTTGAACCTTGCGCTTCAGCCAGGTACGTTTACGCGCGCTTCTGCCGTTAAGGCTACGACAAAGACTAACGCAACATTTTCAGGATTCCTCTTCTACTGCGCTTTCTGTGTCGTCTTCTGCATCTTCATGATCTACAGCGTTGCGCCCAAGTACGGTCGCAAGAACCCGCTCATTTACCTCTCCATTTGCTCGACCGCCGGCTCCGTTTCCATAATGTTCATCAAGGCCTTCGGTATCGCCCTCAAGATGACATTCGCGGGCAACAACCAGTTCACGCACCCCTCCACATACGTCTTCGTAATCTTGGTGGTCGGATGCATCCTCACACAGATGAACTACTTCAACAAGGCCTTGAGCCAGTTCTCGACAAACATGTACGTTCTGCATCCTCAAGTTTCACCAGCGGGTGCTAACGCACCACTACAGTGTCAACCCGCTCTACTACGTCATGTTCACGACTTGCACCCTCATCGCGTCCTGCCTCCTCTTTCAAGGCTTCAACACCACATCTGCCGTCAATACCATTTCCCTCCTTTGTGGTTTTCTCATCATCTTCTCCGGCGTATATCTATTGAACCTTTCGCGCGAAGACCCCAACGGCAGCAACGCATACGGCTCGCGTTTCACCGACGGCCCGCCTTCTGACGCCATATCCGGTTTCCCTACGAGACGCAGTATGCAAGCGCGGCGCAGCGAAGAGCTGTTTGAGCGACAGTCGATTGGTGTCGTTCGTGATGGCAGGCCTAGTTATGCGGACGCTGGCGACCGTAGCGCGCTGATGCATGACTACGACGTTGAGAACCAGTTCGAGCTTGGAGATTTGGCCGATAGCGACGATGATTTGGAGGGTGGCCAAAACACCAAACGAACAAGCTTCGACGAAGAGGCAAGGTTAAATGGTAGACTCAGCGGCACAGGCAGAGGGCGTGTGCAAAAAGAGTCGATACAACCGAAGAGGAACTCGTCAGTCCGATGAAACAGGTCGACTGACGATGACAGTCGATGAATGCAGGCTTTTGCCAGTCTCGGGCGTCTCAACACATACGGAGACAAGTCCTACGTTTGAGGACACGACTGGTTTGCGGAATTGCATTGTATCGCATCGTGGCGTTTGAGGTGAAATTTGTAACATGGGGTTTAGGGTAGTGGAACAGGCGCCTCGGATCAAGGTGCCGGCCACTTGTACTTGTACTATGATAGCATGATATGTATACCCAGAAGGCATAGAGGAAGGATGGTATCTTTCTTTAGCACTCGAATTGCAAATATTTCTTATGTTCAATTATCAGGCATCAAGTTCACGTGTCGTATACTTTACTACCCCCCTGAGAAGTGCATCTCGCATGATGCCATGTTGAAGACGATTTACTGTCCGTACCTGCATTTCTTGGCTTTTGTCATGTTGAACAACGTGATAGCGCGAGCGCGCTAGGCACAGATCTGGTCTAGAACGCGACTTCCATGTGCACAAACAAACCATCATCCTCCACTTACGAACCGACTTCCTCAGCAACGGCCTTTGGGGCCGGAAACTTACAGCCATGGCTACGACCGACTCGAGCAATGGGCCGCAGTTGTTGCAGCAAGCGGAGAAGATCTTGCTGCGCCCGATACACCCACATCTCATCTCGTACTGCCCTACCATGGATCTCATAGCGCTAGTCACCGATGAGGAGAGCCTCGACGTGTACCGAATTAACGGTCAAAGAGCATTTGGACTGAAAAGAAAGAGCGAGGATTTGCGCATTGATGCGCTGCAGTGGGAGTTCAACGGCAAGAGCATCGCTGTCAGTTGGAGCGATGGAAGCACGGACTTGGTGAGTGCCGAGACGGGGAAGGTCACGCACAAGGACGTCATGCTGCCGGAAGTCGAGGGCGCCACTAGTAGCATGGTAGAAGATGAGAATCCAGCTAGGGTAAGGTGTATAGGCTGGGGCCTGAACTTCATCAATGTGGAGACTGTGAAGAAGCGCACCGGCTTGAAACCGAAGAATGCCAACGGCGTTACGCCTGCGAAGACTGACGTCTTTGGCAATCCGACGACGGAGGAATGGGATGCGTTCAAGGATGATACCATGTTGGAGGACTTTCTGCAGCGACAGCCGGACTTCCAGACCTTGGATATCGCGCCTGACCTACCGGATCAGCTTGCTGTGATGGATATGGAATCGGTGCTACCCAAACTCCCCGCAATTCCCCTTGCACCAGCATTACCCTTCATGCGCGTCTCACAGGCGGATACTGGAGCGTTCAGTTCGCAAGCTGAGGTGGACTCGCTTCTGCATTCGCATCATCTGAAAGACCACAACTCTGTCGACATGTTCATTCGACTGACCGACCGTGGAACAGTGCACCCCTCTATATACGACTCGCTCGAAACAGTTAACGTCCAGCTCCCGAGAGCCTGGAACATGTCGAGCACGCCAATACTACATACAAGTCATCCGTACAGCTGTACACACAGCCTCCTGATGCAAACATCATCGACCGCCTCGCCACAAAAGAAGAGCATCGCCTGTATCCCTCTGACACTGAACTTCATCCCCTCCGCAGGCATCTATCTGCACCTCATTGCAGCAAAGACATCACAACTACAGAACTTGCTCCTCTACATCACCCAAACCCTCCAACGCGTCCGCGCTTTCTTCAAGCACGCGCAAGACCTGCCCCGAAAATTCATGATGAACATTAGCGAAACACTCGAAGAGAAGGAACTAGGCGATCTTGTCACGAATCTCTTCCACACAGCATGCACAGGAAACTGCAACCCAGTCCTCAAAGAATGGCTTGTCGACGAATTGGCAGAAGCAGGACACAAGCGCTGGGACAATACCGTTACTTCCTCTTTCACCACGCTTCTTGCTCTTCTTCACGAGAACCTCATCCCAGCACTCGACCGTTGCTCGATGGTCATCTCGCGTCTGCGTGGACTTGCGCAGTTCCACGACCGAGATTGGATCTTCAGTGGACCAATGTCAGATTTCTCATCGCTGTTGGAGATGCTGAAGAATATGCGATTACTAGCCCACACAGCCATGTTGTACGCATCGGAAGAGAAGAGACAGTTTCACAGCTTCAGTAAATGGCTGAGATTTACCATTGACTTCGAGGCTACGGAGTTGGACTCGCAGTCTAGAGCTGAGATGGAACAGCGCGATCCTGGGGTCGATGTTTCGCAGGTACTGGCGTATATCCAGTATGGGCTTACCAAATCGGATGTTACGCCGTTTCTCAGACCAGAGGCGCAGTTGGATGGTAAAGCTAAGGGCAAGGAGGAAGCGAGCTATGATGATACGAAGAAGGCTATCGAGTTATTGAGAGAAGGTGCGACCTTCAAAGAGGAGGCGTTGTGTTTGGAACATGTTCTTGGACATTTGAGCACAGGTGTCACGGGGCTGCTGAAGCAGATTAGTAGGTGGCAGGAAGCCAACATTCAGATGAACTTTGGTATTGTTCTTGAAGAGATCGATGAGGCCGAGGAGATGGATGTACTGGACATGAGGATGGTGTTTGAGGTATGCCGCCCTACTTCCTTTTTCTCACCAACTCTTGAGAAGGCATACATACTAATACTACACAGCCATCATCGACCTCAGACAGCATGAGTACCTACATCGCGCTCTCAACCCCTTCATCACCGACTCTTCTACACATCCACCGCCTCTCTCACAAAGAGAGTATATCCAACCTACAGCGCGACATCCACGCCTACGCCATCTCCACCCTCGACTTCTCATCCGCCTCCCAATCAACCAAAGACATCAAGATCCTCGACGCAAAGTTCGCAGACGACGCCTGTCTCCTCATCCTCTTGCAGCTGTCCTCAGAGGACAAATCGCTATCAAACGTCATCGTCTCCCTACCGTACACACCCGCCGCGAATGACATACCTCACCAGCACCCTCTCATCACCTACACCCCGCTTCCGCAGTCTGCGCTACAGCAACATTTTCTTCCACAGGGCACACCGCCGCCGTCGTCACGCAACAAGATAGTTGTAACACCAGATTTGGTTCAGAAGCACACGCAACATGTGTTTGAGGGCCGGTTCACTCCGATGAAGTTGGTTGTCAATGGTAGGAAGGGCAGGAGAGTGATTGTTGTGTTGGGCGATGATAGGAAACATTATCGTGTGTTGGACATGGACTACAGGATGAAGAAGGACAAGGAAGACGGGGATGAGGGTAGTGGGACTGGGACTGAGAGCGAAGCGGAGGACAGAGATGGCGATGTGGAGATGGGTGGAGCGTGAAGGTCGTTGATCTGAGGCAATGTCCAATTCCAAGAATCAAGCCATGACATGCATACATGCGACATAAATGCCTCGAGGGATCTGCTATAGAACATATTTCGTATGAGAACACAACGTCACAGCATAGACACAATGAATGGTGGACGATGTCAGAAGTTCAGACCAGATGCATTTTTCGGAATCACATTCCCTAAGAACCTATCATGCATGCAAGCCACAGTAGAAGAAAGCCTAGCTTGCCGAGAAGTTTCCATTTCGTTATAACGCCCGGCCACCCGCATATAGAGGTATGGAGAGAATAACCGACCGCATCTTTGTCGTTCCTGTCGTAGACCAACGCCACCAGATCACAAAGCACCACTCTAGTCCTTTGTCTTCTGGGTACCACGGAGCAGACCTGTCCTCCGCGCGGCGATGAGACCGGCCTTTTGACCCTGGGTGGCGTACCGGGAGATGGTCGAGGCTTTACCGATATGCTGGTGGTTACCACCACCGTGGGGATGGTCGACGGGGTTCATGGCAACACCACGAGTCCTGGGCCAGCTGTTGCGCTTGGCAGCGAACTGTGGGGTGTTAGTGACTGCGCTGATGCCAATACGACCACAATACATACCTTGTGCTTAGCACGCGACGCCTTCATGAGAGGCTTGTCTGTGCGGCCACCTCCAGCGACGATGCCGACCATACCACGGCATGAGCTGGGAAGGACCTTCTTGGCGCCAGATGGGAGCTTGACACGGGTCTTGCCCTCATCGGGGTTGTGGCCGATAACGGTCACGTAGTTACCGGAGGTACGGCCGAGCGCACCACGGTCACCGTTCTTGTCTTCGACGTTGGTGAGGACGGTACCTTCGGGGACGGAAGCGAGGGGGAGGACGTTGCCGATGGTGAGCGCAGCGTTCTTTCCAGCGTAGATGAACTTGGCAATGTTAGATATAATTCCCGTTGTTGCGGCCCAGGGGATTTCGACTGACCTGGCCAGTGTACATGCCCTCGTTGGCGATGAAGGTCTCGGTGTTCTGCTTGAACTTGTAGGGGTTGCGGAAGGTGACCCTGGCGAGGGGAGCGCCTGTTCACGAAATCGTTAAAAATGGCCCAGACGTCCAATTCGCGGCTGGGTACTCACCACGACCGGAGTCGTGGACGATCTCCTTTACGACACCCCGAATGTAACCATTGCGCTCAGCCTGCACCCATTAGCCCTCATATCCCAATATGTGTGTGTCCAATATCGCGATTGTGCGGGCGGCGAACGTACGAAGTCGAGCGTGCGGAACTGGGCGGGGTTCTTGTTCAGGCGGGTGTTGGCCGTGAAGATAGAGCCGCGACCCTTACGTTGGTTGCGAATGACCCTACCCATGACGACGGTGTTGATGTGAGTTGGATTGTCGGTCGTTGGAGTTCGCACAATGGATAGGTATTTCGACAAGAGCCCACGTCGCTTATTTTTTAGTGGGAGCACGGGCCACTCTCTCCAACGTGGGCGACAGCCCTGGACGCTCGTCATCAACAACAACAGCAAGAGCGTCATTCACGAATCTCAGAATCTATGAAAGAATCGTATCGGCTGTTACCATGGAACAGGATCCGTCATTACGAAACCCCAAATCAGCATCGCATCCCTAGAATCTTCATTGAGAAGACGCGTTCCAACTTCGGTGGCTTATACGAACACCATCAAACTATTCGCCCCTCATCCAGAAGTTCCAACGGGGAATAGTACACGTTATTGACTCATATCAGGACCTGGTCTTGGTTTGCGCTGGTCATTGAAGTGCGCGATGACTGCGGTAGCTTTGAGGTTTTCAGAGAGTCTGCCCTCGGGGAAACATGCCGGCCGTATTCCTGAGTCTGTATGTTGTGTGCACAGCCCTACTAACACTGCATCGGTGCATCGGTGCATGATAGGAGCGAAAGAAGCGCGAGGCAAAATTCGTGAGCATACATTCGACACAACGGCGATTTATCAATCAACGCATTTGATCATGTTCAGAACTACGAAACTCGGGCCTTTGAAGTTAGTACTCGTTCTGCATTGGACTTGCACACCAGAACGAAGCGACTATGCACTTGTCAGCGGAACACATCTTCGTAACCACTATTAGGCTCAGGCACCTTCATTTCATCAAAATTTTATCCAGAGGGATTCTTGATCCTCAGTCTTTCAGATCTCCATACCCTGAAGTTTTCGCGACAAAGTCCACATCACCTCTTTTTTCTTCCGATACGACTACAAATATCTATCTTGTGTCATTCGTCGCAAACTCAACAGCGTATATCTCACGGGTGCTAAGATAAGGGTATTGGACTTAGTAGGTGGAGCTGGAAGTTCGCTCCTATACCATTCACCAAGCTGCACAGTAGTCGGTGTTCACCTGGAAATCACACCAAACATCACGAGCAGAAGAAGCAAGTTTATAGCTGTCTGTCTTCAAGACAACAGACCAGAGTGAATTTTTTCCAGCAAAAAGATGCAATATGTACATGCGAGGAGTATGTCAAGACCCCCAAAGAATCGAAAAGAAAGAACGATAGAAACCAAAATCTACAACAAGAAAACCCTCAACAGCCAAGCTCTTCAGTAGTCCACTGCATTGCGCCAGCGAACAAATCAATGCTTGATCCAGGTCGATTGTCCAAGGCCACTCAGTGTCCCTCATTGCAAGTGTGTCAACACTCTATGAGCCGGTGATGGTGTACTGGGACTTGCCAGCAGCGTTGCCCCAGCCCTCAGTAGCAAGAGTCTGGTAGTTGTGCTGACCGAGGTTCATGCCGAGCTTGGCCCAGGCGTCGAAGTGGCACTTGGTGGTGACAGTGCCGCTGCCGGGCCTCTTGTTCACACGGTTGGAGATGTACTGGGTGAAGGTGGTGGTGCCCTGGATGGAAGGCTGGTTGACCTGGGTGTGCTTCCAGATGTCGTAGACGGAGCCGTCGCACGTGACCTGGCCCATCTTGGTGCCCTGGGCGGAACCAGCACCGTTGGAGGTGTACTCCTGGATGTAGTACTCGACCAAGGGGCCGGTGGTCCATCCGTAGACGGAGACGAGGACAGTGCCGGCTTGGGGCGTGGTGGAGCCCTGGAAGTTGATCTTGCGGGTCGTGCCCTTGTTCCAGCCCTTTCCAACGACGAAGTCGCCGGCGTTGGAGAAGTTGACGCTGTAGCCGTTGTTGGTGGGGCTGAACTGGACGTTGCCAGAGGTCTTGTAGTTCTGGTTGTAGTCCTGGCGGGCGGCGAGGCTCTTGGAGCCGAGCTCGAAGTCAGGGACATCGGCAGTGGGTGCGGCAAAGGCAGAGCCGGCAATGGCGGTGAGGCCGAGGACCATAGAGCTGAAGGCAACCATTTTGAAGATTGGAAAGGTTGGAAAAGTGGGTTTGTTGTAAAAGAACGTTGATTGGTAGTGAAGAAGAGAATGTGGAAGTGAAGGCTGCTTGTGTAGATGCTTGGTGGTGAGCTTAATCGTCCTTCCAAGCCTTGGTCTATATACGACTTGACGGTTAAAAGGCTGTAAACATCTCGCACCAAACATATTGCGATTGTTTCAAGGTCCATGACCGAAGCCGCTGTCGCCTCGCCATCTGAGCGCTT
This sequence comes from Alternaria conjuncta, assembly GCF_024043145.1. Classification (NCBI taxonomy): domain Eukaryota; kingdom Fungi; phylum Ascomycota; class Dothideomycetes; order Pleosporales; family Pleosporaceae; genus Alternaria; species Alternaria conjuncta. The sequence continues at coordinate 1,591,419 of NW_026250095.1, read as the reverse complement.
GCCACTATCCGCATGCAAACGTGCTCCCGAGCCCCGGGGGACGCATTCCGTTGCTCGAACCCTGGTCCTCAGACCATTCCACCAGTAGTGTAAATGAGCAGTACCCCCGATTAATTAAGCTCCGTCAAGCTACGGTAGATGACTATAGTGTTCTGTGGGGAAGCCCTGGCGTTTCCTCCCATTCCTGCAGATGGTTGCATGGATCGGCGTGCTTATTTCCCTCGGCAAAAGCTTGGGAAGGCTTGGATACCCTGGGACTTCCTGCCATGCGAAGAAACATACCGGTGGCTATTCTGCCAGCATTGACGTGTTCTGTGACCGAGTACAATGTGAATGCGGTGTAAGGGAGGGGGGAATAGTCATGTGTGCCTGTGCTGATCGCGTCAGACGGATCCAGGCGTCTTTAGGCAAGTCACACCAGCAGCGGCCGCTACGGAGAGCCGAGAGAAGTACCGGCGGGAGCACGCGAAACTCTCAGCAACAGAAGGTTTGGACAGGTGAACGACACTCGTCTATCATTATCTCGGTGTTCTTACTGTACGATCAATTCATCAACAGAAACAGTAGCAACTGCAATGCCTGAACGACCCACAACGATGCCATCATGCAAACAAAACCACAATGCAGATCCCCGTTGAAACGCCCTTAGGGCATCAACTATCGCCTCATGTTTCTGAGGCACAGCCCGCCACTATGCGCATGAGACAGCGCCACATGTCATGACGTTTCCATCAGTTTCGCGCAAGGTGCTGTCTCCTCAACTTGTTCCGATAATAGAAAGACGGCAGAACACCCTAGAAGATCAATGATCATCACCAAGGCAAAAGTCATGGTCAGAAGATTTACATATTAGTCCGCGAAACGAGATCGAACCGGTGGTGCTAGCCAGAGGGCGAGAAGGATACGGCCCAGTGCGGGTGAACAGTTCCTGCATCGGTTCAGCTGAAACATCGCGTACCCGCCGCGGGAACCTCCCTCTCATTTCCGATCATGCTCTGTTGATGTTCTGGGCCCACGTTCATGTTCACGACGACGTTCTTTCCAACGGTCTAGATTGATATTGTTTCTTCATCAGCTGAAAAACAAGGCCGTTGAAATGAGAAACTGATATCAACCGGGAACAAGATTGAGCAACGTAATGATATACAGGTCGCGTGAGCGAGAATACTGCCTCGACGACTTCAGCCATAGGCCGGTCCGTAGTGACGCCGCGACGCCGTTGTGCAAGCCTAAGGCACCTGCCGCCGAATATAGTGCAGGCATAACTTATGTACATGGAAGGTAAGGCGCAAAAATGCAATTCGCCTTCGAGACGCTCATGACAACGCAGTAACAAGCACGAATGCTTTCGCCCACCCTCTAGCGCCGCGTAGCCTCAATGGCTTTCTCCAAACCGACGATCCTCAAACTCTTGCCTCGGCCAAGTTTACCGCTCATCAAGCCAGCAGCGGGGATGAGCTTGTCGTCCCAGTGTCGGAACAGAACCTTCATGTCGCGAGGTACACCTTCTAGTACGACCGTGGTCACGGGCATGAACGGACGGTCTTCTTCCGACACAGCGAGCATGCCGTACGCTTGCGCGAACATCAGAGCCGTGGAGAATGCCGGGGCTTGTGTGCGAGACAAGGGGCCAACGATACTGCGAAGAATTAGTGGACTGTAGCAGACATCTGCAATGAAGGGGCAACTTACATGTACATCTCGAAGAACGCGTCAAGTACATATACGTTCTCCGGCTCCAGATCCCTCTGCGAGAAAGGCATAATCTCCTTGACCTCGGTCTTGACAGCACCGTGCGGCGTCTTGGGCGTAAGCGGCGTCTGTGGCCTCTGTTCAGCAGCGTTCCAAGACGGTCTCCGCAGCAGCGGTGCGAAAAAGGAGCTGCTCACCTGGAGTGCTTGGCCCCATCCTGCCGGTTGGCCGGTCGTTTGTTCAATCTTGTAGAGACGCACGCGGTACTTATCCGATGTGGCTTTGTAGCGCCAGTGGTCTGCTGAGCGTGGGATGGCAGGGCCCTTTGCTGGCACTTGAGAGGGAGGAAACGTGTTGTTGAGGAAGGCTTGAGGTTCGGCACCCTCGTCGATCTCGTTGTAGTCGCCCGTGGGCGCAAGGTCCATGCCCATGAGGCGAGCACCGGACACCTCCTCAGCGGAACTGCCGCGACCTTTCCATAAGTATACCTTGCCGGTCGAAGTGGAGACGAGGTAGGGAAAGGCGGAGCATAGGCTCTTGAGAGAGTAGTCTACTTCATCAAAGGCGAGGTGTCCGAGATGGCGACGGCCGCAAAGCATGAACTCCTTGGATCCTGGCTTTGCGCCACGTCGTGTGATGACAATACCACCCAGAGCCTCAAAGAAGTTCGGTGTCTCTTGACCTTGACGGATGACTAGAAGTGTCCCTTGGTTTTGTCGTGCGTGGTTCTTTGCGAAGAGTTGCACATCATCCAGAGTAGGTTCGGGCACACCATTGCCGGCCCATAGGTACACGTCCGTGTGTCTTCCGCCCCTTGCATCACCATAGACGTGCGTGCACAAGTACATTGAATCTTGGAACAAGATATGCTCTTCTTGCATGGGTATAGATGTAAGTCTCCCGTCACCGGTTACTTCTTGGATCTGCTTGCGTAATGTACGAATCTTTCCTGACGGACCAAGGTCAAGTGGTGGCGATTTTAGTGTGTACATAGTGTCTACGTTGTCGGGAAGCTGGCCCTCTGTGACGGGCGCTTCATCAAAGAAGTCGGCAAACATCCCGTCGTGCTTTGGGATGGTTGGCGATACAATGGATGGCTCTGAGAATGGCCTGTTGGCGCTTCCTGGTGGTGACATAGGCGCGTTCTTGGGTAATTGAGGACTTGAGTCCCGTGACCGAGACGCGACAAATCCTCCCAGACTTCCAAGGCTGAAGCCCAGGCCAACAGGCTTCGGCTTTGGTGGCAGAGGTTTCGATTCAGTCGGTGACTGTTGGCTGGGCTGTGGCGGGTTGGGAAGGGCCTTGGTTTCTGGCTCTGATGAGCGAACCAGTCCGGCGTCCTTCATCGCAGCTTGTTCGTCCGCTTGCGTTGGTAGCTTGATGGGGGACTTCACCCTTGTTGGAGCGGGTGATGAAGACGTCGACGACCTACCCCATAGCGTGGTGGCGCTCTTGACCGAGGAAAACGTCGTCTTCTCGGGCGAGGGCTCATCCTTAGCTGGTGAGATCTCTACATTGGGTGTTGATATTTCCCTAAGTGGCGTTGATCTAGGACTCTCCGCTGCTGGTTTTGAAGGCACTGTTTGCGGCAACGTCGGGAGTGGACGGGAGAATCGAGAATGCGATGTCGGTGTCGGTGTGGGTGATGCGGACGTTGGTGTTTCGACTGGCTTTGGTAGTGGAGACTTCATCGGCGTGCTATGCGATCCAGAGACGCGTCTTTCAAATTCTTGAGATGTTGGCTTGTTCGGTACTCTGGGTGATGATGGTTTCGGTGAGTTGATAGACTCGGGCCGTGGCGTCTTCGGGGTGGCTTGGGGTCCAGATACTCTTCGGTCGAGCTCCAGAGACTCTGGCTTCTTGGGAAGCTCCGGAGTGGACGTCTTTCCGAAATTTCCGGAAGAGATGCGCGATGATTTGGCAGGCGTGGCAGGCTTATCAGTCGACGACTGTCTGACCGGCGTCCTGGCTACTGGTCGCTCCTCTGATTTTCCGTTAGTCTTGGAAACCTCGGAGCTAGGAAGGACATGCTCTGGTTTCACCAAAGGAGCAACAGCAGCAGTAGGTACCTTCTCTTGAGCCTTTTCCTCAACCTTGTCCTGAGCCTTGTCCTGAGCCTTGTCCTGAGTCTTTTCCGGTCCGGCAGTCGTGGATTTCGGCGCCCTTCGCTTCGGTCCGCGGGCGCGACCCTTGGTCATGTGTTGCAGCTCTGGGGCAGGTCCAGTCTTCTCTTCTTGCGCAGGCCTGGTAGGAGACACGTCTACCTCAGCACTTGATGTAGACTTGTTCGTCGCAAGAGGTGGTGGCCCTCGAGCGAGCATACCGGCTAGTGCAGGGTTGAAGCGACCCGCGAGCTTGCCAGACATGGCTGGCTCTTTTGTCGTAGAGGATGCGGGCTGTGCTGGCTTATCATTCATGATGGCCTTGTTTGCAGCTAAACTCTTCCTCCTGACCAGAGCTTCTGGTATGGGTTCTGGTTCTTTCGGAGCGCCAGCCTTTGGGTCACTGTCTGCTCGGCTCAGGCCCTTTTTCTTTGCAATAGCTTCTGGTGTTGGAGGAGATGGTTTCGATGCGCTGTCGGATCGCTTCAATGCCGAGCCCTCTTCCTGGGCCTTGTCAAAGATGGTGGATTTCCTCTTAATGAGGCTCTCCCTGAACTCGTCTTTCCGGACTGTAGGCTTGGGCCCACCAGTCACGTTAAGCGCGGTCTTCCCTCGTGTGATGTTATCCTTGAGCACGTCAGGCGCAACATAGTTCTTGGTTTCGGCCTTTCGTAGCCGGCCAAAGACGTTCTGCAACTCATTGACCTCGCCATCCTTCTTCGAATTGTCAGGCGGCGGTCGGCGTGGCTTCAACCCGGCGCGGAAGTCCTTCTTGGGTGGGGTTTTCGGCCTCGCCGCTGGAGACCCACGACCTGTATCCTGTGTGAATCGCGATGCCACCGGCTTGGCTTCGGTGGGCGTTGCTGGCTGTTCAGCTGTTGGCGGCGGTGATTGCGATTTGGTGGGGGTAGGAGCGGGTGCTTCTACAGCAGCCTTTTCAGGAGCGTCCTTGACGACTTCAGGCTCAACTACCGCTGCTGGTGTCTCAGTCGCGAGCTTGGATTCCGACTTCTTGGCGAACAAGGGCTTCGGTGCCAATGCGGGTGTTGGGCTGGGTGACTGCTCCTTGACTGTCTCCATCTTCATGGGCTCAGCGCCTTCCTCCTTCTTGGGGGACTCGGGTCGGCGAAGACCGACAGGCTTCAGTTGTATGTCCTTGATGGGCGAGGTGCGACCAGACGATGGCTCTCCGAACGGGCTGCCTTTGCCCAGGTCAACACTACTGCGCTGTTGCTTGATGCGGTTGATCTCTGCCATCCACGCAGGCTGCGCCGGCGCTGCTTGCTTGGGCTTGGGCGACTCTGGCCTGCTCAGCGCGCTCTCCAGCCAAGTCGACTTTGTAGGGCTCCACCGCTTCGAGGGGCTCGGGGGCGAGAAGTCGTCGTTGAGTGCGTCCTTGTCGCTGAAGGTGGATGCGACAGACTTGGCTCGGCTGTGACGGTGAGGGAGGGCTGGCTTCACGAACTCGTCTTTGGGTGCGCTGTCTTTGTCGGCGCCCGTGATGGTCGCATTGCTGTAGCTCGAGGCGGGACGCGAGGAGGACGAAGGTTCGATGGAGTTGTCTCTGCTCAGACTAGGTCGGTCGAGGCCGGAGAGTGAGCCGTAGCCTGTTATGGCACTTCCGCGGTTGCTCAGGGTAGAGTTTTGTCTGCTCAGGACTGGCGGTGTCTGGGTGCTCCACCGCTTGCTTACGCTATCGCTGCGTTTGAGCATCGCGCTTTGCACAAAGCCGCCCATGCCCTTGGTAGGCGAGGCAGATCGTTCCCGTTCGGGCGAAATCCTCCCTTGTGTCGGCGACATGGCAAGGGCGCGTGCGGCACGTTCGCTGTCCCCACCGTCGATCGAGGAGCCTTGTTCAGACGGCGGGGCGAACTTTTGCGAGTCGAGCGTTGGGAGAGGAGAGCGCCCCTTGGCGAGCGGCTCAGCGTCGCCCCCTGATACCGACGTGTTGGTGGAAAAGCGGTTGCTCAGCATGGCGCTGCCGCGTACCGAGCCGCCGCGAGAGCCGGGCGAGCTGGAGCGTATGCTTTCGGCAGGCGGGCTGCTGACCTCGGGCTCTGTTGTAGACTCGCGTGACATGCCCGGCAGCTGTCTCCTGCCCGACACGGAACCTGTCTCTGAAGCTGCCTCGTCCTGGTTTTTCCTGTATGCCGCTGCGCCCCTTCCACTGTCCTGTGTCTGTCGGAAGAACGCTGGGTCCTTGGCGCCTAGCGAGGCGGCGATGGAGGTTCTGGAGGGATTGGCCTCGGGCGACGCTGGCGGCTCGGGTGTGTTGCTGGCTGACGGGCGCTCGGGGGACCGCGATGCGACTGACAGCGGCCGCCGTATGCTGCCGGACTTGGGCCTCTGGTTCCACGAAAGGGTGCCGGAGCGCCCCAATGCGGCGGCGCTGGTGGCGGGCTTCTTGGGCTCGGTGTCGTCGAGGGCGGAGGGCGTGGGCGAGCTCGTGAGGCGCTGCAGCGAGTCGTCGCGGGCGGCGTCTTGGCTTGGCGGGCTCATGGCGGGCGTGGGCGTGCTGGCAGCCTTTTCCTGCACCGTTCGGGGCGTGGCAGCTTGAGAGCGCGGGGACTGGGGCGTATATGGCTTGTCGGGGGAGATGGAGCGGGCTCGCTCTGTTTGGGTCAACAGCCGTCGTGAACTCTAACGGGCATAAAAACAAACCTGCTCTGCGCGCTAGTCGCTCGCTGCGGCCCTGTATAAGCTCCTCTTCGAGCTTCTTGACACGCTCGGCATCTTCGCGGTCCCGCTGGTCGCCCAGCCGTTGAATCCGCTGCACAAACTCGGAAGGGTCGATTTCCCTCTCGTCGGACGCCATGGTGCTTGTGGGCGACGAGAAAGGCAGGCTATCACTGGCCAATGTGCGCTACGGGAGTTATGCGCAAGGATTGAAGCTGCTCGGCAGTGAGATGAATCCCAGGCGGATCTGGGAGCTAGACGGTCGTTAAATTACTTTGACTCGGTTATGTCATTCCTAGCCAGAATGCTCGGGTATGTTTCAGATGCGATGTCGACGTAAGCCCGCGGACAGGTAGCACCAAATGAGCGAATGATGAAGAGAAGCAGCGAGATAGAGGGATGCAGGTCGTCCAGACGGCCTCGATGGCTGTTTGTTTATACCATCGACGTCCAGCTGCGGCCGGTCGACGCCAGCTCCACACTTGGGCGGTTGGAGCTTGTCATTCGACTACCGCTATACTACCCGCATCCAGCCTTTGGGCTGCCGTGCCCCTGGCACCGCGATGCATGCCGGCAAGCATCAATACAAGAACAGTCGCGCCTTTGCATCCTGCACCACCCACTCCAGCCCCTCCTGCAAGTTCATTCCCGTCATGGCACTGCAGGCCATAATGTGCCATTTGTGTGTCTTGATGGCGTCGAGTCGCAGTCCCTGTACGCCGCCGTCAGCATTGGCCCGCCAACCAGGCTCAACATCTTCCTAAGCCCTCACCCACCTCGCGAATCTCGTCTTCCGTCATGGACCCCGGCACATCGCTCTTGTTTTTGAACACAAGCAGACTGGCCCCAGATAAACGCTTCTTTTGTTAGCTCGTGACGCTTGGGAGGGTTCATGCTTGTGCAAACCTCTTCCAGCAGCAACCCCGCTAATTCCTGTCGACAGTCGTCTATCCGCTCGCGATCAGTCGCATCGACAACCCAGATGAGCGTGTCAGTCTTCTCAAAATAGTTTTTCCAGTACGTCCGCAATGTCTTCTGGCCACCGACATCCCCTGTGCTGTTAGTACACCTTTGTGAGGGGACAACCAGGTGCAGTACATATATTGAGTTTGTAACTTTTCCGTCAGTCTCATCAGGCGGCCAAGGTTTGTCATACGTACCCGTCATACTCAATCGTCTTGATGATGAAACCGAGCGTAGGGCTGACACTGTTCACATCCTCGTTCATGATCTTCTTTACGATGGTCGTCTTTCCCGCATTGTCAAGCCCACTGATGCAGTGAGCCTCCGATCTCGCAAAAGTTCTTGGAATACGCACAGCATCAAGATTCGCATCTCCTTGTCCTTGAGACGCGCCTTCCGTAGTATTGACAACATTTTGTGCGTTTCACTTTCCGGGTTCTGTCAGTCAGTCAGGCAGTCAGTCGAGTAAGTGTGGAGCTCGTCCCTTCATCGGCTAAACTGTTTACGGACACTTGCATCTGCCCAGATGACGGTATTGCATGCTAAAGCAACAACACCGTTATCACCTCGCCTTTCAGCAACCTCGGAAATCTTCCATCTCGACTTCCAATTTCTATCAGTGATGGCAATCTGGGAAATGGCTTAAGAAATTTCGTCTAATTATCCGTTCGTCTATTCCATCAGATAGATGTTCACTTATTGTCTCGAGATACTGTGTATTTAGGCACGTCTTGATGTCGCGTTGGTAACTCTTTCCGTAATATCTTATTTCCATCGTGGCTGCCTTTCTCGGTAGGCACTAGTGGTAGACACGTGGGATGTGTCATGGCAAGGTAAAATTCAATGAGGAAAGAGGTGAGGTGAGGCGAAGCTGGCATGCTCTCGCCAAACCTATTAGGCAGACTCACCACTAGAAAACCGTGACCCAGGCCTTTGCATGCTTCTACATCTCAAGGATATCTTCTTCTTCTTCATCTTGGTCGCTCCTTCTGCTCCCATCAGCATTGTTTGGGGCCCTCTCGTTCTCTTCCCAGTCAGAAGTGTCGGAATCCTGCATCATGAGCCGCACCGCGCGCAATTGGTGCCCGCGCAGCACACTGCCTCCGCTACCTCAATTGATCGAGCTGGAAGATGATATAGTCAAGGACGCTCAGATCGACACGAAGCTCGCCAAAGAACCCATGACTGGGCAGCAGGAAAAGGACTTCGGAAACCTCTCGGTAAGTGAAGGCGCACCTCGCTTCCCGTGCCGACTTCATACCGCCCCAGAGTGACGGCATATAAGTCTTGTCACTTGCACCCAGTCTTCCCACTTCACCAACTCTTACAACACAACTAACACACAACACTAGCTTAACAAGCCTCAATCTGGACATCGTCACTGGGTGCCATTCGCAGCTGAGGAGAACGATCCCGTACAACCAGACGACCCGGATAGCTGGCTAGCTCGGCAATCCGAATTCTCTAACGTACCCAAGCAACCGCGTCGAAACGGCCGTGGTAAGGCAACCGCTCACCACGCTAGTACCGTCGAACCTGCCAACCTTACTTCTCCAACTACACCCCGCCCCACGGACCCAGTAAATAATCAGAAGCCGCCTAACAAGAGATCCCCGCGCAACAAGAAGAAGAAAATTGGCAACAACATGGCCGGGCCATCCAACGGAAAAGCGAGTGTTTACGTCCCTCCTCACCTCCGCAACCGCAGCTCTGCCGACGGTGAAAAGGCAGACTCTGCCCATGACAGCGGTGTTGCTGTCAATGGATCGCGTTCTACGTCCAATCAGTCGAAGCTCGGGATGAGCAGCAAGCCTGATCTCATCTCGTAAGTCTACCATCGCGCCTCGATGCCGTGACAGACATCATACAATTCAGGTTTACTAACACGTATGCAGCAACGGTGCGAATCATCAGCAAGATTCGTCTGCTTCGTCACCAACAACGTCGCCCAGCAATGGGAAGAACGGGCTGCGTGGATCTGCGATGCCTGAGCCCACCACCTACAACGGCTGGGACCAGCCCAAGGTCGAGTCTCCTCCCACTACCAAAGCTCCGGGAAATCCACGATGGCCCCGAGGTCCACAGCCCTACAAGAAGACAGTCTGGCCCAAGGCAAAAGATATGAAGTATATACCCTCAAGCAGCGACAGTGATGGCGGCGTCGGCTTCAGGTCTGACAGCAATGGAGACCCGGATTACGACGCCAGGAAGCTGACGGACTGGGATGGTAACTGGCTGCCCGCTCCTGAGACTTGGACCGGACGCAAAGGTCACGCAGACCGTCATTTTGGCGCTAACATAGAGCGATGGGCTGCGGCAATCCCTGACGAATACAAGGTCCAAGTTTACCTCCCACCCAACACGTTCACTCTCGGCAAAGAAGTTGCACCTCGCTACTGGCTGGAGGTAAAGATTGAGGGCGACAATCTTAGGACGAACTGGCAGAAACTTGTAACAACGAAGTCCGAGCCTGAACTGGTAGACAACAACGATCTCATCGACTACTTACCTTGGTGGGAGCTTTACGAGGATATCATCTATGAAGAGCACATCGATTCCAGTGACAGCCAGGACCAGAAGCGCCTCACACACGTGTCTAGCTATCTCCACGCTCTGGCAGCTCCAGAACTTAGGGTTGACCCGGAAACGAATGAACCTCATCAGTTAGCTTCCGCTGAAGCCAAGGTCCAGGCAGTGAAGAAGCATAAAGAGGACAAGTATCGCAAAACGATGGCGAAACGGAACCGTCCCATACCAGAGTCAAAGGCTCCTGTTCAACCGATGGTGGACCGTCGGTTGCGCCCTGAAGCCAATATATATATTCGACCCATTCAGGCGATGGATGTCCGGGGCATCGCAGTAAGTTGAATGTCTTGAATTGCATCAGAAACACATGTTCTGCTAACACCGATTATAGGAGATCTACAACTTTTATGTCAGGGATACCATCTTCGCAACCGAGTTCGACGAACGCACTGTGGCTCAAATCGCTGCGAGAATCACGGATATTACCAGCGCAGGCCTCCCGTACCTAGTAGCCGTCTCCAAGAGCAACCAGCACCGGGTCGACCCGGGCTATGTCAACGAAAAGATAGTTGGTTTCATCCACCTCGACGACTTCTGTGGTCAAGCGACTCTATACCGCTACACATTCGAGATGGAGTTGTTTGTCCACCCAGGGTTCGTTTCTAAGGGAATCGGCAAGTGTCTCGTGGATCGACTTTTGGAGATGGTCGATACCAGCTATCGCGCCCGTGGTGGATACGAGTATGTCAACAACTTCGACTATCTCAAGACAGGGCCGTCAAGAGTTGTCAAGACCGTCTTGCTCAACGTTCACCACGAGAATGGCGATGACTTGGATGCTGATTGGCGAGGCAACTTTCTAAGCGCTTGCAAGTTTATCCGAGTTGGTAGACTTCCGAGGGTGGGATACAAGCATGACAAGGTCATCGACGTCTCGATCTTTGCGCATCATACCAAGGAGGATATCGATCCGAGCGCTCGTCCCACTGTAGCGGGTTGAACACGGTAGTACATGTTGCTGCCCAAAACAGTAAGTGGCTTACGCTGATATCAGATATCAAACACTGACAGTGCAGTTGCAAGACGACTTCGCCGTAGCGTCAACCGTTGAGAGCTCCAACCAACGCGGGACCATTGAGCGCGTCTCCTCTTGCACATTCAAAAGTGTTTCATCAAATTGTTTCTTTTTGCTTTGCGTACTGCGAATTCACGGCGAAGAATGCATCATCTTGATGATGAAGCGGGATTTGTTTCTTCCTTCTGGCTGTCCTTTGAGTGTGGTGGAAACACGTGCATCTGGTGGAGTTTTGTGCACATGGACATCAACGGAAGACAGGTTCCGCACGGTGCTCTCAGTGTCTACTACCATGCTCACTATATCATATGTTCTTTCCTGGTCAAATTAGATCTCTACTCTCACGCCTGTATTCCTCGATCGGTGCAACGACCGCGGTGATGTCGTCAACTCCTTGTCGCGTACCGTACCCCACCAAAAAGAAAGGGAGCGCGTCAAACCTCCCCACCCATGACAAGTGACGTCACAACCACCCCGAAGCTTGGAAACGCGCCGCGCCGCGTAACCTGCGCAACTAACATAAAGCCGTTGCGCTCAGGACCCTTAGGCAACTAACTCCATAAACTCCTAGCTCCTACCGCATTTCACATTCTTGAAATAAACAATCAACAAACCTACATAATCCAAGCCACGAGAAACTCAAGAGCCGACATCGTTCATCATGTCAGACAAGGAAGAGCCGCAGCAACAGCACATCCAGACTGAGCCCCAGAATGACGAGCAAGAGGAGAAGAAGGGATCAGGAGGTCTTTTGAGCAAGGTCGGAGACCCTATCGGTACGTCTCCTCTCCTCCCTCCCTACCCTCCCTACCCAGATCACCACCACACCTCCCAACCCATCCAACCTATCCAACCCCTACTAACATCCACACCCACAACAGGCAACGTCCTCGGCACAGCCCTCCGCCCCCTCGGCGCGCCCCTCGAAAAAGGCGTAACAGGCCCCCTCGGCAACGCCCTCGGCGGCACCACACGGCCCGCACTCGGTCCCCTCATGGGCCACGAAGAAGAAAAGTCTGAGCTGCTGGGCGGCCAGAACAAGGATAGCTATGAGAGTAAGCCGGAGAGTATTGCGGGGAAGGAGCAGACGGGGCAGAATCCGCTGGGTCTGGATCAGACGGGGCGGTGGGGGTTCCAGGATGAGAGTGGGGGGAAGAAATAGGAAATGAGGGGATGGGAGGATGGTAAGGGGAAGGGTGTTTATGTTCGAGATGGTGTTATTAGTAGAGAATTGTATGGGTATATTTCTCAGAGAGCGCCAAAACTGCACAAGTGTAGTGCTTGAGCGTTAGAACATCTCGCTCATACCACTCTCGCCCAACACGCCCTCTTCGTATAGACTCTGCTCCCGCTCTTCGCCTTCTCGATCGTCATGTATATCTTCCCTTCCCCCTTTCCCTCTAAATGTATCATCAAGCCCCTGAACCGTCCCAACACTATCCCCAAACTCATCTTCCTCCATTCTTTCTTCTTCCCTACCATCCCCGTTCAACTCGGGTATCGGCGTGCGCCCAGTGAGTATATCGAACAGACTGTCGTCCGACTCCTCCTGCTCATCCTCATCATCACGCTCAAAGCGCAAGATCTTATCTTTGCCCTCTGGCCACACCAGTACGTGAGCCTGCTGATGACCGAATACAAGTGCGGGTTTCTTGTCTGGCGAGGTGAAAAGCCAGGTTGTCGACCAGCGGGGTGGTGCTGAACCTGCTGGTTTGCTGATTTGCGAGGACAAGGTGAGAATAGCTGGGGGATGTTGGAAAGAGGATTGGTGGGCGGATGTGGAATGGGAAGTGGAGGATGATGGTGATTGAGAGGTCGCAGCTGTGTAGAGGTATACGGTGGGTTCGTCTTGGGTCGTCTGGATGAGCAGACGGTTTGGATCGGTGGGGTGCCAGAGCAGGTTCTTAACTGGACTGTATTGAATTATTATGCATCGTGGTCGGAGGATGGTAAGATCCCAGATCCACACTGTGCAGGGTGTACTGTCATCGCGCGTCGCACATAATGTGCCGTCTGCATTGAAGGTCAACATGCCGATACCCTGCTTCATGAGTCCGGTTTCGTTCTTCTCCAAAGCTGCTTTTGGAGGTGTGACGGGCTGCTGCGAGGTTGTGAAGCTGCGGTTGCCCTGGCTGTCGACATGTTCGCTGTATACGGGTGCGCTGGGCACATCGATGACGGGTGTGTGGTCCAGGAAAACAACTGGGGCGAAGGTTCGTGTAGAGAGGATACGGACGCGACGGTCCCAGCCAGCGACAGCTAGACATTCGTTCCCAGGCACCCATTCGAGCGTCTTGATACCCAAGCCTTCCACATCCCACTCGCTGACGTCGTCTGAGGGTTCGCGGGTCATGGCGCGATACAAATGGCCGTCGGCAGTGTAGATGTGGAGTTTGTAGCCAGCAGAGGCTGCATCCCAGACTGCCAGCCAGCGACCGTCGCGACTCCATCTCAGCCCTGCCGCATCGTTTGTCGTAAGCTCGACGCGATTGATGACCTTGTATGTGCCTGGAGCCAGGAGCAACAGAATATCAGCGCCTGCTGCACGACATAGCAGTGCCAGAACGCCGCCTCTTCGTCTTCCACCTCTTGAGTCTGTATCCTCGCCAGGGCGATAGCCCCAGCCCTTTCCGTCTTTGCCTACAAACTTCGGATCGCGTATCTCTACGGCCCTGCCAGTCTTGAGACACCATATCTTGGCACATGCGGTAAAGTCGCTCCAGACAATGACTTCATCCTCGTTGGCGCCAAACTCGGCATGCACGTTCTTGCCCATGCCGCCCGAGCCATTGCTTATTACGGCGTTCCATTTTTCGTCGCGAAGATCGTATACGCGCGTTGTATCGTCATCGGATATGAGAACGCGGTTCGAGCATGGCCGCGGTGTGCGTGAGGATCGACGGGGTGGTGTCGAGTTGGGCGAGGGTCGCGACGTGGACGAGGCCAGTGGCGGTAGGGTAGGTGCTGACCAGGCGATTCTCGAGTTTCTAAGATCATGACTTGAAGGTATCGCTATACTCCGCACGATTTCCAAGGTGGTAAGACAGCGTATCTGCAAGCGCGCGCCATTGAGACATGCGACGTGTGTCGCGGTCGGTGATGGGACGGAGGCATTAGTCGCTGGCACTGATCAGTAACTGCCGAGGCTTAGGACCTTCGCGTTCATGCTCACATTTGAATTGCGGGGTTACGACGATGTCTTCCATCGTCAAAACAGTCTTATCAAGCATGCGACGAGAATGTTTGGATTCGGTAAACAAGGGCAGGTGCGGATACAGGCCAATGGGAGTCCAAAGACGCCGCAATTAGCGTGGTTTCGGCTCTCGAAGCTCAGCGCTGCGGGCGGTCAAACAGCGGAATCCCAGGGATTCACTCACGTAAAGTCACTCAGAAAGCGGGACCTCTTTCATCATACCAGAGAATTTGTTCTTATTCCAATCATAACCGTAACAGCAACGAGGGTATCGGCATGCACTCCAAGTCGACTAACAAACGCTCCAAAACACGCCATCAATCGTCCTGGGTATACTTTAGATGCAGTAGATCCAATCTCAGAACCCAATCATACTGTGTAGAAGTGGAAAAGGAAATAAACCAAACGCTTGCTTGCTAGATCGCTCAATCCAAACTGTCCATCTTCATTATCATTGTCGCATCGGGGCCGCTCATGTCTGGTACACTGGCGCCTTGATCAAGATGCTCTTGCCGCGAATCTGTACAAAGACACCAGCGGCCATACGCACACGTGGTGGCGGCGCTTCGTCCTTTGGTCCACCAGAGCTACCCGGCGGATGTTGCGTAAGACTTTGCTGGCTGCCACCTTGACCGAGCGACGATTCCCGCTTGCCCAGAGTAGCAGGAGAAGCCGTCGGCTTCTTGGACCCACCAAAACCGAACATGCCGCGCTTCTTATCTTCTCTTGGTGGTTGGCTTCCCTGTAGCTGTGCTTGCTCTTGTTCCGCTAACGACATGTTGTCGTCAGGTCTGGAAGCCATGCTTCTGATCGAAGCTCGGTCGGCATCATCCCGCTCCACGATGGGTGCGGTCAGCGCGGGGATGCCGGACTCAATCTTCATGAAATCGGGAACGATGCTATGATCAGGGTAAAAGTACTCGATGTGTACTTCACGGCTTTCAAGGGGCAAATGTTGTGCGATGCTAATGGCGAGTTCGATGATCATAGGCACACCTCCATTGAGATCTGGAGGCGCAGGGTCATTCAAGTGCATCTGGAGGAACGCAATAAGCTTCTCGTTCAGTGTTTCAGTGAGCGCCTCGCGATTGGCTGTGGCCTGTGGTGCTCTCAAAGTGTCCGCAAGGCCTTCCAGTGTGGCCAGCCGCCAGTTGATAATCTTCGCAGCGAGCGTATCTTCATCCTCGGCGCTATGACACGGCGGCGAGAACTTGCGGATATTGGAGATGATTGACTGTAGTTGCGTCGAAAAGCCCGGCTCGAGGTCTGGGTGGAAATACTTCTCGAATATGTTCTCCACAAGCCACTGCGAGATGACAGCACGGCCGATAGCCGTCATTTCTTGCTTGCCTGTCTCGACAGCTGTCTTGTTGACCACCTTGTGTAGCCACGTAGGTATACTCTTCCAGTCTTTGCGAATGGAGAAGGACAGCTGTGCTATCAATCCGTCCAATCGATTGAAGCGTGTTGCATATTCGCTGTCGTCCCAGGATGTACGAGACAAAGACAAACGCTGGTTTGCGAGGGTGTTCTGTAGCTGATGGACCTGTGATTGCTGCTCGAAAAAGTATCGCTTGACCTTTTGGTACTTTTCGCCTGTATTGTGTTAGATGCAATCGACTCGTCCAAAGATTGTGTACTCACGCAAGACATCGTGCTCTTTCTGTAGCTTCTCGATCTCCTCCTCTGACATATCGGCGACAGATGTCCTCGGCGGCGGCGTTGCCCGTCCCATTTCAGAGACCTGCTGGGGCTGCTTCTCACCGCGGTATGGCTGTCCTTGCGAAGCTGTTGGAACGACGTTAGCGTCGAATGTTGCCAGGCCCGGCGACACGGGCGGCAGACCGTGGGGCTGACCTTGAGCGGGAGGCTGTGAAAGCATGGACGACTCTCGCGACGTTGCGCCCGGCTGTGGTTGGCTGCCATCGTTCGCTTTCCTGATGGTGTTCCTAGCACTGCTCTGAGCACTAGGCGCCATGCTGTCGTGCGCGTGTGGGGGTGTTATGTTGGTCGGTAGCAGATCGGACGACTGGGGATGCTGCGCGTCGTAGGGCTGGTGGGACGGCGGCTGGAGGGGAGACGGCGGGGCGAGCTGGTGGGACGAAGGGGGACGGCGCTGCGACTCGATCGCCTGGGCCTCTTGCGCGATCTGAGGATGCTGGCGAGACGCCTGTGGGGGCTGCAGGTCAATCTGCTGCTGCGAGGCTGGCCGGCCAGGTTGAGGCTGTTGCTGCTGGTCTTGATGCGGCTGAAGCTGCGACGCAAACTGCTGCGGGTAGAGCGTGTTTTTCTGGGCGTTGTCTAGCGGCGAATGGCCCTGGGCCTGGAGTTTAGCTTGCTGCTGTTGGTACAGGTAGTAGGTTTGCTGGATGTCTTGCGAGACTGGGCCACCTTGGCCGTGCAGCTGAGCGTTCTGGAGCAGAGGGCTTGGCACGGTTTGCGGGTTGAAGGCCTGGTAGTCGCCCGGGGCTTGTGGGTGCTGGACCGCTGGCTGGTAGCTCTGGTACTGCTGTTGCTGTTGCTGGTGCCGTGGCTGCTGGAGACCCTGGCCCTGGTGTTGCTCAGGGCTGTATTGGTCTACCCCGCCTTGGGTCGAATAGCTTCCCTCCGTGCTTACCCTGTCAAGTGGGGGCCGATTGTACGGCTGCTGTTCCTGACGCGGCTGCGGCGCAAACTGCTGAGGCTGCGGCAGGTTCTGTTGGTACTGGATGTCCTTGGGCGGTACCTGGGGCGTATCGTCTTTCTGCAGGAAGGGGTCGAGGTTGTCTTCGTCCTGCTCGTTCGAGGCGGGCAGATGAGATGTCGACCCTTGGTGCTGGTGCCACTGCTGCACACGGCTCTCTTCCTGCGCCTGATACTCCTGCGCGCGGGGGTCGCTCTTCCGTACTGACTGTCGTCTGCCCAGGCCGTTCTTCTGTGCTTTGGCTTCCTGGTCTTTGTGCCCTTTGACTCCGGCTGCAATGCGACTGCGCAGCGATGGCTTCTTGGCTTCCGGCGTGTATGCAGAAGGCGCAGGCTGGGGCTGATAGGGGCCGCGATGAGGCGATTCAGCACCAGACACTGGCGCGGGGCCGGGTTGTTGCTGGTAAACCTGCGACGGCGACGACTGACCCAGAGGGAGATGGGCACTCAACCTGTGACTCGTCGTGCGCTGAGGAAACTGTTCTCTATATTGGCCCTGTAGCGGAGCGCCCGCCGAGACCTGCTGTTGTTGCACAGGAGGCTGCTGAGCCTGTACAGGCGCCTGCTGGCTGTCTGGAGTATGGTATCGCTGCGCGGCGACGTGCTCGTTCACTGCCAGCGCTTGCCCGTCAGCGACGCCGGCGATTGGGCGCCCAAATGCTTCCTTACCAGGTGGTACGGGCGAATGCTGCCCTGACGAGGAGATGTCGACAGATTGGTGCGACCGATTCGACTTGGTCCATGGAAAGTTAGGCATCGCAGTGTTGACAGCTTCGAGCTCCGCCTCAGAGCAGGTTGTCGATGGCGGGGCGGAGACGACGCGCTCAGCTAATAATAAAACGAGACTGAGCAACCATAGACTATACCCGGGTAAGACTGCATCGCGCGGTTGGACAGCTTTCCTCAAGTACAATGCATCGAGCTACATAGATGCACGGCGTAGGTGATCAGCCCAAGCCGCCGCACGTGCAGGCATGCGGAACTAATGGAATGACATGGAGAAGGCAAGACCAGTCCCGGTGCAGCTAACACCGGACCAAGTTGCTCATATCGCGAGCCGTGGCAGTGCTGCTATTGCCAATTCCTGCCAGCCTGCCTCTAACGCCTTTCTGCTGTTCAAGGCTTCCAAGGCGCAATCGACGTTTCGTCTTCCCCGTTCTGTGCCTGCACTCCCGCATCCCAGTGACACAGAAGACGACAGCAAACGTCGCTGGATCCAGATACATACACTGTGCCCATAGCCCGGCGGATGGAACCTGCAAACAAGAACGCCAAGTGGGGACAGCAGCTGTTAGTCTAGGCGGCGTTGCAAGCCCTCCTCTGCTCAACGTGCCTGAAGCTGCAGCCGCCCCTGCGTATCGCCTGGGGTATGCAAACTATGCATATCGCGTCTCATTATTGTACACTGAATGTTTTGCTTTTCTTGTGCGATCGTGAGATTTGCGACGTGTCCGAAGAGCTCAATGCCTAGAGTGGCAGATTGCATCATCACCATTACGGACTATCTCAAAGCGAGCGGATCTGCACTCGAGCCAGATGTGCATCATCTCGCTCATGCTCCCTCAGCTCCGAAAAATGTCATGGGGCTATTTTTGGCGTCTGACATGTGCTAGCCGCGTTCGACTAGCTTGCCTATCGTTTCGGTTCTGATGCCTGTGTAAGGTTTCCTAAGCTTCCACGTTACACCACTTTCACACAAATCTCAACACAAGGCTGAGGTCTCGAAAAGCTGACCATCAGCCACTTCATGCACGCAATATAGCCAAACTCAACTGTCGGTCTCTCCGACACCTCACCGGCATTGACCGGACAACAAACGACGCGAACCCATGCCGGTGAGGCGGTTATGCACGCCTCCTTGGAGGTGCGTGGGGACTACTGTATGCGCAAGTGCGGCACTGCCAGGAACGATCTCTGTATGAGACATTGTTACGCGCTTCTCTTCTCGATCGTACTTCTAGTATTGATGCAATGCCGAATCGTCTCGCAAGAGGGTATACTAGGAGCTTACTCAGACCATAGGTAAAGCGAACTCCGATATTCGCACGCGCGCGAGTTGGTTATTACCGCAATATTTCTCAACAAGAGCAGATTCTCATGTCGGTACCGTATGGATTGCGGGACTTGTAGGCAGCTCGTCGTCACGGATCGTCGCGCTACCACTGAATGACAACCAAAATGTAGCCTTGTGATCTCGCACAAAGCGTCTATAGGCAAACTTTGACTACGATTAAGTGAACTTTCAATCACTACGCAATGAGATTGCGCAATTCTCAATTCCATTGCCCGAACCTTCTCCACTGAAACTTTACGCGCGTTGTCCTGACTACGACCACTTCAATGCAAGCTACAGATTTCTCCAACCTTCTCTCTCGACCATGGCCGATCAACAGGTGTTCCGGTTTCTCGACCTACCGACAGAACTGCGCTTGATGGTCTACAAATTCCTTCCGGTCAAGACGGTACACCACGTGGTTCGAACAAATGATTTTGCTTTCTGGTTCAACAACTCTCACTATCACTCTACTCAATTACCTGGGCATTTCCTCGAAGACGGAGCACATTTCCAAACTCCATCTTCGAAATGGCCTGTATACTCCATGAAGATAGTTTGCAAGAAGATCCCCGGCCTAGCTATCCTGGGTACTAGTCAAAAGATTCAGCTAGAAGCTGGTGAAGTTCTAAACCCAAAGTTACGAGCTATCAGCAGGTTACCCGCGCAGATCATCGTAAACAGCATCTCCCTCGGCAGTCTCGCCATGGATGATCTGGTGACTCGACTGTCATACGCAAACACAACCTATTGGACAAACAAAAGCCGTCTCCTAGACTGGCGCGTAACAGCACCTGAGTTGCGCCCAGGAAACGAACCCAGGTCTCGACCCGTTCACGTAGCCATACGCAATTCATTCATCGACAGAGACACAGCCGACGCATCGACAGACAACTTCAGAATGCAGTGCCTGCGGAATTGCTTCTATTGGTCACTTAGACATGAATCAGCTATACATTCCGCGAGCTGCCCTACAGATGGCTCTTTCCCGCACATTGACCAGCATTTACATCTCCGTATGGCTGGATTGACTTCGCAGGAGGAAAAGGCTTACGACACATTTCGACCTCTGGACCGTGAAAGTTTTGGAAGATGCTGTCGTTGCAGGTCTACCTCGCTTATCGACAGCGGTGAGATCATTGGTGAAGTGGAATGGGAGGACAAATGGGCGGAACATGAGAGCTACCAGTAAGGCCTATGATAGTTGTAGGATGAAGAAGAGAAGTCGTCTCAAGCCTGGGGAAGTTGGCCGGATACGGCTACCTAAGTTTGGTGACTGGCTATTGACATCGATCAATGGACGCTCAGACCGGAACGTAAGACGAATTCGAGAACGATTACTGTAGAAGTATCAATTGCATCAAACAATACACTAACCTCAAAGCAATCTTACCTTCACTTCTACTTCAGGTCTGTGCGCCCACTCATTGTACTGCGCCTAAATGCCACTCGTTTTCCATTGGTACCTCTCACCACACCGCATCAATACACTACCCAGGTTGACCCAAGCGCCGTAACCTCCAGCAACCTAACGAGGTCTTTATACGCCGAAGTCATGAAGGTATCAACTACCGACCTACCTCCGCCTCAGACTGCCACGATGGAGTCATCAGAACAACCACGCCGCCCACTGTCCACGCTACTCTACCCAAGAACTGCAGAAGCGCCATCAGCATACGGAACATCACCCCAACTTCCGACAATCCCACAAGAACCTGAACCACCACCATCTCCACCTTCTCCGCCGTCAAAACCGCATCAAGACCATCCAACACCACCCTCACCACCAACCTCCCCACCCCTCATCGTCATCCACCCCGTTCCAGAACCCACCTCACCCGCCTCACCAACCTCGCCCTTCCCAGACAGTCTCCCACCGCGCCCCCAACCCGCACAAAACGGAACCCTCATCTCCCGCCTCTTCAAGCGCGCACCCGCCCACCCCGACGACATAGAGCTCGGTCCACTTCCACACGAACACACACCAGAGACTCCTGTTACGGACGCGGACAAGGAACGGGAGTACAGGAGGAAGAAGGTGTTGTTCATTTATATGGTTTGGGGAGTGCTTCTCGTGTTTGCGATATGCGGGATGGTGGTTGGAGCGCAGATGTATAGGGGGAAGGTTAGTGATGAGGGTGGTGGTGAGAAGGTTAATAACTTTGAGGTTGTTGATGCGGATGGAAAGGTCGTGGGAGGGGGAGGGGGAGGATGATGGGTGGTGGTTGGTTGATTGAAGTAGACTCACGGGCTGGATAGATCAATGTCCGGACAATTGTCACTGGAAAAGGAAGCAATATAGCTAACATCAGTATCGGAACAAAGTAGGTTGAGATAGACGGTAGAACGATGAAGAGTAGCAAGAGCTTCACAAAGACATGGTGCGAGAAGGTTATGCTAGATATGCTTCGTCGTATGAATCTACCTATAAGGAATTAAGAAAAAATGTACTCAATGTCAATTAATGACTCGCGCGGACTTTCACGGCAGCAGTCCAAGTTCAACTGTCTTCAGACCTAGTTCTGGTTCTGTGTCACCTTCACCATCTCGCTTACTCAATCTGTCTTTGCTAGCTCGACTCCGACTGACCGACAGCAGACCACTCCGCTCGCTGTTGTCTGCGCAGGAGACGACGATCCTCAACATAACCAATTTGTGTACTGCTACATGTATGCCGTATAGAAACATCACTACCTTGCTTTGTGCTGACATTCTAGCAGAACCACCGCTTTCCACCGCCATGGCTCCCAACCACACCAAAACAGACCAGCCCGTCTACCTCCGCATCTTAGGCTTTGATCTCCATTGTGACGCCGTCACGAGCAACGACTACAACACTTCCCAAGTCGGCCACGTAGCTACCCACGATGCCTATCGCACTCGATACGCTCCAGAACCCTACCACTCTGTCCCCGCAGTAGAACTCTACCGCGATCAGCGCAACGCTGGGCTACTCTACATCTTGATCGCAGCTGGCGCGGCAGCAGCTCTCGTAATTGGAGTTGCAATGCTCTTATTCGGATTTATGCTGTTCATGTTCGCTGTTTGTTGGATTGTGGCATTCATGGTCGTTGTCGGATTGATGTGCTCGGTTATGTAAGGTAGATATGGAATGGGTGATAAGTGAGCCAGCAGTGTGAATGACGGGAAGGAAGACAGGATGAATGGCAGAGCTTGCTCATATCGATAGATGAGAGATGTAGAGCAGTTTCCAGTTAGCACGCAACTAGGATGTAGTTCCAAGCTTGAGAATTGATGAGAAGAAGATCGGGTATGCTAGGTGGTATTATTCGCTGTATATGCATGAAATCGAAACGTGTACTCAGTCTCATCCGACAGTCCAGGTGATCTCGCAGTCCAGGCAGTCGCGTTCGGGTGCGGTTAGACCAAGTCCAGGCGCTCTTTCCTCTTCACGTTGCCGCCTGGTCACTATTTCCTCGTTCCGCTAGCTCTCTTCTACGACCACTCAGATACTCCTTCCGCCCACTGCTGACTGAGCAACTACCAGGTATCTACACTGCCCTTTCCCACGCTGCCATGAGTCTGTCGCCCACTTAGACCACTGAAACGCTCTTTCCTAACTTCCCAGTAGAACGACCACTCTCAGCCGCCATGAACGCCTCCAATAGCGAAATTGATTATTCCACGGACGATACCCCCTCGAGCACGGGGTCCGACGACAGTTGGGTTGACTTCGGCTGCGGCGATCTAGACGACGACGACGACGACGACGACGACAACAACGACGACGACGACGACAACAACAACGACAACGACAACAACGACAACGACAACGGCGACAACGACGAGAACAACGACAACGGCGACGATGACTCCGATCACGTACACACTCACACCACCTACATCAAGATCAAATCCAAAAGTGGCGTATCCAGCCGGGTGAAGCCGCCCACCGTCTCTGTCAAACATCGTTCGTCTCGCTCAAGAGCAAAGCACCGCGATTCTACCACTGACCACCGCGACTTCATTGTCTGCTTCATGATGATGTTGGTCATTCTGTCACTGTTGTTACCTGAGCGAACCTTCGTTTTCTGCGAACTGGTGGGCTTCTTACTGGCCGAGGTTGCATCAGCTTTGTTCGAGGCAAAATCTCTCCGGTTTGTATTAGCTGTAGTGCTGTTCACTGTGGCGAGCCTCAAGAAGCAGAACCCGTGAAAAGGAACAGGACGCGAAGAACAAAGGTATGGAAGGAAAGGAGATTAAATGAGGCGCACTTGTTCTTGTTGTAAGGGGACACAGATCGCTTTAACGTGCAGGTATCACGGAGACGAAATCGAAGTTACTAGATGGTATCATTTGCTGTATATGCATGAGTAGAGTGAGTCGACTATTACTGGGTCTCGTCCACATATCCCAGAGCCTCTCCAACCTTGACCTTCATTCCTTGTTCAATGTTCCACTTGAACCCACCCTTCCTCTCCATACCAGTGAAGCCCTCGTCGAGACTGGGTCTTATGCCCTTTGGCGCCTCGAAGACCAAGACGATGGTACTTCCTAGCTGGAATCCGCCCATCTCTTCGCCGCGCTTGAGAGAATAACCACCTAGCACACGACTAGCGGAAGTGTAGGAGGCCTCGGCAAAACCGGAGTATGGTTCTCCCCTCGCTGCAGCTTCTTCGGCGGCGCGGTCAGCGGCAGTGTCGGTGGTGAGACTGTTGGTGCGGAGTTCGCGATCGAAGTTGATCTTGATAGATCCGACGTTGGTCGCGCCGACGGGTGTGTAGGAGAAGAAACCCCAGCGCCAGCGACCGAGCAGGACAACGCGCTCGTTCAAGGTGAAAAGACCGGGCATGGTGCGTTGTAGATATGGAGATACACTGTATAGTTCACCGGCGAAGTGACGTCGCGATTCGACGACCCATGATACTGGAGAGTGGAAACGGTGGTAGTCGCCTGGTGCGAGGTATACGACGCAGTAGTAGAGTGCGGTAGGTGTCTTGTTGGATGCCGGTGCCCACCAAGGTCGCTCAGCTTCACTCAAGGCCATTTCAGCGCGTACTTCGGCTTCCGAAGAAGCAGCCGGTGCGGTAGACTGATCCGTGGGCATTTCAGATGGCTTCCCGCCTTTTGGCCAGGGTCCTGAGAACAGGTTGGGCAAGGTATACGAGATGCCGTTCACGTTTGCGAATTCCTCGTCTGCGCGGACAGTATCCTCTTCGTCCTTTGCGGTCTTCTCATGTTCGCTTGTGACGACCTGAGAGTTTGCGACGTTTTGGGCGGGTGTGCTGGGCTTGGTGGAGCCTAGAAGCGCATCTAAGCTGTACGTTACACCTTTGACTTGTTCGACTTCGCCGTGCTCGATGGTGCCGAATTGGATGACTTTGCCGTCTGCGGGAGAGAGAACGGCGTTGGGATTCGGGTCGAGAGGGCGGACTCCGGGTTTTAGGGTGCGGTAGAAGAAAGCAGCGAGATTGGGGTAGACGTGGAGATCGGGCTCGGAGACTTCAGAGAGGCTGTGGCTTGTTAGCATTGGATATAACTACTAGGCTGATGGTTTCTGACTTGACACCGAAGATCCAAGAGTACAGCTTGAAGCCGGGTACGCGAAGGTAGTATGGAATGTCGATTTCGTTGAAGCGTCCCCAAACTCGCGAGAGGGCCTTGAGAGGTAGCGTGGACATGACCTGAACAGTCCATGGCCCGCTCGGCCGTATCCTCTCGCGCTTCTTCGGTCGGCCCTGGTTGTCCACTGCACCTTCCTCGCCATTCTGTCTCTCAGCCTCGGTATGCTTCTCCCTCCGTTGTATGCGATAGAGCTGGAATGCGCCGAGGAAGCCGACGCCGAGTGCAATTGGTATTGGCTCCCATTTTATCTTGGTGTTCTTGAGTGCCGAGTTCAGCCGTGACCTGAAGGACTCTTTCCTGTGGAAGTTCTGCTCATATGTTGCGCGCGTGGAGGAGAAGGTGCGAGACGGGACGGAGAGGCGCGCCTGTCGGTGTGTGGGCGTTTGGAAGCGCGGGCGGAGAGGGCCTCGCATGAGCTGGCGCGAACAGGAAGACGCCATGGCTATGTTGTATGCATTGGTCTCAAAGTTGCAGTGCGGAAAACGGCCAATTCCCCAGCGACGAGATGACGGCTATGGCGTCGCGTGGTGGGAAAATCAACTTCCTCGGTTGACCAATGACGTATCCATCGGCGACGGGGCTCTAGCGCGCAACGGCGTCTACCGCTGGACGTGGACAGTTCAATGCATCGCGTGCACAGGTCAAGCTTCTCGAAACATCCAAAGGCGAGGCGGCACTGACGCTCAGATTATCCGCCTGGACTTCATAGCAGATGGCAGGCGCGACCGTAGTCCTAAGCTGATACCAGGCTCTAATTCGGACACGTCGTCACTTCCCGACTTCCACCTGCACTCTTCACCTCGCACCATAGTCACTCACTACACACAGCGGCCATGGCGGAAGAAGCGCAGACAGTCAACCTCAAGATCCTTTCACCCTCGTCTGACTTTGAGGGTGGTGTGAACCTCGCAGACGTCCCCGCTTCCACCACGGTCAAAGAGCTCCGGAGCCGCATACAGGATGCCGCGCCCTCGAGGCCTGCCCCAGAGCGCATGCGCCTCATCTATCGCGGCAGAGTAGTGGCCAATGATGCCGACACACTGAGTAACGTGTTTGGCGTGGACAATGTAGGGTCGCCAACCACGTGCGGTAGACCCACGCTGATGGTGAATACAGCTACGTGAGAACAAGGACCAGAGCCTCCACTTGGTTCTGCGGGAGCTCCCGACTACTGGGAACCCTCCAACGTCACCTACGCCACGATCCGCGACTGTCCCGAACCCTTTCCGCCCTGCGCAAGCCCCGGCTGTACCCGCAAATCCTCTGCAGACGAACCCATTCCGCGCGCTGCCACAGGCTCGACCGCACTCGCTCCCACCACTACCACCGCACCACCATCATATCCCGGGCCAAGCAAACGCGGTTCCCATTCCTCTCCCTCTTCCCCCACAACTGCAACAACAGTTCACCCAGGCCATGGCGCAACAGGGACAGCAGAACAACGAGCAGACCCCAGACTCGACATCTCAGCAGCCAGGACCAGACGCACCGAGACCCGCGGACGCCGCTCAAGGACTGCCCAACCTCCCCGGAAATGGCGACCAACCACTACGACGCGAAGGCGTGGGTCCCAACGGGGCGCGATGGACAGTCACATACAACCAGGTCAATATACCTGCGCAGATTCGACAGCCCGTTCCTGCATTCGGTCTTGCTCCACCGCTAGCGTTTGGTCGTCCACCGGTCCCGCCGGGCGTTATTCCCTCAATGGGCCACGACAGTACCCAGCGCTTGTTGCCACGCATCCAGACAATCTTCCAGGAAGCACAACGCGAGATGGAGAACGTGCGAACCTTGCTGCAGCCTGCGCGTCCATCGGAGACACAGACTGATCGACTTTCGCTTTCAAACACCTCTCCCCTGAACCTACCAGTTTGGCGAATCGATCACATCCGCCAACACCTCAACACCATCAACCAGAACTTGAACGTTGTCGAGCGGGCCCTCGCCCTTCTCCCTACAGAACCCGAGGTGGTAGCGTTGAGACGCTCAGTAACCGAGATTAGAGTGGACGCACTAGAATTGAACATCATACTCGATCGTCAACAAGGCGGAAGCCCCAGTCGATCAAGCATGTCCACAGCCATCAACACTCCGGTTCTCGGACCTTCCTCTAGCACAATACCAGGCGCTCCGATAATGACTCCAGCTGTGCCTACTACATCTCAACCACGGACACAGAACACTACTCAGACAATGCCTGCAGATGCGCCAACGGAGTTGTTTCTCTTATCAAGCCCTCAGGGCCCGGTTGGCGTTCTATTCGATCAGCAAGGCACATACACCACTGCCCCCATGGTCTCGACACTTCCATTTCAGAGTTTTACGAACCAGTTTGCTCAGAACAGACAGCTCCTCAATGGCCTTGGACAGCAGATAGCACGGGGGAATCCGCCCCCTAACCTTGAGCTGCACAGGCAGCTAGCCAACATGAGCCAGACCCAACGTCGAGACTGGATCCAGAATCAAAACCAAAACCAAAACCAAAACCAGAATCAGAATCAGAATCAGAATCAGAATCAAGATCAGAATCAGAACCAAAATCAGAATCAAAACGCGAACGTAAACGTAAACCAACCAGAAGAAAACGATCGTATGGTCAACGTCGCTGGGCATATGTGGCTGATCTTCAAGCTGGCAGCATTCGTTTACTTCTTCTCCGGAGGTGGTGGCCTCTATAGACCTATCATGCTTGGTATCGTCGCAGGTGTGGTTTATCTAGCACAAGCCGGCATGTTTCAAGAGCAGTTCAACGTTGTTCGTCGTCACTTCGAGGCTCTTCTCCCTGTCGGAGCCTTGGCCGAACGCGTGGCTCAGCCTAACAACCAGCGCCAAACGCAACATCGAGGTAACCTATCACCCGAGGAAGCTGCGAGGAGAATACTGCAGCAGAGGAGAGATCAGAGATTTGGATGGTTCAGGGACAGCATGCGTACAGTCGAACGCGCTTTTGCGCTGTTTGTTGCCAGCTTGTTTCCTGGTGTTGGAGAGCGGATGGTCCACGCGCAAGAGGAGAGGGAGAGACTCGAAAGGGTGGCAGCTCGAGAAGAGAGGGAACGCCAGGAGGAAGAGGCGAGAAGAAGGGAAGAAGAGGCCCAAGCACAGCGCGAGCAGAGAGATGAAAAGAAGACCGAGGCCGATCTCGAGCCACAAGATGAGTCGAATGCAAGTGTAGGCACCAAGGGCAAGGAGAGGGCAGCGACAGAGGAAGAGGCTACTGCTCCGGGTCCTTCTTCATGATTTCATAAAGCGACATCATTATACGGAAGTAGCAATGCTCAGACAGATACCCTTGCATGAAGTCAATACATATTTCATTCACATTGCACCCTGGAATATGTCTCATCCGGTGCTACCTACCATTTCGGTGCCACATCAGTCTTGTATACGCTCGCCAGCAGCGAGCCATAGTACGTGTAGAGTCTGCCATACCTTCGGTCCGATCACATCTTATTTCTATTTTAAATCATGTTCCGGTATTGACAATCTCTGTCGGCGGCGGTGCAGAATATTGCGAATGGCTGACCCGGGGCGCGCCTGCCATATTCAAGACAAGGGTCCATACTAGCGCACAACCAGCTAGCTCACCTCCACACGTGGATTGATGCACCGAGCAGCTCTCCGGCACCTCCATCTTCTTTCCTTTTGCCTAACATCGCATCACAGAATCGGGTCTTAGAAACATTCTTTTCGGAGTCCAGCGAACAGGCCGTGCTTGCTCTACATATCCGACGCTGGAGACCACATACGGTTAGCCACACTATGCCGGCGGCTTCCAGTCCAGGCAGAGGAACAGCTGTATATCATCGCGCAGCATAGAGAAGCGTCAAAGAATGAATGCCAAACAAGCGGCATGTCTGAATTGCCGCAAAAGCAAAATCAAGTGTCGGCGCGAAGAAGGCGCGCCAATATGCGAGCGTTGCCAGAACGTCGGGATTGAATGCATAATTCCTGAATTTCACATTGGTCGCCAAAAGGGCGTGAAGAAGTAAGCGATTAGACATGAGTATATGGGTGAGACTAACTATCTTATAGCAAACGATCAGGCCTAGAGAAGGCGATATACCAGGTTGAAGAAGCCATCAAAAAGAGGAAATCGGACGCAGCTACGAGTCAGAGTACGCTGCAGCAACTACAGCAGCTTTTGAACGAGGCGCAAGGGGACGAAGACTCCAATCAAAACCCAAACACATCGCCTGCCTCAGAGTTGCATCCTCACATATCAGCCAGTAATCTTGTTGGTACTTCAAGCGACGATCAACTCGCTGTTGAAGATGTCGAGAACCCACTCCAGCTACTCGCCCGGGCCTCCGATCTGCGGATTGCAACACCACAGTCATACAACCAGAGTACCGCCAGCCCTGAAGACAGATTCAATGGTAGCCAGCAGAGCGCTTTTCTCGACGTTCACCACTTTTTTCTGCCGATGAAAGCACATCTTGATCAGGGCTCAGGCCTGGATCCCATTGATGTTGGGCTCGTAACCAAAGACGAAGCTGAGATGCTTCTACAGTAGTAAGTCATATCAAACCTCGGATCTGGACTCAAGAACGTAGCTAACGGAACTTAGCTTCCACAAAAAGCTAGCACACACACGCTGGGGGCTCGACCCTTTGGTACATACATTGCCATTCGTTCGAAACCGCTCTGCCTTTTTGTTCACTACCCTGTTAGCCATGACCGCCATATTTCTACCGGAAACTTCTGCGCTGGCTAAGAGACTACTACTGCACCGCAGATTTCTAGCCGAGCAAGTCATTACCCGAAAGTACAGATCTGTTGAAATCGTGCTAGCTTTCATGGTCAGTATTCCTTGGATGCCTCCAGGGTCCCATGCAAGCGACGACGACACGAGCCTCTATCTAGCTACAGCGCTTTCGATCGCGTTAGATCTTATGCTAGACAAAGTGATAACGCCATCGACATCGTTCGATCAGGAGCTTGTCAGACAGATACCGAAGTCAGAATGTCTTCACGCAAGAAAAGCACTGGCGATGGACGGCTTCGAAGACGTCGACGCAAATTCGGAATGGGGCCAGCGACTTCTTCGCCGCAGAGAAAGGGTCTGGATTTCTTTGTTTGTCTTGGAGCGAGGAGTCTGCCTAGCCCGCGGGCGTAGCTACTGTGTCCCCAAGACATGCCTGATCCAGTACTGCGACAAGTGGCACGACCATCGATGGGGCGATGCTCAGGATGGCCCGCTTGTATCCATGGCAGTCCTCCGCCGCGATCTTGACGACCTTTTTGCTGAGGTACGTACGCGCTGTGATAACTATCGTCTTGCCGAAATAGGGACAAAGGTCGCCCAAGAAATCGACGGGTCTATCGAGAGCTTCTTCGACAGCTGGTCTCGCGCCTGGCCCTCTGTAATCGCTGATCCGGAGAGCAAAACACTACCTCCATATGTCGAAATCCTTGTTACACACACGCGGCTTTCAACCTACTCAATGCTCCTCAACCATCCTAGCGCACCTCCAGAAGTCAAACGTTCTTTCCGAAAGTCTGCACTATCCTCGGCACTCAACGTTATGCGTGCGGCGATCCAAGGCGAGTCACGTCTCAAATCGATGCCGAACAACACCGTTACGATGATTTGCTTCGCTGCAAGTATAGCGCTCGCTTTGAGTGCACCCGTGCCGGAGGCCGGCGGAAAGCAGAAGAGCCTTGCTCCAAGCGTCCGACATCTTATTGAAGATACCGCAACAGTTCTTGAGCGTATAGGCAGCACACCCATCCACCGGAACGGGGCTTCGGTCGTCTACGGCCGCTTCTTACGCGTTCTCGTCAAGCAGGCGCCGGAGATTGAGAGGCTACCACAATTGCCAGCCCACGATCCTGCACCACCGTCGATGGCCATACCAGATCTTCTATCGCCGTCATACAAGGTGAATGATGCGATGCCTGAAAACCATACGATGGGGCCAGATCCTATATCCAGCTACTGGCCGGATACACTAGACTTCTCAGCCATGTCGTACAACGAAGTCAACGAGACTGTGACGAACTCGGATCTGTTCTCCACGGCGCTACTGGATCTTCCGTGGAACGATAGCAACCCGTTATGGACGGATTGGATGAATCTGCCGGACTTCAACTTCCCGTAAAGTAGTGCGCGATCCAGTTTAACGACCTCTCGTGATGTTCGCGGGCTTCTCAGGAACTCTAAAGGGATCCGAGACACGTAAAGTCATCTTCCCGCTGCCCAGAACCTCGCGTCGGCGCGTGACAGAGCGGATGGAGACGGGACGCGTCGCCAAGCGCGAAGGAACTGAGAGAGGGGCGCGACCTCGGAACGCGCCAGAAGCTAAACCTCATGTGATTCTGCGGCAGATGAAGCCCCGCACCAAGCTCGAAAGTCGCTCCATCTTCGGTAGTTGAAATGACGCCGACGGATGTCAAATGTATGACGTTAGAGCTATTGCGCGGTCCACGCACGCGTCCGATGGCGTTCTTTCGGACAACTGTCGCAAAAGCTCTGCCTGTACTTCCAGAGTCGGTGCTTCTTGAGTCTCCTTACCCGATGATTTAACTTCACTGTTCTGCTCTTTGTTCACGCGCGTCACAATGGATTCATTACCTTCGTCATACCGGCTGCTCGCAGCTCTGCCAGCGCGGTTATGTTCACAACGCCCTCTCCCCGCACAACTACGAGCCGCGCGACTCCAACCACGATGGCGATTCACGGGTCAACTGCGAAGCATCAGTCAAAGCGCTCCCATGATCGACCGCTCCAAATCGAAGCTTTTCAAAGATGCAGATGAAGCGGTCGCAGACGTACAACCGGGATCCACAGTCCTGAGCGCGGGCTTTGGGTTATGCGGTGTTGCAGACACGCTCATCGGAGCGATGAAGAAGCGCGGCCCGCAATCGCTACACTCCCTGACAGCCGTCTCTAACAATGCTGGCATTGAAGATGTAGGAGGCTTAGCGCTACTCACAAAAAGCGGACAAGTCAAGAAGCTCATCATAAGCTTTCTGGGAAACAACAAGGCATTGGAGAAGCAATATTTGGGCGGCGATATCGAGATCGAGCTATGTCCACAGGGTACGCTTGCGGAGAGGATAAGAGCTGGCGGTGCGGGCATCCCAGCATTCTACACGCCCACCGCTGTCAACACGCTGCTACAAGATGGAGAGATCCCCGCAAAGTTTGATAAAGATGGAAAGGCCGTTGGCTTTGGTCAGAAGAGGGAGGTCAGAGAGTTCAATGGCAAGAAGTTCCTCATGGAGACTGCATTGACCGGCGATGTTGCGATAATCCGAGCGCACAAGGCCGACGAGGCTGGCAACTGTGTCTTCAGGTAAGAGACAATTCTCTCTGGTGCTTCGAACATCGTTTCTGACAGCGACTGTAGATACACCACCAAAGCCTTCGGTCCCATCATGGCCAAAGCGGCCCGCCTCACCATTGTCGAAGCCGAAGAGATTGTCCCGATCGGTACCTTTGACGCCAACGATATCGACCTCCCCGGCATCTTCGTCGACCGCATCGTTCCTTCCACGGCTCCCAAGAACGTCGAGATCAAGAAGCTCCGGAAACCCGCTGCGTCCTCAGATTCATCATCCAAGAACGAGGCGGCAGAGCGTCGCGACCGAATCGCTCGTCGAGCAGCGAAGGAGCTGAAGCAAGGATACTACGTCAATTTGGGTGTTGGCATCCCAACGGCAGCAGCGTCTTTCGTACCTGACGGTGTGAAGGTGTGGCTACAATCCGAGAATGGTATCTTGGGCATGGGCCCCTACCCGACTGAAGAGGAGCTCGACCCAGATATCATCAACGCCGGTAAGGAGACAGTCACACTCCTGCCTGGCGCCTCAACATTCGACTCTGCAGAGTCCTTCGGCATGATCCGTGGAGGCCACGTCGATGTCTCAATCCTAGGTGCTCTCCAAGTCAGCGCATCTGGCGACCTAGCAAACTACATGGTACCCGGAAAGGTATTCAAGGGCATGGGCGGCGCCATGGACCTCGTCAGCAACCCAGAAGCTACCAAGGTAGTGGTCGCTACTGAGCACGTCGCAAAGGACGGATCAAGCAAGATCGTCCAGGAATGCAAGCTGCCGTTGACGGGAGCCAAGTGCGTGAGCACTATCATTACAGACATGTGTGTATTTGAGGTCAACCGGAAGCGTGGTACTTTGACGCTTACCGAGACCGCGCCTGGTGTGAGCGTCGAGGATGTCAAGGCAAAGACAGATGCTAGCTTTGAGGTTGCGCCTGATCTTAAGACCATGGAGTAGACATTTTGTGTAGTTTTGGCGTAGCATACCCAAGTGATGATCGTTGTCAATTTCCATATACAGCCTATCTTGCGTCGTGATGCAATTGTGAGGAAACGCGAACCATACGACAAAGCTAAAAGAATTGACCGTTTTACGCGTCATTTTGATCGTTGCAGGCAGTTTGATCATCCAACAGATGTCTCATGACCCAAACAGAAAAACAAAGCATCGCGATCGCGATAGCCAGATCGTCGGTTACCCAAAGTACAAGCTTGGTGCTTTTGGTCGCTTCCGATAACAGCGCGTGCATCACAGCACGCGCAATCTCCAAAACAGGACGTTGCGATAACAGAAAAGAAGCTTCAGGCTATGTTTCCATCGCACCTGGGCATGCAACAAAACCGTTGACGATCTCCCACGACACTGGAACCTGGGAGTCCATCGTCGAGTTGGCATACCGAGTTTCGGGGGCAGCCAAGCTGTCCAAGTGGGCGGCTGAAAGGCTTCGCACTGCTTGGTCCACGCTCCATCCAGCACCTGGGCACAACGCAAAGCTTGGTACCGCCGATCCGCGATCAGCCCTCCACAGTTTATTCATCAACAAACCACAAAACCCACCATGTCATACCTACATGGCCACACCATCCGAGCTGCTATCCGCAACTCCTCCCTTATCTAATCCACGTCGGATTACAAAAGCCTTCGGGAACAGAACAACATCCGTTCCTCGTACAGCTAACGCCCGAGTCAGTAACGCTGATGTCAAGCCTGCCGATCGCTTGTCTGCCTTAAGAGCGCTATGCATGGTTTGGCATGGTTCAAGCATAAGCTTGGTGCAGTCGGGGTAGCCCTTCACTCGTCGGCAGCACAACTCCGCCAATCGCACAGCAGATAATCCCGATTGTGCCGTGACCCTTGCGCCCGCCCCCATGGGGTCAGCATGGGTAGCGCCGTTTCTGGGCAGTTCGGAGGGCGGCGGTGGTTGCGGTGTACATGGCGCTACCGGGAGCCCGTTGAGGAGGGAGGGGGAATAAGTAAGCTGGTCGCGCACTCGGGGTTTCTTGTCAACGCTTTTCTTGAGCTGCGTTCCAGATTCTGTTTTCTCTGCTTGTACCAATTGGGGTTTCTGAGGTTGTTCAATATGAGCCTGGATAAGATGCACGATGAGAAATTCGAGAATGGGAGTGGGAATGAGCGGTTGGAGGCGGGGTTTGGTGGGGATGGGAAAGCTGCGAAGACGCTGTTGTTTAAGATGGATGTCCGGTATGTTGAACGTCTTTGACCCGCTGTCTCCTTCCAATAGCATGGCGCTGACAATTACAGTATCCTACCCGTTCTCGCTCTCCTCTTCTTGTGCTCCTTCATCGACCGTACGAATGTCGGCAATGCGAAGATCTTGGGTCTCGAGAAGGACATCAACATCAACGACCACCAATACTCGATCGGCCTGTGCGTCTTCTACGCCACGTATATCGCCAGTGAGCTCCCGTCGAACCTGGTGCTGAAGAAGATGTCGCCTAAGATCTGGTTGCCGCTATTGACAGCGGTGTGGGGGATCTTGACAATGTGTCTTGGTTTCGTCACCAACTTCGCGTCATTCGTCACTGTTCGCGCATTGCTTGGCTGCGCTGAGGGTGGGCTGTTGCCGGGCATGGTACTCTACCTTACTGGCTTCTACCGCAGACAAGAGTTGGCTTTGCGCATCGGTATCTTCTACACAGCAGCGTCCCTATCGGGTGCTTTCGGTGGTCTGCTAGCCCGCGGACTCAACGCGATCGGCCCTGCTGGAGGTCTTGAAGGGTAAGAGACAACCCCTCGCCTCTAACAACCGATATCTAACTGTGTGAATAGTTGGCGATGGATCTTCATCGTGGAGGGCCTACTGACTGTACTCGTCGGCGTATGCTCCGCGCTCTTCCTACCCAACTCCATCGAATCAGCCAAATTCCTCACCCCCGACGAGAAAGAGCACGCTCGATTCCGGCTCGGCGAGCAAAGCGCATCCCACGAGCGCTTCGACTGGGCAGAAGTCAAGCGCGGAGTCTTCAACGTCCAAGTCTGGCTCACCGCATTGGCATACTTTGCCATCCTGAGCGGACTGTACAGCTTCGGTCTCTTCCTCCCCACCATCATCAACAACGGCTTCGCCAAGGACCCCAACGAGGCACAGCTCTGGACCGTAATTCCTTACGCTGTGGCATCAGTCTTCACAGTAGCAGTGGCTCTCCTATCCGATCGTCTTGCCCTACGTGGCCCCATCATGCTATGTACCCTACCCGTTGCCATCATCGGCTACGGCGTCATCAGCTCATCCACCAACCCCAAAGTCCAATACGGCATGACTTTCCTCATGGCAACCGGCATGTACGCTACTGTACCGTGCATCCTCTCTTGGAACAGCAACAACTCCGCTGGCCACTACAAGCGCGCGACTACCTCTGCCTTGCAACTCGCGATTGCGAACGCAGGTGGTTTTGTGGCCAGCTTCGTGTATCCGAAGAGCGAAAAGGAGAATCATTTTCACAAGAGTCATAGCATCATGTTGGGACTGCTTTGCGCGGCTTGGGTTTTGTAAGTTTTTGAACTACTATCTTTGGCTGGAGCCTTTACTAACATCCTGATAGAATTGCTGCGAATGTTTTGTGGGTGCGGAAGATCAACAAGGATAAGGCGAGTGGGAAGTATGCTGAGTTTGAGGGCAGAGGTGACGACCGTGACCCGGACTTTATCATGGTTATGTAGATTCATCAATGAACTGGCTACATCGTCGCCTAGTCTATTCAGATCGAGCAACGCTCCAAGCAGTGTCCCCATACTGCGTGACGTAACCAAAGAGACCGATCTAAGAACACCCCAATTCCGATGTAGGCTCCAGGGTGTTCAGTCTTTTCCTAGGTTGACGTGCTTCCACGTCTTCATGAAGCGCAAGCAACTTAACCCTCGATGTCGTCACCAGGCGCGACTGACTTCTGCTTCTGCACCCCATCCTGACCATCCTTCAACTTCTCCTCATCGACCTGTCTCAGATCCTCCTGTTCCTTCTCCCAGTTCAACAGCCATTTGCACTTGGAGTCATCAGGAGCCAGATACAAAGGACGCGTAACAGCCAGCCGCCAATAACCCATACTCCGATCACTAATGCTGATCTGTGGGTCTTCGAATGTGCGTTCGAGCGCGTCAAAGAAGGCCGTGCACTCAGTCTGTAAGCCCAGAACGCGGAGACACCGGAGGATACGCGTGATGCGAAGATGATTGTGGTCGAACCTAATGGCCCAATTGGCGAACTTCTTGCGGTAATCTGGCGCGCGGACGACGTGGTATGGAAGGGGTTTGGATGCGGAGATGTTTGTGTGGGAGCCTGGTGGGAAAGAGGCTGTTTCAGACGATTCGCCTTGTTTTGACTCCGCTTCTGACTTGTTGGATACCATGAAGCCGTAGAAGCTGAGCATGCGCTCGAAGCTTCGTCGTAGGTTCTGCCGTAGCTCACTCCGTGAACGGAAGGCTTGCATCACCTCGAGGTTGACGACGGGGGCCTGTAGATGTTTAGCATGCTGCTAAAGTGATTGAAGATATCGTTGCATTCTCTGTATATCTTGGGGGTATCCGCGAGGCTGTACTTCGACATGTGTTGATTTCATCTATAGCCAATACCTCCCTGGTACGACATCAGTAAACGGAAAGGCTTACTTCACTGTTGTATGGAGAACCCTCTGGTAGCGGAAAGAGCATCTGAACGTAGTTATGGGACGCCTCCAGCCTGCTGTCTGGCCATGCCAGTATCTCATCGAGTTGCCGACCGAGTGCGTCCTTGGCGCGTACATCGGGGTCGTAGAAGCGGATGATGAGTTGGCTCTTGCCTGCGGTCGCAGTTTGGTCAGCCTTTGTGGCGTCTGACAGGACCATTTTAGTGCGCTTGTTGAATACAGTTGATATCGGATGTTGAAGTCGCAAACAATGTATAAATTATGGGTGAGAGGTCAGAAGTACGCAGGTAAGGCTGCACCCTCACACATTGTACCTAGGTAGAGTGCGCCTTCCCTGGTCTGGGCTAGCTCCATCGCACCTTCAGGGCTTTCCCTCCCCGCCAAAACGAGATCGCATGACTGCTACAACTGGGTGAAAGAAACGTGGTGCACGAATTCTGAAGTCGGAATGTTACGTTGTTATTGGATTATCTTGTCGACCAATTCCATTCTGATGTAGGCTGCAGAGACCTGTTTAGATTCCGCCGCGGCTGTCGCAACAGCGACGATCATTCCGCAAATGTCCGCATGCAACCTAGAGACACTACATACTACCTGGGTAGCCGCGGGTGGTATTGCGCTAATGCTACCGCGATTGTCGTCGTCCTTCGTTCACACTCTGGCGACGTGTCTTCGCCCCATTGAAGCCCTGGAGTCCGCGGGATGAAAGCTGAACGCTGACGTCATCCGCGCAGATTGTTGAACAGCGCCGCTTCCAGGCCCCATTCACCACCCGTGCGCCGTACTTGGACGCTTGGTAGCCAGCGCAAACGCAGGGTACATGATAGACAAACCTGCTCAGCCCCTACCAACGCAGGATTATTCACACGCTATCAGCGATAATGTTTTCCTTAAATCTGACTATGGCACTGGCGAAGACTCTGCTTGCTCAACCAAACTCCTCCACTACCCATAACCATTTGGTAGCAACTCTCTTTGATTTAGGACATATATCTTGATACTCACAATGAGCTCTGAAGGTGTGTGTTGATGTTATTTCTTTCCGCAATCCAAATCTAACAACGTCATAGAACAGAAGCCGACACCAGAGAATGAAACCCTATTCCAGGGTTTCGAATGGAACGTCCCGGATGATCACAAGCACTGGCGGCGCCTTGCCGAGGAGCTTCCTAAGCTAAAAGCCATCGGTATTACCAACATATGGCTACCCCCTGGCTGTAAAGGTGCCAACCCTCAGGGCGTTGGCTACGACATCTACGACCTGTACGACCTCGGCGAATTTGAACAGAAGGGTCAAAAGGGAACCAAATGGGGAACCAAAGAAGAGCTACTCGAACTTACGAAGGTCGCCAAGGAGCATAGCGTGGGCCTATACTGGGATGCCGTATTGAACCACAAGGCTGGAGCCGACCAGACGGAGAAGTGCCGTGTTGTTGAAGTTGATGAAAATGATCGCACTAAGGAGATTTCTGATGCCTTCGAAATCGAGGGATGGCTAGGCTTCGATTTTCCGGGTCGTGGCGAGCAGTACTCCAAGATGAAATACCACTGGGAGCATTTCTCAGGTACCGACTGGGACCAAGCCACCGAGAAGAAAGCTATCTATAAAATCCTAGGTGACAACAAAGGCTGGTCGCAATCCGTGGACGATGAGCAAGGCAACGCGGACTACATGATGTTCGCCGACATTGACTACTCGCACCCTGAAGTTCAAGAAGACGTCAAGAATTGGGGTGTGTGGATCACCAAAGAGCTTGGCCTGAAGGGCTTCCGGCTCGACGCTGTGCAGCATTTCTCCTCAAGATTTACCAACGAATGGATCAAGAACTTGCGCAAACAGTGTGGAGACGACATCTTCGTGGTCGGCGAGTTCTGGTCGGGAGATGTGAAAGAGATGAGCGATTGGCTCGACGATATGAACCACGAGTTCGCTCTCTACGACTCGCCTCTCCTGAACAACTTCGGGTCCATCTCGACAAGCGAATCGGCGGACCTGAGGAAGGTCTACGATAACACACTCGTTCAAATGCGTCCTACCGATGCTGTGACGGTCGTTACAAACCACGACACACAACCTGGGCAGGTGATGGAGACCAAGATCGAGGGCTTCTTCAAGCCTCTTGCCTACGCTCTCATTCTGCTGAGGCAGGAAGGCTACCCATGCCCATTCTACGGCGATCTTTACGGTCTCTCAGAGCCGCATGAGACGCCTGCTTCATGTGGTGGAAAGCTCGCTGATCTCATTCTCGCACGAAAGCTCTTCGCGTACGGAACACAGGAAGACTACTTCAACGAAGCCAACTGCATCGGGTTTGTGCGTCGTGGAACATGGGACAGGAAAGCGGGCTTGGCATGTGTGATGAGCAATGCAGGTCCTGGTCAGATCAAGATGGCTGTTGGCGACATGCATGCCGGTGAGAAGTGGACTGACATCCTTGGGTGGGAGGAGAGTGAGGTCGAAATAGACAGCGAAGGTTACGGACTGTTCAACTGCCCGGGCACCAGTGTCGCGGTTTGGGTACGAAGCGATGCTGAAGGGCGGGATCAATTTCCTACAAACTTCGATGCGAACGTATACCACAAAGATTAGATAGGCGGCATTTTGTTGTAAAATGCGACGGGGAGGACTGCGAACACCCTGAGTGTGTATCGCCTCTAGAGAATGGAATCTTGCGCCCGACGAACTGGCGGTGTGGACCTTATCAAGCCTCATACTGTTTGCTTTTCTCTTATCAAGACCCTGTACGCCGCAATCCAAGGGTTGCAACTCATGGAACCTGCGGGAAGATGGTTGGGGAGATCGGCGATGAACCTTCCGCTTCGGGACCAGCGCGGAACCAATCAATCGCGACAACGCCGACCATTTTAGACGTTTCGCGGCGTTTCTCTAGTAAGCGAGCATGCAGCGTACCCGCCGACAGTGTATACTCGATTCTCATGGTTGCAGGAGCATCTATTGACGTCTACACAACATAGCCAACGGCTCCGTGATGCCGGAATCTGTTGCATGTGACATGTGACCCCCGCGATCGCTATGTCTAGATCGTGGGTCTCGTGTCAGGGCACGCGCATCAATTTAACTCCGCTCCTCCGCTTTTCTAGCTTCTGTCGCCCTCGACGAGCCGAACACTCACAGCCCCTTTGATTCTTTTCTTCAGACGTCTACTCTGCCCTGCGTTTCTAACGACGAGCGCCTCGCTGCAGACTTCCCATGTCGCTGATTCAGCATGTTACACAGCAAGAAGGCACTGATCGCGAGGAGGCGTTGGTAGATTTGTTCTTACCGCCTGTCGACCGCCAGATTAGCCGACAGGATGCTGCGGAACGTCGGCTTTCTCTTGAGAGCGCCATCTCGGGAGCTGGCTTCTTGAGCGCACAAGGAAAGAGCGTGAGGAGAGTTATCAGTTACGACATAATACCCAAACCCGAGGAGCTCGCACCGGGCGAGGAACCAGGAGGCTTGACGCCATACAAGGTGCCGACGGGCAAGCGTATCGGTAAGTTTGGCTGCATCGCATTCGCGTTCTGACCACTAACAGGCGATTACAGCACAGGTTATCGTAACGGTTCTTGCGTGTTGGTTCGCTAGCGGCATTGTTTTCGGTTTTGCAGCTTTGAAGCCAATTCTTATCAAGGAAGGCGTTTTCAGCAATCTGTGCACACCCGAAGAGGTGGATGCCGACGTTGAAGTTTGCTTCGAGCAAGATCTCAGGTTGAACTTCTTTTTTTCTTTGGCATCGACTACGGCGAATGTTTCTGCTCTCCCCGTCGGTACCCTGCTCGATCGCTATGGGCCCAAGCTTTGCTTCCTTTGCGGTTCTTTCTGTCTCGCGCTTGGAAGTATCCTAATGAGTCTCGCGTTTCAGATCGAGCATTTTGACGGATATACAATCGGAAACTTCTTCCTTGCCCTTGGAGGCACATTTGTCTTCCTGCCCTCTTTCCAGATTGCTAACGCCTTCCCCAAGTATGCGGGTAGCATCGTTGCGCTCGTTACTGGTGCATTCGACGCTTCAGCAGCAGTCTTTCTCTTCTACAGGCTCATGTACGATGCTAGCGACAGGTCGTTCAAGCCACAAACTTTCTTCCTGGTCTATCTCATCGTTCCAGCAGCCATCGCGATCGCGCAGCTCACCTTCTTACCGACCGAGAACTACAAAACTGAGGCACAGCTAGAAATGAAGCTTCAGAGAGCTGAAGATGCTATGCGAGACGTCCATTCTTCGGATGACGAGCTACCCGATAACGAGATCTGGAAGCGAAGGAAGGCGCGTAGCTCGCGTCGTAAGGAGAGACAGAGCAGACTTGACGAGCTGATCGGAAATGAGGCGGCTCGTAAGATCCGGGAAGAGAAGGCTGAGCAGAGATTGGAAAATTCCGGTGTCTGGGGAGCACTGCACAACAAGTCTGCCAAAGATCAGATGCTGACGCCCTGGTTCATACTGCTCACTATTCTGACCGTGATCCAGATGGTGCGAATGAACTTCTTCAGTTAGTAAACCCCTCCAGTGCGCTTGAACACTGCTAACATTTCGCAGTTGCTACTATCCGCGAACAGTATACGTACATGCTTGGATCAGTCAAGCTTGCAGAAAAGGTCAACGACTTCTTCGACGTTGCTCTGCCCGTCGCTGGAGTTGTAGCAACTCCCTTCTTAGGCGCACTGCTCGATAACGTCAGTACACCTGGCGTACTCTCGCTTCTCGTTGTCATCATCGCCGCTATCGGAGTCATCGGCTCTATCTCAACTCTTTGGGCTGGATATGTCAACGTTCTTCTATTTGTCTTCTTGCGCCCGCTTTACTATTCCGCCATGTCTGACTACGCGACCAAGGTCTTTGGTTTCGCTACGTTTGGACGAGTTTACGGGACCATCATCTGCGTGTCCGGCTTGTTCAACTTGTCGCAGACTGCAATCGACGCCTTGACCAAGGGCTTGTGGCACGGCAACCCAGTTCCAATCAACATTATCCTGGCTGCTTTGGCGTTTGTCGTAGGCACGGCACTCGTCATATATGTCGCGGTACAGGTTTACCGTATGAGGAAGAAACTCGACGAGGAAGACGCCATTACCGTGACAAACACCGAAGTAGGTTCCATCATGGAGAGCCTGCTCGAAGAGGACGAGCCGAGATCCTACGGCACAGTCAACCGCCAGCGACAGCCTTGGGAGGTTTAATACCGCGGCGCGAAACTCGACATCTTCTTACCTCCGACATTTCCAGACCACTTCGACGACATTTCTTCGCCGCTGTTATTACGAGTACGATTCAAATACGGCCGTCATTGAATCATGCTTCCTATACTAATTGGTCTCATTCCTAACG
Source organism: Alternaria conjuncta (assembly GCF_024043145.1). Taxonomy (NCBI): domain Eukaryota; kingdom Fungi; phylum Ascomycota; class Dothideomycetes; order Pleosporales; family Pleosporaceae; genus Alternaria; species Alternaria conjuncta. Next base: position 1,549,617 of record NW_026250095.1, on the reverse strand, counting down.
TAATTAAAAGTTGTCATATTCTGTACGAGCGGGCGTTCATATTCATCGCGTTATATTGCAGACTGTCATCAGCCGAGCGTCTTTATCAATAATAGTCATCGTCAAGCGAGCGTTATGGGTACGGGTTTTCGGGTCATGTTACATCTCACTATGTTTACGGCGCCAGATTGCAAATCCATGTAGACTAGATTGCGATTTGTAGAAATTGTGCAGTGTTTTGATATTCATTGTTATCATCCGTTATTGTTTGTTCTAATTCAAATCAAATTCATAATCCATGCAATCCATCTTTGCGTCAAGGCTGCAGATGCAGGCTGTCAAGACCTCGATACCACTTGCCCAGATGAGCAAGGCAGTGACGCTAAAATTACGCCCCTCTTAGCGCTGGTGTGGGGCTCTGCGGCCCAGCCCCCATTCTCGAGCTTTCGGTTACCGAACCCCTCACAGATCGTACGACACTTTCCATCCACCACGCGCAGGGAGGGCCGATATCGCTGCCTGGGAACGACCACCGCTAATTCTAGAACCGTTACATTCGCTTGGTAAACTTGGTAAATGCGGCCGTTGTCTTGGAGCAATGGGCATGCTTTGCCTTATGACGCGTTGCGGTGGTACATCGTCTGCCTAAGCTGACATCCTCGCCGCATGCTGGGGCCTACGTCCACCGTTGTGCTGGAAAAGTCGACTTGACAAGTGGTTTCAGAGTGAATCTCTGGCACAGCTACCTAGGTACACTGCTGACGTCCCGAGGTCACGGGAAGAGGGTTCACCTTGACTGTCCTGCTTCGTCTTTCGGCCGGCCACCTGGCCTTCCCAGTTGGCACACCGGTGGCTCTCGAAGCATGACAGAGACTTGTGGACCCAAAAAATGCAGTTGTTTGACACTTGGTGCGCTTTTTTGAGAAGTACCTCGTTCTCGGAAACACCCAAGGCGCATTCATCGGACGTTACTATCTGCAAGAAGAGTTGGGATGCCGGAAAAGGTCGAAGACGAAAGGCAGCCTGACACGACGAAGTCCTCCATGTTCTGGGAAAGGATCCATCCCAGCACAGCCGAGTGAGCCCCCATCTTTGAGCTCAGCATGCATCGCGAAACTCGTACTCTGTCGTCATAGTATGTGTATCCTTGTGGCGTTTTGCGGCCCTCGACTCAACTCGAAACCTCAACCAGACACATGATCAACGTCTGAAGTATCGTTTACGTTGATGACAAGTATCTTTCTGCTTACTATCGTCATGGCCGCATTGGTGGTCTTCGCCTGGGGCCATCTTTACAAACCCAACCCTGCGCCACAGCCTCCGATTGCAGGTTTGGGGCCGATGGAGAGCAACCATGCAGTACGCCTCCCTCAGTTCGTTGCGCAAGACGCAGTCGAGATGGAACAGAGCTGCTGATATTCCTAGACATTGAAAGGAGGCGTGGGAAACAATCAAGGATCAATGTTACATGTTGACAGCTTCTGACATCTGGTCTACCCAACTGCTTGGGTATGATCGGTTCTGAAAACATATATGTATGGCAGTCATTCTACTTATATTGCCCCAAGCACTTTCAACGCATCATTCTTTCCTCCTCTTACATATCCTCTTGAACACTAGGCCACCCTGAAACCATTGCCGAAGCTCGCATTCCATCATGGGCATCCGGTTCTCCCAGTGGGTTGCTCCGTCCATTGTACTTCACAGTACCCTCACATCTGCTCTCGTCGTACCTAGAGCCGCGTACAGCGGAAATGGCGAGCCTTATGGCACTGGAATCATCCATCCGACCACCATAGCCGCGTCATCTTCCATGGCTTCTCAGGCCTCATCACTTGGTACGTCGTGCGTTACTTCCGGGACCATAACCATAACGCTATCAGGTTCGAGCATTGTGCCGCCGGCTTCGATAATTGGTACCTATCCTGTCGTGAGCGGCCCTACAATCACTGGTGAGAAAAAAGCAGATTCAAGTTGACGGGCAACATCTGATACTACTGCAGGTTATCCTTCAGGTCCTTCCCCGAGCTCGGTTGTATCGAGTATCACTGTAGAGTATCCGGCCGAATCATCCGTGCCACCTCCTGAGAATCCAGCGACTTCAGACTATCCTGCTGTCACTCCTACTTCGAATGTGGCTTCGTCTGCTGGCGGCGGATATGGCCCTTCCCCTGCGCCTGTCTCTCCCCACCTGAGTAAGCTTACGAGCAGTGCGATTTCGGAGAGCACCGCAACCCCAAGTAACTACAGTATGTCTTTCAACTCCATCACCTCTCGCGCATTCTACTATGACTACCCCAGACAGAGATTGTTGGAACACAGATAACTGACCTTGTGATAGATACGCCCTTGCCGTATGCCACCAACCCCGCGACAGCATCAGTAGCACCCTATCCTATCACCTCTCTCCAAGGGGCACATGTATCACACAGTGCAGGCCCAGTTGGCACTTCACCAACTCTCCACGTACCGTATCCGACAGGAAACGTTACATCGAAGCCTCCTTATGGAACGGGGTATCCGACGTCGAACACCGTATTGCCGTATCCGGAAGAAAGCGATACTTACTTATCGCAACGGTCCGCCACATCTTCTACATTAGGTTTGTTGACTGACACATTATCGAGTCGTATCAGAATGTGCCGCTGACTTTGTATAGCTACTCCTGATTATCCAACGTCATCCCCAGCTCTTCCCGTCTCTTCGGCACCATCTTCAGCCCCTCCTGACTATCCGGCATCGCCTTCGGTCCCTCCAATGTCTTCAGCGTCATCGTCAGGCTCTCCTGTTTATTCGGCATCAACACAGGTTCCTCCTGTCTATTCGGAAACACCGGCCCTTCCCGTCTCGTCACTTTCCTCAGCCTATCCTGTTTCGCCAGCATCGTCTTCTCCCCCTCCCATGCACCCGGAATCGTCTTCAGCCGCTCCAGACTATCCGGCATCGCCTTCGGGTCAGCCTACCCCTTCGACGTCGCCTTCTGCGCCTCCTACGTACGAGACATCGTCGTCAGGCTCTCCTGTTTATTCAGAATCAGCACCCGTTCCTCCTGCCTCTTCGATCGCGTCGCAAGGCTACTCTGTCTCGCCGACATCGTCAGGCCTTCCAGACTATTCGGCATCAGTACCGGTCCCTGCTGGCTCTTCGACGACATCGCCGGCCTACTCTATCTCGCCGACATCGTCAGCCACTCCAGACTATTCGTCATCAGCACCGGCCCCTCCCGCCTCGCAGATATCATCTCCAGCCTACTCTGTTTCGCCGCCGTCATCTTCAATCCCTCCCATGTCTGCGACGCCATCATCAGCCCTTCCCATCGCCTCAACGCTCTCTTCGGCCTACCCTGTTGCGCCTACATCGTCTTCAGTCGCTCCAGGGTATCCAGTGTCGTCTTCGGTCGCTCCCGGGTATCCAGCGTCGTCTTCGGTCGCTCCCGCGTATCCAGCTTCATCTTCGGCTCCTCCAGGCTATCCAGCGTCGTCTTCGGTCGCCCCCGCGTATCCAGCTTCATCTTCGGCTCCTCCAGGCTATCCCACGGCTTCTTCAGGTCCCCCTCTTGAGCCAACGCCATCTTCAACTTCACTCGCAGCACCTACTCCAATTGTCAGTTCTACGCCAAGCGTCTATGTCCCAGCCACCTCTCTTCCGCCAGTGTCAGGGAGCATGACTACGATGTACTCGGCAGTTCAGCCTGTAGCTACTGATTACCCGGCATTGCCTGTGGTATCTGCTTCCGGGATCTCCACAGGTACTGAGCAGCCCGGTATTCATTCCCCTTCATTCTTATTGTCAAATCTCAAATGCTTACTCCACACTAGGTTACTCAGCGGCACCTACTACCATGATCACCAGCGCTATTGCGTCCTCCGCGAACTCGAACATGTATGGCACGCCTGCTCAACAGACAGGAGGATATGCAGGGTTCGCTGGAGTTGGTACCTGAGCGTCCTGGAGATGATACTGGTGACACTGTCCCATGGACTGAAATTGGTGATGCAGCAGCAAACGCTAGGGTTGGCCTGTACTCGTACGCCTGTATCAATTTCCTTTGTTCCACGTGTTGACATTTGGGTAATGTTTTGGGTTTTGGAGTTTGCCCCGGTATCTAGAAAACCTACTGAATCCACTCGTTTACCAAGCGATGCACGACCATGAAAGTAATTTTTTCGAAAGCTGCGTGGCCGTTTCTGATTGACAGGGTACAATCCCGGCTTGTCGGATTGCTCACAGAACATGACGTGGGGTTCGCGGATCAATAGTCCGTGCGTCTTCGCGTTGCTATGGCAGGGAAGTAGCGTCGCGTGGGCGGCTAGTGCTGTTTACCGCTCACCGTCTGAGCTCGCACCACCACATATTACATAGACGTGCTGCACAACTTCCTTAGACTACCAAAGTTGAACAACCAAACTCACAGCAGGTGCTACCCTTCGACAACATACATAACCCCCCAAACCGTCAAGTTGGCGCGCCTCAAAGAATCCCCGGTCCAGATGGATCCGCCTCCGCCTCTGTCGCCAAACAAGGCACCCTTCTCGCCTGGGATGCCCATCTTCCCAGCCAGTCCCGACCGCGGTGCTGGTTCAAGATCTCCCTACGGCGACTCCAGGGGCTCATCGCCAGTCCTCTCGCCCTCGACACCCAACCTCCGCCCCCACTCGCCCCTACGACACACCCACCGCCGAACCGACTCGGATGTTTCCGTCACAGCCCTCACCGGCATGTTCGAGAACCTCGAGGTTAAGGACCCACGGGAAGCATGCAAGCGCTTCAAGGAGTTGCTCGACAAGGAGAGGATACGACACGCGGAGAAGTTGAACAAGATCGAGAAGGAACATGCCAAGAAGGAGCGCGACCATGAGTTGTCATCAAGCCGACGCGACGTGCGCATCGACGAGCTGAAGCAAGAACTTGAGCAGACAAAGGAATCGCTTGCGAATGCCGTTACCAAGGAAATATTTGAGAAGAGAGTCAATGCAAGCAAAGCTGCCATCGACAAGTGGGCACAGGCTTTCAAGGACAACGAAGAGAGGTGGAAGAGTATGGACGCCAAAGCTGTAAGTATACCATGCTCTTCTATACAGTTCCACCTATTAACATGTTCCAGACGGAAGCAGCATCGCGAGCCAAGTCTTATGAGGGCAAATACAGACACTGTAAGACGGAGTACATAGCGGCCAACAACGAGAAGCTCCGATGCTCCGCAATGATACCGCAGCTTCAGGCCAAGATTCAGAGCATCCAGCGTAGCTTGCAGCGGGCCGAGTCAGATGTCAAGTTCAAGACCGATGAAGCCGCCAAGTACAAGAACGAAGTGTACAGCCTGCAGGTGGAGATTGAGAGCGTTAGCAACCGACTGAACGAAGAAGTACAGACACTGAAAGAGAAGCTTGGTCTCGTCGAGGGCGAGCGGGACGCTCTTAAGACGAGCTTGAAAGAAGAGGAGGTTCTGCGCATCGCTGCGGAAGGCCAGATACCGCTTCCATCGGCCGACCCGGAAGAGACGGATGAATTCGCATCACCTGTTCGATCACCACGCAAGCCACGCAACCTCGCACGCGAGGACGACGACAAGGAAAACGTGTCGCCAAAGAAGAACGCAGTTGATCTGCGCTTCATTCAGCAGGAGCTGGCAGCAGAGAGACGTGCTCGCGAGCGTGCCGAGGAGCAGATCGACTTCATGAAGATGGAGTGCCAGTTCCAGTGCTGCTCTTGCCGCATCGCTGAGAACAGGGGAAAGCATTACGTACACGATGACTCGCTCGAAGCCGAGATGCAGCGCATCAAGGTCTCGCTACCCATCTCTACGCCCCCAGCCAGCAACCACGGAGACGATGTCATGGAAGGTGTAGTGATCAAGCAAGAGTCTGTGGAGAACGAGCGTCCCATCACACCGCCTGAGGATACTGTAGTCAAGACAGAGTCCGAGGAGCCCGAGACCGTTGTTGCCTTCTCTCCAGACACAGGAACCTTCCGCTCTGTGCCATCACCTATGAAGTCTCGTCCGTCAGCAGACATCGTCACACATGCAGAGCCATCACCTGTAGTCGAGATGACCGATGCACCAGCGCCCGACGCGGTCGCTCCTGCCAACATATCTTTGCCACAGTCCCGCCCTGCATCGAGAGTCGACTTTGTTCTTCCTACTCGCAGGGAGAGCAAGGCTGTAGACATCAGCATCCACGAAGACGCCGTCGACGACGACAGCGAGGACGAGGACATGTCACCACCGACGCCCGACAGGGAGCCTACTGGGCCTACGACGCCGTATCTCACTCGCACTATTACCACAACAACTACCATCCCCCTCCATTTTTCCCCTGCCACTCCAGCGTTCAAGGCTGGCCGTGGGCCTATGACTCCTTCGACTGTAGCCCACGCTGCAGCCAATGCACAGACCCCTGTTCTGGGTGAACTGTCACTCAACAAGCTAGGCATCGACCGGGAAGCCGCACTCGCAGCGATCCGTGAGCGCAGAGGACGTGCTAGAAGCATGGCCGCTGGTCACGGAACGCCGATGAAGCAGATGGTCGAAGGGGTAAAAGATCGCAGAGACATTAGTGCGCCTGTGACTCGGGTACGAAGTGTATCACGGATACGAAGATGAGCGATCGGAGATGGACGTTGTGGAGGTGGCTGGTGATTGCCGTGCTGACTAGGGTGCAGCGAGAGTCGTGATACCATTGATTTCCTGTTGCGACTTTACCTTGCGCTTAGCGGCATTGCATGGCGTTGGAGGCTATTGCTGCATTTGAACTTTCCCGGCGTTGTCTGTCTGCATAGATGTTTTGCACAAGCAACGACTGCGTTATATACCACAGTTTTGCTTCTTGCTAGTTCTTACGATATTGTAATTGAGTATTGACATGTTCAACTTTGTCTGGTAGTCTTTGCTCAAGTTGCTGTCGATGTGAATGGGTGTTCGTGCTTGTAACCACCGTATTTTATTGAACACGAACTCAGATCTATAAAAGATGCATCCATTGGTTGGTAATGGACCATTTTCTTCGCGTGGTGTTCAAGAGACGAGATGGGCGGGCCCTGGCGTGCACTCTTCCGCCAAGCCCCGCTAGCGCACGATTGGCGGTTCAAGCGAACGTCGAAATTGATCGCACTCGAACACCTGGATTATCTCTTGCGACAGCGACTACGAACTTCGACGCCCAACCCTCTTTCTCCCTTCCATACCGACAACCGCCACCATGTCTGACAACGGAGAAATCGAGGTCGAGAACCCCACCGGCATTGCCATCCTCCCCAAGGATGTCACCGACGAGCAGGGCAGCGTAAAGCTGTTCAATAAGGCAGGCTTATTACAACTTCCGCCCACGCGCACAATACTGACTTTTTGCAGTGGTCCTACGAGGAGGTCGAGGTCCGCGACATCTCATTGACGTACGTTTCCCCCACGATATCGCGCCGCACACCCGTATAAAAGGACAATGGTGGCATTGGATACTTTGTATTGCGCTGCGAGACCTTCGGCTAACTGAAGCCGCAGCGACTACATCCAGATCCGCTCGCCTGTCTACATCTCACACTCCGCCGGCCGATATGCCGTCAAGCGGTTCAGGAAGGCCCAGTGCCCCATCATTGAGCGTCTCACCAACTCGCTCATGATGAACGGCCGTAACAACGGAAAGAAGCTCATGGCTGTGCGCATCGTCGCTCACGCTTTCGAGATCGTACGTCTACACTCCGCCAGGTTTCGGATTCGCGAAAATGGCATAAAATGCGCGTCGGGAGACGGCTGACATTTGCAGATCCACATCATGACCGACCAGAACCCCATCCAGGTCGCCGTCGATGCCATCGTCAACTGCGGTCCCCGTGAAGACTCCACCCGTATCGGTTCTGCCGGTACCGTCCGTCGTCAGGCCGTCGATGTCTCTCCCCTCCGCCGTGTCAACCAGGGTATCTCCCTCCTCACCATCGGTGCCCGTGAGGCCTCTTTCCGCAACGTCAAGAGCATTGCCGAGTGCCTCGCTGAGGAGCTGATCAACGCTGCCAAGGGTAGCAGCAACTCGTACGCCATCAAGAAGAAGGATGAGCTCGAGCGTGTCGCCAAGTCCAACCGATAAAGGCGTGCGTTCTGTGTATGGGTGTGCATGGTGTCTCTGGGAGGAGTTCTTTCGAATGGCTGTTCTGGTCGTTTTTTGATCGGACAGAATGAGGGATCTTATGCATGGCATGGCTTTCCTAGGCGATTAAGACCTCTTTCATGGTTGCATGACAAAAATGGACAATACGATACCACGTTCAGATGAGCAGTTGCTGCGTGCGAGGTGATGTTGACGGCCACCGACAGGCGAGAGGAGGCCGGACCCGCTGTTGGAAGGCATCGTGTAGCTGTGAAATGCCAACTCATGTATAACAAACACAATGGCGGAAGTCGTGTAGACCTTCGATGAAATCCATTACATCTTCATTCATCTATGGGTATCTCATCTCTGCACTTTCTATGTACATGTCTATGCTGCCACCCGCCCTAGCACAGCCTTCTCTAAAATGGCTCCAAACTCTTCGAAGCCGACTTTACCACTGTTCTTCTCTCCAAGTTGCTCAGCTTCAGCATAAGCCGTGGCCATGACCTCCTCATCGATCCTTACAAGCCAGTCGTGACCTGTGATCATGATGTGACCCCCCTCATTTTGTAGTTGCTGCATAAGCCCACTTGCGCGAATCAATCTCTCGACCCAAACCCTGTCTTTGCCCTCCGCGTACGCTGCGTCGACCAAATCCACGGCACCCCTCTCCTTCATTGTATTCCTTACAAAGGCGACACACCTCTCCCGTCGTGCGGCTTCCATCTCAGCCTCCCTTTTCTCTTCTGCCTTCCTCTCCTCCCGCTCCTGTCTTGCGCGCTCACGAATCTCTTCTTCGACAGCCGCTCGCCGAGCTTTTTCCGCTGCTGCAGTCGCCTCGCGCTCTTCACGGCCTTCTGCCTCTTGTAGACGGCGCATCTCGGCTTCTGAGCGCAGCCATTCGTTGTACGCGCGTTGTTGGTCTTTGCGAGCGAGCGATTTGGCTTTCTTGGTGCCGACTACGCGTTGGGTTGGTGGGGGACGGTTCGCGTTTTGTGGTGGGGGGTTCGCGGGGCCGGGTGCGAAGGCATCGTCGGGTAGCTGGGCTTCTTGTGCTTGAGTATTTGGCTGGCGATGTTGTGGCTGAGGGACGTCTCCGAACAGGGCTTGGAGCTGGTCTTGGTGCTGTGGTGGTGTAGGTGCCCGTGGCGGTCGTGCGGCTTCTACGCCATCGTCTTGGAGGACCAACCGCTCGTCTAATGGTGCTTGTTCTCCTTCATCTCTCTGTCCGCCTGCTGGGTTCCTTATCCCTTGTTCAACGGGGCGATTTGTGTCCTCATCGTTCTCTCTCTGATTTGTGCCCGCCTCTGCTGCTTGTCTTTGCGCATTGTACCATTCGCCGATTTGTGGGGCGAAATATAATGTTCCGCAAAGCACGGCTGTGTGTAGAAGATCTTGCGACAGAGGTGTGCCAGAGCGCGTAAATGGCAGTAGAAGATTCAGGATCGTAAACGGAAGAGATAATATGGCTCCCATCGTGACGTTCGTGATCGTATAGTCGATGCTCAGGTTTACGCGTTGACGGAGGGTGCGAATTGATAAATCGAAGTGGGGTTTTCGCGCGAAGGCCGGCTGGTAGCGATTGGAAGCCGCTAGCGGTCCATTTAATTGACGAGTGCTATTTGAGGTATACGAAGGGATTGCTGCTTGAGTAATAACAGTGGTCGTCGTGGCGCTAGAGATGTGCCTCGGGTGAAAGACAATGTTAAGTCAAGTTGATGATGCAACTGGAAAGCCCGCCGTAGGGCTGAGCGCTAGTGCCGCGTTGGTGCTAGCTTATATCTTGAGCGATCCATGGATCATTCACATGCAACGAAGTGCTCCTGTCGTCAGCACGGCACGAGTCTTACAGACGTCTGCGCAATGACACTTTGATTGCGCGCTTTCATCGTATTTTCTACCCGTTTGGTACAGCATAGTCGCTCTGACCATACCATTGACCGGAGGCCTGAACCCGAATCTATCAAACCTCGCATTAGTTTGGAAAGCACCAAGGTACGAGATAAACAATGCAGCAGATAATGGTTTAATGGGTGAGAGCCCCAGTCAAAACTTGGGCATTGGATAGAGGGCGCGTCTCCAATGATATCTGACCTTTTCTTGGAGGGTGCGCCTTACGGCCGATAGCAAAAGACTCGGAGCCTTATTCGCCCTCCTCTCCACATTGTCAAGAGAGGGTAACCAATCGACGTTTTCAACCCCAGCCATGAGCTTTCCCAATCCTTCAGGTCCTCCGGGGGCACGGCTGCTGTGTAACATTGCTACGGGGAATGGACTGCGATACCACCACTTGACGATACGTGCGGAAGGCATGTCCCGATTGTCCGCAGGTCTGGCCGTCCAACATGTGTACGATGCAGGGATCCGAATCGCTTTTATATCTCTGGACAGGCCCGATTTATGATTACTATACTCTTGTAGCTTTGGCTTCATCCACCAAGGCTTCAATCCACCCGACTCATCATACTCTTCTGTCGACGCTTGTCTGACTCGTACCATTGCCACTCTCCAAGCTATACGATTGGCCCATCTCTACCTCACGCGACGTACATCTCTAGCCTACAGCATATTGAGGCACCTTGCTGCGGGGTCACCACATATTACGCGCCGTATAATTGGTCAACTGAACGTCAATATGGTCGTCGCAACAACAGATGTCTGGCCCAACACGGCGGGCTTCGATACGGATTACGAAGAACATGAGCCTGTGGAGCTCATCGTCAAGGGCACGATCCCACGGCATGCTGCAGGTGTATTGTATCGGACGGGTCCGCTCGGCTACAAGGCGAAGACAAACGATGGCAAGATCTGGGCAGCAAGACATTGGTTTGATGGATTCTCATGTGTCCATCGTTTCCAGATTGATTTTCCCGACGCGGATGGCCCAGCGAAGGTTACATACCGTTCGCGACGCACAGTGGATGAGTACCTTGAGATTGTTCGTACGACCGGAAAATTGGACAGTACCACGTTTGCTGCAAAGCGTGATCCATGCGAGAGCTTCTTTTGGAAGGTAAGTCCTGACCGTACGAGATGCACGTGAGACATACACTGATTCCGTACGTCCACCTCTACAGGTCATGAGCATGTTCCAGGCATCACAGAATGAGCGCAATGTGGGTGTCACGCTCTCCATAAATATGGCTGGAAGTGACAAGCTTACCAAAGGCGCGAAACCGACGACCAACGGTCACACCAGTGGCGTTGAGACTCTGCATGCCCGAACAGATTCTAGTGCCATTAAGGAGATCGACCCGGAGACGTTGGAGCCGCGCGGTTATGCACGTCAGGAATTCCTTCACCCGGAGTTGAAAGGGCCTTTCTCTGCCGCTCACGCCAAGTCTGACCCCCAGACTGGTGACATGTACAACTTCAATCTCGACTTTGGATACAAGGGTACCTACCGCATCTTCCGTGTCTCGGCAGCGTCCGGCGAGACAGATATACTCGCTACTTTCCATGGCACGCCTGCATACATTCACTCGCTGTTCTTAACTGAGAACTACGTCATCCTTTGTGTTTGGAACAGTCACATCACATGGGGCGGCGTTTCGCTGATGTACCACAAGAACGTCGTCGACTCTATCGCACCCTTCGACCCCAACTCTAAAGCAACATGGTACGTTGTCGACCGCCGCGAAGGCAAGGGGCTTGTAGCAACGTACGAAAGCATGCCTTTCTTCTGCTTCCACAGTATCAACGCCTGGGAAGAGCCCTCGGCCTCTGATCCTAGCAAGACCGACATCATCACCGAGCTCAGCATGTTTGAGAACCTAGACATTGTCAAGCGCTTCTACTACGACAACATCATCTCTTCCATCGACACGCCTGACTATGAGGGTGAGAAGCGCAGGCCATGTCTTCCGATGCAGGCGCAATTCCGCCTCCCAAGTGTTAACGCTGGTGTTCCTACTACGATGCCCGCTGAGCTTCTCTTCCAGGCCGACAAGTTCAAGTCGATGGAGTTGCCCACGCTCAACCCCGCATACCTGACTAAGCGCCATCGCTACACGTATGGATGTGCCGACCGTCTCCGTTCTTCATTCTTCGACGGCCTCGTCAAGTTCGACAACAAGACTCAGGAAGCCATCTACTGGGAAGTGGACGGCCACACACCTGGCGAAGCGATCTTCATCGCTACCCCCGAAGGTGTGGAGGAAGATGATGGCGTGTTGTTGAGTGTGGTCTTGGACGGATATGCGGAGAAGAGCTACCTGCTCGTGCTCAACGCGAAGGACTTGACGGAGATGGGAAGAGCTGAGATGGCGGGGCCGATGAGCTTTGGGTTCCATGGGACGTTTAAGGAGACGTACAAGACATATCGAGGAGATGTATAAGTGAGAGTGGTAGCACTCAGTAGTGAATGCCTCACTGTCGCTTTGACGCTCAAAACTTCGCAATGTTGTATTTCAGTCTCTATTTGTTGCATTGCCGAATTGCACCAATGGCTACATACGAACGATGTACACTGATTACAGGTCATCTATTCAATTACCCATGACATCCATTCTTTCGGTTGGAAGACTTCGCAACAGATCCGGTACATACTCTAGGAAACAGATATCGATCACCATCTTATCAGAATGTATTTACTGTAATTCGTTCATACCCTCCTCTCTTTGTATCCGAGCTTGAATACCCGCGATGAACCTTGCTCTATTTTCCACCAATATTCGCACGCTTTCGACGCTTCCGATGCGCGGTAGTCGGTCAGCAGTTTGTGGTCGCAAAGTCGGATTGAAGATGAGCATCCTGCGACACATGGGACAGTTGCCATGAAGAAAACGACTCGTTTGATCTTGAAGCCACTTTACAAGACACCTCTCATGAAAAACGTGTTGACAAACGCCAAGCTGAATGGTTGATGTTGGCGATATAGCGCGGATGTTGTTTTCGGGGTCGGGAGTCGCCGGGGTCGCATCCTGTAGCTCGAAATCAGCTGTTGTGTCGTTGTAGCAGATGACGCATACGGTTTCGTGTTCTTGGAAGTAGTTGTCTTGGAGGATGATGTATGGAAATCGTCCAAACATGTGGGTCTCGGTTCGAGAAGTAGACATTGTGATATATTGGGTGGCCGGCGGATGGCGAAAATTGTGACGATGCGACGCTATCAAGAAATGTGTTGTGTACAGATGCGGCTTGTGCTATATATAATATAGCATCTCGTCCTTTGAGCAAAGTATCAGGAAATATAACCATGGTGTCGCCTACTCAACTTTGGTTCACTGCGCGCACGTGCCTCCATCTTGCGAAGTCATCAAGAACCGAGGTAGCTATAAGTGTTGGACTTTACTTCTAACTCTATTACATCTGGTACGTTGCAGAAGATCAATCCCCGTCCAGGGAAGATGGTAGTGCGCAACCAAATTCTGGAACTTCACGACTAATGACCGAGCGTGAGATCCAACTTCACACACATAGTAAGCAAGGTTTGGCGGCTATACGTTTTTCTAGACTCGTGCCATGGGAGGGCCCTTGATGGCGTGTGCGATTCCGTATTTTGGTTGCCATCTACTTTATACACTAGTACTGCCATGACTCAGAGCGACAAGCCACTTACGACTCCCGCAATACATCACTATTCCCCACGCACAAGGTACTACTCAAATGAGCGAGATCGCAGTCATCACACTCACGTTGACTAAGAAAAAAGCTAAACATACCTGCAGCCTACATTAACATAGAAGCATACAAAATAGATAATCTATCGTTAACGTAGGCTCTAGACCTGTTTAGATTTTTCCCTGTATAAGGTGCACTTAAAGAGATGTTGCGTAGACGGAAGCTGACACAGGGTCGATCTGGCCAGAAATGTCAATAGGAAGAAGCGCAGCGGCAATTGGACGGGAAAACACGTTTGGAAGCCACGCAATCGCGGCTTGAAAAGCGTGCCTTTCAATGTGCAACGTTCGAAGGAACGGGAAAGAAAGAGAGCCGAGCTAGTTCCATCAACCTTGTCAGTGGCCGAAACGCGAACAGGGCTTATCTAGGTACTCGAAAGTGATCGAGTTGTGCTAGTGAACTAGTAACACTACAGCCTCTGTTTAAATACGATGGAAGCCGAGGCCAGCGCCTAAACTGTACATCTATTATATGTGACCTTGCTCTTGTGATCAACCAGATTCTTCTATTTGGTTTCTTGAGTTGCTGCGATTAGAAACTTGGTACTCATGGCCTTTCTTGTGTGTGACTCATGCTTGGACGGTCCGGCGCAAGTGAATTGGGGGAAGAAGGAAACCGTCGTAGCCGTGCTTCTCACGATGGATCTGCTAACCCAAACCTGGCACCTGTTTATGGACCTTCTTTCTACTCAACCACTAGCCACGATCACTAAAGCTTTACCCTCAACTCAAATTCCTCATACACCACCCCCTTCGCTCACCTCAACCTTGAGGCTGAGCAGTATGTCCAACGACATTGCCATCGATGCGCGCCTTAGCGCTTTTTTCGATGAGAGTGTAGACAACCTCCAGGATGACCACTACGTTGAGCATGACGATGTATGCGATATTTGCAGGGCTGATCATACGGCTGATCCATCGGAATCCATTGAGCACGCATCCTCCATCACGCGCACTGGTGTAGTCCAGACGAAGACCTGTCCCTTGCCTCACATTTTCCACAAGCTCTGCTTATACGCCTGGATGCACGCAAAGCTGCGCAGAAACGCAAATGCAACCTGCCCGATGTGTCGCACCACGCTCATCGTTTCTAGTCCCGGTCCATGGAGGGAGTTGTTATTGGAAGAATCAGAATCACTCGCTAGACAAATCAACGAACTGTTTGAGATGTTGGCAATTCTTAGAGAACAAAACGAGGCAGAAATGATTCAAATAAACGAAGCCAGGACAGCTCTGAATAGATTCAGCGCAGGAAGGGATGAGACCGAATGACCGGTTTGCGATGCGGAGCGTTATTGCGGACAACACCGCGCATGCGCAGCAAATTAAAGTCCACTATCTAATGGCTTTGTCAATATCAGCAGCGCTGGCAGCTATTGAGACCCTGCGCTGAACGTGCCTGTTCAAGTGGTCGCGGGTCGTCGCCAGACAGTTTTCTGACCATAGGTCTTTGTCGCAGTCCTGTCTTGGATTCTGGTACAAGAAGGCAAAACTTACAAGACTAGAAAATATCATGCCATTCCCACTTGGTCATGTTGTCTTGACAAGCTTGTGATCGTCCGGTGTGCTTGGCGGATTCTCATGTCTCGTACATTCCGAAGTGTCCCGACTTCAGCCTCGCCGACCGCCTCCGAAAGTCCGAGTTGTACCCGATTCGCCACATATGCAATGCTTTACTCAGGCTAAATCATGAAAACATGCTTCTTGACCAATGATCGTAATTACAGTCTTGAAAGTGCAAGAGTGCAGTGGGTCCTCCTTATCAAGGTATGCATCTTTCGGCATGAGGTTTTTCGGCGATGGCTCGGCGGAACAATTGTTGGGAGCGATGCGTTTCGACTTTGCGATAGGAGGAGTATATAGTGAGGCGACAGACCGACAGCTCGAGGGAGGGTATCTGTCAAAGCAACCTTGGAATCGAACGTTAGCAATCATTCTCTCTCTCGTTCCGAACCTACAAGTCTCCAATTCCTTCGAACATCCAATCTCACACTCAATCGCAATACCCTCAACATGGTGGCGCAAACATCAAAGTCATCGAGCCGCAACTCTTCCGTGACGGCGCCAGTTGAATGCTCATCCTCAACGAGCATGCATCATGCACTTGCGACTTCTTCGTCTCTGAAGTCGATGCTCAAGAAGCCCTTCCAGGGCTGGTCCAAGGATCTCCTTCGCGCAAGGGATGACGACGACGATGATTACAACTTTTCGAGTGGTATGCGTCGTGGAGCTCAATACTACCAGAACGACGCCTGAGATGTCCGAGAATACTACGATCCGCGACTGATGGAGGATGAGGCCGATGCCACACTACGGTCTCCCAAACGACCTCGAGCCCAATACCTATGCGCGTCGACCGAGTATTGATATCGAAGGGCATGTGAAGACAGTGGTATATGGTGTCAGGGCGGTAGTGACTCGGTGTTTCGGTGGGCTGGAAGAGCCTGCCTCACCCGGCGGGTATGGCTGAGACGGTTGTGTGGCAGCCCTGGCGTTTGTGCTGCGTTGTATTACTTTTGCGAGCGCGATACCCTTGATTCTTCCCGTAATTTACACAGTTTGTAATGCACACTTAGTTCCACAATGCGCGTTATCGTACGAGAGGTTGGATGTGTTGTGTGACGATACACGCGACTAGAAAGCTCGTGCAGACGCTTGCCCACCATTCTGACGATCCTAAGCCTGTGTTATGTCAGCAGCGCTTGACGCATTCGCCTCTCCTACTTCATCCCAGAACTCCACCTCGCAAAATCTCTCCCAAATCGCGCATTTTCGAAATTGCGGCCTTCCCGAACAACTAGAGCCTGCATAGGGTTGGCATATCTGCCCTCGCTTGCGGTCTCGGTAAAGTCACTACCCAACGGACTGGCTCAGAGAGCGCCGCACCGAAACATGCATGGGCCATGCTGCAAGCCACAAACTCTCCCGTCTGTCAAGCCTAGCTCATGCACGAATCATCACCATTGCATCGAGGTCACACGCGTGAAGACGAAGTATCTTTGTACATGGCAAGCATTGAACAGTGGACCAGCTTGCTGACTGAGTACGAGAATTTGACGGCTCGAACTTATGGCTTCGCGTGCGCATCACCAAGCAACATTGACGTCACTCCACAGCATACTCGGCTTGACTCGACGAATATTGCGGAGGATTTGCGCGCAATTTCTTCCAGGCAACAGTCGCACGAATAGACGCAGCTAGACCATAACAGATGCCGGTGTGCCTAGAAAGGCGGCTTGGTGGTCTTTAGGGGGCCTGCGCCGCCCGGTTAGGCGTGCCGCATCATGCGCTGTCAGTTAAGCGATCAGCCTCCGAATCTCCCCAATAAGTAGACTAGATATCCCATACTCGACGAACCTTTTCTTCATCGCCAAGCATCACTCGTTACTGCCTGTCGTTCGTTGCCAATCTTTTTCAAGACTCTAATCTAATACTTGTTACTATACCCCACATTGCTCGTCTCAATCAACACCGCAAGATGTCTAAGATCCTCTCCGTGGCGCTTTTCGCCTCTTACGCTGCGGCTCAAACGACCGCTCAGGTCTGGATGCCCGGTCTAGGCGATATGGGCATTTCGTACGAGGGTTCTGTGGTCAGCGTTGACAACGACCGCACTATCATGTCTGTGGCTGTGCAGGGTATTACCCTCGACGACTCATTGGTGCGTACCAACGAGTTGAAATCATCGATAACATTCACTGATCTGTTGCGACTAGGCCGATGTCCCTTCGACCATCACTGTCGGAGGCAACACCTACTATGAATATGACGCCTCCAATGACCACTACGGCGTGACGGTGACCGTCTCCGGCGCATGCTCGCGCCAGAACACCGACGAAGCGGAGGCAACCTGCACCCAAACTACCATTGGCCTCGAATCCGAAATGAGCTCTCTATGCGCTGACCCAGAATACGCTTCCTCCCTCTGCCCGGACGGTGTGGATGCCGCTCTCTCTTTCAGTACAGTGTTCCCCGAAGGCTACTTCGACCTGTTCGCCGTCGTCATCACCGAGGGCGGTGACTCCCTTCCCAGTGCCACAGCGGCCGCATCAGTATCGGCCGGCAGCGCTTCCGTAACAGCGTCCCGTTCTACTGTCACATCCGCAGCTTCTGGATCTTCCACTGCTACCGGCTCCGACTCCGACGCAGCGGCAAGCACTGGCTCGGAATCTGCTGCTAGCTCTGGAGCTTCTGCCACCTCCAGCGGTCCTGAAGAAGTAGCCACTGGTGCTGCCCACATAGTCCAAGTCCCAGCTCTGGCTGGTCTTGGTGCCGCAGTTGCCGCTTTCTTTTTGTAAAAGTTTAGTAACGAGATAGTCGCTTTCACCTGCGCATTTCGAACGAGTTCTGGCTTAGCGAATACCCTTTATGCATCTACGCATCGTCACTCAATACCTACGCTTATAATATCATCCTGATTCGTCTATTCACTTGTCGTATTGTTATCATGCCAAAGTCCTCTAAGAATTTGTCTCTGGTCTCTTCTCCAAGCATACCATTCTCTCTCCTTTCTTACCAAAGCAGCTCCTTCCTTCATCATCCGTCATGACTTTCCCACAGTACACATGTCCCTCACAGTCTTCCCTTTTGCATCGCCACCTTGCCACGTCCCCACCCTTCTCGAGAAAGTAGCAACCTTCTTTACATTCATACTTTTTTTCAACATGCGCACACCTCATATCGCATGGAAACCATGCGCTTCGTATAATGACTGTCTTGGTGTCTAGAACATCGATGTCTTTGAGTTCGAAAAGATCAAAGTTGGGATTGGTATTCGATGCAGGTATTTTGTGCCCGGCAGCCACAAGATCTGTGTTTGCAGATGGTTTGTTGCTGAATATGCTGGGCAACCAGCGCGGCGGTGGTCTGGGTGGAATCAGGACTGTCAACGTGTATTTTGTGGTGTTCGGCTCCGTCTCGCCTAGAGGATCAAAGTAAGCCGACATTTCCGACTTCGGGCGTGGTTACCTGACTACAAGAGTATGTTAACAGTCAAAATGTCCTGGAAGATTTGCGCGAGACAAGGTGGCGCAGTATCAGCAGACCGGGTACGAAGATGATAAGGAAGAAGCGGCTGTGTTAATGTGTACGGTTAGGGAACAAAGAGTTGATGGTGTCAGTGTTCGCATGTGACGCACGGTGTGAAGAGGGCTATGGGCGACAAACGAGTGCGTTGTGTGAGACAATGGCAAATGCTTGGTTGCGTGTTTGGGCATGCGCTAACACTGCCGTGAATGTACTCCTTCCGAATTCACGACCGCGTCAACCTAGGAAAAGCGGAACACCCTGAAGCCTACATCGAGGTTAGGCCATCCGTCTTGCACGTTTTCATCCTCACGTAGTCTGTAAAGCTGTCCATTCCGTTTCTTGTATGAGGTGCAACCATTGGCGATACTGAGTCGTAGAAGAGTGCTGGCATGAACGACCGACAAGCCTACCCCAACTAAAACGAGTTCGCCTTCTTCAACCGATCACTCTCCCTTTCTTCCCTCACATGCTCATCATAGCCCTCAATACAGCTCAGCCTTTCCGTAGGACTCAAATAAACCATGCCACCATCCTTGCACCAACCCTCCCAAATCTTAGGCCGCCCCTTCTTCTCCCTGCGTACAGTTTCTCCTCCAATTTCCACCTCTTCGTTCTCCATGATGCTGCCCGCTGCCCACTCAATAACGTAGTGCTCCTTCAGGTACTCTGCTTTGCATTCGCGTCCCGAGGCTAGGCAGCTGCAGCGGATGCTTTTGGGGATTGCATCGCAGTCGACATCGAACGTGATGGTTTCGTTGATGCCAATCAGATCGGCGTGTGAGAAGCTGGAGTCGGAGAAGTATTGTTGTGACGTTGCGGGCGCGACGAGTGCGGTGATGCGGAATGTTGGCTTCTCTGGTGCTGGGGAGAAGTAGGCCATGAGCTTGCTGAAGATGCCTGACATGGTGGACGGTATGTGGGTGTGGGCGCGGATGTGGTTTGGATGCGCTTGTGATTTAGACGTAACTTTTGGGATTTCGTTTGAGAGTAGGCTTGGTATTCGGGAATGAGGTTATTGAAAGGAAGCAATGACCGGAGACGTGGTCTTTTATTGAAAAATATCTCATGTGTTGACTCTAATGCACAACCATGGTTCTCATGTTCTGGCGAAGACCCTTAACAGCGAGCCACTCACGGCACTCGTAATGCTTCATCGTACCAAGCCCGAAAATCAAACGCAGAAAATATCATTGCAGGAGATGCGACCAAGGTTGGTGCGCCGCTGCGAGTCGAATATTACTGATGCGCTGGAAGAGCGGAGACCGACGTCTCGAGATCCAGCACAGGAGTCGTGGGCCGCGCAATACGCTGCAATTCGGCGACGCTTCGCGAGATACCCATCGGTACACCACGTACAATTTTGTTGGCCGGGCTACTAAACCACGCAGCGTGTGTAGTTGTCGCGTATGCCGGAACCTGTTCAACTTCAGATTTTTCAGGTTTAGCAGCAGGAGGCTGGCGGGAGGATGGGACGGGAGTCGACAAAAGATCGTCTCCACCACCGAAGAGCGAGTTGAATATTATGCTCGGGCCTAGCGACTTGAAAGTGCTTCTCGTGCGGCGCATGGAAGACGGGTTCATCGGCCCCAATGTGGTATGCTTGTTGTCGCCTAGGCGGTCTATTGGGGGTTTCGAGAGCTTTCGCTTGTCTGAATTCTCTGCGGCGTGTTCCGTACCGTTTTCGATCTCTGAGGTAGCAGCTTCGGGCTCATGTGGACGCGACTCATGTTCCGAAACTGCGGGTATATCGCTCGCGCAACCAGAGGATGAAGGGCAGGCGGTACTGCAAGGAGCGCTTTTGGAAACAATGCATCGAGAGCTCGATACTGCAGAGACTTTCGGTAGTTCTACACTCATCGAAGGGGTCGTGGCCATCGTAGACGATTCGGGGAACAGGCCATCACGACTTGAGAGTTCAGAGCATGCTGTCGACGATCTTCCGCTCTCAGACGATTCTTTTGGTTCTTCTGTATCGAAGGAGGGTTCGAGGGTAGGCGGTGTATTGGATGGCAAGTGTCGCTTCTGCTTCAGAGCAGTGTTTGACCGCTTCGGCCGAGTCTTTGTTGCGAAGACATGAGACTTTTTCACCCTGCGTGGCATTTTGAGAACGGGGTCGCGGCCCAGCCGAGAACTCTAGAAATGACGTAAGCGGAGTGAGATTTCGGTCGGTCCAACTAAGGTCGAGGTTGAGCTCGGACGCCGGGTAGTTGGTTTAATGGCTGGAGTAAATTGTCAAGGAAATGAACTGACACCCGCTCAGTTAGACGGGTGCGCGAAGGCTTCTTTGAGTTTCCACGAACAGTGTGTGAAAGCGATTGGGGTTTTACGATTTGGGTCGCTGCCGAGTGAACATCCATCGACCAGGCTGGATTGCGATAGTTGCGCGTCTTGAGTTAGAGCCTGTGGCGAAGCTTCCTGTATTGATTGTGGGAGTGAATTGTTGTAGGCTTGACATTCTGGATCAAATTTTGTGCTGTAGTGTGGGCAAATGTTGGTGACAAAGACATGGACGTTTGCTGCGCAGTCGTAGATGTCTCGTTGTTCAAACACTAGTCCGATTGCGGCTAGCATCTGGTTCGTACGACCGCAGACTGCAGCTGGAGTTGCTGCCACCCGCTGTCAGACATGGATACCATGCAAGCCAGGATCGATTCATCCGGAAGCTAGTACCCCACCTTTGTAAGCGTGTCATCGCCGTTTCTCGATCGCTTTTCGCGTTGAAACTTACTCTCAAATCTGCAATCATGGATCGGGAGCACGCCGGTGAGATGACCTTTGAGGTCGACGCGGGCCACGATGAGTCGAATGCGATCAGTGTGACAAGCAGTCGGGAAAGGAAGCTACTGATGAAAGTCGACCTGTGCGTCCTGCCTACCGTCATTGTACTGTATCTCTTGTGTTTCATCGATCGAACGAACATCGGTAAGGCCATTTTGCGCACGGCTTGTTTATGCCCACGGACTGATCGCAACAGGCAACGCCCGTATAGCTGGCATGGAGGAAGATCTCAAGCTTGAGGGATATGACTACAACGTCGTATTATCGGCGTTTTACGTGTCATACATAGTCTTCGAGATGCCAGCAACGCTCTGCTGCAAACTGATCGGTGCGCACGATGACTAGAGCGCTTTGTCCAATTCTGATATAGCAGTAGGCCCTGGATGGTTTCTGCCGATGACTTCGTTTGGCTTTGGTGCCATGTCTATCGCGACAGCCTTCGTACGAACCCGCGCTCAAGCGTGTGCTGTTCGATTCCTGCTTGGGATCTTCGAGGCTGGCGTAATGCCTGGATGCGTTTACTACCTCTCACGATGGTACAAAAGGTCGGAATTGACCTTTCGTCTTGGGCTGTGGTTGTCCATGGCCCCTCTCGCGGGAGCTTTCGGTGGCATGATCGCTTCGGCTATCCTGAACTTGAGCTCCGTCGGTTTCTTCGATGGTTGGCAAATGTAAGCAAACAGCCTGTATGCTGCAAGTCTCTGAATAACAGTTGAAAGGATCTTTGCGATCGAAGGCATCGTCACCATGTGCCTTTCTGTCGTGGCCTTTTTCACACTGACTGACCGCCCGGACACTGCACGCTGGATGACCGAAGATGAGATACGGATGATAGTTGGCAGGATAAAATCCGAGCGTCTCAACCAGACCGAACTGCTCGACAAGATCGATACCCTGAAGCTTCGACGCGGCTTCTCCAACCCAATCACGCTTGCGATCTCGTTCATCTTCCTGCTTGACAGCATAACTGTCATAGCCATTTCGTTCTTCTTGCCGACGATCGTTCGTACCATTTACCCAGCTCGCACCGTCGTCCAACAGCAGCTCTTAACAGTGCCGCCGTACGTTCTGGGTGTGGTCTGCACTATTCTGATCACGACAGTAAGCTGGCAAATGAACTCCCGACAGACGCTCATTGCATTCACGGGCCCTTTTGTAATTGCCGGGTATGCGATGTTCCTTGCGACGATGAACGCAAGTGTTCGATATGCGGCTATCTTCCTTTGCGCATCGACATGCTTCTCGTTGGCTGCCATGACGAACGCACAAGTCAGCGCAAACGTGCTTTCCGACTCTGCACGCAGCATCGCCATTGGAACCAACGTCTTCTTTGGATACGTTGGCGCCCTGATCGCCAGTTGGACTTATCTACCTGGCGACTCTCCCCGTTATGCCATTGGAAATGGGATCAACTTGGGTTGCGCAGTGACATGGACCGTCGTGGCGATTTTCACTAAGCTCTGGATGACCCGCGACAACAGGAAGAGGGACAGGAGGCAGTTAGAAGCTCATACAGAGCTCGCATCATTATCAGATGACGAGATCGCGAACCTTGAGTGGAAGCACCCTGCATGGCGATGGAAGCCGTGACTGACGCCACATTCTCCTCAGAGGCCCCAGAGACATTGCGGCGTTTGTGGAAGAAACCCACATGGCTCTTCACGTTTAATCCTGCCACCGAGAGTAGAATGGCCGACCAGGTTCGCAGTGCATGCGACCAGATTTCCCTTCACGACAAAGTTCTCTTCTGAAGTCGGAAGCTGTTTCCAGTGTCTTCCTATGAGTTAGCTACTTGTTTTCAATCTCAAATTCACACGACAGAGGCGTGAAGTCGCAAACTTACATGCCTTTGTTCCTTCACAATCGCTCGTTCACTGCAAACAGATTCACCCACCTGATGCATTTCCACGAACATGTCTATCGGCTGCAAGCTCTGAGTTGCCAGCTGCTCGACTCAGTCTCTACCAACTTGCAGCCCTCGTTCAAGCAGGCATGGACAACTTCCTCAACACGCAACTGCATCCCGCAGACACTTGCAACATCTGCACCGAGCACTTCAGCGCGACCCATCAGCCTGCGGCGCTGCCTTGCAAGCATATCTTCGGTCATGAGTGCATCAGGAAGTGGCTGAAGGAGGGTAGGGGAAACTCAAATGCTTGTCCAACTTGCCGTTACGTCGTGGTCCCCAAACCAAACCCACGCGCAACCTTCGATGTTGCCTCAATCTGGAAAGCAATATGCGACCAGCCGCCCGAACGCCTCCATGAATTCATGATGAAGATATGGTCTGGCCTGGAGATACTTTGGCAGCGAGAGCCCACCGGTGCCTTCGCAGTAACCTCCATTCTCGACCAAGCCATCATCCCCGCCCTTATCAACACTGCACATCGCACCAATGCGCCCGACGATCGGCGGCCGGACTCTCTTTTGGATTGCTACAATCTCGTGGCCGCATCTTGGGACTCTTTGGGTCGCCCCAATGTAGCGACTGGTCTTGCGATCCCGTTGGTTCGTCTCGCACGTTTGATGGCCAGCGCAGGTGCTGTGCTACCAAAATGGCTGACCAAGAACCCACGCGCAAACAGATTAGTCTGGCGCGCAAATGCCTGTCTACCTATCGGCGAAGTAGACATATCGTGGCGCTACATCATCGAAGCCTCTCAACAGATCGAGTCGCCTTACTTCCCCTTGCTGCACCTCTATACCGTGTTCATAAGCCAGAGCATCGCTCACTTCCCTGCACCGAGTCCATATCCCACCAAGCGTCATGAGATCATGAACCTTGTGGTTGAGCGTTGTTGTACAAAGATTGGTGGAGGAGGGGCGGCTTGGAAGGGCAAGCCGGGCGACGAGCTCAAGGAGGTTTTGGTGGGGGTATACGACGAGTTACGAAGGCATCAGCTGGAGAAGAACCGGATGAGTCTGCGAGGTCACGACGGAGAGGATGCGCTGGTCAAGGGCATATGGGCTCTCGCTGGCTGGGGCGGTGGAAGAGGTAACGCGCGCTGATGGCATTGCGTAGGTGGGGCCATTCGAGCCATCTTAATTCTATGTGCTTTATGAAGTTAGCATCCTTGTATCGATTTAGAAAGACAAGGACATTGAACGCATACCTGAATTGTAGAAGGATACCAGCATGACTTGCGAATGATGATGCTCACTGGCCGCCGTTAGCGTGTTCCTGGAGGCTTGGCGGATTGCGACGCGTCCACCTGCATGTCGCGCGGGGCTGCGCGCCTCTCCTCCCGTTGCACCATCAATTGTACGGACTTGTCGGTAAACCTCGGAAACCCACGCGACTCTGAGCCATTCAATATCATCGCCATTGGCTTGTACAGAATATTTCGAGCATGACTTCAAGCCCGCCGCGCCTGCCGATGATTGTCTTGTTGAAGCATCCTGTGCAGGAGTGAGACTACGACGAACCTGGCAAGATCGCGACACTACCGCTCACTTTCGCCATATCAGACACCATGGGGCTTCTCCCAAAAATATCTAAGATGAGCTACTTTCAATAACCTTTGGAACGAAGGCTGAACGAAGACTGAAAACAGCCGCACATCTTGCGAAACGTGGAAGCGATCAAGCAGAACCCTCTTACGACCAAGGCAAAATGCCTTGCATTGTATCTGCTTCCGAGGGTTAATACAAGACTATCAATACGCTGTACAGCTCGGATACTCGAAGACGGCAACTGCCAGGCTGCCGGGCAGATCGTAACGGCAGGTGTAAAAGACAATACAAGCACATTAACTCGCTTTGAGCGTACCACTAAGAGGCATTGGTTTAGATTGACATCCTAGACAAACAACAATTATCCGCCACAACGGCATTACTCCCTCGAGATTTTCGGCAGTCTTCGCAAATGCGATGATGTCTGGAATGACATATAACTCTCCTATCTAGTCATGTCAAGGTCTCGATATCTTACGAGTAGCCTTTATCAAATCTGACAGAATGCACTTCTCGTCTCATTTATGGCTGACGGCTACAGTCGGAGTACTCTCAGCTACTCAATCATCGGCCGAATGTACGCGCGAAGGTCTTCTTGCAGCCGCAGACTCCTATCTAGCGGCTCAAGTTGCGGGCTCTCCTAGCAGTCTCAGCCTCGCGCCCACGAACTTCACCTATCTGCAAAACAACAAGGCTTCCAACATTGCGACTGGTCTCCTCTCAACGCCCTTCGTCATCGACCTCAACCGCTCATCCACCGACACCGAAGCATGCGCCAGCTACACGATGTGGATCAGCGCTTCTGGGAACAAACCCTACGTAGTTAGCACCCAGATCCGCCATCTGAACAACGACACGTCGTCCATCAGCTCCATCGATTCCGTAGCGGCTACAACCGGCGACCTGTTCTTCGACGCGAAGAAGACCCTTTCCTACATCCGCGCCGAATCGTGGATTACCCTTCCCACCGCCTCGCGACCCTCACGTGCTCTCCTCAAATCTGTCGGCGACGCCTACCTCGACATGTGGACGAATGCTACTGCTGCCGACACTATACCCTGGGGCACTCAATGTGAGAGGGTGGAGGGAAGCATGTATACCAACCCTTGTGGAGCGAGTCTTCCGCACGGAGGGAGTCAGAAGGCGAATGGCATGAGGCGATACGTTATCGATGAAAGTATCGGTAGTGTGCAGGTCAGTTGCCAGTTCGATAGCTTGGGAGCTTGGCCGGACAGTCACGAGATAAGGGTTGAGGGTGGGACGGTGAGGTACGTGCATACCGTCACTGTACTGAGGGGTGTCGGCGCTTGAGATGAGCCATTGCATTTCTATTGCAGTCACTGTATAGGATGAATCGTCTCAATTTATGGCTCTTGCTCGTCTAATTAATATCAGCGCTCTTGACAACTGTGCCAAACACATCTGCCAGCTCTGCCAACGCCACCCTGGTGACCTCGTCGCCCTTAACACCAGGTATATCACGGTCGCCGATAGCATCTTCTACCAGAATGACTTCGTATCCCTTCTGGAAAGCCTCACGTGCAGTTGTGGACACGCAGACGTGTGCCATGTAACCAGTCAGGACAAGCTTCTTAACACCCATCTTCTCTAATGTCTCATGCAGAGATGTCTGTTCAAAGGATCCGGGGTAGTTTTTCCAGATCTTCTCTTCTCCGTCCTGATCATAAATTAGCGACGATTCCTTCTATGACGTTCTAGTGGCCAGCGTACCTGTGCTTTGACCTCCTTGAACTCTTCCGCCAGGTCAGTGCCAGGCGTGAAGACGGGTGCGCCTTCGGGTGTCTGGTGCAAGATGTGGATGATCTTGCCGTTGGCTTTGCGGTACTTGTCGAGGAGGTCGGCAATGACCTTTCCGCTTGCTGCGGCGTTTGTTACGGTAAGAGCGCCGGATGACTAGTCCGTAGAGTTAGCGATGCCGCTGGCAGGGAGAGAGCGAGTGTGGGCGAGAAGGAGATTGAACGCTCAACAATCAATCGCTGCATTCAATGCGACATCATCCTTGCCGATAATCTGGCAGCAGTTGTCTTTCAAGACTCAGGGGGATAGCATGCAGACCGCTAGATAGCCATGGGTTGTTACTTACATATTCATTTTGAGCGTCAATGATGAGAAGGGCAGAGTCGCTCGTCGAAGCCGTAGAGGCGGGCATGCCGAGAAGATCACGGAAAGAAGGAGGAGCCATTTTTTGCGTAGGATAGTAGTATGTTGTTGTTCCGTGTGGTGTAGATGAAGTGCGTTGTGGATGTATTGCTGTAATGGCAAATTCGTGCGGGCAGAAAGAGGTTTAAGTAACAACGAGCAAAGTAGATCTTACGTTGTATGATCGTAGCCTCTATGTGGTAAGCAATGATTAATGATCTACTTGGTTCCAGAAGATGTGTATGCTATTCGGGATTTCGGGATACGACACCCTTTTGGGGTGAGTAGGCGTACCCCGCCTCTGTGGGTACCTGCATGACGCGCTGCCAGGACCTCGGCCCAATAGCGTCCAGCCGCCCGTGGGTCGCCATACCTGGGCATCTTCAGAGTCGGGTGCTTCAACGCGTTGTTTCCTTGACATATCCGGGCTTTTTGGCCCGTGAAGGTTCACCTCAAAATGTGCTCACACTTGTATTTTCACTGGCTTCCATTCTATCTGACCTAAGTCGACTCCCCGCTCACGCCTCCTGCGACGTACATACCAAGCCATCAGACAAGGAAGAAGCCGACTTTAGCAAGCCAATTTTCTTCACGAGTGCCTGGAAATCCAATTTCCAACAAGAACAATCTTCTCAAACCGTGATCAATGATTGCGACACCTAGCGCTTGTGTAGCTGTCGTACGCGGCGATGCGACAAGAACGATGAAGTAGCAACAGATGTATGAAACTCTACAACTTCCAGTCTTCTGCCCATACATTCGCCTTGCTGAACGGCAAGACACCTCCCTTCACCATGTACCGCTGAACATCGCTTGGTGAGACGAAGGGGACGGCAGGGCCTAATGCCATTGGCTTGCAACACACAGCATTCTTTACCGCAATCTCGTAGGCTTCCCTGTGATCGTTTGCCACAATCCAGACGCCCCTGGCATGCTCTTTGGTCTCCTCGATGGCGAAAATACCGGAAGCCTTCACATCTCGAAGTGACGAGCCTTTGGAAAAACGTTGGATCGAGTCTCCGAGCCAGTAAACGTTGTGAAGTTCGAGGGTACACTTCTGCTGGCGAAGGAAATCGGCGGAGTTGTCGTTCTGCTGAGTATCGTCGAAGTGTAGTGTCTCCAAGCGTGACCAGTCGGGAGAGTGTGATGGGCCGCCCAAGAGCCCCATGTGTACCGAACCCTCATTGCCCAGTCCATCTCCGCTGATCGAGAGATGCGTTATACCCGCGTAGTGCGATGCTGTGTTGATCTTCTGATTGTGCAGAATCTCCAAGTCGAAGACCATGGCATCCAGTATTGACATCCAATGACCAATATACTTTATCGCAAGTACATCTCCGAGCTGACTGGCGGGTATTGGTGACGCGCTTGGATCGACATCCCCCAGTGCGCAGATTGAATGCGTTTCGATATAGACTTTCAGTTTATCTTTCCGCATCGGGTTGCGGAGAACGGCATCAACAGCGCGATCGAACATCTTAGCGCACGCTTGATCGAGGATTCCTTGATATGGCTCGAACATCATGCGGCGGCGAGTCCACATCTCGTCCTCAAAATCCTCCGGATCGTGGTCTTTATATAGCAGCGCTGTCTCTAGGAGCTCCTCACTGGAGGGTCGCTCCTGCGCTGGTCGAGAATTGTGGAAACCAGGGGTGTGGATCATTTCCTTGACGCCATGAAAGCTTCCGAGTGAGTGCGCCAGGGAGTCGCGTAAATGGGCAGAGTCGCGCTCTTCATGGCACCCATCTATGAAGTGGAGATAGGTGTTCGAATTTGGCGGCAGCTCATCGTCACTGTCGGCCTCCCAGTCATCGTGCTGGGTGAGTTCTCCATGGAGCCCAAACTCAGCAGGCGGTGTCGGCCATACGTTCTCGAAGATTACCGCCGGAACACGTCCTAGGTTGCAACTAGGGTTGGTGCTCTGGATCTGCACTGCTTGTGCCATCCTCGAGATGCTACTAGACATAGGCATTATGTAGAAAGTCGTCTCGGAGATAACCCATGCGGGGATGGCCGCGCTCAGGAACCTGTTCACGCGACGTAGCGATGAGATGTCGGAGGCGTCATTCGTATTCCTCGCGATCATAACAATCAGCTCGGGCGGCAGGTCGTCGAGGCGTCGAAGCTGTCCTGGGATATATACGGAGGCAAGGTGAGTAGCGCTCATCTTTTCGTAGATGCTGTTCTTTCCTCCGGCTGTGGAAACTGTATCGCGGGCGCCGGTGTATGTGCAATGCTGTGGTTGAGGCTGATTCTGACCAGGCAGCGGATGTGAGGGTTGCAGTTGAGCAGGAGAAAGCTGCGGTTCTCAGTGGGTTTGGGTTCGTAGAAGTGAGTAGCGGAGGTTTTTTAAAGTGGCTGGGACGAGATTTCACACTCATGGTTGACAGGTCGCGCGCCTCTCCCTCGCAGTATACACACACGTTTCACATGCGTTATCCTGAAGCTTCTATTGGTAGTTGCGGTCGCCGATCAGAGTTTTTGCCCCTTGTAGTGGTACAATAGCGCGCCATCTCATCGTTGGGGTGCGGTTTAGTGAAGGTGAAGGTGAGCCAGCCATGCAACCGAGGTGTGAGCGTCGTGATGTCTTGACACATTCTCTAGGAACACCGATGCGCATTGAGGTACTGCTTACAACCTTCGTAGTGGTGTTGCAGCCTTCAGGAAGAGATGGTATCATGACAGCCATCATGCCCAGAGATTGAGCTGGAGGCAGAGACGTGTTTGAGATGCATGGCCTCGCAGTCGGAGCATAGAAACGATCGTCGGAACAGTGAACGGTAGGTACGCGGCGAAGCACATATATGTGATCCAGTGTTCACAATGAATACAGGGCCTGGAGATGCCACTGAAGCCGCGTTATGGGGTGCCGTTTGTACCGCAGCTTGGTGATTGTTATGGGCGTGCCAGCTGCAAGCAGCGGCTAGGACAAGGCGAGCGAAGGAAAGTGCGCAATCTGGTCGACGCCTGGCCTTATGCAGTGATTAGCTGATTGGTTTGGTTATGGAAAAAGTCAACAATTCATGTGCAGCGCAGGAAGACAAAGGCATGGTAGCATGAGGGTGAAAGCGTGTACGACCTCGGGAGATTGCGTACGGCGTCGAAAGACGCAGTTGCGCGCTAGTATCCACAGTGGGGCTAGACCAGGTAACGATCGGCGACCTAGCAAACTGCGGTGATAAATGAGGAAATCCAGGCCCGGACAATAAAGATATGGAGACAGATGGTGAATTAGACCGTCAAACTGACTGGGACTCGCTATGGAGACATGATTATTACAAAAGGATTTGGTGTAACGCGCAAAGAAAGTATTAAGATCGAACTATTATCAGCACACTGCTAGTATAACAAAGCTAAACACTCGCAAAGAGACTGATGACGCCAAATGGTGCGAACGCGAATCTGAAACACCTGTCAAAACCCTGTCTAAGCGTGTCAGTAAGCCAGTTGCAAGCTTTTGTGCAGGCTAAGAAACATACCAGCTCAAAGGTAAGTTCGCCCACCTGGCGCCGCTTCCTTGATCTCTTTGAGATGTTTTCCATGCTCCTCGATAGCTTTCGGGGTAGTCTTCGTGACTTCACCCTGACGGAGCGCATAAGAGTACCATGTCTTGAAGCATTCTTTCTGTGAGGCTGTCGGATAGCGTACGCCTTTCGCGCGATGGGCTTGGAGAACCATGGTCTCGAGAGATTGGGTTGCAGCAGGCATGATGATAGTGCGAAGGTGAGAAAACAATGTTTGTGAAGCGATGACTGAATGTGCAATACGACGAAGGGTAAATTAGTTCTGAGAGCGAACTTGGAGTAGTATTATTGCAAGCGGATCCGCAGTGAAAATGGCCGTCACGTGATGGCAGTAGTCTCAGATCGATTTGCGGAAGCGGAGAACAAAGGTGGAGCAAGTGAGTGTATTAATACAGGAAGATTTGACGAGCGGAATGGCCGTGGGCTTACATGTCTTGAAGTTATCTTTTTCCGGCTCTCCATCAGATCTCCGCGACAGGTATAACGGCAGACGTGCGCAGCGGCCTGCCGGTGCTCAAGTCGCCGAACATGGGTCTAAAGCCATTATGAAGAGTTTCCCGAACTCTAACTAGCCGTGCACGTCTTGATGTCAGTCAGAACTGTGCAGTTCTCAAGTTTGGCGTGAATGCGGCGAATGTTGACATTCTGCGCTTGACGAATGCTACCTAGGTACTTGCTTGTAAAACCATATCAAGTGCTAACGTTGCTCTTCCGACCTCAACATTTACTCAACAAACTAGGGGTGTGGGAGTGAACGAGTAAATATGTAAGCATACGGTGAGATCTGGTGCTTTGCTTCTATAGGCGCTATGTGTGGCCGATCGGTGTCAAGGTATCAACTCGGGCGACGCGCGGGAAAGCGGGGTCAGTGCAGCGGGCCGAAAGCGAGCCCAACCTAAAGTTCGGCGACGAGCGCGCCCAATGCACGGGACAAGACGGCAGATACCGGGTGTAGTACACGTCCGAGCCAGGTCATGCGCAACTCCCGATCGTGATTGATCGGGGTCAGAGAAATCTAGTTACTTGAAGCAAAAGCCAGAAACCAGATTCATTCGAGTAGATTAACCCCAGCGTGTAATCGTCGAGGATCTGTGGGTGCGCGTCCTCCATCAGTGATGTACTTTGCTTGTAGGAACATCTTTCCACTTCTGCGGGAGGTCACCGTCATTTCTGCGGAAGACCCTCAAGCCTTCAAACTCCAGGTCACCTTCAGCGATTTCCGGTATCCTGATCATTCCGCTGAAACGCAAGCCACGCTCTTCAAATCGAATATCTCCTTGAGCAATGCGATACGTCCCTGGGTCATAGAATTCGCCAGTCGGATTATCAAGCCGAGCGTCGAAGTGAAGCTGAGGTAACGCGGTAGTATCGATATCAAGAGCAGGAAGATCTCTAAGATGTCGAGTCTCCACGTTAGCCCGTTTGCGTTCTGGTGTTCTCTCCATAGCCAAGTTCAGTGCTTCCTCGCATAGTCTTTCGACTTCGTCGTTCTCATAAGAAGGGGGAGCGCGTCTGCCACGTCTTTCTGTCGCCGTAGCCCAAAGCCACTCAGCGATGCGATCATCGTCGAGACCAAGGATTGCCGGGCCAGTAAACTTGCCAAAGTTGAAGTAGGCTTCGAGTATGCCAGATGTAAGCGAAGAAGCACCCAAATATTTGATTGTGATGCTGAGCTGCCCAATGAGATCCGGATGCCTCGCTTGAAGCAACGGACATAAAATCATGTAGGTTCCTGCCACATAACTCATGTAGTTATGTAGCTTAAATCTCCGGTGCTCTTCATCGATTGCCAAGATGGAACTCATATAGAGTTGAGATAAGGGGTCTAAAACTTCACGGGGTAGATGGTCCACGTGCTCCGGCGGTGTTGGGGGCGCGCCCGAAGTTTGCGCGATCCACGACAGTATGTTTTCCCTGTTATCGATCTCCGGCTCAGAGGTAGGCGACGGGAGCCTTTGTCTCTTGTGAGGATGGCCAGAGGCTTCGCCAAACTCTGCAGCGTCGGGTCGTGACCGTTTTGTCACTGTGGCAGGCAATGTTTTTTCCATGAGTAGATTCTTTCGCTGCGTTGCAAAGCACCAGCACCGGGAGGCGTCATGTGGAGTTTTGTTCTTGAGATACTCTTTTGAAGCTGGGTGCTTAGGATATGCTTTGGCCCAATCCTCTTCTAAATTGTGGAAGACTTCAATGGAATGCTCCAAGGCGCCCTGGAGATGGGTTAGTACCTAGGTATGATGGGAAACAAATACGGATATTTGGATACTGACAATGTAGTACTTGTCCTCTAGTATTGGGATGATCTGCACGAGACGCGAGATCATGTCGCGCTTCGTCCAACGAAGTTCTTTACCGGGACGACCGGAACCGCGGAGCAACAACTGCGCCTGAAGCCATTCCTCCGAAACGCCCTCCACTCCGAGATTATCGTTGATAAGCTTTTGCACGACATCCACCTCAAGCTCAAGGTAGCAGTTGTTTATCTGCATTCGTTTGCGCGGGTGAAGCGATCCATTGTATGAATAGGTCATTCCGGCCCAGGTCTTTACGGCAGACAATGGTTTGGCCATTATCGTAAGGAATTGTTGATGGGAGTTGAGTTTGCGAATTTAGGCCTGCAGTAAGTGATGGCAAGATGGGAATAACGCTTGTGTGTCGATGCTGTCCATGGTGGCAGCATATCTAGTTATCTATGTATATGGGTGCATGGCGATACCCCTGCGAGCGGATGCAGGGTGCAGGTGGGGATGCTTGCCGAGACGCGTGTTGGCCTTAGCTGACACTGCGGCATATGGAACCCGCTGCTCGCCGACCAATGGCAAGCGCCGGCCATCTGAAAGCGACAAGTCGCTCTCAGCAGTCAGGCACCTTTCCACAGAATCTCCGCAAGTCGTCCCGAGCCCAGCGCGAAGGTTCAGCAAACTGTCAACTCCATGTCCGGATCTAACTAGGTGGCATAGCGCATCACGATGCTCGCAGTATTGCCGCGCGCATTTGAAGTGGGCGTCGAAGATACGAGTGAGCAGCTTGAAGTTCCGACTCGCGTCATGCATGCAGCTTCTTCTTCTCAACACCTGGGCACACTAGCAGCGACGGCACTGTTGCATGCAAAGTGTCAGCATTCACTGCGGACCCGGCGGGCTGACCCAGGCATACAGAAGGATGCATCCGCGCATTAACACGCTAACAATGCGCTGTCTGTAAGGTTTGCAGGGTCTTTCACACCACAGCCAAAGATCGCGATGACACGCGGTGCGGTGTACATTGATACCTGACAAAGCAACAGTCGAAAGCGGTCAACAGCAGGACTGGAAAAAGTATTCATATGGCTAAAGATCGCGTGGTACGCGCAGCGCACTGCTGCTCTTACGCCTACTCTGATAACCAGCGACAAAATCTACCCCATTAACATCGGTCAACAAACGAAATCTTCTGTCGGTCAACACTCGTTCCACACCGCCCCGTATTCGACCTTCGACGTATCGTAATCCAACCACTTCTCAACGGTGCAAGAATCATCGCTTTTGATTCTGTAACCACAAATCTTTACAGGCGTGTCGCTGATCATAGGAAGGTTGATCTTGCCTTCGAAATACAAACTATCTGCCCGGAATTCGAGATGCGCGGTATTGCCAGAGATGCGAATGGGTCCACCAATGGATGGTCTGTTCTCGTATAGTCGAGCTTCGCAGTCGAGGTCGAGTGGCTTTCGTAAGTCGAGAGGCGGTGATTTAATGATCGCGTCCATAGGTAATTCATTTACTCTTTTGAGCTCTTCTAGAACGTCTCGAAGTCTTTCTGTGTCCTTGTCAATCCTGCATTTCCCATTGCCACCATCTCTTGAACGCTGGCTTTGGTGTCTGTAACACCAATCTTGGACTATGTCAAGGCCAGGCCCCATAACCATGGTGCCTTTCAATAGCCCAAGGTTGAGGTGGGCCTCGAGCAAGCCACGTTCCTGTGTATGATCATCAAGGCCTTGAACAACCATGCGCAGACTACTTTTTAGTTCTGGGTGTTTATGCTCAATGAGTGGGCACTGAATCCAGTAAGTACCCATAGCTGCAACGAAAGTCTGCTTGGCACGGCATGCCTCGTGTTGGCTCATGAGATTTTTCTCATCCTCGCTTCGTTCTGGAGTCCATGGGTTTTCGGGTTGCTTCCCCCAATAACGGTTCACATACTCCCCTGCATGTGAGGGTATGGCAGCGTCGACACCGTCGTTTGTGAACTCTTCCGATTTGATCTTCTTACTGGACAGAATCTCATGGTCGTCTGGAATGGGTTCATCGAGCTCCCTTTTGAGGTCGTTTGCTGCGGGTGGTGTAGATGGAGGAGTAATTGTAGACGGAGGAGTAATTGTAGATGGAGGAGTAATTGTAGATGGAGGAGTAATTGTAGATGGAGGAGCAATTGTAGATGGAGGAGTGATTGTAGATGGAGGATTGAATGTAGATGGAGGAGTAATCGTGGATGGAGGAGTAATGTGCCAACCATGCGTGGTGTGCCACTCTGTCGCAAGGTCCTCGAATATCTTTCTCGGATATACTGGCAGCTGCAATGATTGTCAGTAAAATGAATCGACTAAAGAAACTAGATCTGAACTGAAGTAAGAGAACACGGTACTTGCCAGATTTTCTGCCACGCCGCTGGCTTTCAGCTTTGCCAGTCCTTTCTTCAGCATGTTGATTTGGACCCAAAGTTGTTCCTTGCCCAAGTCCGCAGGGGAAATCACATCCCAGAATAGTGCGTGTCTGCGCATCTCTTCTTTGTTCATGTTGAAAAGCGTGACGAGAATGTTATCAATGCCGAGACGACGTTCTCCATTGATTTTGTACACTGTGCCGTCATATGAGTAGGTGTCCCCTTCCACCACTTTCTTCACCTCGATAACAATTGGATTCGACATTCTGTATGAGCTGGAAGTTTGCAGAAATAATAAAGGTATCGTCATGTCTTTATATGAAGAACTTTTGGATCCCTGTAGGCGTTCATACGGACGCGTCGCGCTAGTGACTACTAGTGCTCACTAGAACGCGCCGAAGAAGTAAATCTTCCCCAGCCATCTTCATTCTTGAAACCGTATCGATCAGAATAGCTGAGATTCCGACAATCTTTTACTCCATGGCGTTATATTGATATTGAATTCTTTCGGTCCGGGTCAGGTTATGGTATGGTGTTGCTACCTATCATCGGGCCTTACTGTTAGCGCATAATGTCTTGAGCCCTCAGGGTCAAATGCCACGCCACTTTCATCGTCACAACGCGTTCGCGAAATCCCTTGTGGCGATGATCGTTGAGAACAATCTTCAAGGTTGTATGCCATTAGTCTATCCGCGATTTGCTCGTCTCGTGCCAACGTTACCTGCTCAGGTATGTGACTGTTACGCTGAGGGGCAACCACCACCTCTAGGTTTTGTTAACGTATCTCGCGCATGTACTATTGGAAGCTTTCATCCCCAAGCATGACGTCTTGCAGATTCTCAGATTTCCTTTCGATATGCCAATCAGTACTTCGTGCATAGTGTCCTTGGCATATCCACGTCTAGTTCGGAAGCGATGTTACGATCATCCATCGGAACAATCGAGACCACGAATAGATATTCGCAAAGTTTGCCAACGTCCAAATGCGAGATTGTTAGCACAAATACTTCATCTCAGCCAAAAACTTGCTACACTAGATTGGAGAGACGTGGAAGGCGCCCGTTGGCCTATGGAAATGCGACACACCTATTCTTTTGTGTTCACTACGAGATCTCTACTACGGATATACGCTACATCCTTAATGAACAGAGAGATATATATAAGTCCTCCATATGGTTTGCAATGGCGTGCCATCACCCGAATGATGGCTTCCAAGGTTTGATTCACATCATGTGTATGGAGCTTTCACCACTCTCACATGCGTACAGTCGCGCCTTTGCCAAGTATTCGCAGATATGGCCACCTTCGAGTTGCTATACTTACCTTCACTCCCTGCCTCGTCCGCAAGAGGCGAAAATAGAATCTACGTACTTCAGAAGCGGTGATTATACACTTCTCGGCTCAACTACACCTGCGGCACCTACCTATCACGTAATACTCGTCTGTCTGGAACAGACTGTCCCGCTCCCACTGCAGGACACTCCAAGAAAATAAGAGGGCTCTCCACATATCTACACACTACCGCCGCCAGCATGCCTCTCCTACCTCTGACCAAGGGACAAAAGAAGGCAGCGAAGAGAGCTGCCAAGAAACAAAGTGCATCAGCTACTAAGGAGGCTCCTTCGAGCAACGTAGAGTATGCACTAGTCAATACTATCGAGCCTGAGCGGCTCGACCTGCCCGCAATTGCATTTACACCTACTCAGGAAAGCGCAACATCGACACGTAATGTTGCTGTTTCCCACCCTGAGCACTACAGCCTTATGTCGTATGAAGATATAGTCGCTGCTCCATCTCTACCAACTGCATCACAGCAGCTACCACCATCGAGCACTGATGTCACTGGGTCTCAGTCCTCAGGCCTTTTGCCTACATTGTCCGCACTGCCTTTAGAGTCCCTGGGCAGCTTCAACGATACCTTCACCTTCGCAGCTCCCACTGGCGTTGTTACTTTTGGTAAAAGCTACAATGTCACCGACGTTTCCAAGCACGAGTACGCATCTTCCCTCTCCCAGGATGTCGAGGACATTGAGGATGAAGGTCCAACTTCGTTGGCTTTCAGCAAAGCCTTCGTGGAAGACCTACGAAGTCCTACATTTACGACCGCCGCAGCGTCGACGAGAGCTTTCGAGGAAGCCTTGTCACGAAACTCAGATGTGACAGATTCATCGATCTTCACGCGGCTCGAGGATGCCACGATTGACAACGGTGCAGCCCATGTGTACAGATATAAGCGTCCATCCACAGCTGCTGATAACGAGAGAAAGCCGGAAGTATCTTCAGACTGTGCGAACCATGAAAGGGCTCTTGTGCCATACTACAGGCCTAGGCAACTGAGCCTTACTGTGGGCTTCAGAATGGACCAAGATCTCGACGAGACCAACACCAATCTGTCACTCGAAAGCATACTTCGTAGTCGGATGTTCTTAGCGAGCGCGGATGGTATGATCCAATGCATCGCGTACGACCAGCTTCTACACGACGTAGAAACCATCAAGGATGACGGCGGATCAGACTTCGACTCGGTCGCATCTCCAAACAAAAGCTACCTTGACGGTCTGGGTGACGCGCATGATGAGAGCTCCCAGAGTATTGACAGTCGCATTGAAGACGCACAGTCAGACCCCAACATCCGCGAAAGGCTTCACGATGTGGAGGACAGTGAGGAACTGGAGAGCCTCGAAGTACCCGGTCGGTGTCTGCAACCTACACCCAAGTATAGTTTCGATCGCGAAGAGTTGTCGAGCTCTGCGGACGGTTCGGATGTTGGTTCGGACGATGCTGCATCGGTCAGTACTGAGAAGTGTGAAGTGGTTGGGACGCATCAGGGACGCCTTGAATCTACCACACGCTCAGACAGCACAGAAGAGCTTCGCGACGCAGCACTGAACGAGCTCTCCAATGGAGAGCTTGCGGAGAGAGTGGCGACTAATCCTCAAGTTTCAGTAGCTTCCAACGGTGGTCCCGATGTGAGTATGATACGTCTCGATACGGAGCCCTTCTCCTCCTACCTTGAAGTCATAGAGGCCGAGGAAAGCGGAAAGGCTACTCGGAACGCCGTGGTGACCGCGTTCCTGAAGCTTGTCAACATCGAGCGACAGAAGCGAGGGGTTCATAGTCTACCGTCGTTATACACAGCACAAAGTGTGCTGAGCAGTGGTGTTCTTCCGCACACAATCATGCTTGGTACTACGAGTGTTGCATCCTTTGTTGCGCAGCTGTGCTTCGACGAGAAAGACGAAGTCGAGATGGGCGACGTGTATGCGGCTTGGGATCGATTGGGCCGCGAGGAAGTGCAACAGCAACCGATGGCTTCTGGAGGCATCATGGGTGCGTTAGGCAGGGCCCTGGGCAGGTTCCGTGGTTCGTATCTTGAGTAGTGAGTCCAAGTGAACGAGAAGATGCGGAACGTCTTTCATATCATCTTTCGCCGTGCTTAGGGTCATCTAATGGTTCATGTTGACTTCGGATATAAGGCTCTGGTAGTATAACATACATCAATTCGACACGGTTCTCTTTCCAGTCATCTGTGCGAGACGAAGAACTAGCGCGGTGTGTACGTACGAAGGCCCTTCGGCTGGATTATCACGCCATCTAATCTTGCACTGAGAAAATTTACACGCATCGCTCGTACGAACCGGATAGCTGATCTCCCAAGTCGTATAGCCTGCGTAGCCGCAGTGTGGCAAACAACGACAAGGCTTGTCAGGGGTCGGTGGTAAGCAGGAGCTTTGGTGGGCCATGAAATGACTTCGGGAATCGCACTCGGCAAGATCTGATATCCACATCGCGTAGATGAAACAGCACAAGATCTTGGAAAGCCGATATCGTCGACCACAGTAGCCAGACTAGTCACAGAAGGACCAAAATTGACATCGGTATACAGCAGCGGCTGAAGTTAATGTTGCCACACACCAGGATGCAGATACTCCTTTCCACCGTGGTGACTGTAAGCCGGATGGCATCCCTGCCCACGTCCTTCATGTTTCCTTCTTCCGCGATGATGCCGTGATAGCCATCGGATGGACCGACCCTGATCTACGCGCCATCAAGGACATGGCTGGGTAAATTCGTACGACATCTAGATGCCACCGGCTTGCCAGCTAATATGAAGCATTCGGCGGTCTTGGATCTAGAGAACTGGGCAAGTTGCGCGACCTACAAGCGCAGCCGTAGTGCCCCGATGCTGTACGCGAAGCCGTTAGTGCTGTATACTCGTGGTCGCTTCGGATGGTGTTGCACCAGCAGTTCATCCTGTAGTCCATATTGTTAGTCAGATACTATCGTGTCGATCGCCTAACTGAGTACAGGCGATCAAGGCAGAATGAGAGTTCGCGAAGTGATGATCTCTTGAACGCTGAATGTGTGAACTGTGAAGAGTTCGCGAACCTCGATACACTTCCAGGGGTGCCTTGACCTGTCAGTAATAACACCACCATTATGCGTTCATGTAGTGCATAGTAACATTGTTTTCATGTACTCACCGACCTTGAGATCCACTCATGCACTCCACACATCATCTCCGCTCAAGATACCCACCGCGCTTGGCATGTCTTACCAGGATCGGTAGAAAAGCCGGCTACTATACATCTTGGCAGATCCTCTTCATCCGGTGGTTATCCTGAGTTTGCCGAGGCTTCCCGCCATGAGCGCCCAATGTTTCATCACGTGCGCCACTGTCGCTAACAATATCATCGCCTACATGACATTAGCGCGGCGGGTGTTCCTTCCAAGCTTCGTTGTCTTCCGAGGAGTGTGGGGTAAGGCGACCACCTGTACCCTAGTGGCGTTCTTTTATATTAACATCCTGTGAACCGGGTTGAGAAAGCGCGTAAAGCCCGGATCAGCGATATTATCTTTGTGGTGTCGTGCAGATGTGTGCAAGGGGCATGGATCTTTGTGCTCTTCTATCTTTTCCATGATTACCGAGGCCGGTCACTGAACGGTGCAGCTTGCCGTGTTCGTGGTTCCTAGGCCGTTCTAGTCAGTGCGCTGGGCGTGCTTTTCGAAATGAGAGGACTGGAACACACCATCGTCGTTGACACCAAGACGGATGTAGACAGAGGCGAGATGATACCTCATGACCACCAAAGGCGACTTCTTCCAGCGATTCAGGCTCATCTCCACCTCGAAGTTGACATATAAGCTCGTTGCTTCTCGCAGTTCAGTATCATCACCGCATCCAGCACAGATCTCCAACTCAGCTCAACATGGTCTCTTTCAAGTCTCTCCTTCTCGCCGCTGTGGCTACCACCAGCGTGCTCGCCGCTCCCTTTGACTTCCTCACTGAGCGTGACGATGGCAACGCAACTGCTCTTGAGAAGCGTCAGTCCACTCCCAGCGCTGAGGGCTACAACAACGGGTACTTCTACTCGTGGTGGACTGATGGCGGTGGTTCCGCTCAGTACACCATGGGAGAGGGCAGCAGGTACTCCGTGACCTGGAGGAACACCGGCAACTTCGTCGGTGGCAAGGGATGGAACCCTGGAACCGGCCGGTATGTCATCTGAAGAACTAAGCTTCATCATTTGCTGATCCCCATCCTAGCACGATCAACTACGGCGGATCTTTCCAGCCTCAGGGTAACGGTTACCTTGCCGTCTACGGTTGGACCCGCAACCCGCTTGTGGAGTACTACGTGATCGAGTCTTACGGCACCTACAACCCCAGCAGCGGATCCCAGCGCAAGGGTAGCTTCACGACTGACGGCGGTACCTACGACGTTTCCACATCCACCCGTACCAACCAGCCCTCCATCGATGGAACAAGGACCTTTCAGCAGTACTGGTAAGTCGAAAAGCAACATGTGGACGTTGGACGCACACTGACAACCCCTCCAGGTCTGTCCGCACGCAGAAGCGCGTCGGTGGCAGCGTCAACATGCAGAACCACTTCAACGCCTGGGCTCGTTACGGCATGAACTTGGGCCAGCACTACTACCAGATTGTCGCCACTGAGGGTTACCAGTCTTCTGGCAGCTCGGACATCTATGTGCAGACTTCCTAAGTCAGGATGGGTCGCGGATAATCGGATGAGCAGTCGGTGTGCAAGAACAGACAATAGCGGCGCTTCGGTTGCTGTCCGAATTAGACTGTAGATACGGGCGATGCGGGTCGTTCGAACTAGTCCGTAATGTGTCAATCTAATCGCTCGTTCAAATATCGTTCGCCTTGAACTCCCTGCATTGACTTCCTTTTCTCCTATATCCCTGCAAGCAGACTTCCAAGCAATCATGTCGGCCACCTTCTAGAATCGGCCAAGCTTTCCTCGTGTTGTGGCTGCATGCCAAGCTCAGAACGTGGCTGCCAAGGTAGGAGATATATTACTTGTGGGTCATGATCTCGCAAGCGGAAATAACACCCATCAGCCGAGAAGACGTAAGGGGTGGCTGCATGTGGCGTTGAAGTGTGATAGAAATCTTCGTTACGGGTCTCCTCATCCGTGAGGCCTTTAATCTGG
The DNA here is from genome assembly GCF_024043145.1 of Alternaria conjuncta. Classification (NCBI taxonomy): domain Eukaryota; kingdom Fungi; phylum Ascomycota; class Dothideomycetes; order Pleosporales; family Pleosporaceae; genus Alternaria; species Alternaria conjuncta. The sequence goes on along the minus strand of NW_026250095.1, from coordinate 1,507,893 downwards.
GGGACCAATCCTCGGGCATAAGGAATTTGAGTGCTGAGCGAAGTTGGAAATGCTCCATGGCATCGCCCAACCTCCGAGGACATATTGCGTTGTCGCCAGTACACGATCAACCGGATATGCAACTGCATGGTATCGACACTGCGATGCTATTAGTCGAGTGACGATGGAACACAATGAGATCTGGGAAGAACAACGCAGTGCAGCAACTTCCTTTTAGCAGATAGTGACATGCTGTTGCCCATGTTTATATCTGATACCGGCTGCTTGCCGACGGGTCCATCCGCTCAATATATCATCGTCGATCGCGATGATCACGATGATCACCACAGGGAGAGTGGTGTGCAGTCGACGACACATCTCCGTTGATAATCACCATGTCATCAGACAGCTGGGAGTTCTGATATAGAATGTTGACGTCACTGGACCTCTGTGGTCAGTCCGATGAAGGAGGGACGAATTTCATTCTTGAACCCGGGCGGATGTGCATCGGCTGGGAGGTAGACACCAGAATGAACCGGTCAAAGACGAATTATGACAAAGTTTAGAAGCGTTCGCGATCAGTTGTAGTGAACGACGTGAGTGATGGTGGCAGACGAGTGAAGCTTGGAAGTATGACCTCGGGACGATGGGAAGTCGCGGATGCACCTTACCCGATTGGGCTCACATGTATACAAGCCACCCAAGTGCAACCATTCGGTGTCACAGCAATGGACATGAGCAAATGTCGCAATGCCGAAACATTACTATCGTAACTTCATTGAGTGGTGTATTTCCCCTCCTAGTATATACATCTACATCTTATTGAACACATTGGTACCCGTAACATACTCCTCAGTCCCCTCTCTCCTCCGACTTTCCGTAACATTCTCATAAGTCTCCTCCGTAACAATAAGCTCATCGCTCAAGCTCTCCAACAACACGCTGCTCTCCGCTTCCGCGCCGGCCATGTAATCGAAGCTTTCGCCAGACTCGCTACCTGCCTTCTCAAACACATCAGCCCCGCCATCGAACCACCGGGCTTGCTCGCCTATCCAGTCGACTCCACCAGTGCGTCGATCGCGGCGTACGACCTCCTTTTCTTCGAGGGGTAGTAGAGGGAGATCGGTCTTGGGAGGGAGGATGGTGCGACGGTGCCAGGCGCCGAGGAACATGCCTTCGGGGTCGACTTCGTTGCGGACGCGGTTGTATTCGTCTAGGTCGTTGCCGTATACGGAGGAGAGGTAGGCGTTGTCGACGGATTGAAAGTTCTTTGCCCAGTGAGGTCGGCCATTGTACTCTTTCATCAGGTGTTCAAAAGCTTGGTAGTAGCGTTCACGGCAAGGGGGGTCCTGGCCGTAGGGACGGTAGAGCGTGGCATTAAGGTACAGAGCGGGTTGATCGGGATATGAAGTGTCAAGGAATGGACGCGGTTCTCGGTTGACGGTGTTTGCGATGCGAACTTCGATAGGCGAGTGGACGTAGAGGCCTTTGGTGCTGAAGGGAATGCCGGAGGATTGCTCGTCACCGTGCAACCAGTCTGTCAGTCGCGACAGTACCTCAGGACCTTTGTCGAGTGGAACGCTCCATTCGTTGACGAACTGCGAGTAGAGACAGTTCATCAACAGCTCCGTGCGTTGCTCGCCAACGGCAGAAATGAGAGCGCCGTCTTTGAAACCGTATTGCATGCCGAAGACGAACCACTCAACCCAGGGCAGGAAGCGCGGGACATACTGCGATATCCAGAGGAGAATGTGATATGTGTGGAAGCCGACGCTACCGCCATACCAGTTGTACTCCGGCTGCCGATGTGCCTTGTCCGTCTTGTCTGCCCGCCATACGACTGCACGCTTCATGTACGGTAGCCACCATACTCGCGTGAACTCGCTCGATGTCCAGAGCCCGTTGTTCCAATCTGCCAAAACGTCTTCAATCGGTAATATAGTCTGTATCCATTCGACGTTGTTCGCTTCGATCATCTGGAACTCGATTTCGACGATAATGCCCAATGCGCCCAGCGAGACGAGCGCGGCCCGGAAGAGATCTGGCGATTGCTGGGGTGAGCAGCGTACAGCCTGGCCGTTCGCGAGTACTATTCGAAGGCTCTGAACGCGGTCGGAGAGGAGGCCGTGGTTGTACGAACTGCCGTGCGTCGCTGTCGCAATCGCGCCCGCCAGCGATTGATCGTCGATGGATCCGAGATTCGGCATCGTCAAGCCGTGGCTCTTCGCTTGGAGGTTAAGATTATGTAGGCGTATTCCAGCTTGTACAGTCATCGTCTTGCGCTCCTTGTCCACGTTCAACACCTCCTTGTAGTCGTCGAGGTTGATCATCCATGCCGAGGTGCACGTTATATCTGAGGGTGAATGTCCGCATCCTACAGTAACTACGCGCCTTCGCATACGTCTCGCGAGGTTGACAACCTTCTGCACTTCCTGAAGACTCTGCGGCCGGATGTAGAGCTCCGGCCGCGAATGGAACGTCCGGGCCCATGTGTGATGGATGTGTGACTGCGATGCGCGGAAGGGAACGTCGGGGTCCGTACGGTCCAACTCGATATTGAAGCGTGGCGGCATCATGACGCCGGATAGAGGCGACTGCGCCATCCTCGTGGTGTTGAGAATACACGATGCATGAGTTGAGATGATGGCGTACACATGAAAGATTGTCGCGATCGAAGGGTCCAGATGACGTTAGCGGCATATCAGTCTGGACCCCGCCAGAGCACGATGATATCTCGGAGCTATCTCGGGAATATCGCAGCTTCCTCGACAGGCCAGCGTCTTCTTCTATGGTGCGCTGTCCATTCACAAGGTTTGACGCCTATACATTGGCGCCAGATTGTTAAGAAATGTATCACTGCATTTTCGAACGCTGGATTTTGAATTGATAGAGGCTTTAGCATCGAGGAATGAGGTCCATTAATGAGATTAAATGACAAACGAGGGACCCCATTACCCCAATACTGAAGTACTGAGGCGTTTTCGTCGGTACTTCAGCATTGGGGTAATGTGGTCCATTATTCGTCATTTATTTTCGTCGAACTCGACAACTCGTTCCTTTAGTTCCTAGCAACGATACATGTCACGAGATTGCGCCCGCCAAAGCCATCCTCGTCGTCACGGGCATCATTCGCCGCCGCCATACTCGATCCTACACGATCCCTCCCAAAGCCCATATCCACGTCTACAACTTACTCAACACCTTCTCCTCCCTCCCCTTCAACCCCGGATGCTGCGTAATAATCGGCCTAGTAACCGCAAAGAAAGCCGTTCCACCCGATTTACTCGAGAACTGCGCCTTGGAGCCAACGTGGAAGAAAGCAAAGTCGCCGGCAACGAGGTGATGTGTGACACCGGTTGCCTCGTCTAGTACGTCGATTTGGCCGTTGAGAACGTACTTGGTCTCCTCGTAGTCGTAGGTGGGGATGTTGCGTGTGGGGCCCGCTTTGATGCGGTAGAATCCTGAGGTCAGGTATGTGGGGGAGTCGGTGGTTTGGGTGCGGATGCTGGGGGTGCGTTAGATGGGGGTGCTGGGTACTTGGGTTGGGGGGAGAGATGGAGAGGTTGATGTTGTGGGGTGCAGTGGTTGGTGGACTTACGAGTGGAAGTCTGCGACGATGGCGCTCTCGCCCTCGGGGATGGGGATGTACTCATTGCCCGCGCCCTTGATGATGGTGAGAGGAACGTATTTTTGAGACACTACAAAATGGTAAGTATGTGTTCTCCAGTTGACGCAGAATTAATTGGAGTGGTGTCGCTACTTACTGGCTGGTGATGTGTGGGGTTGTGTTTGAAGGAGAAGTTGGGGGATTTGAAGTTAGTTATCTAATGTTCAACGACAAATACCGGTCTTCATATACATAGACCAAGCTACGACTGAGTACTACTTTGGCCCCGTTGAGCACTGATTGCTGCCTACCCCTTCTTCTCCTCTCCGTGATATTTGTCCGCATTGGGTAAGTCGTGCCGGGCAGCCTAGCGTAGACAACCTGACCTTGTACTTGTCGAATGTAGCTTGAGATCCACCTCACAATAAAAGCCGATTGGAGACCCGACGTTAGATCTATCGTGTATTGCGTGATATGCGGTGAGATTCGTGGTGCAGGTACGGGGAAGGGACCTGGCGCTAGCGCAATCTAGAATGAGCTGTCATCACATCTCCATCTTCACACGCAACAACCTTCCCATACTTTGTGACTGTCCTCTAAACATATAGCGAGCAGTAGTATACATGCAGATTGAACACGAATACGGAAAGACAAGAAAGCTAAACACAAGCCCCATCGCAGCTCGGACCGACAATAAAGTAACAACGTCACAACCACAACACCCCCGAACATCACGGCGCCAACCCACCATCCTCATAATGAAACAACTCCCTCAACCACTCCCAAGACGCCGCATACAATCGCTCCACACCATGCGTCTCCAAAAAACACAGCGCCTGATCCCACGGCAAGCCACCCTTCCTCATCAACCCTTCCTTCAGTATACTCTTAAACTGCGTATCCAGCGGCCGGAAAAGACGCCTGATCTCCGCAGGTGATATACTGGAGGTGCGGACACTGTTCCGCTCAAAGCCCGTGCCGGTGAACTTCCAGCGGACGGCCGTTTGGATGATCTTGAAGGCTATCGTGTAGCGGGAGTAGAGGGTGTCGCCAGGTAGCTCGTATAGGTGGGTGATGTGCTTGTGCATGAGGTCTACGAAGTTGGCCATTGAGCCGGCTGTACTGAGGGCGCTGGTGGGCATGTGGGATAAGATTTTCTGGCTTTCCGACTCGATGGTGGAAGACTTGGGGTCGATGTGCCAGCGGGTGAGAGGGTCCATTGCTATGATCGATAGTCAGATCTCAACCCTTTGTGGACTTGATGCAAGGCGTCTTACCCGCTTCCGCAAGGCCAAACGCTTCGAGTTTGTGGAAGATGGCAAGGCAATATTTCTTTGTCGCGTTGAGATGCTGTTTCCTTCGTGTTAGTCTACGGCTTGAATCCCGAGTCACCAGGAGTTGGTCGCTGAATATATTGGCAACCTTTTCGTATTCATGTACATGTGTGTACTCCTTGTCTGAGGGTTCTTTCCATCCGCGAAGGTCTGGACGCTGGAGTTCCAAGGCATCGGCGGCGTCCTTGCGATCGCATGCTCGCAGCAGACGTAAAGCATCGTTGCAGCGATCTTGCCAGTCTAGTAGTTGTATCTCGACGTCTTTCCTTTCGGTGTATTCCTCGCTCTCACGTGGTGTTGGATTTGCCTCATCCGTGGACTGGGTACGCAGCCCGGTGGTGGAACTTCTCGTGCTGATAGTGGGGAACAGCCGCTGCAGCGGGAGCGAGGACCAAAAGGGTGGTACACTTGACGGAGGGTTGCTTTTGCGTATCAACTTGTCACAGTCGCCGCTGAAGTGGTCTCGACGAGGACAGGTGAAGCAGACGACCTTGTCCAAATTCGCGCAGTCTAATTTAGAAGTTGTTTCCTGCTTGCAGCCGTCGCAAAAATGTCGAGTTGGTATAGCCGCATTGGGATCGTTTGGGGTGTATGACATGCTACGTAGGTGGTGAGAGGGAGGGAATAAGAGATGCTGTAACAAAATTGATTAAGTGAGAGACGTTGACGTGAGGGCGAAACAAGAACGCAAGACAGGACGCGGGTACCCGTGACGCCAAGCTCTTGTGTTACCCAGGTAGCAAACGGATCTTGAGATGACCGCAAGTCGGGCAAAACGTGACAAGTAAGGTACTGTACGTCGTGGCCATGGATCTCTCGCATTTTGCACTTTATAGCGAGATCGACGAGACTTCTCTATGAGTAAACGATTCGTCGTTTCCTGTGACCATAGCCAAGAACGAGTAGTCGAGTTAGAAAGGTCCCGGAACGACACACGCTATCGTTCTTATTTTCGAGGGTGAAAAGCGACGGCTTGTTCGGTTGCATGTTAATTCGTACTGTCGTGATGCGTATTTCCTCGTCCATCTCATGGGCCAACAATTACCGCAACGGGATACCTTCATCCCCATCGTCATTCAAAGTGTCCATCTCGTCTCCACCAAAGCCTTCACTGCCCACATCATCGCCGACGTCAAAGCGCATAAACTTCTCGTTCTTCGCCTCGGCTACATAATGGTTAGCATTGCCTTCTCCACAAAACGTGTCAAGAGATACTCACTACCCCACTCCACAACCTGTCCATCTTGAACCTCGCAGTCCTTGAGAACAGTCTTGTCGCCGTCTTTAGCATCGCCACCCTCCATCTTACATCTCCGGCCCAGTATGCAGTCTGTGAGTTGTACGTTGGGTCCGATTTCGACACCGTCCATCAACAGACACCGCAGCAACCTTGCGCCTTCGCTGATCTTGCAGTTTGGACCGATAACGCTTTCTTTGATGTTGGTCTTCTCTTCTACGATGACGTTGTCCGCCAGCAGTGAGTTCTCGGCTTCGACGCGGCATTTCCTTGGAATAGACTCCTTGTGAACGATCTTCGACTGATGAGCGAATGGCGATGCTGCTTCTTTGCCGACTTCCTCGATCGACTGCAGCTTTGCTAGGCGGAGTGAAACGGTAAGCAGAAGATGTGAGTCGTCTACACGGCGAATGAGGGGTTCGGCAGGTCCCGACGGTTGGACGTAGGCAAGGATTGGTGGTACCGTAAGCTTCGTATTCGAGGCGAGCAATTTCGCGGATTCGGGTATGCTGGACGATTTTGTGACTCTCGACGCGAGTGTCGTAGGAGCCTTTGAGTCGGATTCTGTGTTACCGCCTGAGTATGTAGTGCTGAATTTGGATACATCGATCTCTTCCTCGACAACTTGCGACCCGTGATCCGACTCCTCATCCTCGCCCTGGAGTATTTGTCGCAGGCCCAACTTGTCTCCCAGACCGTTTTGCCAGCCCGCCTTCGCCCACCAACCCAAAACCTCCTCACTTATGCTTTCGAACTTCTCATTCTTCTTGATCATCTCAATGACCCAGTATGGGAAGAAGTAGATGTGTGCGTCACGGTGGGTTGTAAGCATTCTTATCCGCGCGTGCTGGCGAATGAGCGAGTGTCGCAGTGGAAATGTCTTGTTCTCCTCTGTGATATCGTTTAGGGTGTCGGTGGGTACGGAGTAGACGAGTTTCGAGATGTTGCGGCGCAGCGAGTCTGTCGGAACAGGGACGATGGACGTAGGTAGCGGTGTCGTCGCAATGAAGTCTGTCTCCTCCTTCTTCCTGCTACCTTCCCCCTTGGCTTGGTACCACACGCCCATGCCGCCTCTTCTTCCGAGCTTCTCTCCGCCAGCGCCGAAAGCGATCTTGCTGCCGTTGTGATCTAGCCCTCCACTAGCTCCTGCGAATCCGCCCTGTTCTACCATCCAGGCGTCTGCCAGCGCCGTGCCGTCCAGTTCGCATACGAGATCGCATGGCAGTACTATGAAGTCGCCCTTAATCGCGTTTTGAAGCTCAGGTAACCGGAAGAGGTCGCCGGTACTCGTCTGATGTGAGAGGTCTTTCGGCGCAAGGATGTCTGGCTTCGGCGAAGGGAGGGTTGTGAGGTGTGGGTTTTGCGACATGGCGGCCTCGATGGCTTCCAATGATTCTGGCGGTGTCACGACTGTGATGTCTACGAAGAGTCAATACAAATTATGGAAGAAACATATGTGCAATCTTGTACCTGTGACTCCCATGCGGTAACACCATTCCAGAGGATACCAGACCATAGGCCTGTTGGCAATGGGCAGCAGGGCCTTTGGTATCTCCTTGGGCGTTGATGTGAAGGTACTGAAGGAAGCACCAGGGCCGCACAGAATAAGGGCCTGGAAGCCCGGCGCGGGCAGACTCGTCGCGTGAGGCATCGTGGTGTGTGCGGTGGGTGTCGCGATGTGGGCGTAGTATGGTAGCTCTGAGTCTATCTCGATCCTTTCTGAATAGAAGGCGCTATTTCTAGCTTCGCTTGTGAGATGGTATTGGCGTATATCCGCCGAGTGATGCTGCAGGTACAAAGGCGTGTGGGGTGTTAGAGTCACCCCGCCGCCAAAAGTTCGAGGGCGGCTGACTCGCGCACACCCGCCGCGGCCTTTCGGCGCGTGTCAGGCAGGCAAGCAAGCTTCAGCTCCCAGCCACTCGCCCTGGCGTGCCGGCCGTCAACAACAGGGAAGCAGCCGAGCGGCAGCGGCTGACGACCAAAACAACGCCCGACCCGCCCACGAAACATTTCACGATACCATGACCTGACGCCACCATGTCGTCCTTCAACTACGACCGCTACGACCGCCGCCAGAACAACTCGCGCAACCGCGGCGCCCTCGGCTTCTACGTTCCTCTGATCCTCACCGTCACCGTCGCAACCGCCGGTCTCGCAGCCTGGGTCTGGAGTGCGCGCGAGGACAGCCGCGACTACTCGTCCGATGACGATCTCTCCTATGGCGAAGATTCGGCCCACGAAAAGCGACAGGGCAGGGCGCCTGCTGCACGCGATGTCTCTGGGTTCCCCGTAGGCGAAGGGGGCGGTGAGGGCTATGGCTACGGCGATGGCACGCTGCTTGGCCGCGCACAAGGCGTCATCCGTCGCACACCATCCCCGCAACAGCTTTTCGATACCGTGAGCAAGAAGACAGCAGCAGGTTGGGCCGCGGCAGGTGCTGCAGCGGGTGCCGCGCTCGCTTCCATCCGCGAGGAAGACAAGGACGAAGCTTTTGGCGACCACTCTCGCTGGAATGAGGAGGCCACAATGCGTAGGAATGTCGAGGCGCAGAGCCGGGACAGCAATGCTGCAGTCGATGTGCAGGCACGAAGCTTCGCGGCGAGCGTGCGGAAGGCTGAAGGCAGAGGCGAAGGCTACGGTGGAAGAAGAAAGACCGTTGTCCTGGTCGTCAGCGCAGAGAGCCTGGACCGGTTGGACGACGACGAGGGCTCATACCGCGAAGAAAACGCCGTAAGCATTGCATCTCGTCTCCCTTCTCACGTGCCCAAAACTAACAGCTCGCAGACCATCCTCTCCCACCTCCCCGACACCGACTTCTCGCGAACCAAGCTCTTCGTCCTCATCTACTCCCCGTCGCTGCGCTCGCGCCCACAATCCCGCGCCAACTCTCGCACTGGCTCGTCTTCGCTCGGCGACTCGTACTCTGCTATCAGCACACCCGCACGCACACCAGGCGAGGAGCTGTCGTCCGTCGAACCCGTCATCTACACACCCGCACCCAGCACCAGGGGCTCTGACAACTCGCTCTGGAACACACTGCACTCGCAGGCCCTCCGCCTCGTCGAGGACCCGGCCATGGTCATGCCTTTCAACACCACCACTGGCTTCGTGCACATGCTCAGGCATCTCGGACCAGAGCTTGTCTACGTAGTCGATGCGTTGAGCGGTGTGAACGGTCAGAACATCGACGACATCAGGAAGTGGGTTGGACAGACAATTGTTGTTGTTGGCGGTGATGGCACTGGCCTTGGTGGGCTTGTTGACACGGACGACGAGGGCCCCATGCGCAAGGGCAAGGAGAGCGAGCACACTGTTAGGTGGTGGCAGGTTCGCAACGACATGATCGGGCTGGGCAAGGGCGTCGAGGTGGTGGATGCCTCTAGGCTTGAGGATGACTACGAAAGGAGGGTTGGTGGACGCGAGTAGATTCGCTTGCTTCTGTACTGACCTGGAGTTTGACGATGTTACCGATGTGTATAGGGACCTTTCGCGATGCTTGTATCTGATTAACGACGAATATACCATGCTTTTTGAGAGACTGGGCTCATGACAAAATGACGCTGTGCGCGAGGAAAGACAAAAACGTGAGAACAGTGAACGCCTGCGCAAAGCCCATGACGCGGGCTTTGCTGCATACATAGCATTTTATCTTAACAACAACCTAATCCCTAAGACCATGTAGACGCCTGCCTTGGAGTTTTCCTTGTGGATCCCGCTTGGAACGCCTCAACACCGATTCGAGAGATGATAGCGCTGAGAATCTACATCTGAACACGGAGCAAGTAACGAAGCTTGACCTGAGCAACGTCGTAGGCGATGTACTCGTTGTACTGCAAGTACGCGTTGGGTACGTTGGTAGCTCCAGGCGGTGTCGATACATCGGGCTAGTATGGTTAGCTGTGAAACTGAATATGGGAATGCGAGCTTGCTTACCATCATGCAGCCCTTTAGGGCTGGGTTCACGCAACCCGCGTCCTTCCACTTTCTCGGGCCAGTCTGTCCCATACCGAATGTGCTGTGTAGGCCCTTCTTGGCGGCGTCCTCCCCAGCAGTGTACGACGCGTCGGTAAGCTCGTGCATTGGATTGCCGAGCTCAGCTTCACAGAGAAGAAGCAGGGCAGTGCCTCCAGAATTGTACGAAGCGCAGTAGTTGGCGGATTTTGAAGACATATCGGCGAGATAGATACCTTTGCCAAACATGTATCCGCTGACAGGGGCTTCCGGTGGAGCGATCCTGAGACCTTGACCCAAGATACCACCATAGTTGGTGACTCGGGATCCGTGCCAAAGCAAGCGGCGGTTGCTTGCGATCTTCGCATACTTGCTCTTGTCGAAACGGTCGAATTCTCCTTGACGCTCGATGCGGAAAATCTCTTGAACTTTGTAGCTGACATGATGTGTCTTGCCCTTCGAGTTGTTGAGATACTCGTCGATCTCCACGAATTCGCGACTCTTGTGTTGAAGAGGGGTCATCTCGTTCATGCCAAGTCCCTGGAATTGTTTGTCGAGCTTGTTCACATCGCTCTTGTCCTTCAATTGGTCCTTAAGCATGGCAGCAGTCTCCTTCATGTCCGACAGACTATAGTGGAGTACGAAGTCAGTATATGCCTCACATGCATTCGTACAGTCAAGAAGACTTACCTCTCAAGTAGCTCAATCTCCTTCTTAAGGAGTGTGATGTCTCGAATGACCGGCGGGCGATTGCGACCGAAGGCGTGTGGGATGAGAGAGAAGTACTGGTTCGACAGACGTTCAACCTCTGCCCTTGAATCGTTGTCGTTCTCGTCGATAAGCACGGACAGGTCCTTCAAAGTCTGGAAACCACGAGCGATGGTACCTTTACTAAGCTTACCCAGTGGGAGCTTGTTTGCGTCGTAGTTCAGGGCAGTCATGGTTTGATTGAAGTAATCCTAGTTGAAAATGTTAGCCTGAAATTCGTGTTGCCGCATACGCATCGCTAAAAAGTAACGGATGGACACGTCCTGAGGCTATGTAGTCTCCAGGCTCCATGATCTTTCGTTTTTTTCAAAATGCGACGCGGGTTGTAGCCACCCGGGTACTCCAAAAGCACTGGATTCTTACCTGGTTGAAGATGAGCTTCATAAGATCCTGGACCGGGGGAGACAAGGTGCTGTCGGGCGCTACGCCATTGGTCTCGTTGGCATCAGCACCAGCATCGGCATCGCCGTCGTCATCGTCGTCCGAGTCAGGGTTGTAGGAGCGCTCTACGTAGGCGTATTTGCCAGCCTTCGGCTCGTCACCGCGGTTCGCCCACTTGAGGCCAGACTTGTCCTTGAACTTCTTCTCAAACTCCTGCATGGCATTACTGAGGCCTCCATCGCCAAGCATCTTCATCTGGCCACGGTCGCCGACTCGCCCCCAGCGTGTCCACGTTCGGTAGCTGGAGCCATCGGTGAGAAGCTGGACTTTGTAGAACTTGTCTAAGGTAGTCAGCATACACGTCCAAAATCTGGGATTGACTGCCGTTACTCACTGTTGTTTGCAGACGAATTCGTTTGGTTGAGTGACGCGTCGTAGATCGTGCCGTCGTTGTTGTCAATGTAGACGCGCCAGCTAGCCAGAGGGCAATGCTCGTCTACGGAGATGGCAATCTGCTTGGACTTGGCATTTTGTCCATCTCCAACTTTGGCATTCTCTTTGATCTTGGGCTTCTTGGTCTCCTGTTGTGCAGTTGGTGGTGATGCAGATGACGCCGCGCGCTTCTTTGACCCGTTCTGGACAGGGGCAGGAGCTGGCGCCGCCGCTGCAGAAGACAACACATATTGCGACTCAGGAACATAAGAATCTGCCCAACCATCAATTCCAAGTTCTTCGTTCATATTTGAGAAATGCGTCGCGGTTATCATTGCGTCGGAATGTTGTGGACTTACCTGTCGCCTCGCACTCGTCGAGCCATTCGAGGCTAACGATCGTCACGTTCTGAGCAACAGCAGTTTTGACTTTCGTGGAATTACTCTCGAAGTCTTTTTGCGTTGCGATGAGATGGGTTGTGTCCGGTGTGACGCTCGACAGGAACTCGGCGCCGAGTGACGTTATACGCGTCTGTAGCGCTTTCTGAGTTACTCCACTCGGGAAGCGGCCAGATGCCGCGATGGACAATCCAGTGAGTACCATTGATGCGATTGATGCGATTGACTTCGATGAACCTTGGAAGACGCGATGCAGCTGGATTGGGGGCGCAGAATGGCTATTTGAACATTTGGTTGAGACGGAACCAGGTGGCCGATGAGACGGTGGCCTGTGTTCGGAAGGAACGCCCTTAGGCATCAGCGCCCAAAGCGGACTAGCCCGCGTTTCTGCCTTCGCGAACGGAACGCGTGCACACATGATAAGTCGTGCCACAAGCACCCGCATCATCACGACAGCAAACTTCACTCATCAACGTCGCTTCCTGTCAAGATGGCATCACTACTCACCATACCGCTGGAATTGCTGGTCGCGGTATCAGAATACCTCCCTACTGAAGATCTTGGTTCACTGCGTCTTGTATGCAAACAAACCGAGAAGTCGCTATATGAATGGTTTTCCAAAGAGTTCTTCTTCAAGAAGCAGTTCATGCTCACGCACAAGAGCCTGCAGGCGCTCATCGACATATCCAAGCATGCCAGTCTTTCCAAGAAGCTGGTACACATCATCATTGCCACCAACGTCTACAGCGAGATACCACTACGCTTCAGGGACGACGACGCCGCTACACGCTATATTCAGGGCTATGAGGACCAGAAAGCACTTTTGGGTACTGGGATCGACCGCGAGATGCTCACGGAAGCTTTTGAGCGTCTCGAGAACCTCACCACCGTCGGGATCCGCGACTTCAACGCAGGCAATCGAGTTCGTGACGGTAAGAGCTGGAGCTCCTGGGGCGCAACTACCGTCCATCGCGAAACCGGTATTGAGCTACGGTTCGCCGATCGCGATTCCTTCGGACAGGATGTCGGCACTCGTTTCACGTCTCGCGTCTTCTCCAGCGTGTTGTACGCTTTGGGCAAGGCTAACCGACGACCTACTGAGTTTGAAGTATTGCTTCGTCAGCGCGGCCTGCCCGACACGGCATTCTTCCTTCCAGACTACATCAGACCTACAGTGGAGCCCATACTGCAGAACACGAGCACGTTACTCTTGAATGTGGACCTCAAGCCTCGTTACCTGCACACCCATAGTAATGGAACGTCAGTGGATCCAAACGCGGGACGCTCGCTTCGGCGCTTCCTCCATTTCACTCCCAATCTCGTTCATCTTCGCCTGAACTTTGAGAAACATCTGGTGGCTAATAACGAGGACTTTCTGCAGTGGTTGGCTACTCCGAAACCCACTACCGGCTCAAATACAGCGACTTTTCTTGACCCTGCCCCAGTTGCTCTACCGCTCTTAAAGAACCTCGAGCTTGGTCAGCTAAGCGCTCGGGCTGACGTTCTATTCAACTTTATCTCCAAGTTCGCGCCGACTTTGGAAGATCTGAGCCTTTGGAGGATGAACATCCCCGCTGTAGTCGCCCCACCTCACGGACACAAGCCCAATTTCTGGCGCGACTTCTTCCGCAAGCTGTCCAAGACGCCGCGACTTGCTCTTACTCATCTCAAAATCGGCATGTTGCAGCAAGACCACATGTATGTGACTTTCAAGAGCGATGATGCAAACAACAACTTGAACATCCAAGTCCCAGCGAAGAAGGTGAAGGAGTACGCTGGAGCAGACATGGGCAAGTTTTGGGAGGAATTACAGGAAGAGGTGACCGTGGATTGGCCGGCGACGGTACCCGTCGATCTTGACGCAAGCGACGTACAAAGTGAAGATGAAGATGAAGACGAAGAGATGGATGATGATGAAGATGAAGATGAGGATGATAGCGATGAGTGAGACAAGTCTCTAGGTGCTTTCATGATGTTACGACCCATGCTCCCTAGTTCCAGCCTGTTCCTTTCTTGAGCAATAGTTGCATGAAGTCGCCTTTCATGTACATGTTGAATGACACGTCCTCAACACTGTCGCAATGACTTCTATGTCCAGACTTCGTGGCGTAAAACTAGTTTCACATCCATGGATACTACATATGTCGCTCATCTGCCCAAACAACTCTCCTTCCTCAAGTCTAGGCGCAAGGCTCAGAGCTCAATGAAAAAGATGACAAGATACCGTTGACAGACACGCATCACTGATGCGCACGGTACACAAACAGCACTGCGAACAGTGCGTGTTGAATGCCTGGAAGAACGAGAATCACCTCGTCCTCTCTCCAAATCCCAAAGCCCTCGGAGGTCAGTATCTGCAAGCGACAAGCACTGCGTCAGATAAGACTGTCTGTGACCAGACTGAATGCGATTCCACCTTTCATCTTTGTGGTGGCCTCTCATCTTTCCCTGTTGACCCGCTTAGCGGACATCATCAGTATACCAGACCGGAGACCAGCTTGGCTGGGACGACAAGGCGCTCGAGGCGGATCTTGAAGTTGCTGACAACCAACCCATCTAGTGAGTGTCGTCGTACCCTGCCACGTGGGACCCCGTACGTAAATCGGGCGCGACAGTATGACCTCCAGTAACCCAGCTTAGCTGACAGCCACTTGGCGGTTGCACCAGCTTAGCTGACATGCGAGTTGACATGAGACCTTCCCATGGCAGTAGTGTTCTGCGAAGCAACTGAAGAGAAAAGAAGAAGTCAAAGTGGGCGGGGAGCAGCAGTTTATATACCCAGAGGGCGGCGCCAAGATCGTACGGCGCTAGGCGTCAGTCACCTCCGTGGGGCTTGGGGTTACGGCCAGCCAGCCGGTTCTCACTCTCACTTCGTACCTAGATAGGTTAGACTCAAGTCACGCGCTCGTGAAGACTGTTCGATTATCAGAATGGACCAATAGTACGCAAGCTTTCTTCGGCAACTCGTCCTTCACTCCGTGATTGAGCTCCCGATTACGTAGTTCATGGAGGCAACACAGTCGAGATCTTGCCTGTCACCCGATAACAGCTCTTTCTTTACCTTTCACGATGCTTGGCATTCCCTTCTACCATAAAGTCAGG
This sequence comes from Alternaria conjuncta, assembly GCF_024043145.1. Lineage (NCBI taxonomy): Eukaryota > Fungi > Ascomycota > Dothideomycetes > Pleosporales > Pleosporaceae > Alternaria > Alternaria conjuncta. Next base: position 1,492,704 of record NW_026250095.1, on the reverse strand, counting down.
CACCGCCCTCAGCAAGGCAACCAATTCAATTCCCACATCCGGTCGTTTCCAAGTGATCACCTTAAAGATGGCGCCTGTAAAGATCAAGAACGAGCCCCCCAAGAAGACCGAGGCCCAGATCATCGTCGGCCTACAAGAGCATATCATCGTCCTCGAAAAGCGCCTGCGGAAGAAGCAGAAGATGGGAGAGGTCACCGATGACGACAACAACAATTACAACTACAACAACTACAACCATGACGACAACAACTACAACAACTACAACGAAGACGACAACAGCTACAACTACAACGGCGACAACGACAACGAAGACGACGACAACGAAGACGACGACAATGACAGCAAGGACAGCGATGACGACGATGACGACGATGACGGCGATGTCGCTCCAATCTTCTCCAACACCTCCGACACCCAGCTCGCCCTCCGCCTCGATGGCGTCACCCGTCAGCGCGATCAATACAAGGGCGCGATCGAGGTAGGCCTGGTCGAGAACACCAAGCTCCGCGAAGAGCGCGACCACTACCGGGATCTCTACATGGGAGTGATTCGCTCTACCGGCAGCGCCAACACCAACAGCGTCGGTAACAACAACTTCCTCAAGATCGAGTCGAACTCTACCCACTACCACATCAACATGGCTCAGGATAGCAACCCCTTCAGTGGCTTCGTCAAGGCGCCCAAAATCAGCGAGCCCAGCGAGCCCGAGGTCAAGCGTCCGATATACGGCGATCAGTGTCATCGCGAAAAGAGGCACAAGCCTTGTCGCAAGACTTCATGTCCCTACTGGCACCGTTCCCAAGGCGCGCGTTTCGCCGCCATTCGCCCTACTCTCTTCTCCAACAAGGCTGCCGAGAACCGAGCTCAGCGCCGCTGAACATGGCTGTCGGGGTATTCAGCGGCTATCGACATGAGCTTAGTGGAGCGACCCAGTGCTGAATGCCTCCAGGGTGGACTGTGGTGACAAGGTTGGGTTTGGGGTTGACATCGACAACCTCCTCGGTCGGCCTTGAGCATGTGGCTTTGATTCGACCATGGCGATCTCATGGAGAGACTAAAGGATGGTGTTACTTGGCTTACACGGCGTTGAGAACCTCCTAGGGGCTATGAAAGAAGGGTGTTCTGGTGCTAGTCTTTCGCGATACCCATTGCTTTGTAGTCTCACTAGTACGAATGAAACTTGCCGATGCACATGGGACGATTGACCAAGTAAAGTGATGTGAAGACCTCGAAGGTGACGAAAGAGAAGATAGCAAATGATCGGATGCCTTGAATGAGCGAAGTGATGAAAAGAAAGGCAACGCCAACGGCATCGCGACAGCATTTCGTTTTCTATGAGGCTCATAGGACATCTCTTAAGCTTCTGCGAAGACGTGAGATCCTCCAGGGAGATCACAAAGGCCTTTGCTTGGGTGGCAATGCAGCGATGTCAGCTTCCCCGCCCTCCTCAAAATGGCGATGTTTTCTGAGAGCACAGATCCGATGTAAATGCTAGCTAAAACAAACGAGATCCCAGAGCCGGTCGGACGTCTGTGCGACATTACTCAGTCTGACATATTAGGTACGTGCCTCTTAGCTATGTGTTGACCGGTTCACCGGTCAAGATATTTCCAACCAATCAGCATCCTTCTGTCATTAGACACCTTGCGATTTCCTTTCTCTTTCTTGCATTGACCCGAAATCGGTGTACGTCTAATCGTGTCACCTATCAAATGCAGTGAGCATGCTGCAGATGTCCACATGAGTTGGGGTAGACGCTTGACACGACCTCGTCTCGTGTCGCACAGTCGATGGGCAGCGGAAGCAGGCGCAGGCGCGGGGTCGTAAGGCAACTTGGGCATCTTCGTCGGGCCTACACGTTTGGAGGCGCACTGCAGTCATGATGCCAGTCTAATCAAAGAGACTATCGTCGACGGCACCAGTCAGTTTATAGATGTAAGGGGCCGAATGTGTTGACAACATTCACGATGGTAGCTCCCGGTTTACTGACCGGAGCGGTCGAGCTGGCACGTGCACTATGCGGTGGCTTTACCGGTGAGATCCTCGACAACACTAAAACGCCGGTCACATCTCAATCGGAGCTCAAGCCTTTCGCAATCGCAGTTCTTCCCCGAGGCATTACGAGGTAACACGATGGAAGTTCTCGATGCGAAAGGTCTCTCTGAGCGCCTGAGATGGGAAGACAATGAGTACTGGCTGCACCTCGAGGCTGAGACTCCGTTTGAGAAGTATCCCGGTAAGTCTGGGAAGATGAGCGTGGGTCGCGCAATCAGCTAACGTCGCGCAGCAAAACAACATGCGCGGAGGGTGCAAGAGAAGTTGGGTGTTGAAGAAGGCCTGATCTACCTACCGGGTCAACCAGCGAGGAACAACGAAGATAGCGACATGCCAGCACCCTTCCGACAACGCCGATATTTCTATTACTTGAGCGGGTGCGTTGATCTGGGAGTAAATGAGGACCGTGCTGATGGTATGAAGATGCAATGAACCTGACTGCCATCTGACGTACGACACGCGACGCGACGAACTGTCCTTGTTCATTCCCCGCATCAAGCCTGAGCGCGTTATCTGGTACGGCCGTGGCTCCACCCTAGCAGAGGCGCTCGTGAAGTACGATGTCGATCAAGTTTTCTACGCAGATGAGCTTGAGTACGCCGTGCAAGGATGGGCGATCGGTAACCGACAGGCTGGCATCTACGTCCTGCACCCGTCATCGCAATTCCCCGGCTGCGACAATCTGAAGCCCCGTATTGATTCGATAGCCCTCCGATCAGCCATGAACGTATGTCGCATGATCAAGGATGATCACGAGATCAAGCTTATTCGGAAAGCGAACGACATCAGCTCGCAAGCGCACCGAGAAATCCTTGCTAACATCACGAACTTCAAGAACGAGGCACAGGTTGAGGGATTGTTCATGGATGTGTGCATATCGCAGCAAGCGAAGCAACAGGCCTACGATCCTATCGCTGCTTCCGGACCGAACGCCGGAACTCTTCACTATGCCGCCAACGATGAAGATCTCGCGGGTCGTCAACTCATGTGTTTAGATGCAGGATGCGAGTATGAGCTCTATGCAAGTGACATTACCCGCACTTTCCCGCTATCTACTTCTTGGCCAAGCAAAGAAGCCGAGAACATCTACAAGCTGGTCCAGCGTATGCAGGAAACATGTATCAAACGCCTAGAGCCCGGCGTAAGATACCTGGATTTGCACATTATGGCGCACCAGATCGCAATTGATGGATTACTGCAACTGGGCATTCTTCACCACGGAACGAAAGAAGAAATTTACAAGGCAGGTACAAGTAGAGCATTCTTTCCCCATGGTCTTGGACATCACATAGGCCTTGAAGTGCATGACGTGGGTCAGGCACAACTCATGAGTGTAAGAAGAGGGAAGCCAGTGTACCAGCAGGTAAGTTCAATCAATCCGAACATTGATCAGTCGCTAAGAATCTGACAAGGCACCATCCCTTTACCCACAGGATTTCCATGTCCCGGTGTATGATTCTGAGACTTGCCTCGCGCCCAGCGATCCCCAGAGCAGCCATCTCGAAGAAGGCATGGTTGTCACTGTCGAACCTGGCATCTACTTTTCCGCATACGCTCTACAACATTTCTATCTCCCATCACCCGTTCACTCCAAGTACATCAATACTGAGGTTTTGAAGCGCTACATGCCCGTGGGCGGTGTACGCATAGAAGACGACATTCTCATCTCCTCCTCTGGTTACGAGAACTTGACTACAGCCCCAAAAGGCGACGCAATGCTTGAAGTCATCCGGCACGGAAAGAAAAGTGCTTTGGACGTGCCGAGTTCCAACTTCACTCCACTACGAAGACCGAGCGGTTCCGTTGAGCCAACTCTGCGACGCGCGCCCGGCATTTCTACACATACACCATCACAGCACTTACAGAAGCCACTCGCCAGAGCGGCAACCCTTCCCGCAGACTTCGTTCAGCAACGCAACTCAGACTTCGCGCCTTTTGCAGGCCCCTCTCTCTTCTCGAACTTCTCACGCTCAATGACCACAGAAGAAAAGATCCAGCAGTGGCAGCATAAGCGTAGCCCAGTACCGATCGCGCCCGTCCCCTCGGTCAACGCGAAGCAACCGAATCCTGTCTGTGGCGAGATGGATCCGAACTTCCAGCATGTTTACATGAGCAACGCTTGCAGTCCGGCGTTCTCATCACAATCGACTCCGCAATTTGACAGTACACCTCCGTGCCAGAATTGCGCAATCCTGGTACAGACGCTGGATCGGCTGCGTCAAAACCTCACATCCTCTATTCGGAGCTCTTCAAAGCCTGAAGTGAAGGCTACTTCTGAAGCCGATCTGAAGAGCAAGAGCACCAAGCGAGTATGCGATGACGACCCAACAGTACCCCCACGCATTGGCGAGCTGTCTGTCGGCGCTTCGGCTTGCACCGTAAACCTCGATAAGAACCAGAGAATTCCACTTCCTCCACCCCAGCCTAATGCTAGCAGGACAGGAGATACAAGAGCAGCGCAATGGGCTAGACGCTCCGGCGCAGCTCCTCGTGCACTTCCAATTCGCGCCCAAACTCTGGACAGCCAGATTTCACAAGCATACTTTCGGGGCGAGGAGTCCACAGATAAAGTCCATCCTGTCCCGCCACACCATCAAATCCGCACAGCCACTGGGATACCTGGACGATTCAGGCGTCGCACTCATAGGAAACTTCCCGACCCTGTACCGTCTCCGCAAGCCCTAGAACCGGAAGCTACACGGCAGAAGTTAGAGTCTCTGCAACTGAGACTTGACTCGCTGGAAGAGGGTGCTCGCGTGAAGAGACGACAGCAAGACCAAGCTGTGTTGCCCGAACGATTTCTCGCCTCAAGACCGTCAATGCCGGTATTGATGTCTCAAAATCCGTGGCAGCAGCACCATCGACCTACCGCCGCGAGAGGCTCTGGCGATAGGACATCAAATAACCTGGAAGTTCTCGACATCGATAAATCTCGGCTGGAACGTTTAGAGGAGAGCGAGCGACAGAGGCGCTTAGAGCGCGATGCATTGACCAGAGATACGTTCTTTCTACGATAATGATACAACGGTTGGTTTTACTTTACCAGCTGCGGCAAGACCGAATACGTTATTTTTACCTTCTCGGTTCTGCTTTTACAAACAATATACGTTTTATTACACTCCGTTCATCTTACATGTCGTCTTGCATGCAGCTGAAGGGTATGTCCAGCTTGTGACCTTATTCGGTGTATGCTACAACAGGTTATAGCGCTACTACATTCTTGAACACTTCGTCCTCTTCCCGCAGAGCAAGAAAATGGAAAGCGCAGTAGGCGTTCTACTAGTAGTCGAACGTCGACGATATCGAGGGAAAAAAAATACGTTCGAAGAGATGAAAGGTGTAAACGCAAGGCTATTAGATTCAGAGATAGGCGTTGATGTGGGGCGCAAGTACCAACATGGGGTCACCCCACTCTTGACCTAAACTTCGTTCTTCGAACATCCATGGATGCTCCCTCTCGGTCCTTCTCGCCCTCATTTCGGTAGTAAGCATCGCGACAAGCTTCAACTGATCAAGGTCACAGGCTCTCGATAATTGCTCTATCTTCGATGATTACGGTACCTAGGAGTCGCCTAGATGGAAAAGCATGACCAGAAGCATTGTGGATTATCTGCAGCCATATGCATACACATCGGCCCCGATAGGCAGGTGTCCCTGGTTGCAGGAGCACAAACACATCATTGGCTTGTCGCATCCCTGATGCCGTCTCGGCGCATACGCAACTCTTGGACCGTTACAGCGGTATCTATCTGTGCACAACATACTTCTGTATCGCAATGTACAAATATCCCCAAAGCCCGACATTCTCGCGCATATCCTACATTCGCTTTTGCGATTTAGTTTCGAAAATAACTGCCTCAATATGAGGGTCACGTTCGCATTAGCACCATGCCTGGTCTCCTTCGCAGCATGTGCATGCGTGCCCGACTTCGCCGACAAGATACTGTCTGACCCGCTGACACTACAACACCCGGCAGTAATTGCAGCATTTGAACAAGTTCAGCGCAATCTCTCAGCTTTATATATCAACACCACGCGCGATGGACTCAGCTTCGCTGTTGTACGTACAGGTCCAATCTCAACAAAAGGCCCATCATTAACAACCACAAGGTTCATGCGTCAAGCCCAAGGCCAGCATATGTGTTTAACAACGGAACATTGAAGTTCAATGAGACTGATGCAGGACCGGCCGAGGCAAATTTGGTGACGAGCGACTCAATCTTTCGCCTGATGTCTTGTTCGAAGAACGTCGCGATGGCATCTGCTCTGGTCATCGAAAACCAGCTCAGGCAAAACTCTTCATCTTCATCGTCCCTCCTGACCATCGACACGCCCGTCCGCCAACTACTTCCCTCTTTTAGTCTGCCTGAGAGAGACTGGAACGACGGCGGCAGCGAGATCACATTGCGCATGCTTGCCAGTCACACAGCGGGTATACCAAGGGAGAGCTACAGTACTGGCTTCAACATGATTCTTAGTACCGGGAAAGCAGATTCGCCGACTATTGGAGCCGCATGGGCGGGTGAAACTGCCCAAGACGTAATTGATGGGATAGCGATGAAGAATTTGATGTTTGCGCCAGGGCAGAGGGCAGCTTGTAAGCGACTTCCTCCTGCTAACGATACGCGTACTGACACGAACAGATTCGAATGCAGGTCTGGGTATTCTAGGTGGTGAGTGGATACAGCATGCGACTAACGAGAACATGGACTAATCTACCGCTAGCTGCTGTAGCGACATACTACAACAACATCACTTCCTCGTCTCTCAGCTGGTCTGAGCTGACATCGCAGGAACTTCTTCAGCGATTGAACATGACCCATAGCTTCTTTGGCTCTGTGCCGCAGGATTTTATCCCAGACATAACTGTACCGGGCGGTGAAAGTTGGGTCGATTTGATCGTAGGCGAAGGCTACGACCCAGCGGCCGGCATGTGGAGCTCTGCAAACGATCTCGCCCGTTATATGCATGGCCTATGGCTTACGCCCGAGCCTACGCTCATTACGCCCTTCCAGCGTCGTCAGGTCATGAAACCAAGTGTCATACTTGCAGATGGCAAACAGCAGAGCGGCCCAGGCTGGGAGATTGAGATCTTGAACTTACCGACGAGTGAGAATGCGAGTCTGGCGGAAGACAGTATGAAGACATATAGCATCTTTGGCAAGTCCGGCGATGGAGGAGGCTGGCATAGCTGGATCGACGCCATACCAAATCTCGGTTATGGCGTAATTGTGCTCGTGCAAGGATCCGGTCTGGCCGACTACGCGGGTATCTCGACGAGTACTGTCAGAGATACAGTACATGCTATTCTTGCGCCTGCTTTCGCAGAAGCATTGAGCACAAGAACGAAGGAGCGATTTGCAGGGTTCTATAGCGCTGGTGAAGACACTGGACTCATTGCTGATGAAGTCGCCACCACGCTTTCGAACTCCCCCACTTACGCCAAATTGGAGATCCAAGACCAGATTTTGTATATTCGCTCGCTCATGGTGAACGGTTCATCCGCGCTCGAGGCAATAGATCGCCTGTCCTGGACCGCAGATGCCCAGCCACGCTACTTCTCTACACCGGAAGGGGTTGTCTTGGAGCCGGCGGAGGGCGTAGGCGAGACAGACGAATTTGGACCTGGAGCGCAGGTTTGGAGGATGATCTTTCCAGGATTGGCATCGTGCGATTGGTTCGACTTCGACGGCTATCATGACAGCAATGGATGGCCTGTGAGCAAGGTTGTCCTAATTGAGAATGAGGAAAGGGTCGAACTGCACTACCCACCATTCGACATTACTGTGAGTCGAATGAAGATACACAAATAAGACCTCTCATCAAATTTCTGTACAGGTGTCTTACCGTGAGTCGGTGCTATTGACACAAGGCTCCGCTCCTGTATTAGTCAGCCGTCCTCGGCATTGCGCATCTTGTCACGCGCGGAGTTCCCCTATCGACACATGACTCTCCCTCCGGGTCGACAACCTCCGCTACCCAAGCACAACACCAACCATCTCTTGACGTAGAAAATCTCATCGCCAGCTCGAATGCGACATCAAAACTACACGCCTAGCTACCGACTGCATCAATTCAGCTGCCCGGGGTGATTCTCGGGTAAACATGCACGCTGCTCCTGCACAAGCTCGCGCTATCATCGATGCCTTCCACAATAAGGTAGCTGAAACCGAAAGGCAACAGCGTGAGCTACAGACCCAAGAGAGTGATCAGCACTTCCACGACATGTACAGTCCATGCAACCCATCATCGACGTTCCATGACCTACAGTGTGGCCACAGGATCCAAACAGAGTATACCGCAAGCTGTGGTGTGACCTGTGCGCGACCGATGCAAGGCCTGCCGTTCGTCTGCCCGGCTTGCCTGATCGATGTTGTACGTGCGGAAGTAGCTCTCGACAGTCTCACTCTTGGCTCCGGTGATGACGCCGCAATGGACAGCACCGGGCTAGTCGAAGAGGACAGGATACAACACTTCGCCAACAAGTACGTCGCAGCAATGCTGAAGAAGGGCTATCGCGCATGTAAGGCAGTGCTCAAGATTGATGAACCTCGCATGCAGTTCTTCGATCAATTCATGCGACAGGACGGGTTTGGAGGCGTGGAGGATGAGCCTGCAGACGGAATGATTACGAAGCCACGGAAGCGTCCTGGTGCGGGTGGTGGCCGTAGACAGCCTGCCAAGCTGCATGCAATACATCGAAAGAAGCCTGGGACGTGGGATTATCGTGATCCGACAGGAAGCGAACCAGTTTTGGCAGAAGCTGCGCGCGAAGATCCAGGCGATTACAATAACGATGATATGGAAGGCGGTAAGGGGATGACAGACGATGCTGTGGAGGTGGCGCATTCGGGGCAGTCCGCTGATGCATGTGTCGATCTTGTTCCGCAGTCAGAAGCAGCCGAGGCTGTACTAAAGGCCATGGAAGCATTTGCTAGGCTTTCCACGTGGTGAGTGAGCACGGCAGATCTTCTAGTACCTAGAGATGTAGCGTTAAGAGATCTTCAATTGTATTTCGAATAGTCCCTGAGCTCGGATAAAAGGTCACCTGTCTCGGAGTAGACGTTGCCGGTTGATGACGAAGACCGTCACTCAAAGCCCGATCTCGATAGAGGAATTCGACAGAGGCATACCCGATAACGGAAGCCGAAGTCTGCCTGGAATGTGCAAGACTTTGCCTGAGATGTGAACCAAACAGGGGTCAAAGGGATGCGGGGAGAGGTGTTTGACTGGAGAGTGTAGCTTTCTTGCTGAGGTCTGTGCGCTGCTGATGATGTCAGCATTCTTCGATAGATTCCTCAGACTCAATCGCCAGCACCTACCATGTTCATTCATCATCAGCACGAACGTTCATCCATATTCCCGAGCCTTGCAGCGGTTATTGACACTTTACAAACTTCTATCGCCGACTTTGCGCGTACAACGTCTCGTCACGAACGCCTCACTCGCGTGGCTGCCGATCGCGAAATTGAGTTTTGACATGGTAAGTCCCGCAGCGAGCGCAACCCTATTCGAAGACTGCCAAAATTCCCGGTTAGCAACTGCAAAACGACAAGCATCCGTTGGTCTTGGTAGGGCCTTTTACGCGTCTAGCGGTGCTCAAATGATTATTGAGACGTCCGTTAGCCTTAGCCTAGGTCCGCCTCTTACTCGCGACGGGAGTCGTTCGTAGGGCGACTGCATATGTTCGACACCTCAATGCTAATCTGGAACTGCGGTTGCAAATCTTCGGTAGTTGTGACAAGCTCACCTAAAGCAGTCGCACACTATGGCGTCTTGTCGTTGAAGCTTTCCATGATTGCGCACCGCTCCATGATCGCCATGGATCTTGCCCCGAGGTTGGGTTCAGAAGTAGCTTTCCTTGACATGCATCACCATGATGATGTAAGGCAGGTATGCGCACGATTGTACATGGATTCTTGGACATCGACGTCTCAACACATTTGAATTCTTCTCGTTTTCGACGAAAACTCCTGACCCAGGGTCATTGATCACAACCCACCGCCAGCCGTTTTCCTGTGGGGACGTCGCAGATCTGCAGGCACACGGGTAGAATTGATGATTCTAGCTCGACTACTAGTAAGTGTTATCGGCAATCCTACCCCAAGTGTCGCTTCGCACCTGGGCAAGCTCAAGCTCCATACGCTCGCGTGGATCATTTACCGCAACAGCGGGTCGCGCGATCTTCAAACACCTGCAGAAGCAACGCCAACAAACGTCCTGTTACACATGCCACGTGTGCGATCAAACCTCCATGCCTCATGGTGATCAAAGATCAGCGTCCCACGATGCAAGGCGTTTACAGGGTCAGTATAGCCTTCAGCTGCGTTCACTGTTACGCGCCCACGGGTTTCTACACAACGCCACGCTTACCAGGGCTATGCGCAAAACTACAGCGACTTGTTAATGTCGCGAAGCTGATGGCACATGACTCCGCCTTGTACCCCCGATGTTCACCGCAACTTTCTTGGAAGCTCTCACGGAAAGAGCCTAATAATGGATGCAGTCGGCGAAATAGTCCATATACGCCATGCAAGGCTAGGGGACCCGTACTGTGGCGTAGATCACTCCACAGTGTTTGAGGTGCGGGAAGATATGGACCCCGCTAACTACTAGCGGAGTCATTGGTCTTGGACCCCCGACTCTTGTGTATAGATCTGGCTGATGTCCGGGTGCCGTTTCTGTTTGCGATGGTCAGTTCGTGTCTCATTCACCCCGACAGCTAGGCCTGCTGCTACTACGCCGGTAATATCTAATATGGACGGAAACACTCTGGCATCCTATGGCGGCAGCCTCGTCGCTCGTGCAGGCGGTTTACATCCTCCACCAGAAGTCCTTCTCAGCTGGCCAAAACCGAATTATGTCGACCCGGAGGAACGAGGTTGGGGACCCCCAATACTGCTCATGGTCGTCTTGGGCATCACCTTCCTGGTATACTGTGCGCGGATGTGGGCAAGGCTGGTCATATCGAAGAACTTTGGGCTGGATGACATACTTGTCAGCATGGCAATGCTGCCGCTATTCGGTCTGACCATATCAAGCGTACTTGGTATGTATCGCTTCCTTTCGAAGTGTTCTTTGCTAACAAACGCAGGTATTCGTATCTATGGCTTCCAATGGCACGTCTGGGACCAGACCAAAGAAACGCTAGTAACGACAAGAGAGATCGCTTTTGCAATCGAACTTAACTACATGTTAACCTCGACGCTGATCAAAGTCTCGATCCTTTGCTTCTACCGCCGAATCGGTGATCGTCTGACGAATCAGTTTATCTACTGTAAGTATCTCGCCAAAGCCAGCCTGGTCCACGCAGAAGCTAACGTTGCTCCACAGGGGTCTACGGCACCATCGCCTTCTGCATCATCTACGGAATTGCCTTCACTATTGCCATTGTCTTCACATGTACACCGGTTATAGGATTCTTCCGCCTCTTCGACATATCCTGGAGACTGCAGAATGAACTGACGTGTCGCAACGAGGGGGCCCTTATTGTTGCATGCGCGGTGATTTCACTGTTCCAGGATTTCATCATCTGCCTGCTACCAGTACTTTTGATTTGGAACCTCCAGATCAGCAAACGCCAAAAGATCGGCCTGTGTGCCATTTTTGGCGTGGGCCTGATAACATGCATCTGCGGTATGATGCGAACGTTCTATGCCGCAAAGCTATACTACTGTATGGATCTATCTTCTTGAATCCTCATCTAGCAAAACTAATTCTCTGGTCTAGTCACCTACGACATCACCTGGGCAGCGTATTCTGGATGGATCTGGACGACACTCGAAGCCCAGCTCGCCGTAATGTGCGCGTCAGCGCCCTCGCTCAAAGTCTTCCTCGGTCGCTACTTCAGCATGTACACCTCGCGCGCCGGCTACTCTCAGACTGGAATCCCCGGTCAAGCGTCTGGTCCGTCTTCAAATACACTATCGCAAGGCTTCACCGGGAAAGCATCCCAGCACTCTACACAGCGATCGCAGTGCACTGCTGGATCGATTCGCGGCGATGTTCCGTTGGAAGGCATCCATATAACCAACAAGTTGGATGTCAAGGTTGAAGAGCGCGATTATTACGAGCAGGGCAGTCTTCACAGTACTAAGGAGCTCACTGCGCTCCCCGTGTCATCGCAGCCTGGTTGGCGGGATGGCTGTAAGACAGTTTGCGCAGCGCTCCGACCGAGCAGCAGAGGCACATCAGCAACTCGTGGTCGAACTCGCGACGGCGACGTCGAAGCCGGCCGCGCCTACTAAGTGGACTTTTGCCGTTCGTCTTTCTCTGTAACTCGCATCATCGTTTCGTCGACGTTTTTGGTTTCTCTAGACCCATATACCTTTCCCTTTGTTCTTATTCCAACGGCTCAAGACATTCCTTGAGCACGCTACGACATTACAGACGCTTCTAATTTGAGAAGCGCCCACATTCAGGGCACGATGGCCAGCGCTGCCTCGTTGCATACTTCCGTCATGAGTTACTCATGACATATACCCCCTTATCTTCCCTTGTTGTTACTGGCTACATCTTGGATTACTGGTAGAAGAACGACGAGTACGGATCGAATTACATTAGAGTCTCTTAATATTAGACCCTCTTTATCCATTCATCTAGACGTATCTCTTGACGCATCAATCGTGATAGATTAATCTCTCAACCATTCCGCCTACTGAAGTAAGGACTTCGCAGCAGCCTCAACCTCATCCTTGTTTCCGCAGATCAACCCACCCCTCTCGTCCGTATCCTCGATCGCTGTCTCAAGCACCCTCTTTCCTGTCGCAGAGTCCAACGCCGCACCTCCAGCACACTCTAGGATCAGCGCAATAGGTGCGAGCTCATATAGTCGCCTAAGCTTGGCTTTGCTCTGTTCCGTAACCGGAGATATGTAAACACCATGACCCTTGACCAGCGCATGGACAACATCCGGCACGAGGCCGCCGCTGTATCGCAGCGTGTACTTTTGCATGATGAAACGGTTGATCAGGTTCAGATACCTCTGGTCCTCGGCCGCCGCGCGCATGTTGGCTGGAGCAAAATACCGCGTCTTTACTTCAGAGGCTTGCGTCAACTGCACGTCTGGGCGGATAACCTGCATCGTGCCGTCGTCTGCGTATCCCACTTCAAAACATGAACCCTTGGTACCTGGTAGACGGAGGGCGACAATCGCGGTTGTGCGTGGGCCTAGTACACCCAGTATCGAGGCAATTTGCTTTGTATCGGGTGATTGATGTAGCGCTGAGGCTCCTTCCCAGACTCCGATTATCGTGCCTACGCTCCAGTTTGGTGCGATGATGGAGGAGCCATCTAGCGGGTCGAAGGCGAGTGTGTAGACTTCTTTGCCCGAATCTTCGCTGCTGGTAGATTTCGATGATTTTTCAACGGGGTCTTCTTCGCTGGAGGCTGTTACGATTGCTGGGCATGAATCAATGGTTTTGCGGATCGCTTCTTCGGCCAGCACGTCCACGTTCAGTTGGTCGTCGCCGAAGGCATTGGCGGTTCCGACTTGGGTTACCGATGGGGAGGTGCGCAGGTAGCTGGCTATTGTGTGGATTGAGCTGAAGAGTTTCGGCAGGACTGCATCGCGCAGTTGGGGGTGTGACGAGGTGATGAGGGAGTTTAGATGCGTCGGTACGTCCACGGGTTGCGACATATTGGGAAGATTACGGTTACTGTAATCGATTGCGGTTCAATTGAAAGAGAAGAGGTGACTGTTACTCTATGGGCGGTCTACTTGAAGAGAATAAATTCTGCGTCTGCTAGTGTTCACCAGAGTGTGACGTCGTGGTGTGGAGTTGTGGAAGCTTCGTCCATCTAGCAGCTCCACAGGCATCCACCGAGATCATCATTCGTTTCTCGGCCCTATCCGCGTCTCCCCCAACACCGCGACGCGTCACGCGTCGATAGCTACTTTGATGTTGGAGATGCTTTCTTTTGTTCGTTCGAGGTGGGGTTACGAGCGGGGTAGCTCGGGAAGCTCAGCTGCCATCACGGCAAGCTTCGGAAGCTCATACGCCATCTCCTTCCTTCCTTCTCTCCCTTGAAATTGGTTTCACCATACATCACCGCTTCTTTCGTTTCCTTGTATCTACTCACAATGCCCCAAACACTCAAAATCGCATCCGCGCAATCCCGCACGCTGTCCACAACCGCCGAGACCCTCGCCGCTCTCGAAGCGACAACGAAGCGCGCCGCATCCCAAGGCATCGATGTCCTCCTATTTCCCGAAGCATACCTGGGTGGATATCCTCGTACTTGCGCTTTTGGCGCTGCGGTTGGCGGTCGCGCACCCGAAGGTCGCGAGCAGTTCCTGCACTATTTCCACGATGCTGTCGATATGGGCGACACACCGAGCGACGCTGGGCAGGATTGGCTAGACCGGAAGCTAGAATTGCCGAGAGGGAAGGACTATAGGGGTGATGGGACACGAGAGGAGCTAGAGAGGATAGCAAGAGAGACGGGGGTCTTTGTTGTTACGGGGATTGTGGAGAAGTCTGGTGGCACACTATACTGCGGGGTTGTGTTCGTCGATCCAAAGATGGGTATATTAGGCAAGAGGAGGAAAGTCATGCCGACGGGCAGCGAAAGGCTGATTTGGGGCATGGGAAGTGCGAGTACACTGAGGGCCGTGACAACGGAAATCAAGGGTGTCAAGCTGTGTATGGGGTCGGCGATTTGCTGGGAGAACTACATGCCGTTGCTGAGGCAAAGCTTGTACAGCCAGAACGTCAACCTGTGGTTTGCGCCAACAGCAGATGCGCGTGATGCTTGGTCGTCGCTGATGCGCACGGTAGGCTGCGAAGGCCGATGCTTTGTGGTTAGTGCAAACCAGTGCGTCAAGAAGAAACACCTCCCAGAATGGATCACCGGCAAAGCACAATCGCAAAGCAATGGGAGCAAAAGCGGCGTCGGTAGGAGCCTCTCGCAACAGAGTAATGGAGTCGCTGGCAGACGACGAAGCACCATCACTAAAACGCCGGAGGGTCACGAAATTTGCATACCAATACCAGAGGGACAGGCGACTGAGGGCGATTCATCGGCAATTGACTCCTCATCCACTGCAGAAGATGCGCTTAGCCCAAAGCAGCAACCCTTCTCGCAGCCTCAGTCAGGGGACGGCGAGGAATATGTTTCCCGTGGCGGCTCTATGATAGTATCACCCTTGGGCGAGGTGCTTGCTGGACCAGTATGGGAGCAAGAAGATGAGCTGTTAGTCGCAGACGTCGATTTTGACGATTGTGAGCGCGGTAGACTCGACTTCGACTCCGGGGGAAGCTATTCTCGAATGGACAGCTTCAAGCTCAGCGTTGAGGGCCTTGATCTGAATCCACCGCCAATGTAAACTATGTAAGCCTCAGTAATAGGTCGCTTATAAGGCTGAATCCTTCGAGCACCTTTCTAGCATCGTTATGGGTGAGAGAAGACAGGGAATTGATGTGACATCACAACACAGTTAGCTTGTCAGGACCATATTTGGCTGACATGTTCGTTCAAAACTTCTGGCAAACCAGATACGTAGGCGCCCATGTTCATCTGACTGCACAGCCTCTTGTGGGCTAGGTCGTGATTGGTAGAACCGGTGGGCCTGAGGCTGCTAGCTACCCCTCATGCTTGGTTAACGGCCAGACGTTCCCACCTCTCCATCCCCTACGAGAGACACGCTAAATATTCACAGTATATCGCGGGCCTCTCAACTTACCTTCACATACTATTGCTTCCCTTCCCGTCAAATTCCAGGCAATGACAACGCGCAAGAACCTCATTATTGACACCGACTTGCACAGCGATGTTGAGTACGCATAGCCCCGTTCTCATATCACAAGAAGCTTACTAGTGTACTAGCGATGCAGGCGCATTGCTGCTAGGCGCAACGCTCCCCAATGTCAACCTTCTTGGTGTCAATGTCAACCATCCCTGTTCATACTCTGCCCTCGCAGCATCTGCTATCGTGGCACATTATGGACACCCGAAGACACCTATTGGTATTCGTCGTCCAATGAACGATGTGAGGTTCTTTGACGCCTGGGACTACAAGCGCGGCGAGTACACGAGTAAAGTGGCCTACCACTGGTCCGGAGGCACTCTACCATGGGGAAAGGCAGACAAGGCATGGGATCCAGTTGTCTTGTACAGAAAGCTGCTCTCTGAATCAGAAGATGGAAGCGTGACGATTGCTTCCATCGGCTTTCTCGATAATGTGCGTTTTCAAAATGTGGCTCTTGTCTATTGACGGCTGGTCGCTAATATTTGCAGCTGTCTGGACTTCTGGACTCCAAACCCGATGAGTACTCTCAGCTTGACGGTCGCGAGCTTGCGAGGGCCAAAGTAGCAGAGCTCGTCGTCATGGGTGGCAAGTATCCGAAAGGTCGTAGCTGGAACTTCTGGGGCTCCAAGCCCGCCCTTGCCGCTCATGTGTTAGAGACATGGAATGGCCCAATAACGTTCGTAGGCACCACTGTCGGCAGAGAGGTATTAATAGGCGGACCGCTCATGGCGAGTGATCTGGAGGACGACCCAGTCCGAATGGCTTACATCTACTATGGGTTCGGGAAGCCGCTACCTAGTTGGGATCCACTCGTAAGTGTCCATTTGTGGATCGCTCATAAGGCAAAATCTGACCGCGTTTAGACTGTTCTGTATGCTGCGAATGGTCTTGGGGACATGTTCGATGTTGCAGAGGACCGTGGCTACAACAAAATCAACGCTGCAGATGGCTCAAATGAATGGATAAATGACGGAGTCTCGCATGGACGGCGAACTCTGAAACTGAAGGTTAGCAATGAAACTGCTGCGGCTGAGCTGGACCGTCTGTTTTTGGATGCTGCGCGAAGATACTCTAAGCACGCAGGCACCGCCTAGAATGTCGGAATGCTATCATGAATTCGAATCGATCTCAAATACGTACCCTCACCAGGCGTACCTCCATCATGAGTGACTAGCAAGTGTGTATATTGAAGTCGGGTTCCAGATTTCCAGAACTCGCTCAATGCAGTCGCTCGTTGATCGATTGGAAGCTGCTCAAAAGTTCGTTGCTATTGCCTGCCATTGCTACATCTCCACAAAACTACCCAGGTAAATGCACGACGGCACAACGTGCAGTACATGTGTACATGTCAAGCCCAGATGGTGCTAGCGGAAGACCCACGCGTGCTGCGTGACCAACAGCGATGACGTTGGCTGCAGGGTCCATGCTTCGCCCCAGCCCCAGCCTCAGCAAGATCCAACCGCGGCTGTGAGATATAGGTTTAAGTATAATTATATTATAATAACTACTAACTAACTAGTGTAGAAAGAGAAACTAAGTACCTATTAAGAAATTACGTAATAGCTTTATTCTAGTAGATAAATAGCTTATAAGCTCTCTCTAAAAACTATATAAATTATATATTTTAGTAAAGTAGCTATTAGTACTTAATAAAACTTTACTACTAAAGTAAAATACTAAAAGAAAAGACTTATATATATAAGTATAACTAAAACTAAGATTCTTCTTTATTAGAGTTAGAAAAGAAAAAATATTACTATAGTAAACTAAGACTTACCTATAAGCGTATAAGAGAGATCTAGCATAGTAAGTAGAAAGTAAAGTTATAATATATAAGTAATTATTAATATATTATAGCTATAGTATTACTAAATAATATATAGATAAAAAGAAAAACTTTTATTATATTATAAGTTTAGTATGCTAGAGAAGCTACTACTAGAAGAAAGCATAGTATACTAGTAAATATACTGTAAAGTAGAGTGTAAAGATAACTTTTAGAAATAAAATAAGTTTAAAAAGAAAGCTTATAGTAAGATATAATTCTATAATAAGCTTTATATAGAAAGTAATAAGTAGACTACTAGAGTTATATAACTAGTACTAGTAAGAACGTTAAGCTAGAAGAATATATTACTAAGCTAAAACTACTATTATTATAGAAAGTAAGGTATTAAAGTGCTAGACTACTAAATATAATAATTAGATAAGAAGATTATTATTAGAGGTATAATCTAAAGAGGTTAAAGATAGAATAAGGCTACTATTCTTCTAAAGTCTAGTATAGTTATTTTTATTAAATTCTTTATTATTCTCTACTACTAGAAGCTTAATCTACTATTTAATACTAGAGTAGTAAGCCTTATTATCTTTATTAGAAAGGTCTAGATTATCTAGACTAATAAGGTAAGAAGTTATTTAGTGCTAGAACTTAATTTTAGAGTATCTAGTTTTTGTAATATTACTTTTAATTTCTCTATCTATAGTTATATTCTTAATAGCTAGATTAGTAAGGTGTATCTATTACTTAATAAAATACTTATGCTATTAAGTAGCTTTCTAAATAAAAATGTTATTATTATCTTTATTTCTAGTATAAGTACTATTAAAAGTATTCTTTTTAGTAGAGTTATAGCTTAGTAAGCGTATAATTCTCTTATATAGAGATAACTAGCTTATCTAAGTCTTACGCTTTATACTTATAGTAGGCTTAGAAGTAGTTTTATATTTAAGTAGAGATACTTTAATAGACTTTTTCTTAAGCTTAATCTTAGAAGTTATCTTCTTTTTAATACTACTATTAAAGCTATTATAGCTATTAAGCTTTTTACTATTAGATATTCTAGTATTATTATTATTTTAAATAAAAGAAGTCTTAGGCTACTAAGTTTAAGGCTTCTTAGTAACTAAATAAAAGGCTTAATACTAGCTTACTTTCTTCTTAATCTATACTTTAACTTTATTCTTAGTAAAGTAGACTTTACTAATAAACTAGGTCTTTAGAATAAAGTCTAGTCTAGTTTATATAGTATTATACTAATATAGACTTTTATAGTTAGTACTCTTAATTTAGAACTCTACTTTCTATAAGTATAAAGTACTATAGATATTAGATTTAAAACGCTTATTACGCTAAAAACTATAGTAGTTCTTTAGATAGAAGTAATCTTACTTAAGTTTATAGTTAGTTCTTACTTTTAAATTAGTCTTTTTCTCTTTCTTTAGTACTTTTATCTAAAAGTAAAGTATCTAATAAGTTAGATAGAAGAATTAATTACTAAAATTATAAGTAGTTATTTCTACTTTAAGATCTTCTATATAGTAGAAAGTATAGGTCTAGATAAAGTCTTTTACTTTATATAAGTCTAAATTATCTAAAAAGATTATCTAGAGAAGTATTTAGTATATATTAAAGTTAATAAGTATATAGAACTTTCTTTTAGACTTTCTATCTAGATCTTTCTTTATAAAGTAGAAGACCTTAGTACTTATTAGTAGAAAAGTCTTAGTAATAGCTTTATACTTCTTTAATTTACTTATAATATTTTCTTATACTTTCTAGTTTTTTTTCTAGTTATATAGAGTAGGTATATAAATAGCTAAGTCTTAGACTTTCTAGTAAAAAGTAATATCTTAGGTACTTATATCTTCTTCTAGATCTAGAAAGTTCTTATCTAGTATAAAGATCTAGTAACCTTACTCTTAGAGTATCTTAATAACTTATTTATTATAAGTAGCGCTACTATTAGTAAAAGTTATATTAAAAGAAGTTTTTACTATTACGCTATTCTTATTCTTAATTTTAGAGAATAAATAAGCTTTTAAAGCTTTCTTACTACTAACTATTAGTAAAGTATTATTTTAATATATAGTAGTAAAGTTCTTAAGCTTCTTAAATATATAATAGTTAAATTACTAACTAATAATAGTATTTAGGTCTTAAAGACTAATTCTAGTAGATATACTACTATACTTACTTTTAGAATATACTATATTCTATAGACTAGTAATATAATACTTAATTATTATAGTAGTATTATAGTAGTACTTTTATATAGTTTTATTAACTAGAGTATAAATATTATAAAGCGTATATATAATAAAAGTAACTATAGTAGAGGTATAATTTTACTAA
Organism: Alternaria conjuncta; assembly: GCF_024043145.1. Lineage (NCBI taxonomy): Eukaryota > Fungi > Ascomycota > Dothideomycetes > Pleosporales > Pleosporaceae > Alternaria > Alternaria conjuncta. The sequence goes on along the minus strand of NW_026250095.1, from coordinate 1,472,764 downwards.
TCTTTCTAGGTAAAATTATCTACTATATTATATACTACTAGATTATATTAATATTTAGAGTAAGAAAATAACTAGACTTTAGTTATAGGTACTTAGTAATAGCTATCTATAATATTAGTAGAAGCTAGATCTTATTCTTTAACTTAGTTTATAGGCTAAATTATTTTATAGTAGAAGTTATAAGCTTCTATAGAAGACTAGTCTTATACTACTTTCTCTTTTATAATAGGTAAAGTTATATTTAGTAGTAAGAGTTTAGCTAAGTTTTTAGAATCTAGAAGACTATATAGAAAGTTAAAGTTAAAGCTAACTTTAGACTTTAGAGAGTAAGTAGAGGCTCTATATAGAGAAGATAGTAAGGTAGAAGCGTATACTTAGAAGCTTATAGTATACTATATCTATTAGCGTACTAAGGCGCGTTTAGACTAAGGTATAAGAGGTAAAACCTCTAGCTTACTATATAAGTAAAGCGCGTAGCTTTAATAAGAGTATAAAAGTTAAACTTTATATAATAAAAGCTTATAAAAGAAATAGTTAAAAGATTATAGTATAAAAAAAATAGATAAAAGATAGTAAAAGACTAGGTTAAGTATAAAATAAAGAAAGTAAAGTAAAAGAAGCGTAGTAGACTATAGCAGCTATATAAACCTATACTCTTTTACTACCTTAGTAGATTAAGACTTTGTAATTCTAATATAAGTAGTAAGAAAGTATACTATAGGTAAAGTATAGAACCTTAACGTAGGTATAATATTAATATATATTAGCTATATACTATATACGTTACTAGATTAGTAGCTACTATAGGCGTATTAATAAAGATAGTAGTAGATATAAAAACTCTAGTAAACTATATAAAAAACGCTATTAAGCTATTATAGAAGTAGAGTAGTAGAAGAAGCTTACTAGAAAAGTTAAATATTCTTAGTTATAAGAGATAGTATTAAGAGATATCTAATAAGTATATACTTAATAAAAAGAAGTAAAAAACGCTAGTAAGTAGAAAGAAAATAAACGCTAAAAGTAAAAAACTAAAATACGCTATAAAACTAAAAAATAAGAATACTAAAGTAAAGATAAAGTTTTAGTTAGAAGTATAGCGTTCTACTAAGTGTAAGGTTACTTTTCTTCTAATAGAGAGGTTCTCTACTAGAGTATTATAAGAAACTATTTAAGTAATATCTATAGTAAGAGTATCTTAAAAAACACTACTAGAGCTTACTAGTTATAGTTAGAAGTCTTTATCTTTCTATATTTTAGTAGCACTAAAGTTATAGGCTATCTAGATATCTTACTAGTTAAGTTAGTTAGTAAGTCTAAGGTTACGCTATTACTATTAGGTTCTAGCTCTAAAAGGTCTAGGCTAACTTAGCATTAGCTATAAATACCTTAGAATCGCTATTATAGCTTAGTAGTAATTTATCTCTAGTCTTTTTAGAATAATACACTTAATTATAGTCTAATATTATATATCTAGTATTTAACTAACTCTATTATTTAATAATTACTATAGAGAAGATAGCGTTAATTACAAAGTGTTAATATTATAGTTATTATTACTAATCTTAGTAGTAAGTAATATAGTAGTTTTATTCTATATAATAGCTTCTACTTCTAAGTCTAGTATAAAGCTTAGAATATAGTAGTTATAAGTATTTTTCTATATCTACTAGCTTTAAATATAGTTCTACTTACGTACTTTCTACTTAGTAAAAGAGAACTTAGCGTTAAAGTTCTTTCTAAGTTTACTTATACTCTAGAGCTAGGCTATAGTAAACTACTTATTATATATTATAAAGTAGTCTTACTATTAAATAAAATACTTATATTAACTAGTTATATTATTAACGTAATACTTAAGTATATACTTAATTAGCTTAAGCTCTAGTTTCTATAAAGTAGTAACTTCTTAGAGAATAGAAAAAAAGTAATTCTAGAAATCTTACTTCTAGGTATAATATAGTTTAAGCTAAGTAGTATTTATAATATTATATATCTTAAAATTAGGTAGTTACTTAATATAAAAAGCGTTTTTTCTAATCTTCTTAAGAACCTTAAGAGAACTATACTATTAGAGACTAAGCTTTCTTAGAAGGTTACTTTTTATTTAGTAGCTATAATAAAGAACTAAAATAGTATAGTTACTAGGCTAGAGTTATATCTAAAAGTATAAGTAGTTATAGATATTCTTCTAAGTAACTTTTGTAAAGTTAAGAGCTTCTTTAGCTTATTTTTAGTAGTTAAGTCTAAGTAGCTTAAAGTTCTACCTTAAAAGAGTAGATTTAGTGTCTAGAATTCTAATTCTCTATAAGAGGTTAAACTTTATAAGGTACTTATATAAAGTATAGCTAGTAGAGAAATTCTTACTAGTATTTATTATAAACTATATATAAGCTATTACTTCTATCTAGTCTTTATTAGAGTTTACTATAATAAAGAAGTAGATAGTAATTACTACTATTTAGTTAGTCTACTCTAATTAGCTATTAGCTTCTAGATAGTATACTACTATTATTATAAGCTTTATACTTATTACCTTATATTATCTACTTATAAAGCTTTTAATAAATTTTAGATTCTAATTACTAATAATAGTTTTCTATATACTCTAGTTAGTAAGATAGTTTATCTACGTAACTACTACTAACTATTATACACTAGTCTATATATTCTTACTAGAAATAATATTAATAGCTTTTAAGGCGTAATATATCTTACTAAGAAAAGTATTATAGCTATATATAGTCTCTAGTAAGTATATTATAATATTAATATATATAACTTTAAAGAAGCGTACGCTTTTATTAATAAGTTTAAGAGAGCTATATAGCTAGTATTATATAGTCTAGATTACTTTATAGAAAAGGTAAAACTTAAAATAAAGCTTTAAGTTCTCTATAAGCTTATAAATAAAGAAGAATAACTTAATATAAATATATATTTAGTTAAACTCTTAGTAGTAGAAGTTATTATAAGCTTAGTAAAAGATTTTAGTAGTAAGTAACTTTAGTATACATAAGCGCTTAGTACTATTAGTCTAGTTCTAGTAGTATAGTAGACTATTCTTATAAAGAAATTATAAACTATATATTAGTTATATCTTATTCTTATTATTCTAGTAGTTACTAGATACTATAGTAAGAACTTATACCTAGAGAGTGTCTACCTAGTACGTAAGCTTAAAGTAGTTCTTAAAGTTATTACTTATTTCTATAATAAAAGTATAAAAAATGTAAGTAATATTCTTAAGTATATTAGTCTAGTAGTCTAAATCTAGTATAGTGTTAGGTCTTAGCCTTAAGAGAGCGTCTAGTATAAGATATAACTTACTAGGTCTATACCTAATATTAAGGTTATATTATTATAAATAGAGTAAGGCTTTAGTAAGCCTTAGATTTAGACTTTTAAGAAACTCTATTATAGTAAGTTTTTACTAATATATAATTATAGTTATAGTAGTATAGTCTATAAATATATATATCTTAGAAGTAGTCTAGATTATATAAGAGACCTTTCTAACTATCTAGTATAAACTAGCTATTTTAAGTTTAGTAGAGAAGTACTATTACTCTAGACTTAATAAATACTTAGAGAGAAATAAGACTAGTTATATAGATTATTTTTTAAAGTTAATAGATCTCTTTAACTAGATAGTAGGTAATAAAGCGTTATCTTTATATTCTTCTAGTATATTAGAGTTTACTATAATAGATTCTAGATTATTAATTATATAGTAGGCTATATATATAAAGCTATATTTTTTTAAAGTATTAACATTAATATAAAAAGTCTAAAGATAATTCTAATAAATTAACTTAATAATAAAGTTCTATAAGAATTATATATTATTAAAAGCTTCTCTAACTAGACTATCTACTAGAATAGTTATAGAAGCTATAGTAATAGCTTTCTCTTAACCTTTCTTCTTTAGAGTAAAACGTAGTAACTTAGTTTTAAGTATTATAAGAGATTCTAAAAGCTAAGCTAGATAAAGTATTCTATTATTAAGAAATCTAATAATACTAATATACTTCTCTATATTCTTTATATAATAGAGAAAGATAAGATTATATAGCGTGTAGATCTACTTATCTATTAAAGTAACTCTAAAGGCGTTAACCTACTAGCTAAGAAGTTTAATAGTTAGGTATCTAATAAAATATTTCTTAGGTGTAAGAGTAATACTATACTAGTTAACCTAGTAGAAGAAAGTCTTAAGATATTAGAGGTACTTCTAGAAAGTCTTAGAGAAGATAATAAAGTTATCTATATACGCCTTTATAAATTTAAATATATTACTAAGTATATTATTACTAATTCTCTATATATAGGCTACTAAGTTTTTAAAGCCTATTATATAAATATTAAGAATCTTAGCTCTATAGTGTATATTAATAGTAAACTTATAGTAGTCTTTCTTATAAATCTAGAATAAATAGAAATAGCTAAGGCTATTAATAATAGTAATATACTATACTCTATAAACTTAACTTAGAATATTCTTTTATGTAGTAAGTAGGTAATAATTCTTAATTACCTAGTTATTTATCTTACGTATATTAAGAATAGGTCTACCTTTCTTCTTAATTATCTTAATACTATAGTTATCTTTAATAACTTTTCTTTTTATAATAAAGATAGGTATAAAAAATAAGCCTATTTTAGTAGTATACTCTATTTTCTCTAAGTTAGAGAGCTTATTAAAGGTAGAGTTAATAATAATCTAGTTCTCTAGTCTAGCTAGGTATATCTTTAATAGTAGGTTAAGCTCTTACTACTTATCTCTAAGAGAAATAGGTATATACTAATCTTCTAGAACCTAGGCAAAGCTTCTATTATTAATCTAGATCTAAAGATACTATTAAGCTACTTTAAGAAGAGCTAAAGCTTTTAATAAGTCTCTATAAATAGTAATATCTATACTTAATTTTATCTTAAGCCTTAAAAGTATATTAAGGTCTAGTAATATAGTAAAAGCTTAGTTCTTCTAATTAAGAGTATATACGCTATCTATATTAAGTAGTATAGTAAAGCCTAGTAGAAATCTATATTAGATTTTTACTAGATTATAGATATTATTATAAATAATTACTTCTATAGTTTATAAGTTAAGTAGTATAGTATATAGCTATATAGTGTAGAGAAAGTTATTTCTAACTTTAAGAATATAGTTATAGTTTAGTAATAGTAGATATAAGGTATATACTTTAACCTTTATAGTAGTATTTAAAGAAATTATAATAGTATTAAGAGTAGTTAGCTTTTATATTTTATAAGCTATACTATTTTTTAGTTTTATAATAAGTAGAGTAGTAACACTTTTATATCTTAGCTAGATTATTATATAAGTAGTAATATTAAGCTAGACTTTCTATAGTATAAAAGTATTTATACTAAGTAGTATATTTAAACTAAGCTTAGAGGTAATATACGCGTAGACTTTCTATAGCGCAAAAACGTATTTACTAGACTTTATTATAGAAGGTACGTAAAGTGTAATATATGCTATTTACTAAGTAAAACTATTTTCTAGTCTAGTATCTACGTATTAGACTAGAGCTAGTAGCTTTTTCTATTTTGTATTTAGAAAATTTATCTTAATAAAGGTCTTATCTACTAAGGTTATTATAGCACTAGTGTTAGAATAGATAATAAAGTTTAGGCTCTTCTATAATACCTTTACGTTAAGCCTAAGTTTATACTAATTTTAAAGTATAGTTAATTCTTTAATTAGTAGAGAAGTAGTAGACTTAATAATTTAAATTACTTAAGTAGCCTAATTATAAGAAACTAGTTATAACTATAGAATTATCTTAGATTTCTTAACTAGGTTTAAGTTAATAATAGTTACTATAAAAACTCTAGTAGTAATATAGTCTACCTAGATATACTTATATAAGTTATTATTAGACGTAAAGATTTATCTATAGTAAAGGTAATTAATCTAGTAGTTTCTCTAAGCTTTAACCTTTAGCTTACTATATTATAAGATTCTAATAAACTATAGCTTCTTAGGTTTATTCTCTTTCTTTTCTTTAAAAGCGTTAACTAGAAAAAAGAGTTACTTATAAAGCTTATACTATATATCTTAACTAGCTTATACTCTAGAGTTAAAATTATTACTTATCTTATTCTAGTAAGCATTGTTCTAGAAAAGAGAAATAAACTCTTTAGTATTAGAGTAATAAGGCTTAAAAGCCTATTTATAGAAGTCTAGAGCGTAGTCTATTAGTATATTATTCTTAATAAACTTACTAGGTATAGAGCTTTTAATTATCTAATTATAGTAGACTTTTTATATTCTTCTATATAGCTAGCCTTAGTTACTTAGTTATTAGCTTCTAGATTACTAATCTTAGCTAGTATTATCTTACTATTTATACTAATTACTAGATAGTTAGAAAGTATTTTTTAATTATTAAGATTTATACGCGTTTTGCTAGTTATAATTATAGTTATTATTTAAAGTATTAGAGGTGTTTTACTAGTAAGTATTAAAGAAAGAGTAGCTATTACTATTACTTTAGTAGTTTAAGTTTCTTAGTAGGTAACTAGATTAAGAATAGTTATAGTAGCTATTATTCTTAAAAGCTAAATTACTACTACCTTATACGCCTAAACTACTATACTAGTAATAGAAGAAAAACTTACTATTAGTAAAATTACTCTTAAAAATATTAATAAAGGTATACTTTCTCTCTTTAATTATAGTAAGAAACTAGTCTAAGAATATAGTTATAGTTAGTTAAGAAAAAAAAGCGCGTATATATAAGTCTAAAAGGTTCTAGGTATATATTACGTATTAGTTATTATTATTATAGCTATACCTAGTATCTTAGTAAAAGCGCTTAACTTTAAAGTACTACTTAGCTAGAAAGTAGCTATTAACTATATCTTTAGAGGTATATATCTATCTCTAAAGCTAACTTATTACTTTAGTAGACTATATATAGAAAAAGCTAAGCTTATTCTTCTATTAATTAAAACTATTACTACTAATAACTTTAAGTTAGCGCTTAATACTTAAATTTAACTAGTACTAAAGCTAAGTATTACCTCTAAAGTACTAGTATAGATTATTTCTTACTATATATTTAGGTATTATATAAAAAGCTATAATAGTCTTAGTAGTGTTAAGAAAGTTATAAATATACCTATAGTAGGTTTTACTAGCTATATTAGTAATATCTTCTAAATAGTCTTAGTATTTTATATTAAAATAAAAAAAACTAATTATATCTATCTAGAACTTAAGTAAGCTATCTATAGCTTTTATAATAGCATTATTATTAGCTATCTTAGCTTTTTAAGAAGTAAGAGCTTATTAGCTATAGCTAAAACTAGACTATAAGTAGAAACTATTTTAGTAGTTAGCTAGTATAGTAAAAGTAAGACCTAGCTATAAGATAGATTATTAAGAATACTAAGTAGTAAGATTATTCTACTAATATAATATATACTTAATAGTTAGATTAATTATAGAGCTGCTATATATATTTAAGGCTAACGTAGGTACTAGTCTATTAGTACTACTTATAAATAAATTTAGCTTATAAATACTCTAACTAATATTAATTCTAGTATAAGAATATTATAGATAATAAGCGTGCTAGATTTAAGAAGTCTAATAGTGCTAGCTAAGTATTTATGCTATCTTATTCTTAAAGTTTATAAATATATTAATAATCTTAGTCTAGCTAATAGATTTATAATAACGTATAAAGAAGCTTATAATAGTGCTACTTCTAGTAGAAGAGAATCTTATAATACTATAATTCTATAGAGCGCTATAGTAGACTAGTTAATAAGCTAGAGCTTATATAGTAGTAGAGACATAGCTATTAGACTTAGAGTAGTCTTTATTCTAGATAAAAGGTTATACGTACTCTAGAACCTAGTATTATATTAGTTAAGGTTATAGAGAAGAGTATAGTCTAAGTAGAATTATATTAGAATCTATTAGAGCTAAAGAGTATACTTTTACTAAATTATTTAGTGCGCTAAGAAGCCTAGTAGAAGATATAGAGATTAGCCTCTAGTTAGTAGGCTCTAGATAAGAAGTATAAGAGAGATAAATTCTCTCTATTATAGTAGCTTATTAATTAGTTAGCTAAAGTACTTTATTTAGCTACTATAGATATTTAGTAAGAGTAAGTTTAACGTCTAACTAGAGTAGATTCTTCTTACTACTCTACTTGTGTATCTTCTTAGTAGGTAGTTATAAAAGTTTACTTACTTATAAAGATATAAAGTAGAGATCTATAACTATAGTAGAGTTAGAAGTAATATAGTTCTAAGATTATATAATATATTAGAATAAGCGTACTAGTTATTATAAAAAAGCTTATAACTCTACTTATAAAAAAATATAACTAGTTACTTATAAGTAGACTTAGTAAAATAATTATAAAAGAGTATAGCTAGAAAGGCGTAGTGTATTAGATTAACTTAATCTTAGTTATTAGCTAGTAGTGTCTTAAGCGCAGAACTAATAGAGCTTAGTAATTAGTAAAGTATTACTATATTTATCTTAGTGCTCTAAAGATATCTTTTAATATATCTCTACTTATAGTAGCTACTAGTTACTATAGTCTAGAGGTAATATTAGTGCTATAGAAGTAGAAATCTAATAAAGGTAGTAGAGGCTAAGAGCGTAGATTATAATAATATTCTAGAAAAACTAAACTTCTTTTATAAAGTTCTTATTAGTCTTATATTACTCTTCTAAGTAAGCTAACTAGGTTAAAAAGTATCTAAGTTCTACGTTATTTTTAAAGAATAGTTAGTAAAAGCTAGAGATAAAATAGATTTCTTACTTAGGTAAGAATATATTAGCTTATTACTATTCTTAAAAAGAGCTAAATACTTTAAAAGTTTCTATAATTAAGTATATAACTTATAAAAGTTTAAAAGTAATAGTAGAGTAAAAAAGATTAATATTATTAAAGATAATAAGATTATATACTTATATAATAGCGTCTCTAGTAAGAGTAGAAAGTTATACTAGACTAGAGTTTTAAAAGTTTAGAAAAGGTAAGTTATTACTTATAGAAAGAAAGTAGTGTAGAAAGTGTATATTAGTTAGTATATAGTACTATAGAAACGTTAGTTCTATTAGGTAGAAATTTATTAGTAGAAGGTTAGGCTACTATAATAATAGTACTTACTAGAATTAGTAGTATAGTTACTAGTACTAGAATATTATTAAAAGTATTAGTTAATATAGTAGTGTAATATAGAAGACCTGTCTAGAGCGTAGATAGTAGCTCTTTATACTAGTAATAGTTTAAGTAGTAGTAACTTTCTACTAGTACTAGTATAGACTTACTAGATCTAGATAATTTAAGCTGTTTATAACGCTAGATTCTACTACTTTAAGAAGTATAACTTTTTTAGTAGTAGTTTATAATATCTAGACTTTACTAATAAAATTAGAACCTAGAGAAAGTATAAAGGTAGTATTATAGTAGTAGTAGGTTTGCGTTTATAAGCTATAGAAAAATCTATAAACGCTAATCTTATATACTATAAGTAGCGTATTATATATTTAAAAAGAAACTATTATAAGTTAAATAGTACCTAGCGCTATTATTTTATATAGACTTATACTTAATTTAATTCTATTATAAAGATTAAAGTCTTAATAATATTATTCTAGATCTAGAGAGAGTTATAGGTATAGCGTACTATACGTAATATTAAATACTAGAGTAAGTAGTCTTTACTATCTATTTAACCTTTATATACTTATTATAATATATATAATATTACGCTATTAGAACCTAGCGTAAAAGGCGCTATAGTTTATTATAAAGCTACTAACTATAGAAAGTATAGTAGTAATACTAGGCTATTAATAGCTTTATAAGGTTATAAAGAATAATAAATTAAAAGTATTACTAAGAGTAAGCTACTATCTATAAGATATAGGTTTAAGTATAATTATATTATAATAACTACTAACTAACTAGTGTAGAAGGAGGAACTAAGTACCTATCAAGGAATCACGTGACAGCGGCCGCTATCTAGACGCCAGCCTCGACCACTACCAGAGCTCTCCATTCTCCACAGCAACCCCAACCATCCTTCCCCAACTTCGAATCCACATCGAAGTTGTTCCCGTCGTGTTTATTGCGCGACAACAACACCACCACAGCTCGTCTCTTGTACTGCACCTGTCTTCACCGCCGCCATGCAGCTCACCACCCTCTTCCTCGCCGCGCTGAGCGCCGTCTCTGTCACCGCATCGCCCTCATGGATGGGTGGCGACCAGGTCACGATTAAGGAGGAGTACAAAGTTCCAGGCGACAACCCTCTGTACTTCTGCGGCGACCCAGCCGACGATCTTCTGAAGATTGAGAAGGTCGACCTGAGCCCCAACCCACCCAAGCCGTACGTGTACCTTGTTGGATTACTGTGAAGCTGCGCAATCGCACACGTGAAAGCTTCGCGAATCTCAAGAGCTTAAAGACTGGAGCTAACTTGTACACAGTGGCGAGAAGCTCAGCATCAAGGCCACAGGCGACTTCAAGGAGGAGGTCGGTGAGGGTTTCAAGATGCACCTGCAAGTCAAGTACGGCCTCATCACACTCATCAACCAGAACGCGGATGGTTGCGAAACGATAAAGAAGGGAGACCTCGAGTGCCCGCTCAAGAAGGGCGAGATGAGCTTGACCAAGGACGTTGATCTGCCCAGGGAGATTCCTCCGGTACGTTTCAAGCTGCGACGAACATAGAAGAGTACTAACAGCACGACAGGGCACATACACCGTCCTCGCCGATGTCTTCACCGCAGAGGGCGACAAGATTACTTGCCTCACCGCCAAGATCGCTTTCCACCGGTAAATTGCCTCACTTCGTAACGACTCTACAACGCGCGATGAGCAACGAGGATGTCTGATATTCAATGATGCAGGGGAAACGCGGAGGAAAGTAATGTAGGCAGTGGCAGCAAGATCAAAATGGGACAACCTAGGGTGCAGATGAGTGGCCCTTTGGCTGGTCTTGTACAGGAGCGGTTAAGGCGGAGGAATGAGCTGTAAGCCATTTTTGGCGAATTTCTCTTTGTTTTGACTCGCGATATCAGCATGTGCCGATTGTAGGCCTTGGTTTTAATGTTTCCCAACTATGTCTCCCAGCATGATTCACATGTCAAGTTCAAGCTCACATTGGCATTACGAGGTACCTGCAGTAGACTATTGCATCGGCAAACAGATGACTAGTCTATTGCCGGTACCTCGCAATGACAGTGCAAGTTCAAGTTTGATATGGCATGTGGATTGAGAATGTAATGACGGATTAATGTAGATATGAAGCACACGGATACTCTTCAGGGCTTCCTTCTCCGACTTTCATGCATTTTGGTGGATATCATGTTTATTGACGTTGTAGCTTGTATGCACAGATGACTGCTGACGGCATATGCCTGGTACCCATTCACGAGTAGTGTATGCGACATATGCCGGGGCTACCATATTCCGCCAGTCTGCTACATCCGATGTCTACTCTCCGAATAACCTCCTCACCCTCTTCAGCACACTGTCCTTCTCGGGGTCGTACGGGTGGTCTTTCGATGGGATCTCGAGGAGGGAGGGGAAGGCAGCGGTGTATGTCTCGACTCGATGTCGTATCTTCTCGGCGATCTGTGGGTGGTTAGACATGTCTCAGCCTACAAGTCCGTAGAACTTCTGGCATCCTTCTAGATTCCAACGCCACATCCGGGGCGCATAAGACGTACGTGCTGGTTAATGAGCAGAATCGCGATATCCTTGCGCTCGGTGGTGAAGCGGTCGAATGCAGCTTCGATGGTCGCGGTCTCGGTCTTTGCGTCTACAACGAGGAAGTTCTTTTGGCTGTCCGGCGGCTGAGTGACATGCTACGATACCCGTCAGTCTCCTGTCTACGTCGCGTGTCGCAGGAAGTAATAGCTTACGCCTACGCCTGCAAGCAGCATGCCCGTGCAAGTGTCCTGCGACCGGTTAGCGCCCTTGAACCGCCAAACGGGGAAGCCGCGAGATGCACACCTCATCGCCTATTACGGCGAGGAACTGCCTGTCCTTGTACTGTGCCGCGGGTGCTGCCATAGTGAGAATGTAGTGAGGCAGCTGTCGTGAGGTCGGAGCTTGGCTGCACTGAAGCTGGAGCTCCCGCGCGCCGTCGTCATGGGCGGGACCAGGGCCTAGTCCGCGTTAGGCCAACTGTTTGTACTGTCGCTTCTTTCACCCTTCGCGCTTTCTTCATTGTCGCCGCACCACCATGACTTGAGCCTTGCTGCTACCCCATTTCTTCTCACCTCTCTTCTACAACCCGGGACTCGCCTTAGCACTTATAATCGTAATACCACCGCGCCATGCCTCCTCTCGTGCGCCGCGCACCGCTCTCGGAACGCATCAAAGCCTACTTCGACCTGTCCGACTGGCTCATCTGGATCTCGGAGGAACTCAACAGCTCTGACTGGGAGGACTTTGCATCCGCATATGCGCTTTACATCGGCTTCGGCGCAAACCTCCTCTTCGTACTCGCCCAGGCCAACAGCGGCGCATCCACGGCTTCGGACGACGATGGCGTCTTCAACGAGGTGCAGGGTCCCGGATGGATAAAGTGGATCATGGGATTGCTGGTGTTGGTCCTCGGTGCATCCAGCTTTGGCAACGCGTTCATGGTCTGGGGTAAGAGGAGGTACTACCGTCTCTTCGAGCAGAGTGTGGATGTTGCGCCACAGACACCCAGTGCGAAGCGCGTCCGAGTCGACTCATCGCCTGCCGCAGCGAGTCCGATGCAGTTTGTGAGAGGCTTGGTGCAGAACAACGCGGCGAGCAGAGCGCATCCGGTCGAGGGCAGGGACGTCTGGGAAGTTGCCGTTTGGGACCCAAACCCGCTATGCCTGGAGCTGTTCTGCTTGTTCAGCCCGTTGCATGTGGTGCTCTACTACTTCAACCTCCCAGTTGCCCCCCTCGATCCCAGACCGAGCGTCAGGGTGACCACGACAATCTTCATCGGAGCCGCGCTCTCGCTTCATCTTTGGTGGCTTAGGAGCTCCTTTATGCAGCAGGCCAAGGACAACTCTCTCATCAGTCGCCAGGTGCTCCACGAGTACGATAGCAAATTTGTCCACCCCTCACTACAGAAGCCATGCCGCGACGTCGGAATTCAGACCATCTCGACAAACCGGACCCGAGACTCGAGCGTCGGTGTCAAGGGCAGCAGCCACGGTCTTGCGAGCTCAATCGTTACATACACACCAACCACTATCGTGAACCGTAAAACCTTCCGCACGAATCCGAACGTCAGCTACGCCTCACAGTACGACCCTGATAACATGGAATCGCCATCCGTCACACGCTCGTCGCGACGACGATCCTCAGTCCACCAAGATCGTGGCACCTCAAAATACACAACCACCTCCACAGCTACCGACGCCGACTTCTCCTCTCCGATTCGACCCTCGCAAACGCCCAATCCCTTCCGTCAAGCACCCACCATCCCCCGGACCAACACCAAGCCTACCGACGGCGGATACCTGGGGGTCAACACTCATGCCGCGTCTCCTTTACGAAAGTCCGCCAGCGCAAACTTCTCAAGAGATGGCGAGAGGAGTGCAAGCCGCGGCAGGGATAGCCTCGGTGGCGCTTTCGAGCGCAGGGCTAGTCCAAGCAAGCGGGACGTCAGCCCTCTGAAGAGGATCAGTCTCGGCAATTTGGGCGCTGCGAGGGAGAGTGGTGAGAAGACACTGGGTCAGTCGGCGAGCTTGGGTAGAAGCAACCCGTATGGAAGCCTTGGTGTTGGACGAAGGGAAAGCGGAAGGTACTAAAGATGTACGACTAAGTGGGGATGCATGTGCGACACGAAGGTCGGGATGAAAAAGCGCGTGTACGATGGTGAGATGTGAGTTCGTTCAGTTCATGTATATTCTACTATCTACAATACCCGAGAGGGGCGACCAACATGGCGCTCTTCCATTACAGAATCTCATTAATCACATAAATCAATGTGTACTTTCTTTTGAACTTTCGGTGATCACCATGGGATCATCGTCATATGTTTTTGAAAGTATTCACGCATGTGTGCATGTCACGTTTCCGCTTGCCCAGTCCATCTATATAAATGACCACCCATTCTCCACCTACGTTCCTCCTATATTCTTCAGTTTCCCTTACCCGTTTCAAAAAAATAACTACGATGCGAGACATGTCTGTTCTCTGGGTCTCCAAAAGTACGAGAGAAAGCAGCTATGGCGTCGACCTCCAACTTGCTTTCTTTTTCAAAACATGGACAATGTGTGGAAATGTGTTTCCAAAAGACCAGACCGCCAAAGATGCTAGTCTTCAATCCAATGTTTCGTACCATTAATATGGGCCCCCAACATGCATCTCCGACACGATGCTCAAGATATATAAAAGTCGACAGCAGATGGAAAGCCACCATTCTATTGTTCATGCTCCCTGAGTCTTGTCCAAAATTTCAAGATATCATGGCTATGTCCGCTTCCTGCCTTTTCAAAATAAAGAGGAAATTCAGGCATGTGCGGCTGATTCGACTGCTGTGTCCATCTACGATTATCAAAAAGCTAAAGACAAGATATGGATGGGAGGCCGTCGCCGATAAAACTACTGCCAGTACTTAAATGTTCTCCGCTGTCAACTGGACTTCTTGTCAATTAAACTTCTGCTTTGCTTAAAAGAATAAATACTCCAGCTCTATGCGCTGAGGTCCCCTTTCCTCGTCAGAACATTTTCTACTGCTGTGGACCAAAAGAAGACCAATATCAAGACATGGCGTGTGCTTTCTCCAAAGTTGACAGGTGGCTTCTTTATGGAGCGCGTTTCCAAAAATTCAATTACTGCAAAATATTAAGAATCACAGAGAATCAATGTAATGTGTTGCGACCTTATTATTGAGCAAGAACAACAGCTTCCGTACAGTGTGTTGCCGTTGACTTCAAAACCCTTAGCGATCACTTCATGTGCAACAAGCACCCCGGTCTTGCAACGGTTATACCGTTGAGCTAGAAGCCGGTCTTGCGACCGGGGCATATAAAAGACTCCCGTATGCTCTCTCGAAGTCTTCTTCTTCATTAACACTGATTCCGATTTTACCAAAAAGCGCAAGGCTACACGCCTTGTGTCTACTGCATACTCCAAACAGTTATCTCGACAACTTATGGAGTTCTTGCCCTTTTATCCAAAAAGCTCGGATACAATGTCATGTTGAAAGAAAGTGATCGCTTTGATCCAGGCGCTGCAAAGAGATTCTCATGCACCGGATATCTAGATTGAAAACATAACCACGACCTAAACACGTCTTTCCTGGGCTGTGAGCCAAAACTATCCGCATACCTGGCCATGTGGTTAGATGTCCAGAGGTCTCACATCATCGTGACAGCCAGTGTTCTACATAGAAAAGGCACACGCCGTCGCACATGGTGTGTCCATACCGAAGTGTTCACAAAACCATGATTGCTTCTTCTGCGGTACGTGTACCCGATGAGTTTTGCTTCCAGAAAATTTACATCAAATTCATAATGCTGACAACCTATGTTTTGTTCTCCCGCCGCCTGATCAAAAGACGACATGGCCTTCATCATGACTGCGCGATCGCGATCGCAAACAGTTTATCCTACACCGCCAGCTGTCTCTCCTCTTTGTCTCCATGTCCTGACACAAGTGTCAAAACATGTCTAAATATAGTAACAAAAAGCAACGTGCGACAGCGAAGCTTGTGTTGTTCTCAGCCCTACAAGCATCATCCCGCTCAGCGGCTACTTCCTTCTTTTTTCCCACACCGTTTTGTCTAAAAGGCTCGAGGGGATCCGGCACCTGGTAGAACATCGTTGGGGTTCTACGTCATGGGAAGGTGTTGGGAAAGTCCACGCGGCCTCGCATGCGTTGGTCTCGTATAGATTGTATTTTCGGGTGCCAGGAAAAAGGATACATGGTGTTGACAAAATCTTGATCGATGATGTCGGCTGATGCGAGAATGATGTCACAGGCACGTTGCAATGAATGTGAGCGTAATGTTTGAAGTTATTGAATGCATTTCGTAGCTAATGGATATATACAAAAAAGGCGTATCAAAACATGGTTTTGCAAGAGGCATGAAACCTCTGACCACTTGGTATATCATCGTCGTTCACAATCATCCGACTCTTCGCTGAAGAGCCATATCCATCCATTGTCGTGATTCAGAAAGCACAAATCCGTTCAGCCAGCGCTTAAACAGAGTTGATGAAGGAGAGGAGAGCAGAGGTGCGAGCGTAGACACCGGGGAAGCCCTCCTGAGCGCAGCCGTTGCCGAAGGAGACGAGACCAATGAGGGTCTTGGAGGAGTCGACGATGGGGCCGCCGGAGTCACCCTGGCAGGAGTCCTTTCCACCCTGGGGGAAACCAGCGCAGATCATGTTGGTGGTGATGGCAGAGGTTCCGTAGGAAGAGCGGCAGCTGGCGCGGGAAACGATGGGGACGGTGACCTTCTGGAGAGCAGCAGGGCTGCTGCCGCCCTCTGTGAGAGCACCCCAGCCGGCAACGACAGCGTTGGATCCAGCAGCGGGGTCGGAGCCGGCAGCAGGAAGGCGAGCATAGCCGATGGAGCCGCTGGCAGCGACGGAAGTAGAGAGCTTCCAGATGGCGACATCCCAGTCCTGACCCGAGCTGCGGTAGTTGGGGTGGACGGTGACGGATGAGACGCCAACCAATGTACCGCCGGATGCCTTTTGAAGGCTACCAGCGCGGATCTTGAGGGTGCTGACAGAGCCGATGACTGAGCTCACGGAACAGTGAGCAGCAGTGACGACGGTGGTGGCGTCCAAAAGCGAACCACCGCAGAGATGCTGTCCGTTCTTCTGAAGGCTGACAATGAAGGGGAAGTCACCAGAGGCAGCGGCAGTTCCACCGACAATGTCGTCAACGGGAGCATCCTCGGGGAACTCGTACTCGGGGTCTTGAGGAGTAGGAGCCGCAAGGACGAGCGCAGGGAGCGCGATGGCGATGATGGATTGGAAACGCATGATGATTGTTTCGAGTGAATGAGGCTACACGGAGTAGGACTGTGAAGTGATTAAAGTGAAGAGACAAGCGACTGACTGAGCTGGCTGATGATGAAAAGAAAGGGAAGTGACTCTATACTTATACACAGACCATCATCCCCTGATCATCAAACACGCAATCCAGTGCAGTGTCTCCATCGTGTTGTCCGGAGTCGCCAAGCGTGATCGACTAGGTGTGCACTTTGTCCTTCCGAATTGGGGGTCCGCTTCGGCTTGGCGAAGTCTTAACGAGAGTCCGCCCATCGTACCTTTGGCGCGCCGGTGCGTGCAAGGTGACCCTGTCCATGTAGGTACGTTATCTGTGTGTAGTATAAGCTTTCCGGCTGTTTACCTCACAACGAATGTGAAGGACGAAGCTGATCTAGCGGTTGCTCCCGTATACCGGGATCAAGGCGAGTTTTGCCTCACAGCTGCAGTCTGCAGGTCCGCTTCTCCAGATCGTTGCTTTTTCGCCCCTTTCTCATTCCAGCTTAGGGCTGCGATCTCAGCCATCTCTTGTGCTTGAAACATGTCGGAAATAAGACTGTTTCCTCTCACGGCCTCAGGCAACCGCAACATAGCCGTCAAACATGGTTGTTTCAACTCGGGGTATGTCGCAACAAGGCCGTTACAGCGACGCTGTTCCCTAGACAGCAGGAGGTTGTGACGCCGTTCCATATCCTGGCTATAGTAAAGCCGAAGTACCATCGTATTTCCTTTGCCATAGTCTTGGTTCTCGTAGAGTCCATCGAATCGACGCGATCTTATCGCGGCGTATAGCGCCGTCATGCGTTGTCTCCTGAAGAGGCAAGAGATTTTGCCACATGTGGTGTGCATACCGACACAAGCGCCGACCAGGTTCCTGTAACATCTCGTGGTAGGCGAACCACGATGCAGGCTGTGTATATTGCCCTACATGATCGGCATTGTACGTGATTTGTGCCATTTTGTCGGGGGACGAATAGTGTGTTGATGTTAGGTTAGGCGTGACTAGTACGCCAGTGGGGAAAAGGCAGGAGGATTGACCTGCCACAACGGATAGGTCCGCATGGGCTGCTAGCAAAACACTCGCGCACTTGGCTCCGGCATGCACATTGCGACGTCGGAGATGGCGAGCATTCAGGATGTCGCATTATGGCGTTCGTTGGGTGACACCGGCTCTGGGCCAGGAAAGGCAGGAGATGGAGGAGCTATTGGTAGGGCGGAGCTTTAATGTCTTGGCGACGCGCGCGTGAGCCGGCAGACTGCCGGAGGTAGTATCGATCTACACAACGGCGCTGAAACCTGCACATAGTATGGCTGGTATGGAGATCTCCAGTGCTTGCCGGTGGTTCACCGCATGTGAAGTGGTCGAGAAACAATGGCGGTCGAAACGTTGTGTTCAGCGCCCGGCCGCGTCCGCGTCCAGCCTCGGTACCATAGTCAACAACACTCTACTTCGATAAGGCCACTGTATACGTAAATTGCTCTCGTCAACATGTCTCTTGATGCGCCGAGCATGAGTGCCAGATAACGCCATGCAGACATACTAGCGCAGTGCCTTCAGCCTCATCCGAAGTCTGCGTCATATGCAAGGTACTTCGACTGTTGCCTTGCCTGCACACCATGCGTGGCGCAGCCGCTACTAATACTCCTGACACTATCTCAACTCTCTGCACTGCAATATCCACCACATCCAGAACGAATGCCAGCTGATTCGAAAGGTCGTCGCAACCTCTTGTGGGCATTTGGATTATTCTCTCTGATCCTGATATCATTCCACATCTTCTCGTCAAAAGAGATGGATAGCCTCCCCGCCCCTTTCACCATCGAAATTGATGGCAGCCCTATCGCCAAGGTCGATGGCAACGCCGAAGACAAGACGCATGCGAAAACAGGCACGGACGCAGCTGTCTTTGAACTCAAGGGCAGCCGTCTGCAGTGCGACGGCCACATTCTCGGACGAGCCATGGTAGAAGACCGTAGCTTCCTTCCTAAGCAAGTGTGGTGGTTCAAGGCAGACACCGACATGCCAGTGCACAAAGTTACTGCAAGCCAGGATGGTGATTCTTACCAACTGAAGTTCTCCAGTATGTGTATTGCGGTGATGTGATCATGCTCATACTAAATACATGCAGACGCGCCTCTGATGGTAGACGATGGAGGGGTCTTTGCGGATCTTCTTGGGGGTGAGTATCCTCCACTTTGGTATCGAAACGACTTCTAACATTCCCAGATAACCCCTCTAAAGTGGTCTTGAAGATGCAGTCGTAGTCATGGAGTGGTTGAATGCGGAAGTATACATGCTGTTCAAGGTTCGTGGCATGTGCTGGTAGGAGTTTCGGTATGACGTCACGCGCCATGACATGTCACCAGCTGAGCAGTTGCACCACCGGCATTCCTGCAGATCAGCTGTATCTTTTCATGGTACACGATGTATGCAGCTAGACTATCAATCATAATTGAATGTATTCTTTCATACCTGCCTCGCCGTCTCAATTGTAGACCTTTGCCTGTCAAAGTAGAGTGGAGTAATCCCGACCAGTAGATCTATGACGGAAAGGCCTGCCGGCCATACGTGAAACGATGTCTCAGAACAAAAAGAGACATGGCCGCCGTACCACGTAAAGATCGAGAAGTGTACCCTAAACTTCCTCCACACGCCGTAACAGAAGTATTCCAGGGTTTTGGGCATCTCTGTTGCTCATCGCGCGCAACTGGCCCTTCATGAGTAATCTACGGCAAAAGTAACACCCCAACTTGGGTCGAGCCCCAGAAATCCCTTGTACTCTTCCACCACATGGGGCAGGCGAACGAAGCCCGATCCCATCCAGTCGAGCGCGTACTTCTCCTTGAGAACAATGCGCATGGGCAAGTTGGAGGATCGGACCTCGTAGCGGCTGATTTGCAACTTAACCTGCGTAACGCGGTGTTGTTTGATGTAACTGACCCAGGTTGCATTGTCGGTATTCATGAGAGCCGTGAACGAGTCCATGGTAAGCTTTTCAACATTGGATGGGGCAGCTTTGGGCGTAATGATGTAATCGGGGAACCGGTGCCTGAACTTGAGAAGTGGGAGGACATCAACGTGTTTCAAACAGTCCATTCTGATCCAGAGACGCAGGGTGCCGGTCGTTTTGGAATAACTCTTGATCCGTTTCCGAATGTCTTCGCTTAATCGTGAACCTCCGCGTAACACCGGAAAGAACGCTTTGAAGTATCCTTCTAGTGCGAAGAGCGGGAACAGATGGGTAGATAGCCACAAAGGACGAAACTCAGTACGAATGAGAGAACAGACTTGCGTCAAGCCGATGTAAGGAAGGGGTTTCGCTTGGGTGATGGCAGGTGCTTTCCCCTCAATTGCTTTTCCGCGTCTTGATTTCTTTGGCTTTTCATGGGTCATAGGGAAGCAGCGAAAGCTCCATTCGATCGCCATTCCATAGATCCGGTTGCGCAACTCTGTATGGGTCAGTACAACAACTCAAGCACTAAGCCGATGGTAGAGACTAACCTCCTGGTAGGTCCATGAATCTGAACACCTGATCCGGATTTACAACCCATGGATCGTCCGCCTTGTTGACTTCCGGTACGGTGACATCTTTCTTGGTGGATATCGCTGCCTTCCGCCGTTTGTTTGGGGGCTCGGAGCTGCTATTGCCAATGGCTCGCTTCATGCCAGCGCTCTTGCCTGCGCCTTTGCTGTCGACCGCCTGTACTGTCTTCGGGTTCCATCTACGGGCCCTAAATCACATATATTAGCTACTATAACAGATCATAGTCGATCGCAACACTCAACAATACTTACTTGGCCGGCATGGGAGGCGTCATTAGTGGTGTAAGGTTGGTGGATGCAGGAGAGATGTTGCAAGAGTGAGGCTCGATGTTGCGGGGTGCGTGGGCGTGGTATGGGCCGAGCTCGGACCCCGTCAGAGAGGGCGGTGGATACGCGGTCACTCCCGCGGCTGGTGCCTAGTTGCATTGTGATCGGTGTATGCAATTCTGATTCGCTTGTTCGTGGGGATAGCCGTTTGCTCAAGCACTTGCGTGACTATGCTGACACATGCAACCCGGAGGTACAGTACACTTGCGGATATTCGCACTCTATTCCTCGAAACTGTTAACAATAAGCCACCGACATCAACGCGGAATGGCTCGGATTTCTCATCTCACGAGAAGGACATAAGCGAAGTCATTGAGGGTAGGTAAGACGTCTTATTGGACCCACTGTCAATACAGTGTTAGCTAGGGCTTCTGGTATTTCTTTTTATGAGATACGAACAACCACCTTTCTAAGTTATCAGACGCCGGCAGTGACTTCTGGCATGTTGACCAGCCAGTTCTCCCAAAATCTGAACCCGTCGATACCCTGCTCGCGGCACAGTGCGCCGGCTTCTTCAGCCATCTCCAACTCTTCCGTCGCGACTCCAACGCTCCAGCCGAATCGCTCTGCTGTTTCTTGAGCAGTGACACCCCTGCCAAATGCTTGCCAGTCCCAGGTGACTTCCATGCTTGGTGGTGTTTGATGTAGCGTCTTGAGCCATGCCAGCAGACTCGCAATGGTCTTCTCATCGGTGCGATCGCGTCCTTGTACGACGAGCAACCCGCTCTTGAACTGACGGAGGCGCACAGGAAGTTTCAATGTATCCCACATTCGAGCTGCCTTCTCAAAGTCGGCCGGGCTTACGAGCTCAACACCACCTCTTGCGCGGTTGAAGACAGCCCATAAATCTACCAAAGTCATGATACCGCCCTCTTTCCTGAGTATACCTCGAGTGTCGTCTGTGAGCCATTCTGCCAAGTTTCTTGACAGCTCCGATACGTACAGCGACTCAGAGCCAGACCCCGTACCGAGCATGTCTTTTGTTGTCACTAGGCCGAGTGCGGAAGCGGACTGAGATGCTAAAGCATTGGCTTCCAAGCTGCCGTTAGTCCCCAGATTGGCCTGTGATGCAAACTGTTCTGCCAGTGCTATGATCTCTTTCGCGGAAGTCATAAGCGCATCGAGGTCTTCGAAAGCGCTCCCAATCATAGCCTCGTTATTCTGTCTCTGCTCCAGGCCTCTTCTCTCCAGCCCCGCAATGCCGACCACGCGAGGTCGTTCAACCTCCGTTGATGAAGCGTCAGAGTTGGCTGTGTAGCTGTCGTTAAAATTACCGGAAGACGGCCGTGGCTTGGGAATCGGTGGGGCGCTTTGAAGCAGCCACTTGCGCTGGACTAATGCGTTCTTCAGGCGCTCGAAAAATATCGGTCCTCCACCGGCGCGGAAAGATATCTTGATGCATTCGACAGACTCGGACTGCAAAGGTGAAGACAAGGTCGGACCTGGAGATTGCGGTCTAGAAGGTTCTTGAAGCATGTCCAACCTCTTATCTATGGCTGTTGTCAAGGATGCACCACATATCTCGCAGTTGAGCAAAGAAGGATGATTCTGGTAGGTACATCTCGGGCATGACGACGTTCCTCCTGCGCTTGCGGGAGCAGGAACGCTACCCTTTGTGTCTTTGGGAGGTGGCCCAGGTGCTGGTCTATTTGAGATGGCTGCTATGGCTGCCTTGACTACATGCACGGTCGGCGGCTTAATTCCACATGCTAGACAAGGCGGTATGGGTGTACGTGATGCGAGCGCGGGGTCGAAGTTGGACGGGACCGGGTTCGAGAAAGAGCAGATAGGGCACACCCAGGTCGCGCTCGCTGGGGGCGGTGGTGCCGGACTACTGTGTCGCGGAGGAGTTAACGACGATGTGGCCTGAGGATGCGAGGGAACGGACGCGCCACGCGTCAACTGCTTCAGGGGCTTTGGATATAATGTGATCTTGGGCGACGACTTCAGAAAGCCGGCCTGTATGTCGTTAGTATCGCGTGCCTCTAATTTGCTCGTAGAGGGATGCATACGTAGAATTCTGGTTTCTCGACGTCCTTGAGGAAGATAGCGACGGAGTTCTTGCGCGGCTCACTATGATCGACATAGCAGACGCGATGCGAGGTCAAGTATGACTGGCCATTCTGGTACTGCGGGATCTTGAATTTCCTATGTGCCTGGTCAGCAGTGTATAAGAGCCCTGGGGAACATGCGCGTACCCCTCATAGAGCCCTACGGCGTCTTGGACGAAAAGCAACGTCTCCTCCGGCAGGAGCGACGGGCGCAGTGCGGTTGTGAGGTCGAGTTGATGCAGGAACATTCAGACCATTCGCAAGTTGGAAAATGCGAGGTACGTCCATCGCATTGGGTCGAGACGACGATGACCCGATCCCGCCTGCATTCACCAGGCCCGGGCCCAGCAGTCGTCATTGGCCAGGGCTAGCTTGCTTGCGGCTAGACCCACCCTAGTCGTCGCCAAGCAAAGCGCGACCACTGCGACGCAAATCAGTCGAGCGGGCCGTCGCTTCACTCTCACCTCCACAACAATAGATCCATCCCCGCGCCATCTCTCCCACATCTCTTTTTCGCGCCTTTACCTACTCACACAACAGTCAACCTGGTTTTCACATCTTTTGATTTGCTTGCCTGTTTATGTCGTTGCCCTCTGCCACTGTAGCCTGGTCCCGGCCAATGCAGTCACCCGCGTATAACGCAGTCAACCCACGCACCACACTCCAGCCTGCGCCCGCGCCTGTTAGTCTCCTCACTCATACGAGAGTCCCCATCCACGCTCACACACGCCAGCAGCCAGTCATGGCCCCGGAAGCTACGAAGAAGAAGGTCGAGTGGCCTCCCGCCGTCCGCGAATACGTTAGGCGTGCTTTCGATCCGCAAAACGCCATCCCAGGCATCTCCCAAGCAGACATGCAGGCGCGATTGAAGACAACCATCGGTTGGTTCGCCGAGCGCAACTCGCACGACACTGTTCATTGGCCTACATTCCCTCTTCCCCAAGAGCTTCTCATGGAGGAACGAAGGGCGGCGGCTCTTGGAATGCCTGCTACTGCTGTTCCCAACGGCATACACCCTGCATACATGAATGGCTCAGCCGCACACACTAACACATCTCCAACGCAATCAAAGAAACGCAATGCCCACGAAGCTGAGGATGCACAAGTCGAGCAAACCCAAGCCAATGTTCCACCGTGGCGCAAAACTAACCTAGCATCTCGTATGACCTTTGCCGACGGACACAACGAAAAGCGCCAGAAGAAGAACGCCCTCTCGGATGCCGCAAGTAAGTTTGACCAGGCTGAGCTTGACAAGCGACGACAGCGCTTCCAGCTCGGCAACAATGGCACCAAGACGACGCCCCCATGGGGCTCATCGCGTAAGGATGAAGACGAAATGCCCACTGGACCTGTTGTTGGAACGAACGAAAATCTCGAGAAAAGCTACTTCCGCCTTACGGCCCCGCCCAAAGCTGAAACCGTCCGACCGCTCCATGTGCTCAAGAAGACCTTGGCCATGCTTGTGGAGAAGTGGAAGGCGGAAAAGAACTACAACTACATCTGTAATCAATTCAAGTCACTCCGCCAGGATCTTACTGTTCAGCACATCAAGAACGCCTTTACTGTCAAGGTGTATGAGATCCACGCCCGGATATCATTAGAAAAGGGGGATTTGGGTGAGTATAATCAGTGCCAGACGCAGCTGAAGGCACTGTATGCGCAGAACTTGGGAGGCAACCCGGCTGAGTTCAAGGCGTACCGCATTCTCTACTTCGTATACACGTGCAACAAGACCGACATGAACGACATGTTGGCAGAATTAACCCTCGCAGACAAATCCCACCCATGGATCAAGCATGCTCTGGACGTTCGGTCTTCGCTTGCCCTTGGCAATTATCATAAGTTTTTCAGACTGTACCTCGAAGCAGAGAACATGGGCGCTTATCTCATGGACATGTTCGTTGAGCGTGAGCGCCTCAATGCTCTAGCTAATATGTCCAGAGGGTATGTATACGGATTCCAAATCGTGCAGGTCTTTTGCTAACAAGCTGTAGATATGTAAATGTCACACTCCGCTTCCTCACTGACGAACTTGGTTTCGACAACGATGAGATATGCCGTGAATTCCTCGAAACCCACGGTGCACAGAACGTCATTGAAGACAAAGGCGATGGTCAATATCGTGTCAGGATCCGAGAAGCCGCATCTCAATTCGAAAGCCTGCGTGCCGCCGCATTCAGCAAAGTAGACATCAAGGGTCAAATATGAATCGACATCGGAGCCAGCACAAACTTCTTTTCATCTTCTACAGTATCATTATCCCGATTCCGAGTTATTCATTTGCACTAATTCACCACGATACCCTGCGCCACATGGCACGTCACGCGTGTCTCGAACTGCGACCTTCCGGTATCGATTGCTTCCTTCCCGATGTCAGTAGTCGGAACATGGGGTTTCCGCCTCATGCGTTGGATGCGCGGAATCTTCTAGTGTGCTTCTCATACATGCAACGTCTCAGATGTTGTTCATCACCTACCAAAATGGATTTTGGTAAACATACGGTACGTCATTGGCGTGCATGAAGGAAGTGGGTTGGAAAACAAAATGGGGTAGAGTGGACTTGGTCTAGATGGCTATGTAGGATGTGAGCCCACTGGCTCGGTTGTGGTGGTCCCTGTGTCACAGAGAGTTCGGCTCGGGTGCGTCCGAGTGCACGTGGGGTTGGGAAGACGGGCATTACGACGGCATGCTCCACGGATGGGCGAAGATCGAACGACAATGTGGTCATATCGTGGGCCATCAGGTGACGACTGCTGGGTTTTGGAGTATGCATTGTCTGGGCTGTGGCGGGGTCTGCTCCTTTTGGAAGATTGGCTAGAGGCGCTCTGAGCGAACCAATGAGATGGCGGAAGAGGGTTCCGAGGCTGTGATTGGGTAGGGTGCAATTGTTCAGCGGCAGTTGGCGCTAGTCACACCCGCTGGAAGTATCCAGGGCGTTCGTATAGTCGTCAATGCATTGGTTCACGAAGTTTGTGTTGAGAGTGTGAGCGCGTGTGAACCGCGTGGTGAGGATTACGGGAGACTACGACGCCACGCAGGGCGAGAATGTTTCAGTCGGGCCGCGTCCAGCATCAACCATGAGGATAACATTTGAAGAGGAGTACGGATGACTGACAGGAGAGGGGCGTCGAGATTGGGTTTGCATGTGGAAATGATGACACGGCCAACGTAGGCATTAGCATTGTGGGCTAGCCCGGTGGATGATTGGTCGCGAAGGCATAAATGCAGCGCGGATGTTGGGGGCTGCGCCGGTGTGCGGTGACAGAGGCGGAAATGTGGTGGACCTGCAGCTAGGCGTTTGGCAGGCTGATGGTGTGGGATGCTCCACCGGGTCGGGCATAATTGTATTTTAGTAGAGATTCCACATTCCTGGCCGGGAGCAAGTCAGCGCACGCAAACAAAGGTCGAGGGGATTCGCCGCCTTGCGCTACCCGCCGCAGTTCGTTTGTTCCGAAGCGTGCCAGGCATAGAGTGTGACGCGAGAGACGAATCGCCAAGTGGTTGCAGCTGGCAGGGCTGGGATCCCTCGCGGCGTGAAAGCACCCACTCATTTCTTGTTCCTCTAGTGACTGCGCCTCTGGCAGTACCTGACGACGACGACGTTGGCCGCCTATCTAAGTAGCCTCACCATTGTCTCTGAGGGCCGGTGCGCGATTCAAATTCACCCTCCTCCGCCGCGTACTCGCCCCCGCACGCACACGCCGCATTCCCGGGCGACAGTCACAGTAGCAGGACCCCCGAGTTCCACGTCGAGCGCTCGCCTCCTGACCTCTCCTCTGCTTCCCCGTCTGCTGCCGCGCAAGGTTGCGTTCACTCTGCACGATGAAGGTGCGTTGCCTGCTTGCTTTTGCCGCCACGGCCGCCGCTGCGCCCGTCGAGTCACGCTCCGCATACGTACGTGCTAACGGTGCTGCTCTAGTTCCGCAGGAGTATGAAGAGTGAGAAGGACAACCGCCCGCACCACATTTCCATCCCGCCCAAGGACGCTATAGCCATTGTCCCGCCAAAAAAGGTACGTAGATCAGCGTTGGGGTGCTTGGGGTGCTTGGGCCCCACTCTGCTTCTTCACGCGGCGTGCGCGCATGAGGGCAGGGCAGGCGTTTGGTGTTGTCGACACAGGCGCATTGTGTGGGCGCCTGCGCCTGCGCAGCAAACATGCGCCTGTGTCGACGACAGAGCAAGCCGCGACATGTCGCTATATCATGATGCGCGCGCCCCGGCACCCGCTTCCCGATAGGGCAGATGAGCGCGAAGCTAACAGCCATCTCATTTCAGGTCATAAAAGCCCTCTACGACTACAAGCCCGCCGACCCGAGCCCAAACTCTGGCTACCTTGGCTTTTCCCAGGGCGACTTTCTGCACGTCGTCGGGCGCGAAGACGACAGCGACTGGTACGAGGCCTGCAATCCCCTGCACGGCACCCGCGGACTGGTACCCGTTTCCTACTTTGAGGGCGTAGGCAAGACAGTGCGCGACAGTGGTGGCTCCGCGCCGCGCTCCTCCACTCCCCAGCAGCCGCAACACCAGCAGCAACCGCAGCAACAACAGCCCCACGACTCAGGCTACCAAGAACGCATCACGAGCCCGCAGCCCTCGGCACAGGACTTCATGACCCAGCAAATGCGCATGTCGCGCGGAGGCGGCCGCGGCGCCATGGTCTACGGCATCGTCATCTACGACTTCAAGGCAGAGAGGCCGGACGAGCTAGAGGCCAAGGAGGGCGAGGCTATCATCGTCATCGCACAGTCGAACCCCGAATGGTTTGTCGCAAAGCCGATAACGCGACTCGGCGGTCCTGGCCTCATCCCCGTATCCTTCATCGAAATCCGCGATATGACGACTGGTCAGGCCGTTGCCGACACACAGGCAGCAGTCACAGCCGCGGGCGTCCCCAAGGTCGAAGAGTGGAAGAAGATGGCGGCCGACTACAAGAACGGCAGCATACCGCTCGGAAAGCTCGAGACGAATTCTGGACAGTCGCTGCAGCAGGGCATGGAGCGCATGAGCGTTCGGAGCAACGGCGGGCACAACAAGGCTGGCTCGGTAAGTCGTCTACATGCGGGTGTGCTTTTCTCGGCTGACAGCGTACAGGTCTCCCACTCACGCAACGGCTCCGTGGCGCAACAGCCAAGAAACCAATACCGCACATCTGACAACCTGCTTGCACCCTGGAGGGCATGCGTGCCACGCTACTGCTTCGCCGACGATATCTTTTGGTTCATCATCGAGTGCCAGATGGAGGACGGCCGGCACTGGGAGTTGCAGCGACTGTACCAGGACTTTTACGACCTGCAGATACAGCTGATAGCAACGTACCCAGTCGAAGCGGGCACAAGTGGCTCCGGCGAGCGAACACTGCCCTTCATGCCTGGGCCTGTCACCTACGTAACCGACAACATTTCCAACGGGCGCCGCGCCAACCTCGATGAATACATAAAGAACCTTCTCAAGCTAGGACCGCACATCACACAAGGTCACCTCGTCAAGGGCTTCTTCGCGCCAAGACAGGGCGACTACGAGATAGACCCCGACATCGTCGATGCGGAAGAGTACCGCCTTTCGCAACAATCACACCAGTCATCGAACCCCTCACACGGGACGAGCAGGCAGTCGTCCGCAGATCAGTTGCAGGCCACAACACCCGTCACACCCTACTCAACTGGCTCCAACTACCCCTCTCATCAGCGCGGTCAATCTACGGCCTCGCAGGCATACTCATCGAATCTGAACCCCCCACCCATGAATCACACCCACTCCTCCTCCTCCACCGCCACCAGCACAGGCACGTCTTCTGGTCTCAGATTCAAGGTAACGTTCATAGGAAGGTCAAAAGAAGAGGACAACGTCATCGTCATGCGTATGCCCATTTCGTCCACGTTCAAAGACCTCTACCGTAAGCTTGTCGAGAGAAGAAACATAGGGCGAGACGATGATGACGAAGAGGAGGATCTTTACGTCGAATACAATGATTCCCAAGACGGCCCTTCGCCGATTTACACGGACAGCCAACTACAGAGAGCAATCGAACAAAACACCAACCCCAAGCATCTGGAGCTCAGGGTCACTATAGCATAGTAACGGATAAGCAACGGAACCGGCCATCTTCACCCCACTTCACTTCGATTCTATTTAATTGCTCTTGGTCTTCTTCTTTTACAACAACCGTTGTTCTCCCCCGTAGCTCTCTCGAGGCTACCATTCTCTATTCCCCCACTTTCGGCGTTGCAAAAGGTTTTCATGGCTTCCGAAGAGCAGTCTAACTGGCGTTGTTGGGCGTTCTGCGGAGCAATGAAGTGCATGACGGCAGGCGCGGGATATTTTTACTGGATTTGTGTTTCTTTCGAGACTTTGGATCTATCACAAAGATGTTCGATTTGTTTGGATAGGGGGGTGTTGGATTGCTTGACTTGCGTCATGGAGGGTTCTGGATGATATACACAATTGGATGAAATGCGGGCAGAGGGAGATAGCGTGATGGATGGGGATGTGAGGAGGGAGAGGCAAAATGAGAGACATCTTGCGTGCAGCTTATCCTATTCTTTCATTGGCATGTGTGAGGTTTGGAGTAGCCAGCGGCTCCAGATGTCTCACGATGCGATTCCGGCGAGCTAACCGTTTGAATCTTGGGGTCCTTCTGTCCACACGTGCTAGCTGGTGTGGCAGGAGCAGCCCCGGGAGGTTCGGAAGTGGGTCAAGGCAACTTCCTTGTCAGTAAACCATCTCGACCTCAACTCCTTTGCTTACTGCTACGCAATCTTACATCGAGGTGACATTCTAATGCAAAAATACGATGGCTGATTCTCTATCTAGACTTCTTGTTAGGCAGCCGCTGCCCAACCTGCGACCCTTGTGCCACAGCCCGATCACAGACAGCCGTCATCTCGTTACATCGCAAGCGAATCTCCCCCAATACGTAGGCTGACAAGCCACCGGGGCCCCAGCACTGAGTGGGGCTCGAGAAAGCTCGTTCACCAATGCTTCGGTTTATGAACAGATAGACTCACTAGTTCGGCGTCGTGGGTAACTAAGAGTTACAATGAGATGGCGTACCGGCAACGAGTCTACTCGCGACAGCTTGACGCCCACCAGGGTTGAAAATATGGTCATGAGCTCAGTCTTGAACATGGGCTGAGAAGTCGGGCTGCATTCGGGTGGCACAGTTGCATGGTTGCTGCCTTCTACCCCTCTATCCTCAGCCTTGTCCATCATCTCTTCACATCACATAGCGCTTGAGCGACGATAAATTATCGGAAACCTGCCATTTTTTGCCCAATGGTGTACCAACAGAGATCACGATACTGAACATCACCAGATCCACGATGGAAGCAGTCAACGCCTTGTTAGCAATGGGTCCCTGCGCCAACAACGACATCAAGCGCAGCCATCGGATATGCTATAAGTGTTCCAAAATACCTTGGGACACGCTATTTGCTCCAGAGCGAAGTTTCTCGGGAGAAGAAACGTTTCACAGAAGCAAGGTTGACCAACAAACGGAGTGTCGAATTTGCCAATTCTTCGCAGAGGTTCTCAAATATGAAGTCTCTAACAAACATGGACGACGCTTCAACATAACATGTTGGAGCGCCGCTGGTTTGGGCTTGGATTTTCCGTCAGTATTGCTCGAAGTCGAACATAAGTGGTTGCCGCCGCCGTCCTCCCATGGCTTCGGTTTCGTACTTGCCTGCCAACCAACATCCCAGCTGACTCAGGAAGTGTTAGAGAAAGCCTTCTCTAGACATGCATTCCCATGGCCTTTGACAGCGGAGAAGAACCCGTTGTTAGACCCTGGCCAAACTCTATATCCAGCTGGCGTTAACGTTACTCTCTTGAAGTCTTGGCTGAATGTCTGCATCGAAGAACATGACCACCAGTGTCGCCCGAGACAGACAGATGGTCTGAATGGTTTGCGGGTCATTGATTGTGAGCTTCGAAGACTCGTTCCTGCGCCGCCTGCATGTCGATACGCAGCATTGTCGTATGTCTGGGGCCAACAAGGCAAGAAGGTCAACTCGACCAAGGCCCGAGAGAAAATCCCAAAAACTGTCGAAGACGCTATTGAGACAACCTTATCATTGGGATACAGATACCTCTGGGTTGACCGATATGTAGGTAGATCTCAGTGCCTTTCAGTCCCTCCTTCAGTCTGCTAACTGTTCAGTGCATCGACCAGTCTGACGCACACGCGAAGCAACATCAAATTATGCAAATGGCAGATATCTATGCAGCAGCGCAGTTCACCATCTTCGCTGCGGCTGGCAATGACTCGAATCATGGGCTTCCTGGAGTACGGCCACAGTCTCGGGGTCTCTCCTCCTACTCCTATTACACATCAACGAGATCAGTGAAGTTAATCCGCTTACCTCACACAAAGCCCACCTTGAACTTGAGAGACATGTCAAAATCCTCGTGGGCTTCGCGAGCGTGGTAGGACATCCGATCATCACACCATGCTCATAATGAGCTGACTGTGCGTTTAGGACATTCCAAGAATGTTACTTCTCAAAGCGGCGTCTCTTCTTCACCGACAGACAAGTCATTTTCATTTGTGGCACAGATTCCTACTACGAGGCAGATAGACCCCATGGCGGGGTCGGCCTTTCCGGGGACGCTCACCGGACACTACCAGGCTGGTTTGCCAACACCGCAAAAATCGAGGCGGCTGACACCATGATTGCGTCGATGGATGTATTGAGGCAATACAGCACTCGCACGTTATCCTTCGACGCAGATGCGCTCAACGCCATAATTGGTGCGATGAACTCTTACGCCAGACACGGTGTTCAGCACATCTGGGGAGTCCCTTGGAAACGCTCCTCGGCAGACTACTCACCTGGTTTAAAGGACATTCTCTCAACTAGCCGCAGTGTTAGACGGGATATCGATATAGCATTATTGTGGGTTCACCGGCAACCAAGCATACGCCGCAACGGATTTCCCAGCTGGTCGCCCCTCGGATGGAAAACCCCAATCCAATGGCCCGGGTTTCTTTTAGGCTGGAAGTCTGGAAACTACGTCACACCGGAAGCAATAACTGTGCGAGCAAATTTCAATAAGGGTTTCCGCAAGCTCTATGATCCAGCCAACCCCGAGGAATGTACGCCAGAAGGACTCTCGCATTACCTCAAAGTAGAAGCACGAACGGCAATGTGCAATTTGCAATTCCTAACTGCGCGCATGCCCAAAGAGGATGACTTTGACCCACAACCAGGGATTAGAATGTCACTGGGTGATGGATGGGATGCTATTATGGAGGTGCGCTGGGACCTGGCTCCGGACAAGGAAAACGAAACATTGTTGAAGTGTGTTCTACTGCCAGCCGCAGATTTTTCAAAATCCACCGTGAACGAGTTGTCCGCTCAAGTTTTCATACTTGAGCACCACGGAAACCATTACGAACGTATAGGTACGACTCGACTGCCCGCACGCTTTGACCGTAATCGCTGTGTCGCTCCATTCTTTGGTTTCCAGAACCAGTTCGGCCGTGTCTATGGATCATACGATGAACTACCTTCAGACGTGGAAAAATATATCCAGTCTGTCATGGTCGATCACTGGTGGTGGAATTACTTTGAGCCAGATACTATCATCCTTGGCTAGCAAATACATTGTGGTCTCATGTCTTCCTATTGACTCATCGTACATAGACCCTTATGGCGATAATTATTCAGTGCTTCAATCCGTAATCGTTTATCCATATTCCGCACCCGCTACGGCCCTGTCACACTTCCATCCGTCCCCACAATCACCGTCCTCGGTGCACACGCCATAAACAAATGCTCGTCCTCTGCAATCTTCTTCGCCGCCTCCGGTGCGCTGATGATGCTCATGAACGTCAACGCGTGCGTCATGTCTCGAAACTGCATGGTTGCCATGGAGTCGTAGTCGACGGGGGAACTGGCATTGACAAAGGCAGGGTTACCGCCAACGTAGTATCGTGAGTGGATGACGGGGAAGTTTGAGCCCGTGAGCGACTTGACGAGTGGGATGTGGACGTTGTCGTAGTGGTCGGCGTATTGGGTTAGGTTGAGGCCCGGGAGCATGGTGCCGAAGACGAGGGCGGTGAAGTAGGGGAGCACCATTTTGGAGGTTTTCGCAGTGCGAGAAATGTTGATACTGCTATTGTAGAAAGCGTAGGAAGTGTAGAAGGTGTATACGTATGGTTATGGTGAGGAAGGTACGTCCGAGATGTTGTGGAGTGGTTACTGCCTTCTTATATCGCTATCTCAATCATCAACCCAAAGCCGTTGGAAGGAGCGATAAGTTCATTTAAATGTCCTGTTGGCTCTAACTGCCACGAGCGTGCATTCCACGGGGCTTCTCGGTAAAATGCATAAGCCAGAATTCCAGCCGGACGCCACCACCGAGGGCTTCCCGAATGTATCGATTATACAAGAGCGTATACCCAGCTAGAACGCCTAAGGGCCATGCCTATGTCGCTTCGGGGATGGATCGCGAGGCGAGACATTTGCGAGGTTACCATGAGGGCTGTTCAACTCCACTATTATCGGAGTTGTCGGAGCAATCGCGCTTCCGTACATCATGTTACGACTCACGAATCCTTGTGAGTTGGGTTGTTTCCGCTTCGCAGTCGCGGCGGTTCTTTTGTTGACCGTTCCTGGAGGATCTCGGGCTAGGCTGGATTGAGGAGCGTACGCGAAAGTGCGGGGCTAAGGCGGCGGCCGGATCGCGGCAATTGGTGCACAATTGGGAGACGTGGCAGAGAGACGCGCATTACACCCGAGTGCGAAGATGTAAGTCGGCATGAAAGGTAGTGGCAAGTATTGTAGGCATGTCTTGACATCGTCACTTATCGATAAGGGGACATGCGAGAAGCGCGATGATGGTCGCAGGCGATTCGGCGGGCCGATGACAGCGCAGCCAGACCCACATTGAGCATGGACTGTTGTAATCATAAGAGAAGGGCCGCTCAAGAACGTACAATAGGCGCTCCTATCGACACCACATCTCCTTCTCTCTTAAGCTTTACATCTCCACGAGCGCAGTCTTGAACAATGCCCAGGTGCGCAGCCATGGGCCAAATAACTCTGGGCAGAACACGCCACTTCTACTCGTAGTCGCGACTTCCTCGCGAACGCCAATGTGCACCTTCACACTACACCAACATAGTGAGGCTAGTAGTCCTCAGTGGTTCTCATCATGTCCAAATGTATACCCGCCAGGCCATGCAATCGAATCCCTGCCAGCTGAAGCGAGCTGACAATGGCTGATGACCGGAGGCTGAGCAGCCGTGGCACTCATCACCCCACCAAGGCATCAGTTCGCGCATTATCCAGGCTCAGCCTGATGCCATCCAAAACTCATACTCCATAACTACTCAATCTCCAGGACAAGTACACGACTAGATCAACATACCCTCTCGCAATACAGCTGTTTCGCACACCAGTGAGATGTTTGGCCTCCAACGCGACTCGAAACGCCACCATGGTCACCACCTTACACCCCAGGACGCCAATGCAGATAGAACTCGCAGAAGGCGGCACAAGACCTCTTCGGGTGACAATGGGAAAACACACGATCCACCGATCCGAGGGTATCGTTCCGATGATGAACCAAGGCGCCGACATAGGCATGACGGAGACAAAAATCGACATCGCGCCAGCTCTTCGCACCACCCAAAGGATCACGACCGCCGCAAACAAGACTCATCTAGCGATACCGAAGATGATTCGGTGCCGGTAATAATCGAAGTTGAGCGCGAGAGAACTCGCTCGACCAAAGAACGTTGCGGCGAGCACCGTTTTGATGATTTCTTGGATGAGCGCCGCCATAATCCTGCACCAAAACAAACGTTATCTGGTTCATCGATTCCCCCCTCAGTCTCTACTTCTCAGGCGCGCATTCGGCTAGATGAACTTGACAGTCGTCCGTCTTCATCAGGTCACAATCGGGCTTTCAACGTGAATGCAAAGCTCCCACGCCTTTCTATCTCCCCATATCCTACCGCATATTCACAAATCCGGCCCAATGCTGAGATTCCTGGCGAATCAAAATCAGGAGTAGGCGAAGATTGGCACAGACCTCGAGCGGCTTCGGCAGCTTCAACTCCCTCGTCAAGGATCCGGTCGTGGGCCTCATCGTCACCTAGCTCCGGAATACTGGGCCCGAAAACATACCAGTATCAGTCACTACAGCCTGCTGAAATTCGATTAGTCAAGATCCTACCTGAGACGATGTCGAAGCTAAGATGTGAAATCACTCACACATCGCTTCAAAGCCTGCCAGAGTACACTGCTATCTCGGTAAGTCATTGCCACAGTCTGGCAACATCCACTAACATCGAGCTTGCAAAGTATGCTTGGGGCGACGGGATTGACACGACATCCCTCATCGTAGAGGGGGCTGCAATACCTGTTGCTGTCAGTCTTTACGATGCGCTGAGGGCGGTCCGTCGCAAGAAAGAAGACATCTTTGTATGGGTTGATGCGCTCTGCATCGACCAGCAGAACAGAGACGAGAGAGCTACACAAGTTCGATTGATGGGTCAGATCTACAGCGGTGCAGTGTCAGTAGCCATTTGGATAGGACCGGAGCATGATGAGAGTGCATTGGCACTAGAACTACTGCACAGTGTGGCTGAAAATTCGATCGACTCGCAACATATCAGGTCCACCCGCAACCCAGACTCTCTGGCGCTCTTGAATTTATTCAAGAGAGATTACTGGAAGCGGCTATGGGGTAACTAGCCACGCTGCAATATGTCAATGATTCGTACTGACCAGGATTAAGTCGTTCAAGAGGTGCTTCTCGGGCATAACAAGTTGGTATATTGCGGGCATTCAGTGTTTCCCTGGGAGATATACTTGAAGGCCGGGGAAATCTTCTGGGACCAAGAGAGCGACCCGCATAACCGCCAAGGACCAACCAGCTTCCCAGACCGCGAAACCCTAGAGCAAATTGGAGATGAGTCACTATTAGAGGTAATGCGAGCATGCAGGAAGAAGCTGAGCGAGAATCCCCGCGACAAAGTTTTCGGCATTCTGGGTCTGCTTTCGGACGCTACACAACGCGTTTTCCCAGTCGACTACAGTCAGTCAGTCAAGACGGTCTACACAGATGTGGTCGACCACCTGATCTCGACTACTGAAAAGCTCGATGTGATCCGCGAAGCAATACACTTCCCCCTGCACGTCAATTCTACAGGTCTCCCCAGCTGGTGCCCTGATTGGTCGCACATCCCAGAGGTGCCTGGCCTCGGGCGTACTCTCAACTTTGCAGCTTCCAGTAACGTAAATGGCCCTACTAAGGCTCAGTATTGGTTTCACGATGAACGGCGAAAGCTCGAAATCTCCGCAATCAGGATCGACACAATCATAGCAACAGGTGTTGCTGTAGGCACGTTCTGTTCTGCTCAAGACTACCTGACAGCCTTTCTACAATGGCGCGCAATGCTGCTGCATGAACTAAATGTGGGAGAAGGCAATGATACCGATCCAATTCACAGCTCTTTCTGTAGGACGCTATGTCTTGGACAAGTGCCGCTAGAATGGAGCCAGTCAGGCATGTGGCACGGCCTCTGTTACCACGTCTTCGCAGCTCTTATTCGCGAAAGAATGCCTCGCCTACCACTGGACAAAGACCTTGAACGTCACGTGAGCACAACGGGGCTCATTGAGCCCAAACTACGGCGCACGTTCTTGCAAGACCATCTCGGTAACCGTATGATGGGACGTAGCCTGTGTATTACAGAAGGCGGCTTGATTGGTATGGGTTCGGGCTACATGAAAGCAGAAGATGTTGTTGTCGTTCCGTTTGGTTGTTCCACACCTATCCTGCTCCGCCCGGAGGGCCGTCGCAACGAGTATAGGTACGTGGGTGACGTCTATATCGACGGGTACATGCACGGCGAAGCCCTGGCTCAAATGGAAGCAAGAGATCCGAGGAGAGTAGTTTCTAAGTACATGCTCTGTTGAGGTACCGACGGTTTTCTCGGGCTATGGATCTTACGGCTGTACCACGGCGTTTTGGCGATCTCGATGCACCCAGTCAGTCTATAATATGGAAAACAGCCAGATCTGTCACATACGACCACAGGATCATGAAATCAGCGCTTCCCGTTCGCTCAGCGGTACTTAAGCAAGATACCGGCGCATTAGTACTCGGGTGGGACGCGCTGTTGTATGTTTTTGTCAAAAAAACCGTTTTTTTTTGGAGCCGCCAACGCGGGTTTTCCGCCCCCAAATTGCCCAGGTTTCGCCCTATCGCTTGGCAACCACTCACCGCACGCGTTACACAGCCACGACAGGCTCTAAGATGAGATAAACGCCTGGCCCCAAAGATCCTCCGCCAACTAACTTAATAAGTATAGAAGCACCTGCCAGCGGTAATCCCGTTATAACCAACCTCGGTCCCCCCTCGCACTAGGATGGCCATGCGTCTGCTCCTCCGCCTTGCAGATCTATCTGATCTCAACCTTAGTACAGGATGTTCTCAAAAGCTCTCCTTCTTTCTTCCTCCATCACAGTAGTCTATGCGCAATCATGTTACTGGCGCGACGGCGGGCAACCAAATCCCCAGTACCAGCCCTGCTCCAACGACACTTCAGACCCGCTCAGCCACATCTGTTGCAACATCAACGTGGTCAATAACGAGGGAGGCTGGGATACATGTCTCCCGAACGGCCTCTGCAGGGCTAGCACTGGAGACAATAACTTCATCTATTTTAGAGAGTCCTGTACATTGTCGGACTGGGAGGCCGGAGGCTGCCAGGAACTATGTACGAATACAGTACGATCGCGCCCTACACCTTGACTTTCTGAAAGCTTACATCGACACACAGCCAAATCAAAGAAGTGGAGACGTGAATGTCACTCCCTGTGATGGTACCGATTCGTCTGAGTACTGGTGCTGTGGCAACTCAACCGCTTGCTGTGGTGACGATGCTAGTTTCGGGAAGGAGAAAGTCGATCGTGTGTTCCTGGGCATCATCTCGAGTTCTTCGGTGTCTTCAATCGCGTCGTCTACTAGCACCTCGATTCCATTGAGCTCGTCCAGCCCCGCGGGCACTTCAACCCCATCGCCCACTACAACACCACCGAATGACGACAGTGGTGGCCTATCGACAGGCGCGAAAGCGGGGATTGGTGTGAGTGCTGCTTTTGGTGTTATCGCGCTGCTCGCTCTGGGTGCTTTTATCGGAAGACGGTCATATAAGAAGAAAAAGGAAACTGCAGAGACGACAACCTACTACGAGCCAGTCAAAGGAGAATTGTCATCAGAGTATAGGCACGAAGCTCCTACCCAGGATAGTTTCCTGCACGAGGCTCCGGTCCCGCAAAGGCCTGTGGAATTACCTGGTGTTCCAATTAGACCTCAAGAGCTGCCTGGCTATGGACGATAGCCCATTTTGGCAGATGATAACGAGCTGGGATGGGTCAGAATTGATAGCTCAGCACAGCGATGGGTCGCAGCTGAGCGCGAATGTGATACTCAGACGAAAAGCCGTTCTTATTGGGCGCATAGTACGAGTGTACGTTCTATCGAATATATCGCATCATTCTTCAATCCAAAGACTTGTTCGTAGGCCCCAGGTGTATTGCTTCTTTGATGTATCTTAGCGTAGAGTAACGGTAATTTCAGCATCAGAATCTGAAGTTTTGGCAGCTTGATTGAATCTATACAAGACAAGTCAACGTCTATATAGTCTCCCCGTAGGGCGCACCCTCAAGCTTGAACCCACCAGGCTGCAGCTTTTGAAAGACAGCAGCGGGATCGTACTTGTTCGCAATCGACTTGAGCCTTGCCAGCTTCTCATCTCCGTAGCTAGGAATCACGTTCTGGTACGGTCCAGCATAGTTGAGGTAGATGAACTCAGTGTACAAATTCCGGTCTTTCGCCTCAGCCTTGGCGGCGTTCATCAAATCCAGTGCGGCTTTGTTCAGTTGTTCATCCTTAGACGCGTCGTCCCAGACCACGTAAAGCAGAGTATGCATTAGTGGACCATCGGCAGGGGAGAGACCAAGTGCGTTGCCGCCCTTCTTGCTCATCTGCTCCATAGCCGGCACGGTGAAGGCTTGGAACGCCAGAGCGCCCTGGTCCGCTAGCGGGCCTACGTCCTTCTCGTGACGCGCTTGCAGCCAGGCCATGAACTCCCTGTCGAGCTTGTATGTGGCTGCCCAGAATGCATAGCGGCGGCCTCCGGGCATCTGGTTGGTGAGCATGACCGTGTCGTTTGCCAAGGTTCTGTTCAAAGTATTTGCCATGAGTGGAGGGATGTCAAGGTACTTCTTCAGGATAGCAGGTGGGTTGGTTTCGTCAACGGGTTCGAGATACTCCAGTTGGATTTGGGCTGCCGCGTTGCCCGCTGTCACAGCAAATGACAAGATCTGGGCTGATTTGGGGTCTTCGGTAGCGCCCTCAGCCATTGATGCAAAGGCATCGATTAGCGCTGGGTAGCTGGCCTGCGCATGGACTCGGGTGCCGCCCCACATCAACCCCTGGGGAATTGTCTCCAGCTCAAATCTTGTAACGATACCGAAGTTGTTGCCGCCTCCGCGAAGAGCCCAATACAGATCAGGAAACAGAGTCGGAGTGACCTTCAAGATGATTCCTGATGCAGTAACAACCTCGTAAGACGCAACATTGTCGCATGCGTATCCGTAGATACTGGACTGGTGGGAAATGCCGCCACCAAGAACAAGACCGAGGCCTACATCTGATGCACGCCCACCAATGACAGCGAGGTCGTGCTCTCCAAGCTTTGTATATACTGCCCCCCATCGGTTTCCGGGTCCGATGAATGCAGTCTTTTTGTTGCTGGAAAGTGTGACCTCGTTCATCGCCTCCAGGGTAATGGTTATGCCACCCTCGATGCTAGACGCGCCTGGGAACGCGGTGTGTCCTCCACCCTTGACTGCAAACGGACATTGTGTGAGGCGGGAGACTAATACCGTCGTCGATACGTCGATCGCTTTCGAAGGCCGGAAAACGCAGGCTGGGTTGACAGAGGCTGCCTGGTTGGACCAGTATCCGCTCGTGAAGGTATCGTAGGATTCTGAACCGCTAGAAAGTAGCTTGCTTCCGAAGATGAGCTTTAGTGAGCTACACTGTTGAGTATGTTAGCTGGAGTCCTCTACACAAGTGACGTGACAGATTCCTTACAGCGGCGGCACACGGGCTAGAGAGTGAGCGCTTCTCGATCAAAGCAGCCAAGTCGGGAAGAGCAGAGACATTGACGCCATTGGCGAAGAGAGCTTCCGTGATGTTGAAGTCAGTGGGCTCAAAGGCGTCCTGAGCGACTGCGTTGCCAGCGAGGGCTCCAAGTATGGCAAGGAACGAAGCCTTCATGTTGGGCTTGGATTGGAGGTTCGGCGGAAAGAAGCTGGAGCTTTCCAGAGCTATTTATTACTGGAAAGACATTGATTCTGCGCGTCGTTTAGCAGCCTTACCTGGGCAGACGTCTCCTTGCGCTTTGCGACTTCAAGGGCTCCCGAGGGATCATCAGTCGTTGTCTAGAAGCGCCGCAGTAGAAAACAGATGCTTAGCTGCATGCCGCGCCGCAATTCGGTTCTGCCGTGGAACCTGCATCGAAGAGGTGGCGCTGCCTGAGGCGAATGAGCATACTTCAATCTCGGAGCATTGGCTCAAGAAGAGTCGCGTGCAGGTACGCGCATGTGCAAGAGCTTGTGCGATGGGGCAACCGGATGCGAGTCCATTCTCGCGTACGCGATTGAGTCCTTGGTGTATGTACCTAGTTAAGCATGAATGGAAGCGAGATGCAATGTGGTAGATGAAGCACCCTCCACGCGCGTCCCAGATAATTGAAGCTCTAATCGTCAGGCTTAGGCTGTCCTGTGGCTCTGGCTGTTGCGCACAGGTAACATGCCTATCGAAAGAAGGTGGGCAGTATATCGTAGGCCAGATGAATGTTGAAGGGCGACCCTTCCTGCCAGCCCGTCACGCCCTTGTTTCGGGGAGAGTGGGCCGCACGGATGCTGAATAAGCGCTAGATCGTGCCGCGCCCTTCAGCACTGTGCCTGGTGGCACCTGCACGACACCCCGCGTCAACTCATCCATTGTCTTGGCAAAGGGATTGCTCTGCCCGATAACAACTGCATCTTGATCTGCCGCAAGCGAAACGAACCGCCGTGTCATAGGAGGGTTTTATGCTCCGGATGGCGGCGAATAGAACAGCGACGGCACGGAATTTGGCAGGCGCAAGCGACGTCTTCAGTGCCACTCTTCATCCACGGAGAGTCTCGTGCGCTATCCATCTTATCCTAATCTTGTGCAGGATGGGAACATGTATCTTTGGCGCATGGCTGTTTACTCTGCGTCGTTGTTCCAGAATTGACAAACCTTATCAAATCGGCCATGGTCAAGTCCACACTGCTGTCAACATGCAAGAGCAAGTTTGAGGGAGGTATACTAAATATACAACAGCGAGATCTTGAATAGCCCTGGCTACCCCTGACTACGATCAAGCAATCAGCGATTGTAGACTCGGTGCTGGAAATTGGTCATGGCCCTTTGATCAATGTGATCCCCTCTGCCGGTACACACGAAACCTGAGAGTGGTCTTACGCCGCATGCTCGCATGCACTGACACGACAATGATATCGAATAACTATCAGGTCTCGGAGCATGCTCCGGCGATCAATGACCGACACTCCTCATTGTATCTTTGTTATCATTGTTTACTTCCGGTCTACACTACATCAACAACGATGTCGGCAAAAACGAACGGTTTCGCCCAGGGAACAGTACTGAAGGTCGCATACTCTATGCTTGGTTTGACCAGCTCAGTCGTCCTTGCGAGGATTGGTCTCAACATCGTCAGGCCGAGAAGGCTGACAGCCTCTGACTACTTTGTATTTGTCGCCTTCGCCATTTATGTGACGATGTGCGCTCTCTACATTGCATTGTCTCCTTATATGCAGAGAGTATACGCCGTCTCGAATCGGGAAATACTGCCTTATCCAGAATTTCGGCATGATAGTATGCTGATGGCGAAGATGGTTTTCATTGCCTTCTGCATGTTTTGGGCGGTGCTTTGGTCCATCAAACTATCTTTACTGCTGCTTTATAGGAGATTATTGAATGGCATATCTCCGCGCTGGACCTTTGTGTGGTGGTGCATAGCTGCAATCTGCTTAGTGGTAAGATATCACAGTTATGCTGACTTTGGTGGCACTCACTTGGACGACGGCTGACGTTGGAGACAGACTTTTGCTGGCAATTATGTTTTCTACTTCCAGTCATGCGGTACCATACCTGGCTTCTGGACAGGAGGATGTGTAAGTCCTTGTTGTGCACACGATACATACTGCGCTGCCTACTAATCACTTCCCGCTCTAGACTGGCGAAGGTCCGCACCATACCCAGCTTGTCAGCCTGTACTACTCCTTTGCCGCAGATACTTCAACAAATATGATGAGTATGTCATGTAGCACCTGTACATCTCTGTTCTATCTGCTGACTATTAGCTCTCATAGTTATGGCACTTCCAACATTTCTCACCTGGAATCTCCAGATGCCAAGAAGCAAGAAAATATCAGTCTTGTGTCTATTCGCAACGGGTGTCGTTTGTATCCTCTTCGCCTGTCTCCGAGTCACGCAAGTTGCGATCAACGCATCAAAGCCCGAGGCTGCAGGCCAACCACTTGATCCCACTTGGCTCGCTATCTGGGGCATGGTGGAGTGTTCCATTGGTATGTCGAGACTCAGAAACCATTACATACAATCACTAATCTTTTCCAGCTGTCATCATTGGCTGCTGCCCCGCATTTGCCGTTCTTCTCAACGCTTTCCGTTTCAATACCTCGTACGAT
The DNA here is from genome assembly GCF_024043145.1 of Alternaria conjuncta. NCBI lineage: Eukaryota > Fungi > Ascomycota > Dothideomycetes > Pleosporales > Pleosporaceae > Alternaria > Alternaria conjuncta. The sequence goes on along the minus strand of NW_026250095.1, from coordinate 1,430,047 downwards.
TCGCGCGGCTACCGAAGACAGACTGATGGCTTCGCGGTTAGAAGCAAGGGGAGTAGACTGGAGCTAGGACCTAGTCGAAACAACAGGCCTTCAAAGCCAATCTTGGAGCAGGGACTGGCGGAGTTACACTGGGCTGGCGCGCATAGTAGCCAGGAGGAATTAAGAGCGAAGCATGATGGCATCATGGTTTCGACCACGGTAACGTACGAGCAAGGCCTGATAGATGTGTTTAGGAAAGCATAATGGATGATGTTGCGCATGAGTGCCGCTTCTCACCACCAACATTAATGTTCGCTGTCACGTAGACATAGACACCTAGCGCGGCCGTCAGTCAAATGACTCGCTTCTTTAACCACGCTCCGATCACGGGTCATGTGCAGTGTCTCCCTCGTGGCGGTCTTGGATGACATCTTTTGGCCTTGAACAAAGAAGTCCTGAATCAATTTGAAAGCATAGCCATTACACGCAAACTATGTGGTAAAGCAAGCGAAAGCTATTTCCACTACGCGTCCACTCGTGCTGCTCCACTGCGTGCTGCAAAGCGTTCGATGACGTCACACGCCCACACCTGTGTTGGCGCGCAATACGGCACTTCTTTCCAGTCATCGCAAAATTGCTGCGAGCCACCTTTTTGGCATGCCTTCGGCCTGGAAAGGCATGGCGCACCTGATTTGGAAAGGATCGAAGCAGGGAAAACACGGGAGGCCAGATGTGGTGGGGTTTGGCGATCATGATCGCTCTCTGCGGACCTGGAAACCATAGATTCTGTCAGCTCCACACGTTCACCCAGACTTTGGGATAGCATCAAGACAACGTGGTGAGGCGCATGCAGAGGCACGATGAATATTTAATTACTAGCATTTAGCGCACGGTTACGAGCCTCAACGGTGTTCAGGTTAGGAGTTTAATCTAGCGTCGCGCGGCTTCTGATCGCCACTGATGCGTGTGGCTTGCCGTCCACTCGTTAGTGCGTACATGACGTAGAGGGCAATTGCGGCCCTACGCGTCTTTCTTGCCGTATGAAGGCCAATACATTGCAAGGCTACCCTCCACCCTTTACCCTTTGACCTCGATACATTCACACCTACGCACATCTGACGCCTAATACTGAACGTCAACATGTCGACCGGAGGTGTGGTCTACAAGGACCTCCTGCCTATCCCGGATACGGACCCTACAGAACATGAGGGGAAGTCTACCACGCTACGGAATGCGCCTACGGAGAGCCATGCGCTAGCTCTAGAGGCTGCTAAGTCAGCGCCTCCGGAAGAGAAGGGTGCAGCGCAGATAGCTCACGGAGATGAAGTGGTGGACCTTGGATGGAATGAGCCAAAGGAACTCGTCGCGAAGCCGCTCGTCGGAGGTCTGGGTAACGAGGACTTGTGGCTGTTGGTCCGACGTTTCAATAAGGTGAGAGCAAGGTGTAACTGCAACCCTACAATCGGGTACTGACAGTGAGTAGCAAATGTACCATGTCAAAGAAATTCCAACAGCGCCTCCTGGGGGCTTGGACATGAACATCGCGGATGAGGAAGAGTTCTCGCCGGACAAGCTTCGCGCCAACATCGAACGCTTATATATGACTATAGTAAGCATTCGCAGAGCAAGTAACGAACGCGCTTGGTTTAACCGCGCATAGGGCATCGGTCTAATCGGATTCGGCAAGCACATCGTTCGCATCCGCTCATGGAGAGAGACGCGTCGCACTGCATGGTTCTGCTCCGCATACTTTGCCGCCTGGATTTTCGACATGATCGTGCCCTTGATAACGGTAACTTTGGTTACGCTCATTGTCTACCCCCCGGCTCGCGGTGCCATGTTCCCACCAGCACCTATCGCTCTTGTCAGCTCTACGGGAGGTGTACAGAAGCCGAAGTCTGGAACTCTAGGCAGTACAGACAGTGCTACTGGAGCACCTGAAAACCACAAGGGTGAGGCTGTTGAGCAAGAGGCCTCGAATTTCGTCAACGGGTTTGCGTCGATAGCGCTATCGAGCGCGACTGGCAAGCACCCACAGGGAGAGCCTCCAGATGAAGACTCTCCTGACAGTAGTGTACCGGACCCTACTAGGCTCGCCATCGGTGCTGCGGATGCAAGGGATCAGGCTGCTGGCGCCAAGCCCAGCAAGCACCACGACAAGACTAAAGTTCCCATGGAGACTGCCATGTGGACGAAAATGAGGCCTATTATGCACGGTATCGCAGATGTCACAGACACATGGGAGCGGTTCGCGAAGTAAGCAACCGTTTCTCGGCGTTTACATGAAATTACTGACATGATCACAGTATGCTTGAACCGACTCCCCCATTTCCAAAGAACAGGTCTCATCTTCGACTCGCAGTCGTAGTGGCACCACTCGTTCTTGTGTCACTATTTGTAACATCGTACATGTTCATGAAGGGTGTCACTTTCGGTGCTGGCTTTGGCTTCTTCGGTGACCCTGTCATACAGCGAGGACTAGCGCTTCTTAACAAGAAGTTTCCCAACTGGCAAAAGCTGCTCGAGCTCCGTAATACGCTACTCAAGGGTGTCCCTACCAACGCCCAACTCACCGTTACTCTTCTTAGACTCGGCGAAGCAAATAAAGCCCCACTGCCACCGCCGCCTCACGTAGCGCAAGCACCAGAAGAGAAGCCCGTCGATATCAACGAGGAAGAGTTGCGCGCCACAGGTGCCGACTGGCCACTGAACGCAACACAAGAAGAACTCGATGAAGCTATGGCCCACGACCCTACTACTGCGCACGAAACCGGGGGCGAAGATATCGACCAAGCCAAAGACAGCAAGCACGGCAAGAAGGGAACCAAGATCCTCAACTTCTTCCGCGGCACCGTCAAGGGCGGCGTCGAGACCACCATGACAGCTGACAAAGTCAAAGCTGCAGCCGGCTCCACCCATGCCAAGAACAGACTGGGTGCTGTACCACGCAGGGGAGTTGATCTCACATCCGGTCCAGTCGAATTCAAAGCCCGACATGATGGCAAGAAAGGGCATGTGTACATCGCTACCAAGTCCACGATTCCGTCCATCGCCTTTTCCACAGACAAGACTATCGAGAAGATTGGTAGCGCAGATAGAGAGGATCTTCACCCGTCCTGGAGTTTACCGGTTGGAGAAATTATGGAGATGAAGAAGGTCGGTGGCTTTGGCTGGAAGGCGAAATTGGTTGTTGGATGGGCTATGGGGCGGGAGGTCGCAGATGGATTGATCATTACTGACAGGCAGCTCAACGAATACCGCATAATGGCGCTTCCGTTGAGAGACGAGTTGTTCAATCGGCTGGTGGCTATGGGTGGTCAGAAGTGGGAGTGCTGGTAGAGGTTTCACGATGTTCACATAGTCTAATTCTTACGAAAGAGTTCGTTCCATGATGATCTCATTGCTTGGAGAATAAGTATCTTTGTCTAGCCTTGAACTCCCACTTTTCATCCCACCCTGAGAGATACACCCCATCCACTGTGCTCAGGCACTGCATGCATAGTCCGCCGTGGCGTGAGTCAAACCACTTTTAGTCCCACCTTCCTCCACATTCAATACCGTGAATTCGCCTAGCCCCCACCTACTCCTCCTCCATGTCCATCTCATCGTCACCGTCGTCCTCAATAGTAGCAATGGCAGTGCCATTGGCAGCGGCAACTCCTGCATCGTACGAGTCACAAGCCTTTGCCGAAGCCAAAGCCAGCGACTGTTTCATCACCAGCTTACTGGTGTTGGCATTCAAGCCCTTGGAGCGACACATCTTCTTGAGCTCGTTCTGGTTGTACTCGTCATCAGCATCAACTATAGCCTGCAGAAGGGTGTCCTTGTCCACCCTGCGCGGAAGATCAACACCACGATTCTCACACATCTTCTTCAGATCAAGGAAGGAGAGATAAGAACGCGGATCGGTGTAGTTAGGGTCCACTTTCTTGGTCTTGGTCTTGGTCGGGGCCGGAGAGGCGTCCTCGCTCTTCTTTGTTTCCTGGGCTTTGCCCTTGGTCTTGATCTGGGTGTTGCGCTGAGTCTTCGAGATCCTATTCGCGTTGGCTCGGGCAAGGCGGATTTGGGCTTGAGCGGCACGCGTCATGGCGCGATGAGCCTTTGCTTGCTCTTTGGCTTGGCGCTTCTCTGCGATCTCCTCTGCCTTCTGAGCGTTGAGCACCCTGGCATCGTTCTTGATCTTAGCCTCGGCAGCTTCCAGGGCGTCCTTGTCGGCCTGCTCCTTGATACGGGTCTTCTCACGCATCATGCGGTACTCTTCCATATCCATACGGCGGGCGTCGGGGTCGTCGTCCATATCGGTAGGAATGCGGGCTGTACCTTCGACAAGTTCATTGTAACGGTTACGGCAGGCCTTGGCAGAGAAGAGTGCGTTCTTGTTCAGGCGACGCATGTAATCGGAGACTTTGCGGAAGCGCCAGGCGCGAATGCGCTCCAACTCGTAATTGACCTCGATGTCGGCAAGAGCGTAAGACTGAACCAGAAGTTCATCCTAAAAGTTCATATTAGCCAAATCAAAAAGGGGGTGTCACTTGACCAGGTACTTACATCAGCGTATTCCCACTCCTTGTATCCCTCCTTCAGAAGGAAGTCGACGTTCTCACACTGAGCAAGGCGGATGCGCATGATACGCGTGGAGATGGACTTCTGGTCGTAGCGAACACGGCCATCCTTGGCGAGTTTGTCCGCGATCTGGCGATCACTGAAGCCCTTCTCACGCATCGTCATCATGAGTTCGTCATCAGAGTCCAACTCATGAGTGACACGCTTGTGGTAAGCTGGAAGACTCTCGCCCTTGCGACGGTCATGACGGCCAAAGGTACCGGGCTTGCGCGAAGGCTTGCTGTCGAGGAAGCTGTTGTCTTCATCCAATATGAAAGCTTCAGCGTCGCCAGTTGGGACACCAATGACGGACCGCTGAAGACCCTTGGTCTTGGAGGCGTTGTTGGTTCGGACGCGCTTGCGCTTCTGACCGGTCATGTTGTCGTCGTACTCAGGATCGTAGTCGTCTACCTCGTCCTCGACCTCTTCTTCTGGGATACCAAGATCTTCATAGCCATCGAGCTTGAAGTCACCATCGTCGGACTATTCAAGTTAGCGATATCAGAATGAGCAAGTTGTATACTTACATCGTCAGCTGCTTGAGCAGCGTCCTCGATGTAGTCGTCGTCCTCACCACTAGCACTGCCGACTGCGTCGTTCAAGTCGTCCAAGTTGTTCTGAACGGGCTTCGCGTCGTCTGACTCGTCGCCTATGGTTTCTTGTTAGATAATGCGCAGACACGATAATCATAACAGTACTTACCGTAGAAGTTGAAGGCGTCATTAGCCATGTTGCAGACTACAGTGATGAGTACGGCGGAGATATGTGTAGTGTTGGTACTGTGAAGCGCGACACAGTGATTGATTGCGTGACGGGCTTTATCGTTTCGGTGTACTGAAGCACCGCGGGGTAATCTGTCGGGGCTGCAAAAGAACAAACACGTTAGCCCACTGTAGGCGCCAAAGGTAAAGGTGGGTAGTCCGATTGCGCACGGTGTGCGGCCGGAGGCTTCAGTGAGCCCAAAGCAGATAATTCGCGCAGACAAGAAATGGATTGACTTACTTCAAAGTTATTGTAGGCGATTAAGATGGTGGAGAAAAGATGGAGGAATGAAGTGATATACTGCTTATATAGTGGGGGTGGGGAGGAGTGCGGTCGGTAGACGTGGTCAACGAAAGCACGTGATTGCGAGTCCTCCGGGCTACCTATATGTAAGAGAGAGGGACGGTGGTGAGAATGCAGCTTTAAGATATGATATCTGATATCTAAGACATGAATGAGGTGTAGGTCCCCGTTACTAATGGAAGTGCTCTCCTTGAATGCTCGGATTTGGTCAGCTTGAGAGTAATCAGGAGGCAAACCAAAATATGTGAATAACCGCGACAACATCGATGAAGTTTACCCAATATCGCTCATTAACGGTGCGTGACTAACGTTGTCGCTTGATTTGGGAGCTGTGCTATATGCTGGGGTGACCGGTCTCCTGATACTCAGAAATTCGACAAGCAGGCGAAACCACGTATCGATCGGAAACAAGCGTATCTTCCGAGGGAACCTCGAAGCCAGGAATGATCGGCGCGTGAACGATATGCCATTGTACTGCAGTTCTTAAACACCTATTGGATCTGGCTAATCGGTGGACCGAAAGTAGGTCAGAGGTGAACTTATCTACAGCATCAACCTGAATGAAAGCTAAGGCGGAAGAATTGCCACTACATAGTAGCGGAAAGTCACGAGCCGAATGTAGTTCCAACGGAGATTGATGGTGTGATCGCGGTTGCTGTTCCATAATCGAAACAGCTACAACAGACACTAATCTAGCGATTATGAGTATTCGACGTCTTCCAAATCCACGTAGTTCTTTCCGAGTGCAATGCTTAGGCATGCATGGCGATTGTTTGCAGTGGCGGATCCGTCGAAGGCTAATCTCGCAGAGGATATCGGGATATCAGCGACCGAAGCTGTGAAGAGGGTTGCCGAGAGTTTGCATTCAAATCCTACCAGGAATTGGCGTGTTCCAGAATCTTTCCAACTTCGTGCTGTCGGGGCGAGGTTTGACGCGTCACGGTGTGAGAAGTCAGGAGTCGCGCTAGTGGCCCCTCGTGGCGTGGCGCGAGCTCTAGATCGACACCCCTGCCCATGACGTAGCACGTGTAAACGCGGGACATCAAATCAGGGCTTCTACAGCGCCGACGACGACATAGCGAGCACCGCCGAGCCTGAAGATCGCCCCCAAGCGTTCCACGTCAAATCTAGAGTGCGACATATATCCTACAAACGCCCAATCTCCTAACGCGTCTCTCACCACATCCGTACCTGCCACCAACACCCAAGGCAGACGCGCATATCCAACATGGCATCCTATCTGGAGAAAGTGCGCCGCCAGTCAAAGCAGCTGTTCCCTCAGTCAAAACAGAAACCCGGCGCCCCTCCCATCGAAGACCCTCCCAAAGTCTCGGAATCCGCCGTACCGAAAGTCGAGGATGCTGCCGTCCCAAAGATCGAAGGACCCGCTGCTGGCCCTAGCGGCCCCGTCCCCTCTCCACCAGCACCAACTGTCGCCAACGCCAGCGAAGAAGTAGGGAGCGAGCCTGTCCTTGATGCCGAAGACCAGCAATTCCTTGAGCGACTTGCCGCCATCGCCGCGGAGCCCGAAGGCACGCCCCCGCCTCTCCCTCAGCGTACCGAAATAGTCGACGACAATGGCGAGAAGAAGGTCGGCAGGGATGCGCAAACAGCCCTCATGGACAATGCAGACAAAGTGCCGCTCCCCATGAGTCCACCCGAGACCACTGCTGACGCTAGCGACAAGGGCAAAGGGAAGGCCGCTGAGGGTGGACTGGGTAGGAAGAAGAGTGTCATGTCCTACTTCCAGCTGCCCAAGTTCGCCAAGAAGGACGGGGAGAAGGCCTCCAAAGACAAGAAGATCGTAGTCACGGAGAAGGACAGGACCCAATTTGCAGACGACCTGCTCGCTGCCGCCGAATCCGCCAAGGCTGCCGAGCTCACCGATGCGCAGAAGGAGGACAAAGAGTTGACGGATATTTTAGATCAACTCAACCTTTCAGCTGTCAACAACCGCGTCTTCAGCTTCAGTAAAGAGTCGGAGGAGCTTCTCAACAAGTTCACGCAGGTTCTAAAAGATCTCATAAACGGGGTACCGACAGCCTACAACGACCTCGAGAAGTTGTTTACAGATTACGACAACCAACTCAAGAAGATGTACGGCAACCTACCGCCTTTCCTGCAGAACCTGGTCAAGAGTTTGCCTGCCAAGCTCACAGCCACTCTCGGCCCAGAGCTCATGGCTGCATCGTCCGAGAAGCCAGGGTTCGATGCACAGGCTTCCAGCAAGCCCAAGGGCAAGAGGTCTATGCTTCCTCAAGTGCCCAAAGTACCGAGTCTGAAGTCGCTGGTGTCCGCTCAAGGTGCTGTTGCGACGGCGCTGAGGAGCATCGTGAACTTCTTGAAGTTCAGGTTCCCTGCTCTGGCAACTGGGACCAATGTCATCATGAGTTTGGCAGTATTCGGTCCGTATAATGTTCATATCGCATCGCAACTAAACTGACCCTGTGTAGTACTGCTATTCGTATTTTGGTACTGCCACAAGCGGGGTCGCGAAACCCGTCTCGAGAAGGAGCGCCTCGCTGCCGAAGATGGTCAAGCTGGACGTATTAGCAGCGCCTCTTCCATCAACGAGGAGACCGACTCTATCTTCGGTGATCAGTCAAAGGCGAAGACAAGGGACAGCGGGAAGATCACGCCTGCTTCTCCACCTCAAGAGCCACTCATCATCAAAGACAACAAAGAGAAAGAGGAAGAGCAGTCAGCGTCGGTAGCTGATCTCCCGAGTGTGTCGCATCTTCCCGACCCAAAATCGGGAGAGGTACCCCGCACAGCCACTCCACCTCTTGATCGCAAGTAGGCTCCGTGAAGGAACGGAGATGAAGCTGAGGTATTTGGTTCAGATTGATATTCCCTATGCGTATACCCTGGCTTTAAGTAATATTTTAATCAACGACGCATCATGACGCTATCACTTCGATTTGCCATCCTACGCTCCTGCACTCTATCCCGGTATCTTACCGACGCGTAAGAGAATTAATCATATAAGCGCTGTCATCACCACTCTCTCTCTCAAGGTTTCCTCGCATGAATTACCACGACTTCAAAGTACGCATGCACCTTCCTCTCCTTCACCCCGGACCTGAACTTAGCAAAGAAAATTTGGGCCTCGTCGACCGTCCAGCCCATAACCTTCGTCAGCAGATACAGCCCCCAGCCCTCCGCTCCTTGTGTGATGTGCAACAAATTCCACCTACCCAACTCTTTCATATGTGGATCAGCCGGCCACCCATTGACAGGCACCTTGTACACTCGCTCTTCAACATCCTTGAAACCCGCGTTACGAATATACGTCGACAAATTCCAAACCTCGTAGAACGACTTACCGAAACGCTCGGACGCTTCATGGAAGAGATCACTCCACTGAGACAAAACGTGTTCTTTGGTCAACGTGCCATCGTCGGATTTGAACTGGATGCTCATTTCCATTTCGTGGAGGTAGCCGCCTGGCTCGAGGTTATTGTAGACTTGCGTGTAAAGTGCTGGCCAGTCGCCGATAGAGCCGTATAAGGAGCGGATGTTGATGAAATCGAAGGGCTGGTTGTATGTCCATGGGAGGGTCACGTCGTCGATTTCGAATTTGCAATTGGGAGGTGTGAATTGCGGTTGGATGGGGGAGAGGTCTACGCCGAGGATTTCGGCGCCGGGGTACTCTGTATGTTCGGTTAGTCATATTATGCATAAGAGAGAGAGGTTGTCGAAGTGGTTCCAGACGAAGAGACATACCATCGGCCATGTCCATACACCATATCCCTGTTCCGCATCCGAGATCTAATACCCTCCTTGGCTCTTTGATCGGCGCCAGATGCAGCTTCTGGTTCAGCATGATCAGAAACATGTGGTGCGCGATGTCGAGTTGATCGTTCTGGATTTCATCGTTGGGACCCCAGTAATCATTCTCGCCCTCACGGTACTTGTGGTAACGGCGGCCGTTTTCGAAACGACCTTTATGTATGGTTGACGCAATGGACGTTGTGTCGCTTGCAGCGTCATCGTCGCCTAGAGCCGAGTCGGCGTCTGTACTATCCTACTGATGTTAGAAGTTTCTTGAGAAATACTGGGTTGCGACGTTTGTTCCGCGGCGCATCATGTCTGAATGATCAAACTTTGTGAAGGAAACTTTGGAATGCTTACTACTAACACAAGTGGATTGACCACTTCTGCTGTTGGTGCAGGACCTTCCACTGTTTCTGAGGGAAGCCCTGTTGAGATTGCTTGACGAGTAGACGCTTCCGCTGGATCTGGTGAGGTGGTCGCCTCTTCTGGTGCGTCAGATGATGCAGTAAGGTCTTTCAGTGAAGATGCTGCCCCAGCATTTTTTGGCGCAACGTTCGTGGGGCCATCTCTAGATATTATATTATCAAATGATGCTGTTGCTGACTCGCCCTCAATTGCCTTCTCTTTTCCTTTTCCAAGAGTTGCCATCGTAGAGATTCTGTTTCACTCTGTAAGCTGAACAACTTGGCTAATGGCAAACTGGCCGCCACAAGTTTTGTATGTCTCAAATGTTCTTCGAGCGACTGTTAGCGCGGCTATCGAAGCCAGTGACAATAGCCGCGACTGTGCCTCAATCGTACAGCAACGGCACGGAAAGAAATGGGGCAAGTAGATAAGCGAGTATACAAAAACCACTATGACGTCGTTTGATGGGTCTCGAATGACTTCAGATGCGGAAAAGGTACGGAAAAATTCAAAGATAGACCCTCCCAGAAGGGAGAGATGATTAATAACGGTAGGTGCCGTTACGAAGACCCTGCCCAGACGGTAACATGATCAAGGCTGCGCCTCTCCACAGGGCTAGAACAAACTGGCGCTGAGGTCCGAAGTGCTTCACACCTACGTGCATACAAGGGCAAAAACGTGGTTGTGGACCGAGATCGCGGGAGCTTCCTGCAGGCTCGACACGACGCATCGTAGCCTGTTTTCGACCGGAGTGTTCTCCACCGAATGATTCGCTGGAGTAAGTTTCGCGATCGGACGGGATTTGATTGCGAAAACATCAAGAGTCGATTACTACTTCGTGTAAGATGATGAGACTTGAGTTACTTGACGCTGCATTGCTGCTGTACTGACTTGCCCTATCAGCTTGTTGCGTGCCTCAATCGCTCAGCTGGGGAACCTTGACAATCAACGACACGACGCTAGCGCAAGCAGTCTTGACGTGCCGCGGCGCTTGCAAACCACTCCGGTTCCCGCTATCCTCTGTGAGGGATTGGACTTGGTTCCAGATGTCGCCATGACTTCCGTCAAACGTTGCTCGTTGGTGGGGCACACGCACTGTAGGTTCTGACAACACATGGCTTGGTCACCATGCAGCTGCGAGCTCCGCGTCTTCTCCAATCCTCCAAATTGGTGCTTGACCGATCAGGGCCAGTAACAATGGTTCAATAGGAGCTTGCAGCAACGCTCTCCGCTAGTTTCTGTAGCGCACAACGGCGCCCGCGCTTTCACGAAGGGTTGCCCCACTGATGGGAAGAACTCCCATTCATCATTTGCAACTTCAAATCCTTGCGCTCTGACATCACTCCAGGCAAGCCATGGAGTCTGTTCCGCCCGAGTCATTGCTTGACAGCGTCTCACAGCGCCTGTACGCCATCGCATTCGTCGCTGTGGCGTTCTTCGCTATCGGCCGCATACGACAGTACTTGCGTCTGAGACATTTCGCCGGGCCCAGGACGACGGGATTCTCTTGGCTGTGGCATTCCAGAGCTGTTATCGGTGGCCAATCTCCTAGGTACTACGGCGAGGTTTGCGAGAAGTACGGTACGTGTCAGGAAGGCAAAAGTGCTACGCGATCTGGTGGCCTTATACTGATACTCCTCATAAGGGCCGATTGCTAGGATCGCACCGAACCACCTCATAACATCAGACCCAGAATATTGGGCACGGATCAATGCAGTGCGCTCACCGTATAAGCGATCATCATGGTACTACCATAGTGCTCGGTTTGAGACGGGGAAAGACAATGTCTTTACAGATTGCGACAACGATAGCCATGATGCCAGACGGAAGAAGATGACAGCCGGGGTACGTGGATACACAATCTGGATGACGAGGTTGCGCACTTCTAGTGGAAATTTGAGCAGCTGCGTGACCGATCCGCACTTACTAACGTATTGCAGTACTCTGGTAAAGAGAACCCGACATTAGAGCCTTCAATAGACCTCCATGTAAAAGAACTTGTGACTTTGGTGCGCAAGTATGCGGCCTCGAAAGCGTCGACGAAACCATCCCAGGCCATGGATCTAGCTCAGAAGATACCCTTCTTTACATTGGACGTAATCAGCCATGTAGGTCTGGGAGAAGCATTCGGTGACTTGAATGCCGACAAAGACCTCAAAGACTACCTGAAATCGAGCGAAGAGGGTCTCAAGATTGGAAACACGGCTTTCGCAATGGGCATAGCCTGGCTCAGAGATACGCCCATCATCGGCCCCGCCATCAGTCCATCGGAGAAGGATGCCACTGGGTTCGGTAACATGATGGCTCAAGCACGAAAGATAGTCGACTCCAGGATGTTGAAGTCAACTGAAGACAAGTCCGATATGTTTGCATCATTCGTCCGCCATGGTCTCTCGGGAAACGATCTTTGTAAGTGACACGAGTGTTGTAATCCACGATGCTGGGCGTCGACTGACCCAGCATGCTTAGTCCAAGAAGTCTTCGAGCAGATTCTCGCTGGATCTGACACTACGGCTGCTGCCATTCGAACTATTTTGCTTTATATCATGAGCCATCCGCGCGTGTATGCAAAGCTGCAATCCGAGATAGATGAAGCCACCAGAAGCGGCACGGCTCCCACATCTCCTGGTATAATCTCAGATGCAGAAGTGCGCCGCCTCCCATATTTAGGCGCTGTCGTCCGTGAAGGAATGCGAGTAAGTCTTGTCCTTTCTGGACAGAACATGGATCTTTGAGCCAGTATGCGCTAACCGTACACCCTGCAGATACATCCACCAGTCGCCAACATCTTTTCAAGAGTCACTCCGGATGAAGGAGATGTCGTAACCATCGATAACAAGGAGTATCACATCCCTGGGGGCACCTTGGTCGGCTACTCAGCCTGGACGATGCACCGCAACAACCGCGCTCTATACGGCGAAGATTGTGGTACCTTCCGTCCTGAACGCTGGCTGATTGATACAAGCGACGAGGAGGCGAAAGACCGTCTAAGCAGAATGACGAAAACCAACGATATGATATTTGGGTACGGTCGATGGCTTTGCCTGGGACGCAACATCGCGTTGATTGAGATACACAAGTGCATCTTTGAGTTGTTGAGGCACTTTGATCTGTCCTTGACCAACCCACTGGAACCATGGAAGACGTTCAACTCGCTTGGGCTATGGGAGATCAAGGACATGTGGGTGGATGTCACCTTAAGAGAGTAAGGCTACTGCGGTCTCCGCTGAGTATATTAAATGGACAATGGGCGCATCCGTCGCACGCCTCGTCTGGTGTAGTCAAAATGATAGTAGAATGATGTTCTGACGCGTTTTGCTTTGCTTGGTTGTGAGGGCAACATTGATGCTCGAGTTCCGAACAGCCAATCGGCTGAAGCGCAGAGAGCGACGTACCAGCGACGAATATGTCTGAGCCTGGGACCTCTCCACCAAATATGGCAGCATTGACCAAAGTCGCATAGCTCATATTCTGGAGATAATCGCCATGTGCGCAGACCTGACGGATCTCTCCAACAGCGACAAACGGCCGTGGCTGAAGTAATCCGGAACATGGCGAGAGCGCTCCATATCAAACCAACCATGGCAGCCACCTTCGCCCGCCATCACAACTTCGACCAAGTCCCCACGTACAATCACGGTAACGCCATCGCGAACCAACAGCCACCTTACGATGCCTATGCCGCGTCGCACCATCATGTCGCAGTCCGCAACGGCAACATGGCAGCCTATTGCGAGCCTACCACCGCCAGCGCCCAACATGCTGCCAGTATGAACGACCACGGGCATCAGCACGATAACAGTTACTCCCCAGACGACACGTCTGGAAAGCGCGAGAGCTTCCAGCATGGCTTAGCCGGCCAACATCACGACTATAGGATCCATAGCCCTACGTCCGAGGCATCCTACATCGGCATCCAGCACAACTCCGCACAAGCACCCCTAGAGAATGACGCGTCCGACCGTCAGTTCGCCATGCTCCCGCCTTCCAACTCGATACACCCTTCATGGCAATCCCTCCACGATTACGCGCAGTCGCACGCCGCGGAAAACGGGTATGCGCTATCTATCAATACGACGGCTAAGAACCGGTCGCGCATCAAACTCGCCTGCGTGTGCTATGGCCAGCCGAAGAACACCCACAAACTTACGGCCGAGACGAGGGTCAGGAAGAATAGGGTCAGCTACAAGACAGGATGCAAGATGTGGATCGAGGGCAAGAAACAGGACGACGGCACGTGGCTATTGCGCGTCGGCGAACCACAACACAATCACCCCGGGCGCGAGAGTGCTGGATGGGCTGTACAACGGAAGAGGACGTGGGGTGTAGTAGGAGGGCGCATCGGGGTCGGCGGCGTGACAGCGAAGGAGGAACTCGCTAAGTCGAGCCTGACGCAAAATCAGGATACCCTCGAAGACGTGGACGCGGAAGCCGACGGCGACGAAGACATACCCAGCGCATCTACCCAGGCACCGAAGAAGCCACAACACAGCCTCGAGCGTGGAGGTCTCGTGTGGAGAATCGTTGAACAAGAGATGCTACGAAAGGGTGAACCGAACCAGGGCCGCGACCGAGGGGTTGGAAGAACAGTCGAAGTGCTACAAGCAAGACTACCGGGTATACACATCTTCAAGCGCGACGTATACAACATACGAGCGCAGATCAAGAGAGCTCGGAAAGCAGCAGGCCAACAAGTTGGCGACGGTCTCAATAGCTCAGACGACGAGGCTGAGGGTGAAGCCGAAGCCGATATCCACGATACCGCACAACTCAACGCTGAAACCAGCACAAACCATCCGACCCAACGACCCGCTCCCCACTCACAAAACACATACCACCAGCCTACTTCTCACACCCTCAAACCGCCCGCGCCCTTCCCACTCGTCCGAAAAGATTCGCGCATCGATCCTCTGTTGGACAGTCGCGGCCCACCACAACCGAATCCTCCCGAGGCCGTCGATATAGAAGTCGACCAGTTGAGGCGGGAGAATGCAGAGTTGAGACGCATGTTGACCGAGCGGACGAAGCAGGTCAAGGAGAAGACTACGGAGTTGGCGGAAAGGGCGAAGGAGATCAAGGATAAGACTACGGAGATGGCGGCGCTGAAGAGCCAGGTTGAGCTGTTGAGTAATATGATGATGACGAGTGGGAGGGGGTTGATTGGGGGGTAGTGGATATATAATCTGGTGAAATGGAGTGATGCGTGTTAGGGTAATGGGAAGGGAGGGTCATACCCATCTGTTGTATGAAGAAGAGATGTGAAGATATGCAAAGATAATCAAATTTACATATACAATCGTAAACAACGAACAATCGAACAAGCTAAGCAAAAAAGCCAAGAGGTATCTCAGAAAGGTATCCGTAAAAACAACCCTGCCAAAAGGTCCCTTAGCAAACTCCCATCAACAGCATCAGCGTGGTATCCAGCACCAGAAACTCCATCATAAGCTCATAGCCAACTCGTTAACCCGTCGCTCATATCAAACAAGTTTTCAGTGACGTGTTTCACGCCTCCTCGACCATGTCTTCGTCCTCACCCTCGGCGAGCATGTCTTGTTCTTCACAGCTACGCTCCACTTCATCAGCGATGAATTGTTCGTACTCCTCCAAACTCTTCTGTACGTGGAGTTTGAAGCGCACGATGTCGTCGAGCATGCGCTCGATTTCCGTGTGGAGTTCTTCGCGGAGGGCGTTGGCGCGGAGTTGGAGTTGTTCGTACCTGAAGTAGACAATTAGCTTGCTGTCATAGAAAGTCGAATGAGGGGAAAGGGTCAAGGACTTACTCGATGTTGACGGCCATCTCTCGTTGTACCATGAGTTGTACGCTTTCTCCCAGACCGCTACGCATGCGGCCGAGTTCTTTCTCCATGCGCTCAATCTGTGCGTCAGATTGGCTCTTTTGCGTGTTTGTTATTTCGCGGAGCTTTTCTAGCTCTTCTTCTGCTTGGGCTACGCGGTGGCCGAGAGCTTCGACTTCGGCTTGCTTGTCGTCCATGGCTTCTTTGATCTTGTCGAGGAGATCGTGGTTGTTCATGTCGGCTTCTAGGGCTTGGTTGCGCCGTTCGGCAATCTCTTTGCGGAGTGCGATTATGTTGGCTTTGACTGTGCCACGGAGGTCCAGGTTTAGTAGATGTGCTGGTGAGTACCCTGTGCCTGCGTCGTGCAGAAGACGGTCTGATGCGTCTTGTGAGGAGCCACCCATTTGTGACCCTGAGAAGTTGGGGCCATCTGTGATTGTGAGGACAAGCTCATAGTCTTGCCCCTTGGCGTTGACGGCCGTAGAAGGGATGACGCCGATCTGGTAGCCCAGGTTGTTGTAGCGCTCGATAGTTTGCTCGAGTTCGTCCAGTTTGCGAGACGCAGCGATTTCCTTCTCTGCAACTCGCTTCTTAGACTCTTCTAAACGAACTGTCGTTGCTTGAAGAGAAGTATCAAGGCGGTCCCTTTCATTTGCCATACGGTCAATATCCGCAATGGTCATGCCTCGACCGTCAATGATAGCTTGGAGCTCTTGCTGCTCCTTCTCTGAGGCCTCAAGTTCTGCCTCAATCTCTTCAATGGACTTCTCCAGGAATGAGCAGCGGTCACTGTACTTCTTGACCTTGGCATCCATTGAGTTGTTGTAGTTCTCAAACTTGACGCGATCTTCTTCGAGAATGCGGATCTGCTCCTCCAGCTTTTGGATCCGGGGGCCAGACTTTCCTAGTTCTTCGATCTGATCCTGCAGGTACTTGTGCTCGGCTTCAAGAAGGGCGACCTGCTCGTGATGTTGGGCATTTGCGGCGTCGAACTTGGCAGCCATTGTCCGGATGTGAGGCTCCATGTGCTTCTTCTGCGCCTCTTCATCGTCATCGTCGTCTTCTGCGGACAGCCAAGTGCTGTAGGCGTCTGACAAGAAGTCAAAGATGATGCGATCTCCAGAGACGTCGAAGCCAGCCTCAAAGCAAGCGTCGTCGTATGTACCGGCCTCGTAAGCCTGCATCAGGCGTGCCAATTGCATCATCCAGTGCAAAAGACCCAAGAATGTGTACCAGTTGTTTCCGCCAACAGCCGCGATCTGGGACTTCATGATCGACTTCTCAAAAGGGTAGCGCATCTGCTTCAGCAGTACTGGCACCTCCTGATCAATTGATTTCTGGAAGCGATAGCTGGGATCAATGCGGTTGTAGAGCCATTGGAACATGCAGTTGAAGTCCTTCTGCGTTGGCGAAGTCATGGCTTTTGCTGAGAGCACATGTTTCGACTCCATCTCAAAGTTGTTTTGGGTCAGGAATTCGAGCAGCTCCTGAGCCATATGCTGACGGGTGCTCGCATCTTTGAGTCGGCGCGGGTCCGTCGGGGGGACGGATGGCATAGGCGCCTGTTGGAAGAAGGATTGTTTTACACCAGATTGTCCAGTTACATGCGAGGCTCGCGATTTGAATACGCTGCTCCGTCGTTGTGCGCTCTGCTCAAAGTTCGGCCCTGAAGGGGGAGCGGGTGTCTGGAATATGGAGGCGCCAGGCGCAAAACTCTTGCGCGCACTGCTTGCGCCGAAGTTGCTAGTTGAATTGCGATGTACTGACTGGAAGCCTTGCGCAAGGTCTGTTCCAGAGGATGAGCGTGGGAAGAGCGGCTGGCTCGGGCGACCGGGCGCGAGGGACATTCTACTCCCACTCTTCGACCGGGCGTGGTTCGGAGGGAATTGGGGTTGGTTCATGTTGTTGATGGAGCTCGAGCGCTTCATGGCGGAAGCGGGCATGGGAATCGCAGAAGAGTTGTTGTTTACTGGTCCTAGAGTCTGCGCGCGTGGTTAGGAGATGCGACGAGAGGGGGTCGCACACTAGACTGACCTGACGGCGCACCGAGAACATACCCGGGTCGGCCATAGTATGTGTTGTGACAATTATGCAGCAATTGTCGGTCTGTTCGCGACGGCGCGGGTCAGCAAGGCGGGAGGCCGAGGGGGTTAGGGCTGGTGTTGATGCACCCGTACCCGCCTATGCAATGTTTGTTGTGATCAGGGTTTCGCGCTAGCCCACCGCAGCAACGCGCCTGGTCCGCGCCACGTGGGGTACGTATCTTGCATTGTTGACGTCTGAGTATCTCGAATACGAGGCAGGTGGAGGCGGTACTAAGGTAAGAGTGTTTATTTATAGCGACCGGCGGCGAGAGATGCCATGGCCAAAGACGCACCGTCGAAGGGAACGCTAGCAGGTAGTGATATGTAAAGCCAGAGTAAAGGAAGGCTGCCAACCCCGTCGTCCTCCCCAGTCGCCACAAGATCTCATCTCGGACGCACTCATACGTGCCACTTCATCGCTATACTGTATCGACTGGGGTATCGTTGTGCACATGCAAGCCAAAATAATGATGCCACAAATTTTCAAAACTCCAACCTGTGGCCCGTGAAAGGTATAAACAATAAGGACATTAAACTCGAAACCCGTTAGAAATGCATCATCAACATGCCCCCGTTGAAAGTGTGTTTTAGGCGTCTACCATCGTGTCGACTTGGGCGCATCTGCCTTTCCTATGTTCTTGAACATGTCGTCGGCGCCGAGACTCAGCGTGTCTTCGTTGACGCCGAAGGAGCTCAGGCCGGGCAGAGCTGGAGGCGGTGGGCCCTTGGGCTTGGGTGGTTGCGCAGCCTGTACGGCAGGTTGAGAGACGGTGCGGCCGTTCGAGTAGGTTGTGGAATCCACAGTGCCTTCTGGAACAGATCCGGAAATGAAGGTCTTCCTCTTGCCGAACCAGCTGCCGCTCTTCCTCCTGCTAAGACTGGGTGCTTGGCTGTTGATTGTAGCCGGCGAGCCCGGCCTCTGGTCCGACTTCAAGCTGTCGTTGGACGACAGCGTCCGAATGCCGAGGAACTTGCGGACGGATGCAGGCCGCTTGCTCGAAGGGCTCGTGGGGGACATGGCGCTGGTCGCATCGCTGGTGCGGCTCTGCTGGAGGTGGCCATCAGCCGAGTCCTCTGACGCTTTGCCTGGCGGCGGCGACTCTGTCTGCGGCGGGGAGCCAGGCGACTTTGGGGTGGGATGCGATGACAGTGGGCCCTTTCCAGGCGTGGGTGGGCGAGGTGACTCGGGCGGGCTGTCGAGCGGCGCGGGTATCGACGTGCCCTCGGTCAGAGAGAAGTTGATGGGCGAAAGCGTCAGTGGCTTGAAGGAGAACTTGTTGGAGCCCATTGCAGTGTCGTGGTGGGAGACTCGTGTGGTAAATTGCGGTGGGCGATCAATAAACCCAAGGTGCGGTGGAGTGGAGGCAATTGAAGGCTGGGAGCGACGCGGCAGCAGATGAGAGAGTCTCGCAGAAGCCGCAGGCGGGTGGAAGCTCAGGAGGTGCTTTCGTGAAGCGGAGTACGGGCCAGGGATTACACGACGGTTAGCAGGGATCAGCGCCCTGCACCACCCAGAGGCGCTGCGGATACGGCGCGCCAGCCTCGACCTTCCCCATGGACACGCCCTGCCTGCTACCCCAGGGACAAAAAGAATAAGACGTGAGCCAAACACGCGCGCGTCAGCAACCGTCGTGCAGCGCTGCATGAATTCGTGCCTGCAGCGCGTCACCTTCGAGCTTCTAGCGCGACAATTGTACCAGAGAATGCAGTGGGTCAGCCACCCGAGTCAGCGTCAAGGCATAATGCAGGAGAGCCGTGCCGGACGCGCATCGCATGTCGCCATCTGCCTCCGCATATCGATTTGATTGAGACCCTTTCTGTGATCTTCAACGGTTATCTAGGCCCATATTCCTCTCGCTGCGACATGCTTCAAACACGCACTGCAGCCGTGTACCCCTCCAAAGTTTATCCGCCACATGGACGACCCCTATGCCGTAGCTTCCGAAGCACCCTGATGTCATCGCTATGCACAACCTGATCCGGGCCACTCTTATCTTGTCTTTCGCTGATGCACCTCGTCCAATTCGGTAATCTCGTCGAGCAGTTGGCACGTCTCCTGCGGGTTCGCGATCCACGCCGTCGTACATGCCAACCGAGCCTTGAAGTCGTTCGCCCCAGCACTCAAGAACTGGTCGCCAACGTGCAATGTTTTGCTGCCCTCAATCCCGCCGAAGATCCGCTGACAGGCAAGGACACCCCAGGACTTATCGCCGATGTCGACGAATACGTCGTTTCCGCCGTTGAACGCGCAAAAGGGGAGACGCTGGCCGACCTCCGATATTTCCTAGCCGCGTCAGCATTGCAAGCATCGCACATGGTCTCAAACCTACGAGTATCTTCTGCACGATCAAAACAGTCTCTTCCAGTGTCTCTCGGCAGAACTTGTGCCCGTCCTTTGGTACGATACCCACCGCTCTTTCCTTCCGGACTACATTTGCCTCCATGCGGAAGTTTTTGACAGTGTCCCTCAGAGACACTTCCGCCAAGTCAAGCAGGTCCTTGATGTCCGACTCAGTCCACGAAAGCATCTCCTTGAGCAGCCATTCTTCTCGGGGAATCAGGCGTAGTAGAACTGGACTGTTCTCGTCGAACTTGAAACAGAAGTTACTTTCACCGCCCATGATGATCAGATTCTGTCGAGCCTCTAGGGGCAGATCGGATGCCTGAATGGCGTCTAAAAGCCCGTAAAGTCTGCCATAGTATGGCTTCGCCTCTGTGTACCCTGCAGCTGTGACAATGCCAATCTTTGATCCACGACGCATGAGCTGCAGGATCTTGGGAATGATCGGGTTGTCTTCTGTCAAGTCTTTGCCGTCGTCATACAATGTGACATCTCCGTCAAACGTCACGAGTTCGAGTGGACCGTTGCGGATGAGACTCATTACTTGGGCTGTGTTGAGAACTAGACGCACATCGTTGAAAGAAGGGGGAACGAAACGTCGGTGGCTGATGAAGCGCCGCTGATCTTGCCAGATGAAAGCGTCATGCAATGCTAAGGACGTGAAGAAGTTCGCTACTGTTGGAACGAGAAGCTTCAACTTTGATCTGTCGGGTTTGCCATCTTTCTGGTGTTGGACTAAGTTGCGTTAGCCCTGTGATTTCACCGTAGACTACCCGGACTCTCGCGGCTTCAATGGCTTCGTGACATACTGTGGTCGTTGATGATCTCTTCAACGTCGCGTAGGATCTCGGCATACCGCCGTTGAGCGATGTTGGCTTGGTGCTCGACTGACTCATCGCTGGGCTCGAATACTGCTGTTGGATGGGAGTGTAAGACGAAAGGAACGGCTAGGAGACCCTGAGGTAGTATAAGTATGTTGCTCGCATTGTCTTGCAAGCTGAAAGAGCATTACCTTGATCCACTCTATCTGTGTCGTGCATTAGCTAGGCATACTGGTCAGGCATCACAGGATACTCACGAGCTGGTCTCGTCTGTGGGTCTTTCGGGACACGTCAGTTATCTGAAGGTAGATGCTTGTCACTGTAACTTATACACACCTTGAGGGCATCTGCCACACGGGAAACCATCAAGTCAGCGGTCTTGTCTCTGAGTCGACCTTTGGGGATTGTAGCCGTGGTGGGGACTTACATTCTACGCGGTATCTGGTGGTCATCTTGCAAAGTCTCAATCGGTGAAGGAGGAATGAGGAGAAGTGAAGGACACTGTGACTGAGTTGTCACTGTAACCTAAGCTGTCTGTCCAAGCTTATCGGAGACGGCCGTTAGTGGCTGGAGAGGGAAGGGGCCATGCACATGTGACCCGGTGACATCCCCGCGCGACGGTACACTAACACCTGTAAGCTGCTTATTCCCCTCTACGAAGCTACAGCTACCTTGCTTTTGATCCACGATTGCGCGTGCAACGTGTGCCATTCGTGGGTTGCATGGGTGAAGCCGCAATCGATAAGCGGCGATCTGCAACGGCCGCTACTGGGGGACGGCTTTTATGCAAGGGCCCACCGTGTCGGACAAACCACAGGAACCCAGCCAGCTTTGCCCAAGCTACCCGGCCGCCTCCAGAGTCGCAGGCAAGATGGACTCATCGTTGAACAACGTGGCCCTGCGCCCATGGCCGGCCCCAAAGAAGGAGGAGCTGACGCAGGATGACCTGCTGTTCAAGATCGAGCAGCTAGCGAGCGAACGCGGGCATTTGCGCAACATCACCGAACAGTCGCTACAGGAGGACATTGACGCGGGCAAAGATGTACCAGACGACGCTGCAGAGGGGGCTGATAAGGAGAAGAAGGAGAAAGAAGCGCCTTCCCGGCAGGAGCAGCTAGAGAAGGTGTTCAAAGCCGGGCAGGAGATGTATAGTCATCTGGAGTACGTCTGAACGCGAACGCGTTGTATGGGGGTTCATACTGACCAAAGACAGATGGGCTAAATTTGCTGCTACCAACGCGCTCGACCTCGTCTCCCTCATCCTCTCCCAAGACCCAAACAAACGCGCCCTCAACTTCTTCAGTCCGACGTTTCGAGAGCAAGGCCTGAACCAGGGCATACCACTCGGCTCTTTCGGCATGAGCAAGGAGAACCACGAACATCGGACTCGTAAGCCGGACGAGGTACAACGGTTACAAGATCTCGCGTCGAAACAAGAGATAGCTGCCCAGGGAGCACGCATGGGGGCGCTCGACTCTTCGGTAGACGAGATATTGAAGGCCGCAAAACACTTGGAGAAGGAGATACGGCGAGAGACGAAGTACTGGCATGAGATAGTGTCCGTCTCCGACAAGGGGTGGCCCATCCAGCGACTGCGCCAGAATGTACGCCATTCGCCCTTTGCCGTGCGTTATGGACTCCCCGAAGGTAAAGACTGCTCATTCGTCGCGTCGCTTTCCTCGAGCTAACAATGTATCAGCAAGCGGTCATTTCAAAGCGCGTGGCTTTGCCCCTCTTCAGATGGACAAGGACGGCAGCATCATTCTGGATCCGAGTCTCGCGCTGAAACCGAAAACATTCCGCGTGCGAATCAGTGTCGACGGCAAGATGACAGGCACATCACAACTTCCTCTCGACGGCGAAAACGCGGCTCAGTCTCTGGAAAAGTCTATACAACTTGCCCGTGATTCATTATTAGAGGAAGAACTGTACTACGAAATGAGTCTCGAAACTCGGCAACTGCGCGCCTACGGTGTCGAATTTCGGGATTCTGTCATTCAGATAGACGTGCCTAGCATGGGCAATGCATCGCAAGATCGAAAGCTGCTCATCGATTGCATACCCCGGGACGATCCTATAGCGAGCAACCAAGGACATGAGTACGATTGGCTGGCTCGCAACATCGCCGAGGCGCTCCGACTGCTCCTAGCCCATGAGCATAGTATGCGTCTCTATAGGAGATCGCAGCTTCCACCTCCCTTGACAGGCCAAAAGCGGGATAAGCCTCCTCCACCTTTACTGCGCACGCTTCTTGCTGTATCAAATCACATTGCAGGTGTCGACTCGCTTTACGTATATCTTGGTCTCGTCGCCAAAACACTGGACAACACAGGCCTTGATGCGAGCCTGGATACCACGCGTGAGACGTCTTGGGCGATCCTTTCGGAAAGTTTGAAGACGACGCCGAAGAAGGGCATGTCCGCAACCGATCAGCTGCTTGAAATCTTCATGAAACCGTTCGATGGAAAAGCGACTTTGACCATACCCGCCCCAAATGGCACGCAGCCAGAGAGTCTGGTCGTCGTTACACGCACAATCATCGGTCAACCGACGTTTGGCACAGAGCACAAGTTGACCCTTCCATCCACTCTGAGTTCCGATCTTGGCTTGTTCCAGCAACACAAGTTTGCTACTGTCGAGGAGCTGAAGTCGTATCTGGATTGGGTTCTGTCCTTACATATCGCGCATAGACTTTTGAAGAGCGAGTATGGCTCGCGCGCGCAGACGAGAACTCAGAACCCACGGCTGTCGATTCGTCAAAGCAACGAAACCAAGAAAGGCACCAAGTCTACAAGGGACATCAGAGTCGACTTCGATGGCGGAGAGCTAAAGGTGACTGCGCTGGCGCTAGATGCGACGTCGGAAGCAGAAGACGGTGAGCAATCGCATACTTGGAGTGAGACAGGTGACAATGCTTCTCTGAAAGAAGTCATCAAAGAGTGGGTTGGTTAGACAACCATGGGAGAAACAGTAGTAAATGCAAATCCGTGAGATATCAGATCAGATCAGGCGGAACTGTTACCATCTGCAACGTGCATTACATAGCGCCAATGGCGTTGCATCACACCTGCACCCAGCAAAAGCGGGGTGAGCCGCCGACAAACTTGGCCACAAGCGGATAGCTTCCCTACGTGCAGCCTCAAATCCTCATCAGATCGACCCGAGGTCAATAGCTCCTCAATTTTATCCTGGTACCTGACATGTTCATGACGTTGAAGACTAAGAATGCCGAGCCGCAAACTGACGTCCAGGTACCTGTGAGGTAATGTTTACAGTTCGCGCTTGCTTGCTCGAAGCTATATAAACCGTCATGTCAGTGATCATGCCACTGTTCTTGATATCAGTCATTAGATTGTTGTCGCATCCAATATGCTGCCTCTCTCCGTGTTCACGTTGAGCTCACTGGTTCCTGCGCTATGCAGCGCACAGCGCATTCGATCTGATCCCGGTGTTGCCGGCCCACCTCTTGAAATCGTCCATCTCTACAACGATCAATGGCCTACCGGTACCAACACGCTGTACCAGACTCACGAATGCACAACGACTAACACCAATCCCAGGTATCACCGTCTCAAAAGGCGGTCGTAAATTCTCAAACTACCCAGCAGGTCTCGATCCCAACAACACCAACACAGGCACCAACAACAGACATGCCGTAGCAGAGCTCACCGCCAACGGCACCGAGACACCGTACCCAAGTGTCGAGATTAACAACCCGCCGAACGGAGCCATCAACCACACGACCACCCCACCAACAGGCGCAAACTACCAGAACTACCTCATCGGCGTCCAGAGCGTCGTCCTTGACCCCCAAGACCGGCTCTGGATCCTAGACACAGGCCGCGCATTAACCGAAGAAGGCACCCTCGTTCTGGCATCCACCGGCGGCCCCAAGCTCGTTGGCGTAGACGTTGAAACCGACACGGTGATTCAAACCATCGTCTTCCCTCCCACAGTCGCATACCCAGACTCATACCTCAACGACGTGCGCTTCGACTTGCGTCCTCACATCACCGATTCCGGAAAGGGCGTAGCGTACATCACCGACTCCTCATCCGAGGGCCGCAATGGCATCGTCATCGTAGACCTAGGCACAGGCGAGAGCTGGCGCCACCTCGACGGCGCACAAGAGTCGCGAGCAGAGCGGGGTTTCGTGCCGTACGTCTGGGGCGAACCAAAATACTACATCCCCGGTCCTGGTTTACCACTGACCACTGTTCCGCTGGGAAGCGATGGCATCGCCTTGTCCGCTGATGGAGAGCACTTGTACTTTGGCCCTGTTGGTGGTCGCACTCTATATAGTATTCCCACCGAGCGTCTGCGGGACCGCAGTCAGGCGTCTGAGCTACTGGCGCTGGGGGCTGTGAATAATCGGGGTGAGAGAGGTGTGAGCGATGGGTTTGAGACGGATACGAATGGGTTTATCTATGCGGGTAATATGGAACAGAATGAGATTGGGTTCCATAACCCGAAGAATGCGTCTATGACGCTGTTTGTGAGGGACCCGAGGATCAGCTGGGTGGATACTAGTAAGTCTTGCTTCCATTTTGCTGGTGATGTCTGATGAGAAACTGACGTGTTACAGTGTCCGTTGGAAGCGATGGCTATCTTTACTTCACCGACAACCAGCTTGCTTTCAGTTCGTCCTTCTATCCTGGCACAGACAACAGAGAGAGACCGTTCGTGCTGTTCAGAGCACCTTTGCCTAACAACGGATCAAGGGTGTTCTTGCAGTAAAGTCTCGGTGGACAGTGCTATAGTCTCCCGACTCGACAACTGGACGTATGTACATATATCTTAGAGCGTACGAAGCTTTGAACATTACAAATTCTACGTCTTACCAAACACAAATATACCCTTGCCATCCCTGTAGCCCTCCAATGTGTCCTTGACCTTACCAATCAACTCGTCACCCTTGGTATCCCACTCCCACTTGATCTCATCAACGGGCATGTCTCTGAACTCGCCCTTGCGTGTCATATCCAGTACATCAGCAACTGTCTTCTGCTTCTCCTCTGGGTGCTTCTCCGCCCACCTGCTTACCCAAAAGCCGTGGAAGTGAATGTCCTTGAAGATGAGCATTGACGCGGGAATAGTCAAAGGCTGCTTCGACATCGCGCCGTAGGTAACGAAATGCGACGAGGAAGAAAGCAGTTTGGCCATTGCGGTAGCTGCTTTCCCGTTCACGCAGTTCAATGCCAAACGGATGGGAGCGCGACCGCCGTTTGTCCATTCTTTGGCCTGGTCCTTGATGCCCTGCGATTGTAATTCCGCATCCGTGATGACGACGTCTGCGCCCAGCTCTTGGAGTTCCTTCTTCATGGCTTCTTCTTTGCTCTTGTCTTCCCGGCTACGAATCACGTTGATGCTCTTGTAACCCCACTTCTTGCCTAGTTGAATGGCGGCACGTCCGACACCTGAGTTTGCTCCATTCTGTATGAACCACTCGCCTTCGGAGAGAGTGGTGAAGTCGCGGAGCATGCGGTATGCCGTGCATGGGTTTATGGATACGGTGCCGGCTTGAATCGCTGTAATGCCTTCGCGCATATGGTCGTCGAGCTTGACTACGTCGTTGGTGGTGGCGCTTGCGTGTGTTCGCCATGTACCGAAGCCAGGACCTTTCATGAAGACCCAGTCGCCCTTCTTGAAGCCTTCCTTCTTGACTCCTTCGCCCAACGCTATTATCTCTGCCACACCCTCATTTCCGGCGACAGCGATTGGGTTGGGTGTGCCTAGGTTGGTGGTGAAGGTCGGCTTCGAAGGGTATACGCCTTGAATCTGGTTGATGTCGGCGGGATTGATGGGCGAAGCGAGGAAGCGCAGTGTCATAAAGTTGCTATGCGGCGGCGAGATGGAATGACCGTGCAGAGAGAGTACAGCGGGAGGCTCGCCATATTCGGAGAATGTGAGGGCTTTGGCTTGCTCGTAGCCGTATGCGGAGATGTAGCGGCGCTGCGGGAGGCGCGATACGGCTGGGGCTAGGTGTCGCGTGCGGCGCAGACACGACTGCGCTAATCGCGGAGACGACGAGATGAGTTTGGTAGCCATTGTGAGTGGCGTAGACAATATGCAGGTGACGTGAATTGGAAGCCTGCGGAGCTCATGGAAGATGTTTTGGAAAGACGGAGCTATGACGTTTGCTAAAGCCGAGGTTTGGTGGAGCAATGGAGCTCGTAACACGCATCACTTTCGACACAGTACATACAGTGCATGTCTGTAACAATTCTCGATGCGCGAAGGTTTTGACGGGATGAATTAACACTCTACATGCCAAGGTAGCGCAAGTTGCGAGTCTCGCCTTCCGCCCAAGTCTCTAGATGCCAGATCGTGCTTTGATCCACTGTTTCTCATAAGCTCGCAAGAATACTCGCATCAGACAACAATGCGCCACAGCCTGCGCCTTAAGCTACGTACGAAGAAGCAATGGTAGACATTCACATGCAAGACGGCCCAAGAGGCGCTTCGTGAAGGTTCCCGCCAGCTGGGCATCTAGACGCCACTAGCACCGCCCCGCGTACGTCATCGGCCATGCGTGTTGCTAGGCTGCGCCCTCCTTGAACTGGCAGGTTGCTGCATACCCCTCTTGCTACAAATAGACCCTTTCGCCAACACACCCTGTCCACCACATCACTCAAAGACTCACAATACCCCTCAACCACTATACCACTACATCCAAATCCCTCCCAAAACACCTCACATACACTTCAACATGGCTGCCACTGTCAACGTCGAGAACATCTCCACCAAGACTAGCGAGGATGAGATCAAGAGCTTCTTCTCCTTCTGCGGAAAGATCCAGTCGCTCAGCGTAAAGCCCTCAGGCGACGACACCCAGTCTGCCTCGGTCACCTTCGAGAAGGCCGCCGCCGCAAAGACCGCCCTCCTCCTCGACAACACACAGCTCGGCCACAACTCGGTCCAGGTCACGTCCGCTAAGAGCATCGACGAGATTGCCGGCGAGAAGTCTGCGTCCGCCGACGACGCCAAGGACGGCGACCACCACATCGAGCAGGAGCAGAAGCCCCGCGCACGCATCATCGCCGAGTACCTCGCCCACGGCTATGCCATCTCCGACACCGCCATCGAGAAGGCCCTCGCCGCGGACAAGCAGAACGGCTACAGCACCAAGTTCATGAACGTCCTCAACAACTTCGACCAGAAGACCCAGGCTACACAGAAGGCGCAGGTCGTCGACCAGAAGTTGGGCATAACAAACAAGGGCTACGCTGCCTTCAACATGATGACCAGCTATTTCGACAAGGCTGCGTCCACACCCACCGGACAGAAGCTCCGTGCTTTCTACGAGCAGGGTAACAAGACCGTCATGGATGTCCACAACGAGGCTAGGCATTTGGCCGATCTTAAGAAGCAGAAGCCTGCCAGCGAGGGCGGTGTCGCTACTGAGCTCAGCGAGAAGCCCGCCGAGGGTAGCAACGAGAAGAGCGGCGAGTCCTACGCCGCCGCTGCTGCCCCCACCTCCTAGATACGAACACCTCAAGTGCTCACGACGGAGGACTGGAACGACATTTCTTTCGATTCAACGATTCCCACTTGGTTTACAGTCTGTATGAATACTTGCGCATGATACCGATGACGGCACGAGCACGGAGTTTGGAATAAGATGGTTTAGCAACCTACGAAAACACAATTCTATCTAGTAACCATTGATTTTGAGCCCTGTATTATCGCGTAGTGATGGTGCTCTATTACGATCTTTTCTCTAGCAACGACATAAACAAGCACGCAGAAAACAAAAAGACCAAAGCCAATGTTCCTCCTACCCCTCTAGTATCCCCACTCTCCACTATCCAACAGGCTCTGGCTAGCCACAAAGCTGAAACCCCCAAAAGGATTGCTAGAAGCCTGACTCTCAAACATCAAGTCGTCAAACTTCTTGGTCAGAACAGGGCTCAGTGGTAGGTCGGTAAAGTCCTGAGCAAAGTTCTCCGCCAACTCCGGGTCCGTGATGAGTGGCTGGATCGGCGGCTCCAACTCCCTCGCTTCCAACTTCTTCCAGTCGATCTTGCGGAAGAACCTATGTTTCTTGATGTTCGGCAGATCCTTGGCCATGTTGAAGCCTAGGCGCTTCTTGGGGTCTTTGCGGAGGAGGCGAGTGAGGAGATCTTTTGCGTCGGCGCTGAGGTAGTAAGGCAGGGCAAGTTTCTGCTTTACAATCTTTTCCTGGATCTTGGCGTTGTTGTTGCCAGTGAAGGGAGGAGCGCCAGTGAGAAGATCGAAGCCGAGTGCGCCTAGGGACCACCAGTCGACTGCCGCGCCATACTCGTGGCCCTGAACAACCTCCGGAGCCATGTATTCTACGGTACCGAGGATCGAGCGGCAGGGGCTGTCTTCGTCAAGACTGACTTTGCTGAGGCCGAAGTCGGTAAGGAGCAGGTGGCCCTCGGAGTCCAGAAGGCAGTTCTCAGGCTTTAGGTCGCGGTAGATGACGCCGACTGTGCGGTGAAGGTGGTCAAGCGCAAGTACCATTTCAGCCATGTAGAAGGCGGCTACGTCCTCGGAGAACATGCGCTCAGCAGCGAGGTGGTGGAACAGCTCGCCGCCTTGGGCATACTCCAGAATGAGGTACAGCTTCTCCTGGTCCTGGAAGGCATAGTAGAAGTTGACGATGAAGGGGTGTCGGTTCACGCTCTCGAGGACATTTCGCTCCGTCTTGGTTTGTTCGATGAGCTTCTTATGCACAGTAATGGAAGCCTTCTTGAACTGCTTCTGCGCGAAAAGGCGGCCTGTCGCGCGCTGCCTGACCAGCAAGACGGTGCCATAGCTGCCCTTGCCCAGACACATCAACGGCTCAAAGTCCTCGGCCGTCATCTTGCGCGCCATGCCGCTGTTCAACATGGTCGAAGTCTTGGAGAGCGTGTCGATGTTGAAGTCTTCTGCGTTGAGGTCGATTTCGTAGCTCTCCATCTCCGTACGGTCACTGTCACTTTCCCGGCCTGACATACTGGTGTTGCTCGATAACTGCGATGTGACCCTGCTCATAGCGACACCCTTTCCTGGGGAATCCTTCATGGGTGAGTCGCTCCTTGGGCCTAGGTTCAGCGCCTCCAGCTGGGCTTTAAGGTTGCTAATGCCTCCCGCCGTGGACTGGGGTCTAAGCGCTGGGCTGCTGGTGACGCTGGGAAGTCCAGAGCGCACAGGTCCGAAGCGCGGTGTAGTGGCCAAAGAGTAGTCCGACTCCTCCCCACCAGACGTGACTGGAGTGTGAAAACCCCGGGTGACGCTTGTAGCTTGTAGTCCTGCTTTCAGACCCTTCTTTTTCTTCTTCTTGTTCTTCTGGGCCTTCTTGAACACGGCGTCGAAATCCAATTTGTCTGGTCCCTGCTGCTTGCCCTCGGGGCCGGGCTGCATTGCGCGCTGTGGCATAGGGCTGACGATGTTGATCGGCGGGGTTCCTACGTGGAGGGGCGCTTTGGGCGGGCTCATGTCCATGGGTCCCGAAGCGAACATGTCGTCTTCGGGCATGGCAGGCTCAGGGTTTCGCGGCGCGTTGGCCGGAAGTTGGGCATCGTTCTGGTCGAATGCGAAAACCATGGTAACGGTAGTGAGGGGTAATGCGATAAAGAGTTGTCACTCTCCAAGCTGCGCCCGTATTCTGCTCAAGTCAGCATTTGCGCACGCTTCGGAGAGGAGTTCGCGCACATCCAACGCCGGTCTTGGGCAAACCAATATTACAGTCCGCCGCGAGGATTCACGGCGGAACTCCTACCCCTAGCCGGACCAGCGATGCGAAGGAGGCGTCCGTCTTGTTCAGGCCTGAGCTCAGTGCGGTGTAGGGGAAGAAGGAGCCAACTGCGGTAAGCTGAGCGGTGGGTAGGAAAGCGGTCGCGGCGAAGGAAGCAGAGCCCATAGATGGTTGTGGTGGAATATTGGGAATGTTAATGGTCGGAGCCAGGATTCGGGGCCTGGCAGTAAATCTGTCTAGTGGAAGTGTCGTGGTGTTGGGAGAAGTCGTGTTTGAAGGGGCTTTGGCAGAAAGGAACGCGATCAGCGGGAGAGGCTCAATCGCCAGGTTCTTAATTTGGTGCCTTGGCGGGCTCGCGGTGGCATGTGAATGAGCTTGCGCTTAACTGGTCATCCGCCCCAGATCCACCTCCACACAAACTCGGAGATCCACCCCGTGCTTTCATTTACATCATATTTGCATGTCTTGCTAATGTCATGCGCTTGCGTCGCTGATGCGATCGTGTTGATGTCGTTCGCTGCCACGCGCGCTGGCACTGAAACTGCGATCGCGTCTCACTCGACAAAGACAGCGCGACGCTGATCCAACGCGACTCTCTTCGCGAACGAGTCTACGTGGCAAGGGTATCTATTCGCTGCTGTGAAGTAACTCCGACTATGATTATCGCGAAATGAAGCTACCAGCAGTAGCCCTGAGTGAGAGCTAGCGTGTTCCTCCTTTGTCAAACGTGCCTATAGAACAACAAAGCGCGACGCTTGACGGATAGGGGGCGCCACGAGACGTACACGAACTTGAACTGCTATATCTCGCGCCCATCGCCCTGCTTAGTAGAAAGACTCATTCGCGCCCCTCAGGTGTTGCCTCTTTCTGAAATATGTGACTTCCCCACCCGAAGCTAAGCGAGTGGGACTGCTGTGGGTTTTATGTTCCGACATCCGTCACAAAGAAAGGGCACAACTACAACTACTACTGCGTCTATTCCAGTCCATTCTGACCTCACTAGAAAGAACGCACAAGAAAACGCCCATCATATACTTTTCAATTCCAGAATTTTTCATCGTCGCCTTCCTAGCTCAGTGGTAGAGCGCGTCACTAGTAACGCTAGTCTCAATATGGGCTGCGCTAGTCCCAATCAGGACGTCACGTGATGACGAGGTCGTCAGTTCAATTCTGGCGGAAGGCAATAGCCCTCTCTTGCAAGAGCATATCTATCTTTTTTTGGTCGCTAAGCGTCTATTGTAGCCTCATTGTTTCTATTCTGTGGTTTTCCTGCTCACTGGGCTTCGGGAACATGTCACGGATCGAACCCACGTTCTGTCATCTGATTGGGGCTAGCGTCACACTAGCTCCCGGCCCGTGCGGGATCATCAAAACTTCAGCCCGCAAGCGATTGATCGTTCGACAACGTAGTATCTCACAAGTAATGCAATCTCAACGCATATTTCCACCCGTTACAAACAGGCGACCGTGGCATCACGGGACTCGCACTTATGATTCAGCTGCCTTCGCTACGACACTGAACACATCCATTGAATTTCAAGATGAACAACCTGAAACAGACACCTGGTGGGCTTCAGAACGTGTTTGAAAGCCTACTCAACTTTAGTAGCCTGCAGCTGGATCTATCATATGTTTTTACAGCTTTCAATGTCGTAGTCTTGAAATTTCAGTTCGAGAATCCGGGGTAAAGCACTTCCTAACCGATTCAGTCAACGTTAAAAAGCCCGCGAAACAACATCCGTTCCCAAGGTTATCAACCTCTTTTTCCCGCTTCTCGCTGCAGATGGCCTGTCCCCATCGCGACATCAAGCCGAGCAACAATAATTATGAACTACAACGGTAAATCTTACACAATTCACGACCAGCCCTTCGAAAGTTTAGTTCTGCTGACAATACACAGATATCCTCATCTCAACTCTTGTATTGTAGACGTGCAAGCTCAAAGTGGGACTGACTACCTATTCTCTAGCGATAGTGACTCAATCCTGATCTTCTTCCTCCTCCTCGCCGACCTCGGCCACCACTGGCATCCGTCTTCGCGCCTTCGGCTTGTCCGCCCCCTCGTATTCCTCCTCGTCATCACCGTCGCCCTCGATCACCACTGGCATCTGTCTTCGTACATTCGGCTTGTCCGTCTTCTCGCCTTCTTCTTCCTTGTCACCCACCTCGCGGTGGGGACTCTTAGCAGACGGAGGCTTGCCCTTGACAAGATTGACGTTCTTCCTTGCCTCGATCGATACGTTCATCGCTGTCTTCAACTTCTCCCCTCGTTCGATGGGCCCGGTTGCCAGAATGTCTTCACTGGTAGCAAGCAAGACCTCTCTCGCTATCCCCAGCTTGCTGAGATGGGGGTACTTCTCAATGTACTTCCTGGCAAAGCCTCTCAGCTCTATCCTCTCCGTTTGGTTGAAGTCCACCGGATATATCATGGAATCGGAAGGGGGCGAAGGGAAGGATGAACTCCATTTGGCCAAGGCGCGGTTTACTTCGTTCGACAGGACATCAACCTCGGCCATAACTGCTGCCTCGTCTAAACTCGTGTCTTCCGGCTCTTTGTCTGGCACAGCCAACGTATCTCCGGCGTCTCCGCGGTCCACGATGAACGTGAAATGTAAGCAGGCAAGGAATGAGCTGAAGCAGGCTGGGGCAGTGACCGGACGTGTGCGAATCGCAGCAGCCAACCGACCAAAATTGTCGAGATAACTGTGCGTTACAATGATAGAGTCGCGAGCGGAGACGAGAATGGATATCGGGTCGACCAGCGGCGAAAGTCTGCTTGATAAACCTTCGCTCTCAGGCTTCCACGCTGCGACAGCGCTCAACGGAGATCCTAACGCGTCGAGGCAGATTATTGTGGATGTTGATAGCTGCACCCTATCAGCCACAAAGAGACGCGACAGCATGCTTGACATCGTGTCTTGGGTATTGTCGGTGCTCTTGTCGCCAACCCCCTCGCTCTCTCCGGCTTGCGGTGTACACTCCTCACGCCTCGGTGCTGCTGGCTGTGGCGCTTCGGTGTCTTCGATGCTCTTGTCGCCAACCGCCTCGCTCTCTCCGGCTTGCGGTGCACACTCCTCACGTTTCGGTGCTGCTGGCTGTGGCACTTCGGTGTCTTCGATGCTCTTGTAGTCCATCTCTTCGTCGTCTCCTGTTTGCTGTTCAAGCTTCACGCGCTTCGGTGCTGCTAGCTGTGGCACTTCGGTGTCTTCGATGCTCTTGTAGTCCATCTCTCCGTCGTCTCCTGTTTGCTGTTCACGCTTCACGCGCTTCGGTGCCGCTGACTGTTGCGCCGTTGCGGAGCGCTTTGCTGAAGGTGTTGTAGCCGTGTTCGTTACGGGCAACTCGGCGGACTGCAAGGAGGTCAGTTAGCGGACGACGAGTAGATGCAGCGATGGAAGATCATACCCTTAGGAGGTACTCGTGATACCGGCTCTTCAGCTCAGGCTTGCTCCCAGTCAGCCGTACCCGGTCCTTGAACTTAGGAATAGTGGTGTTCAACTGAACAAGAAACAGCTTCATGTTGTCCCTGGTCGCCAGGGCATCGAAGTCTGCGAGTTTCTCCTTGATGTCATCGCCGCTGCGCTCGAGCGCCTCGTTGACCGCCATAGCTTCGGATTGGAAGCAGGCTAGTGAAGCACTGAGCCAGCGAAGTGTTTCCAGGCGCGATGCGTATTGTCTAGCCGGCGCAGCTGGGCATTCGCAAATGCAATTAGAAAATGGACGCAACGCGGGTGAGTACTAGTAGAAGCGAAGGAGCGAATGGGCGCGGCGAAAACGACTGTCAGACATGAAGCGGAAAGACAGAGTATATGAAAGGAGGCGGTCGAAGATTGACAGAGGAGCGAAGAGGAGGCAGATGCCGCGAGGTGAGATAGATTGTGGTGCGTCGCACCTTCCCAACCCACGCGCCAAGCAAACCTCACCTACCCAAACACTGCACTCACCATTCTTCACCGCCAGTCCTCCGCAGCCTTCATCATCGGCTTCTCAGCGTGCCACTCTTCTCATTAACCATCAAGATCTGCACGAGCAAGCGTCTCGACAGCTTGACGCAGTACTTATTGTCAGCGTCATGTTCTATAAGCGCTATACACTGAAGACCTCCACCCCACACATCCTGTTCGCTCTTTCCAACCAGACCTCCGCAGCCTTGATTCTCACATTCGTAACGCTCACTCTCCTCATCAACCAACGGCATCCGCGCTACTACGCCTCCTAGTCCGACCTCCACAGCCACAACCCTCACCTTCTCAACGCTCGGAGGTATCCGTTCCGCGGACAGCAACTGCGCCACCAATCTCCCATTAGCCCGAAGCAGAGGTCATCATCAGCGTCGTATTCTCCACGCGCTGGATACCAAAGACCTCGATCCCACACATCCTACTCAGTCCATACAAACGAGCAGAACGCGATGTCTCTGTCTCTACCACCTAAGCACCCTTCCGCCAAGATGGCCGCGTAGATGGCTGCACTGAGCAACGCGCAAAAGGAGAAGCTCAAAGTTAGTTCGAAACGCTCCCGCTTCTATGACAGCTCGGCTCCCGGTACAATTGCCCAACGAGCGCAAGCTCGCAGTAACTTCCAGGAATATTGCAAGAGTGTCTACGGGATCGAAAAGGAGCCTGAGATGTACAGTCGTGAGACCCTCATCGACCACGTCTGCGGCTTCCTGGAGTGCATGGCGACGGTCTCGGAAGGAGTACTCCATGACAAGGTCAAGGCAAGTTTCATCCAAATCCCCATGGTAAACAGATACTAACACCTCCCAGGTGGGTACATTGTATATGTACAAGTATTCGCTTCGGTTCTGGGTTGATCGATACACGCTCGACTTCGAATCGATTCAGACGGAATACTATTGCCGAGTATTAAGGCATATCCACATGGTAGCCGTGGAGCAAGACTTGCCAACAGGAAGCAGGGAGAAGAACGAGCTAGGCGAGTTCGAGCTCGGATTGATGTACATGGAGGCCATGGCTCTTCAGGAGGGGGTCCTCCAGACAAAGCAACATTACCTCGCGTGGGTTCTTGCCTATATTACCGGGGCCCGACCCGGCACTTTCACAGTTGGAACCGGCTATCATAAAGGCGCCCCGCTAGGTAGTGCCATGAGCCACACCATGCCCACGCGCGCCGTTTCCCACACATTACGCTGGGCTGACATCAAGTTTGACAAGTTCGAACAGGAATACTGCTGTATCCTGACGTTCCGCTTTTTGAAAGGAAGCCACGACAAGTACAAAGAGGGTAACTTGGACGGGTCAAGGGAGTTCTTTTTCGCGCCGAAGCAAGAACGCCTACATCTCGACCTTAGTGCGCTCTTATTTGGTGAAGGTAAGGCGTGGATGTTCGGGACTCAAGCTCATACACTGACATCCCATAGCTTATACCCGAGGCTTGTTTGTCGACCCATTGGACATTCTCCTCAGCGACACGTCCCTTCATTTCCCCACGATCAGATCGGAAGTGGCAACACAGGCTGTGTTCCTTGCGCCGAACACAGAATGTGAGCTTATTCCCACTCAAGAGATGAAAGCCAATGCACTCAACCGAAAGCTCCAAGACTTCTGTCTGTCGGTCGGTATTCTCTGTTATGTTTCTATGTATTCGTTCAGAAGGCAAGCAGCTCAGGAAGCAAAGAGGGACCACTCTACCGAGGACGCCATGGCGCTGCTCGACCACGCCCCAAACCACCCAAATACCCTGCCCTACTACGACCAGCATGGATTTGGTCGACGAGATGTAACTTCGTTCAGACTGGGGGGTGCAGCACTCACGGACTCATCGATTCGAAAGTTTTTCTCCCCGTCTAACAGACTGGTAAGTACTTACTCTTTCCAGTTGCTTCTGCCTACTCACGAGAACCCTCTCGCACACACAAGATGTTTACTAATCTTGTGGCACTGCAGTGGGTCAAAGACACATCGTCAGGATGACCAGTCAGATCACTAAAAGCAGAGCTTTACGCTCGCGCACTCCAGATCATCACCTCAGACCCGAAACACAAGAAACTCGAGGCCGGACTTCACGACATCCTAATCAAAGCCCACACCAAGCTCCAAGAGTTCAACCTACTCTCGCCCGACGGAGAATACTGCATCACGGACCGCAACATCGGAAAGTACAAGGCACTGATAATGGGTATCGAGGAGCCGGCATTCATGGAGATAAGGCAAGAGTTGGAAGAACACTTAGCGCCGTGGAAATTTGCCCGCATGGCTGTCACACAACGCACCAATGAAGCCTGCCGCAAGAGCATCGAGGGCAAGTCGGCGGAGAGAAAGGATGGGGCAGTATGTGAACGAGATGGGCATTGAAGGAGCAGAAGATGACGAATACGTGGAAGTCGTCATCGAGCTCGTCGTCGGCTGGTAATGCACGGATCAATCTGTACGAGCACCTCATTTAAGAAAAGCGCTAAACAGGTCTGCAGACTACATCCAGACAAAAACTTGCAGAGTAGGTGACCTGACCTCAACGTAGGCTCCAGGGTGTTCAGATTTTCTTAGGTTGGCGTGCGAGGGAGGGCCGTGGAGAGATGAGACGGGGGTGTCAACCTGCGCTTCCTATCAGCATGTGCTGAGAACGTAAGACGAGTATACTTCCGGGAGGAAGAGCCGATCTACCTGGGGCCATTTCTTGACGTCTCAGGTTTGATCCGAAGAGGTGATCGTCCGGCTGAGTGGTCCACGCAGATCCATAGTCGTACAGTTCATCTGCGTCACCAAGCACAACACAAAAACCATCGCCACTATGCTCGTAGACCGTATGAGCAAACTGAATGTCATCCGCTCAGTAGGCTTCCCCCGCTACGTTCATCGAGCAATGCCAGATTCATCGCGACATCCTGCTGCATCACTTCCAAACCTTCCGATGGAACTCCTCCTTTGGGTTAACGACAATAATGGTGTATCCTCTTGCGACATCCGGTCTCTCCGCCTTACTTGCAAGGAGGTGGAACTGAAATGCCGCAACGGGTTCTATGACACCATCGACGAGTCTACTGTATTATTGCAGCTAGACGCTGGATTTCCTGCTCGCGCACTGGTGTTCGCAAAGTACCAGGAGTGAAGTGACAACATCACGTCTGTCCACCTCGAGGTCCCACGAAACAAG
Organism: Alternaria conjuncta; assembly: GCF_024043145.1. Classification (NCBI taxonomy): domain Eukaryota; kingdom Fungi; phylum Ascomycota; class Dothideomycetes; order Pleosporales; family Pleosporaceae; genus Alternaria; species Alternaria conjuncta. Next base: position 1,392,356 of record NW_026250095.1, on the reverse strand, counting down.
TTCTTCTACGCATCAGAACAGGCGCATTGGAATGAAAGATGGGTTATGGACACCACGAAGGACAATTTCGCCGATATGTGACTGAAACTATGACTGGTTTGTCCATAGATCGTTCTACACGTGCAGACCCACTTAAATACAGCTGAACATAAGAGGATCAAGGGCGCATAGCTGTATCGTGGGGCTCTAGCATAGCGATGTTGCCACTCGTCTCAGTTGAAAGACTGTATTCTCTGGATGCTGAGATCTCTGCATTTCCGAGATCATCTCTACCCGGCCGCGTTGGGTGGATGCTGACTAGAAGAAAGGTGTGTGCTTTCGTATTCTCGCATGCGATCTGCTTACTTATTTGTGGACCGAGCGCTTGAAGTCAGCTTCTCACACCTTGTTGACTAGGGTACAGAGTCTAATGAACTATAGCATGTGCGCGACGAGCCGAACACGTGGGGCTGCTCATTCTGCCAGTACAGTAGTTCTGACTACTCAAAGACTAGAGACTGCCCAGTCTACCGCATGCCGAGGTGACATCGGGACTTGCCATTCTCCACTAATCGTGAAGATAGATCTACACGCCTCTTCCCTTACGTGCTTACCAAGATCTAGGCCGAGAATAAGATAATGTAGCCTGGCACCTTGGTTCAAGACATGCAACGTGAATGTCGATCGAAGAAAGGATTTACCTTCCACTCTACTAATAGAAAGCTACCAACAGCGAAGTCGCAATCTATACGAGCATTCTGCATGAACAACGCGACGATGTAGTCTGTCTTGAAGGGATCGGCATTCGAATTAGAGTCACGGCAGAGGCTGAAGGCGCTGCGGGTACCTACCTAGGCAGGTGCTGGCTGCATGAAAGTGGTGGCTACATGAGAGCCAAGATAACTAAGCAGCCCGTCTTCTTTTGACCGCCTGGTGCTGGCAAATGGCTTCAAGGAGTGGTCAGCCAGCATGTGCGGTCAACCTTACTGCGGCCGCTTTCGGTAGCAGATTCCCCAGCCACAACCGTTTCGGGGTAAGTAGCGTCTCCCCCGCAGGCCGATGTAAGACATACGATGTAGTGGAGAAGAAGTTAGTGAGTGTCTGACCGGGCCAGCCCTAGTAATATAGCCATATTAACTGTCGTGTAACCTAGGACGATCTTCACTACATTGATCCCGCCAAGGTCCTTGAGATCATCTTAACGACGAATCACCATAGTAGTTCTATTCTGCGAACTTCATATGCCGGTTGCTGCATGCACATAGTCATCGCCCAGAACACTGTCTTTGTGTCTCGACGTCCGGACACCTCCACCCCTTATGCGATCAGCTTACCACCACCGTCATTGCCAGTCGAGAAACACCGTGTGCACCTCATGAATGCCAGTCAAGCTCTGCGGTGAGTAGTCGTAGAACGCTGAGTGGGCAAAATGACGGACAGTTATGTGGTAATAGCCTCAGGAAGGCTCTCAACCCCGAGACAGTAACCCAGTTCGGGACAGTGATAACTTTGTGCGCGTCCGAGAGGACTGGGAGAGTTGACCGGTCGATGTCAGCGGTGATGGAGAAAGAAAGAGGACTATGTGAGGACGAGAAAGTATAAAGGATGGCCAGAAGTCGACCTGAAAGAACTCACCAAGCTTCAACATTACAACATCATTGCCTTCACTACTTCACCAGCCTTTCGCTCAACACCTCCTCAAACCATCAACATGCGTTTCTCCACCATCACCATCGCCGCCCTTGCTGGCCTCGCTGCCGCCGCTCCCAACGAGATCGCCAAGCGCGAGAGCCAACAGATGACCAGTGCCATTCAGTTCGCTGCCCAGCAAGCCGACTGCAGCATCTTCGACTGCGCTGCTGTTATCGGTGCCGCTTTCTGCATTGCAGGAGGTATTGCAACCGGACCCGTTGGCGTTGCCGCAGTCGTTGCCTGTGTTTCCGGTGGTGCTCCTTCGGTATTTCCTCCCATTGTCTTCCCAGTACCCACTCCCACTGACTTGACTCAGCTCTGCGGCTGCGCTGGGTGCGTCGATGCTCTCGGCGACTTCTTGACTGAGAACGGCCTTTGCCCCGAGTAAACGACGATAGCTGACATTCTGATGCCCATTTCGGGTTGGGGAATGTACGAGGATGGAGTGTTCGGAGGGACATGGTCCATCAACATTAGACCTGCAGTGTCTGGTGTAGACTGGGATGACGGCTCTCACGAGCGACTTGCATGTATCTCCTTGGTGGTAGTTTAAACACACTCGCTCCTCAATGAAATCGCTGGCCAGCTCAAATATTCTCAGTGCCTTTAGTGCATTAACCAGTGATGTGGCAGTAAGCCGACTTGTTACAAATCTTGCGGTAAGCTCGTCTTGAATGGTCAAATGAGGGATTCCATGAAAGATACTGAATGTTTAATGTGTATTGATCGTTTCTATGCTTTTTCATGCTTTGATAATACGAATGCCCACATCTACTCCTCGTCCCCAGCCTACTCGCAACACCTGGTATCTAGGTATGTGCAGTGGTTTTAATCTAATGAGGGACAAAAGTTTAATTGTATGAGAACACGGTTGTGGACGTAGAATCGCTCCTTTTTTGACCTCGTCATGTCATTGATAGGCTTGACGCCGCCCTATGTTGATACAAATGTACAGATAGTCCCCTCATGTGGGCGCATTACTTCTAACGGAACAGAAAGGGAAAGTCACCAAATGGGTAACTTAGGTGCAGGTACCGAAAGTGCCCTGGCAGCCAGCGCCGCAGTGGCCGGTGGTGCTTCCACACCAACCGTACTGGGAGCAGCAGTTTCCGAAAGAGGAGCCAGAGCATGTGAATCCAGAGGTTCCAGCGCAGGAGCCGTCAGTAGATGCCTTCTTGGTGGGTGCAGCAGCGGCCTTGCTGGTAGTGGTAGCGGCCTGCTTAGTAGCGGATGCTCCAGTGCCAGTGCAGGTACCGAAGGCGGAGTTGCAGCCAGTAGAGCAGTGGTCAGTAGTGCTTCCGCACCAGCCGTACTGGGAGCAGCAGTTACCGAAGGATGAGCCAGCGCAGGTGAAACCAGAAGTACCGCCGCATGAGCCGTCAGTGGAGACCTTGCCAGCGGCAGAAGCGACGGGGGCCTTGGAGGTAGTAGCCTTGGTAGGCGTGGCAGCCTTAGTGGTGGTGGTGGTAGGGGCAACACCGTTGCTGCCGCAGTTACCGAAGCCAGATTGGCAGCCAGTTCCGCAGTACGCCGAAGTGGTACCGCAGTAACCGGCAGCGCTGCAGCAGTTACCGAAGGTAGATCCCAAGCAGGTGTATCCCTTGGTACCACCGCAAGTAGCATCGGGGGTAACCTGCTTGGTTCCAGTGGCAGCGGGAGCACCGGCAGAAGTGGCGGGGTTGGGCGCGTTGCCAGAGCCGGCACCACCAGCAGTGCGGTACCAGTTCTCCTTGGGGTCACCAAGGCAGTCACCAACAGTAACGGCCTTGTATCCGAGCTGAGTGAGGGTGGAGAGCATGTACTCGGTCAGGTTCATGGCAGTCTGCTCATGGATATCGTGACCAATCTCGAGCCACTGGTTGCCGGCGGCGGGACCGCTGGTGACGTTGCCCAGGAAAACATCCTTGGAGTATTGAATGAGGGTGGTGCTGTCGTGTTCGTAATCATCCTGTTCCTAGTGTCAGCAATTGAACCCTTTCAAGAGATCAAGGAAGTGCATACGGTATCAAGGTTGAAGTATGTGACGTGGTAACCGAGGTCAGCCATGTCCTTCTCGCATCCTGACTCAGCAGTGCAGCTGGAGTACGGGGGACGCATGTAGGTGGGGATCTTGCCGACGATGTTGCGAAGAGCCATCTCGTTCTTGATCATCTGGTTGTAACGGTCCTGCTGGGAGACGGCGCTCAGGTCCAAGTGGGTCCAGGTGTGAGAAGCAAGCTGGTGGCCCTCAGAGTCCATGCGCTTAAGAACACTGCTGAACTCGGGAGTGATGTCAATCTGTCCCTTGTTGATGTTGTTTCCAGTGATGAAGAAAGTAGCCTTGGCGTTGTAGGAAGCCATGACATCGAGAATATGGCTGGTGAAGACCTTTTGTGGGCCGTCGTCGTAGGTGATGGCAACCGTGCCGGGCGTGGTGCAGCCGTAGATACCAGCGCCACCGTACTCGACATTGCCGACCTTGGTACGGGCGATGGAAGAGGTGTTGGTACCTCCTGGGGTGGCGTTCTCAGGGCAGCCAGAGCCGTGCTCGTAATCGCATCCAGGAGAGTAGCAGTAGTCGTCTTCTGTGCCACAGTAGCCAGCACCTGAGCAGCACTGACCAGCGGGACAGTTGCCGACACCCGCACCACACTGGCGGTCGTCCTGGCGGGCCACGACCTTGTTCTTAACCTGAGTCTTGGGTTGCAGAAGCTCGTTAACTCCGGTGAATCGAGCTCCAGTGCGAGAAAGTAGGTCGCGGGCCCGGAGGTCCCTTGGGTTCAAGCCAATGATGTTGGGCAGACCGGCGCCATGGGCGTTGACGAGAGGAGTGATGGCTGCAACGGCAGCGAGAGCCGCGGAGTAGTGCATGTTGTAAGAATGCGGTCGGTTCGAATTACGGAATTAAAGTTGTTCTGATAGTCGGATTAAGAGATGAGCGAGTGGATAGTGGTGGTCAATAACGACGACACACTGAAGGACCTTGGACCGGAACGAAAGACGGATCACAAGAAAGTAAGATTAGGACTTCGAACAGAAGGTACCAAGAAAAGTCATCACGGCATGCGGGTAGAATCATCTTATGAAGGGTAAGAATGATCGACGGTTAGCCAGCAATCCCCGTAAAGGCCTGGTGCTAAGGTTGACTCGCGTTACGACTAGCGCTCTCGACTCTTGCCTGCAGATGCCGGTCAGCGTAGAAAAGAAAGCTTGGTGTGCCGCGGGCCCCTGGCACTGGCAGATTCAAGCTCTCGACCCGCGGCGCCGGCTTCGCTTCGGGCGGACATGATGCGCGATTGGGAGCTTTCCTCATGGGTTGTTGGTGGCACGCGCTCCTTTGCCATGCAGGAACCGCATTGCTGTCACGTCGTGGAGCGAAAATAGAACGTGATTGTTGATCCGAGCCGTTTGAAACGTGTTTTGCTATCAGTGCCATCCGAAATGTTATTCTTGAACGCCTCTGACGTGACGGCTGTCGACCGGTAATTGCTCGAAACATCGAGTGATTCAAGCAGCCGGTCTCCACTGCCGCCTGTCACTATCCAGTTGCTTGGCGCATATCGGTTTCGCGCGGTCGCTGTTCAACATGTTGCGATGATGTTGCTGTGAGACGCTAGAAAATTATCACTTAGCTGTTGGAGGACCCCACGGGCGAGACGATGTGACGTCTTCCATCGGTCTGACGGTCTGACGGTGCCGCACTCAGTAGACGGCCCTTCAGCCATGGCGTCGAGCCACGAAAGCATCGACCTGCACTGGCGCATTGGCAACAGCTGCCGAGCACGCCCAACCGACGGTTACATCTCTTGGAGAGAGCTTGTTCGGGTTAAGAGATCCACCCCGCATCACCAACAAGCCATCGTGTAAGCAGTCGTTTGAGTCCGAGTCTCTGTCGCACAGCCATGCAATTGCATGAAGATTCGTCCGCGAAAGGTAGCATGATGCGCAATTCCGCTGCAGTGGAGGATGTCTCCTCTGGCCCTTCTGGCCCAGGTACGTACCCGCACTTCCGAGGAAAATTGGAGTCAAGTGGGCTTTCCGATGGCTAAGATGAGCCAATCACGTGCGCCGTCAAGCGAGGCCCATCTAAGCGCTCCCACCCTCAGCACTATACAGCATGCTTGCTTCCGCCAACACACTTCTCGATTTATCAATACTCATCACGAAGCACTACCGCTTACCGGCGCAGAAATTTCATGCCACATGATGGTGGCGTGCAGCACGCAACCACTGTTGCAAGCCGCGCAGGATACAGAAATTCTTGCGACGATGCAATTGGATTCAAGGGGCACGGGAAGACCTCGTATCCCTCTTCGTTTTCATGCAGCTAACCACTCGCACGTCTGATTCAGGCAGCAACTCCAAAACCTCCACTCCACCATGGCATGCAGAGATGGAGCTGTATATGCCTCGGGAATATCGCAAGGAATAAAGACCGAGTCTATTTTAATATATTGCTTTTCTGTTATGAGACAAGCTTTTGCTGAGATGACTAGGTTCTTCAGCCTCGTCCCGATCGCTTGACTCGACGAAACGAGATTGCGATAGACAAACCCTTCTCGTGCGGAGGAGTAAGCAACAGCACGACCGATCCTTAGCAAATCTTAGGCCTACTGCATTCAACGGCTGCGATGATCGTTTGTGGCCAGTACTGCGCAGGTAGACTACCGGTCGCGAATCGAAAACTTCCACTTCCCGACGCCGCGCGAGCTGGGATCTCAAGAGTCACTTTCGACCCTTGTTCGACTCAGACAATCACTGTACTCCACCTCGGAGCTAGTAATCTACCCTGCCAAAATGGCAACAATCGGATAGCACGGTTGACTATCCGTCAATATTGACTGCCGTTTTGTATACTTTTTCTCCTCTTACGTCCGATCAAGCATCCTCAAGGGGCGAATGAGCCAAGCAAACTATGTGGAGAAGCAAGGCGTCTACCACCCGTATCGCTTCTCTTGCTAAGCAAGAACAAGCACCCGCTCCATCCCATGGCACTTGGCGCATGCCGTAGTTTCGCAGTACTCGTATTGCAGGATGAGCATGACGGCTGCAGCTTTGGAAGGTCAACCTACATGACGCCTCAGGGGTCAGAGTCCCACTGAGCATCTGACGTGCTAGGAGACACCTTCCTTTTCTCCCCACTAACATAGATGCTTTCTTCCGCCAGCGCCTCCTTCTGTCGTACGATGTCTGAACGATTAGGCGATAGGTCGAACCACACATTGCCCTACGCCCATAAGCAAGCATCGGTAACCTGCGCGAACGGCACACTTGGTTGTCGCACAGAGGGTTGGCACCCCGCTGCTGATCAGTCGCAGATCCTCGACGACGGGTACCTGCACGAAAAAGCGATGATCAGTATTCCAAATGTAGATCATTGTAACGTCCAGCCGAGATCGAGATGCGATGAAGAAGAAGAGAGCGGAAATCGTTTACCTGGATCCACTATGGCTGTTTGACCGACTTTTGCGCCTCCAAACAAAATTTCATGGCGACAATCTCGCTTTAGGAGGCACACCAGGCCAACCATGCCAGGAAGGCCTGACGAAGAGTACGCCAAATGGATGCTCACAAACTACACGTCTTTGTTCCAGTCATATATATCCTCATGCGCAAAGTGCATCATAGACTGATACAAGCGAGTTCGATATGCTTCTCTACACCTCGAATGCTAGGCTGTGAAGCCACTGAGACGAGAGAAAGATCTGGTCATCAGAACCTCCACTTTTCCGAACTTTTCCACACCCCACAATACCAATAGTTCGGTTCGATCAGGCGAACGAGCCAACTCTACGCAGAAGCATTGGCCAACAATCTAAAGGATGGTGTATGGCATACTAGGTACCCATACAGATCCTCGGTATCTCATATCGGCTGAGTAGATGGCTGACAACCGGGTTTCACCAGGAGAACAGCAGAGTCGAAAATGAGATCACTCATGATTCATCACACACGTGAGATATCGATTCGTCGTATCCTCTCGATCATGACATGCAAAGTCCTCTTAACATCTCCTATCATTCCCTATCATCGCCCAGTCACAACTCCATTCCTCCCCGCAATCCCATTATTCACCGCCACAGCAAACGCAGCGATATCGGAGTTCGTTGGTAGCCCTTGCTTTGGCTTGTCGAACGGGAAAACAACACTCTTATCCCTGACTCCTAGACTATCTACAAACAGTACGTTTGGAAAGCTTTGCGGCGTGAAAGCATTCCACGTCTCGCTGATTAGGTCGTCAAAAGCGGAGGCTGCCATGTTCCTAATGGTATGTTAGTATCGCGCGAAAGCTTGTATGTTTAGGCGAAGAAGAGTAGAGGGAAACGAACATGATGGCTTTATCAAAGATCAACACATCCTCAGGTTGTTGTGTCAACGTCCACGAGAAGATATGAAACATGTCTTTCCTCTGACTTTGCTCCGCGACGATATTCCGATTCAGCTTCAGCTTCGCCAGCTGGTCGCTCTTCATCGTGGCGAGATTGTTGCTGTTGCTGTATTCGTCGTAGAAAGGAAAGTTGCGGCCCGAGTAAAATCCTTGGTTCGCAAAGTCGCCCAATGTCACATCATCTGGTATCTGCGCGATGATGACAACGGAGGCGCGGTCTGTGATGAAGTCACCCAGACGGCGCGTGGAGAGATCGGTGGAGCCGGGGTTGTTGACGGTGTAGCGGTTGTTGATGCGCTTTAGTGTCGTGAAAAGATCGTTCCATTGCGTTTGCGTGAGGTCTTTGTACTGGTTATCTGTGTCGAGGGTGTGGCTGAGATTTATGATGATGAGTTCCTGGTATTTCGCAGTGAAGTCGTTGATCTGCTGTATGATGTCTGTGAGGGACTGTCCATTCCCACCGAGCCAGATGTCGCCGACTTGGCCGTAGTGACCAGCTACCCACTCGCCTCTTGAGAGCACCGGACGGAGGTCGAAATATCGTGAGCCGGCTTCGAGTTGTTGGTAAAAGTCCAGATACTGGGTCTGAGTGTTGGCAAAGTGTGCGCCGATAGTGCCAGGTTTGAACGTACCCATACCAGCGTCGTGGGAGCCTGGCATGCAAATATGTTTTAGTGTCCTGTTGGCCAGCGAACCCATACTCTGCTGCATCCAATCTGCGTAGGTACCGCTATTTGACCACCAGTTTCCTGCCTCATCAGTGGACATAATCCAATTTACAGCCGCGTTATGCCGGAACCCTAAGTCGACTTTCGCTCCTTTCGAACTCTGCTTTGTCGACATGTCATCCAGAGAGATGGTAAGTGCATAGTCCGAAGGCTTCCGTCCGAGTACCGTGAACCTATCAGATGTTCCGTCGACGTTGTAGTACGCCTCGCCTGCATCGTCACGGGTGTTTCCTCTCGTCCCAAACTCGACGTATACTCTTGATGCCTGGCCTTTGCGTGGTCAGTGGAGGTATTCCTTCTCATCCAGGATATACATACCAGCGTTGATTGTTGGCCATTTCCATGTATCCATTTGATACGAATGCTGGCCACTCAAGGACCAACTGAACGGCGAACCGTTCACCAGTGTCAAGTCTCCACCTGTCGATGCATAATATGTTTAGCGCTTTTCGTCCATCTGCACAGTCGGCTTGGTAGTGACTTACCCCAACCCATGATTGACAACTCTTCCGAATCTTCTTTGCTCCTTGAAAGATTGTAACGAGCTGACTGCAGCCGTTGCTGTTGTACGTGCTCTTCGACCGCAGCGTAACCCGTAAACTCGCCTTTGGGTCCAGTTGCTCGCACAACATCCCGGGCAAGCAATATACTTAACCCCCATCCCCTCCATGACCTATAAAACGGACGCATAGCGCCTAGAAGCTCCAGGCCCTGTCCTGTCTACTAACGGCACTCTACTGGGTCGGCCCTCCCGTCATTACAGGCCTCGTGCCGCTGTCAGCCACTCGACGGTAGCTAGTGGCTGTTAAAACAGGTCCCAAGCCCTCGCAGGGCTGTCTATATCGCTGTAAGCGGGTATTTGCTTCATCAAATGGGAAGAGCGGCGTATTGCTGGTGGTGGTGGTGTTGTTGCTGCCACTTTCCTGATTGGGCCAGCTCTGTTGTTTCACCTTTGTACCCACCCACCAACAAGATCGCGATGGCCACGAGAAGACGGTTACAAGGCACCAATTGCGCTTGACAGCATCCAATGCGATGCGCGAAAAGTACCAAGGCGAGGTGACATGTGGTGCAGCGTGGCTTCGACAGGTTGTTGGGGTTTCGGCTGCCCTGGTCGCGCATGGCAGCGCCGATACTTGCTCCAAGCGTCTGTTCCACGGCACTATCAACGGCAAGGCGCTTTGAGAGAGTGCGAAATCCTCGCCCAAAGTCATGCGCACACACAAGAGAGGAAGCTAGAAAGTCAGAAAGACAAGAACAGTCTGGTATGGTGGAAAGCAGGAAGTAGCGACGATCCATAGGTTTGCCACGTGCTAGACACCCAGGCATTGTTGGTCGCAGACGCGTGTCGGCCAAGTTCTTCATATACATCCATAAGCGCACAACATGACGGACTACCTGTCAACAGTAATCATCCAACCGTCGTTTAGTACACTGCCGTTCGCATCGACTCCACCCCAGACTACACACGTCGCGCCGTCGACTTCGGTGCCCTTGGCGATTCCGAAGTGGCCCCTCGCTCCGAGGCCTCGCTTTGGCTTTCCTGGAATCTCCTTTTCCTCTTCGCCTTTTGTGTCTACGTATCGATATATCGCCTCAGCCCATTGCGATTCATGCGTATCTCTCTTCAAACCCGCGCGTATGTTATCCTTCGTCGCCGCGGCCGTGGAGCGCTCGGGTGCGAGCTGCAGTGCCCATATGTCGTCGAGGTAATCTCCGTTCTCAGTCTCTCCGCCGACAGCTAGCAAGTAGTGTCGTCCTTGACCTGTGGTGACGCCCACGAGTCCTGCATTTGCGCGCGCCTGCGGTGCTGTAACGGTGCTACCTTCGGTGTGCTTCACTTCTTCCCAGCCCCACCCACTGGTGACAGGCGTAGTCCCGCGCTCTGCATGTGTCCACACATGTGATGCGTCCACGTACTCGGTCGCACCTGACGCAAATGTCTCGATGCCCTTTCCACCAAACCGATAGAGGCGACTGCCAACGAGCGCGAGGCTTGCACCATCCCGTGGCTGACCCGATGGAGAAGGTATGTTGGTCCACGTTCGTGTCTTGACGTCGAACGCAAGTGCATCGTTGGCAAGATTGCTGCTCGAACATTCGCGCCCTCCAACCACGAAGATGGTTCCGTATGAGTTTGCTTCTGGAGGCTCGGGAACGTGTTTCGCAGGGTCGGCGGGGGCTTGCGGTGCCTTCTCAACGTACGTCGTCGTCTTGGGGCCTGGGAGGTCTGAGCTCGCCGAAGCGTGGCCAATTCGCTGGCTGGGAAACAGCGTGCCCTCAGCTGGATCAAGATAGGTCCAGGTGTTTGATATCGTGTCGTAGACCCAGACCCGCCCCTTCTCATCTGCTACACCATCTCCTTCGCCACCAAACATGTAGATGCTATCCCCAATGACCGCAGCCGTGTGTCCCCTTCTCGAGTTCGGTACATCGTCCAGGCCATTTGCCGCGCGGGCTGAGTATTTGGTGTAGTCGGCGTCGAGAACACCGCTCGACGGCAAGATGACAACGTGCATGTCATTGTCTGCGAGGTTGCCGGCTTCCGTCTCTCCACCAAAGATGTATGCGCGGCCTTTGACTACCGAAACCGTGTGATGCGAGCGAGGGAGCGGGACGGAGGATATGCGCGTGAGGTTTGCCTTGATCGGCAATGTCGGATGAGTTATGCCCTTGACGAGAGCTACACCGGCCTCCAGGAGGTTCTCGGCTGCGTAGAGCACACCGGCTGCTCCGGCTTCCATCGTTACTCAGGAAAGAGTTTTGTTTGCGTAATGAGGGTTGTGGGGTTCGAATGAGCAATTTGAGAAGCGGGTATGTCAGAAGTTCAACTAATACGAGTGAAAAGTGTAGTGTGATTGAGAGGAGGGATGTTGTATTGCGTTGTAGCTGTGAAGCTTAACACGAGGGTGACGTCATCACGCGAGACCCTTGTCGCCCTTACGCGTACCCTTCACGGCAAGCCAAACAAAAAAAAAGCCGCCTACAGATTCAGAGCATCCGTCGTGTCTGCACATTATAGATCAATACTTTCAAACGACAATGCACTGTACCGTTACTTCACAGTTCCAAGCACAGCCTGCGTCCTTCATACCAGCCAGTCACAGCCGCTAACACACGTGTGGAAGTATTAACAACGAAGGGAATCCCATGTAATAGACAACCGCCCGTCTTCCTATTATACATTGGGTGATAGTTGATCGGATTTGACGTATCGCTCAACCTAAGAGATTGTTAGTGATGCAGCGCAACACATGTGTCATGTTGCATACCGTATCAATCGAGGCCTGCAAGAAGCTGCGCGCCTCAAGACCAACCCAAACCTTGAGCATCGAAAAGTCGCCTCCACGAATCATGGACGAGCCACTTTGTGCACCAAGTTGTCGCAGTATTGGTAGAGCACTGGTTACGTTAGCAGATGGCTAGATGCACGTTGTGATATCACTTACCCGGCGAAGAGATCCAAGTTGGGGTTCAAGCTCCTTCCGATACCTTCCAAGAGGAGGATGCTAAGAACGACATTGACAAAGTCGCCTTCGAGGCGAACATGATGTGTTCGTACCATGGAAAGAACCTCGTTGAGAATGTCTCCAATCTTGATGTTGCCGAGAGCAAAAGTACGGCTCTTGACTCCGAGCACCAGATGTTGCATGCGCAAAGCAAAAACTTCCCCGTCAAGTACTGCGTCTGGTTGTCTGCACCTCTCAACCATGAGATGACCTGCTTTGTAACCATCAAACTCGGCGACAGCCTTGAAGAGATCAAGGAAGTTGGCGCGGTTCTTCGCATTGAGCTCCGTTACAAGACCTGTGTCGATGAAAATGAGCTGTGGTCGATACCCCTCGTTGTCAATCTCCTGCAACTTCGCTTTCCACTGCTTCGGGTTCTTCTTGTGTGGTCGCAGACGCTCGAGTACCTCTTCGGTAACATCAAGCGACTCTTTGGGGCCGGTCGTCCGGTCCTCCTTCTTGGCGAATATTGAGACGTCCAACTGCTCAGGCTTGTAGAAACGAACCATGATATTTCCCGGGTGTAGGTCGGCATGGATGAAATTGTCGATGAGGAGCATGGTGAGGAACGCATCTAGTCCTTCGTCTGCAATGTCCTTTTGGAACACTCCGCCTCCATTTTGTAGAAAGTCTTCCATGGGGATGCCTTGGGCGAACTCCTCGATAAGGACATTGCGCGTGGTGTAGTCAGTGTAAGGGTACGGGAACCAGGCTGTCGTCCGGTCCTTGAAGTTACGTCGGAAGAGCGTGAGATTCGCGGCTTCGATGCGCAGATCCAGTTGCAGCCTCATCATCTCGCCAAATTGTTCCACTTCGTCGGGAAACGACAGCCACTCCATCGTGGGTATAGCGTTGATGACAGCCGCGAAGAAGCCCATGATGCGCAAGTCTCTCCGGACGATCTTCTCAATGTTGGGGTGCAGAACCTTGATGGCAACATGGCTAGATGGTACCCTCGAGGGTGAGCTCTTGAGCGTCACATCGACATTCTTCTTGATCCGCCGCGCCAAATTGAGTTCCTCTCGGTCGATGCTGTTGTCTTCCAGAGTCGCAAGGTGCGGCTTCAGCTTCGCCTTGTATACCTGTGCTATTGCGCCAACACCCAATGGCTTCTCGTCGAACTCCTCGAAGATGTCGTCAAAGCTCTGTCCGTCAAAAGCCGCCTCGATCGTTCGCTTCGTGACTTGTAATGTGTGCGCCGGGGCGTTGGAGTGGAGGGTCGACATGATTGAACACATTTCGGTTGGAAAGACATCTGTTCGGGAGGCAGCCCATTGTCCGAGCTATCATAGAGTCAGTCTAGTTGATGTCTTCTGAGTCTAACGTGACGGCACATACTTTGATGAAGGCTGCACCAGCCCTCTCCATAGACCCGACCAAAAAGCCATACCACCATAGCGTCCCACTCCGCTCGTTGTCTCTATCCGGCTGTCGTGAACCAAGCCATATCGCAGGTATTGTCACGATGACCGGCACGAAGATGATGATGAGGTGGAGGAAGCGGAATCCGGTGGCTATGGGCTCGACTATGTAGTCCTCGATGAAGAAATATATGCCTCGCCTGTACTTTGTAGAGTGCCTCAGCGCGTAGGGCACCTGCTCGTCGAGCTCCTTCCGCGACGCCTCGAGCATGGCCTCCTCATGCGTCTTCTCTCCATGGCCGGATTTGTCATTGGCGACGTCGACGAAGGCAAGTGGACTGAGTATCGCGCCACCCGCAGCTCCGGCAGCTGCACCAGACCATAGTATCGTCCGACCTTTGAAGTTTGGAGTCGCAAATTGACGGCGGAAGCGGGAGGCGGCGGTGGATGGACGCGTGAAGGCGCGGGTTGCGAGTTTGGGCAGGCCTGGGCGACAGCATTGGCGACCAAAAAGGAACGCCGTCCTCATGGTACCGGGTGGTGGGCAGATGCGCGTGCGGCTTCCATAAGGCAGGTAGCAGTGCGCTGCTTGACCTGGCGCCCGTCGTGACGTCGGTCGGCGTAAATTCCATGTGACGCCGATCAGGCCATCTGCTGCCCGCGGGCTCTTCCGCGGCCACCTACGCCACGCTGCCCCTCTCCTCCCACCACGCCCGTCACATCGCATGCCCCCACGCCCGAGCCATGCGGTCCATTTCCGAAGTTTTGCTCCTTTCCTGCACGTGCAGTCCCGATCAGTACATTGATGGCATGTCGCACTAGTTGAGGCTACTTCCTGCCTTCACCGCAGTACCTGACGCACACGACGGAAACGGGACAGTTGTTCAAAGCAGATGATTGATATACAATTAATTACAACAGGCAAAACGGCCCCTTCCTTCGCCAGTGGATATCTACGCAGTAATGAAGCCCTCGAAGCCCTTGTCCAGTGCACTTCGCGTCATCTCGCTGTACAGTGGGAACCCGCCGGCGAAGTTCAACTGCTCTCGAAGTTTGCCCGGCACGTTGTCACCCATGTACCATGACTTGGTCTGCGGGAACAGTGTCTTGTCCGAGAGCTCAGTGATCTTCTCCCGCCACTCCTTCTCTGCCTCGTGTGTAGCATCACAGTAGTTGATGCCTTGCTCTCGAAGCTTGACCATGGCATCGACAATCCAGTCTCCCTGGACCTCAACGCACGTGGGTCCGTTGGAAAACGCCGTCGGTCCCTGAGCACCGTAGAGGAAGAAGCAGTTGCTATAGTCTAGTCAGTATCTGCAGTAGTTGAAAACACTTGAGAACTTACGGGAAACCACTCAGGCTCATACCCAGGTACGAGTAGGTACCGTTCTTCCACTTTTCTGACAGCTCAACACCGTCGACATCCTTCAGTCCCATGTTCTTCATACCACCTGTCACTGAATCGAAGCCGGTTGCAAGGGCGATGACGTCGAACTCGTGTAGAGTACCGTCAGCCAGGACAATACCCTTTTCAGTAACCTCCTTGATCGGGTTCTTGTTCACGTCGATGACCTTGTTCTCGGGCTTGTCGAGCATCTCGTAATAGTTCTGCTCCAGACTCGGTCGCTTGGTACCAAAAGCATGCGGTGGCTCCAGAGGCGCAAGAATCTCACGCTTCTCAGGATCCGTTATCCGGGCCCGCGTCTTCTTCGCCCAGAAGTTGTAGGCTTCGCGGTTGGCTTTGTTGTCGAACAACAGATCCTTGTAGTTTGCCTGCCATCACAGTAAGTGTCTGCTGAGGTAGGGGCTTCACATCTATCGCTTACCAGCCAGAACTCGAAACCACCGTTCTCCCACATCTTCTCATAGAACGCCTCGCGCTCCTCGGGTGAGTCATCGAAGGTGTTCTTCTCGATGTAGTCGTACTGGAAGCCAGCGAACGTTGTCAATCTTTTCTTGAAGATTTCCTGGTACTCGCCCTGCTTCCGTCTGTCCTGTTCCTCCTTTGTGAGAGCTTTCTGTTGCATTGGGAGGCAGAGGTTGGGCGTGCGAACAAATTGGGTTATACTGGCGGCTGTCTTCGATGTCTCCTGGGCAATCTGAACACCTGTCGACCCAGTGCCAATGACGGCAACACGTTTTCCCTTGACGTCTACTCCAGATGCTGGCCAGAATGAGCTGTGATGGATCTCGCCCTCGAACTTGTCCATTCCCGGCCAGTCGGGGAAATGACGCTTCGCCGCGAAGCCCAGAGCCAAAAGGAAATATTTGCAGCGCGCTGTCCGGCCATCTTCGGTCTTCACGACCCATTTCGAGGAGGGTTTGTCGAACTGAGCCTCGACAACTCTGGTGTTGAATGCGCAATCTTTCTTGATATCCAGCTTTCGCTCGACGTGATCGAAATACTGTTGGAGCTCTTCCGTACCGGGGTATCTGCAGGACCAATTCCAGTCCTATCCGCCAATGTCAGTCTTCGAATAGCGATCCACCAAGATTGTCACATACCTTCCAGATCTCGGGCATACTGTATTCGTAGATGGGGACCTGGGAATCGACCCGAGCACCGGGATAGCAGTTCCAGTGCCAGATACCACCAATGTTGGAACCAGCCTCCATAATCTTGCACTTGAAGCCCTGCTGGCGGAGTTTGTGCATCAAATAGACGCCGCCGAAACCGGCGCCTACAATCACAACATCGGTCTCGAGCTCTTTTGCATAGTTCTCGTTATTCGGATCCGCCGCTTCGTTCGTCGCACCGATGTCTGTCCGGAAGTGGACCATTGTGGGAGGGGTGGTTCTTGAATAAAGAGGAGGTTGTGAGATTGGAAAGCTACTGTCGATCCTTTGGATAGACACATCGTGGGCGATACACTCTCTATATATACGTCAACGCACGACATACCCCTCCTGCGCGGATCCTGCATGACCGCCACGCTATTCGCGATCCTGCCACCGTCTCGCGCCCGATAACCAGGGCGAATTGCGTTTCGCCTGTGGATGCTGCCACACTCCAGTAACGTTTCGAGACCATGTCGATCTCCTCTAGTATCCCATCCGACCGGACGCCCTAAGGGAATCAACGGAGATGTCGCGTGTGAAGGCCTGGTACTGGATGTGTCTGAATGCGGAAACACTCCGCGGCAGCGCCACGCACAGGCGATCGATACGGTTGCTCTCCGAATGTCTAGTTTGCGGGGTAGATACAGCTACCCCGGTACCCCGCATAACACCGTTCTGTCAAGGCGAACATGATGCCGACGGAAACGCCGGCTTGCCGATTCTGGTAATTCGAACAGAACAAATGTCAGTGTTGTCGGGACTCTACTCTAAGAGTGATCGTATCACTGTTCTGTCATCCATGGAGCTGCATTTGGAAACGCTTTCGACTTCAAGTCGCATCCGAGTGCTAGCATTCACCATGCGAACACATACAGAGTCAATGACTCGTGTTCGGGGTCGCAAGCTTCAAGCGCGATGAGTATGCACTAATCTGCATCACATGGGACCAAATAAGCCCGACGATCGTATTGTCGCCTAGCCATTTCAGTGGTGTATGGGAATCTGGATGTCTCAACATGCGCAAATGCAGGGCATTCAGATGTTACCGCCCGGTCCGAAGGAAATCTGCGGAACCGCATCCCACAACGATCGAATTTGGACACATGCACGGACTCCTGAAGCCACCCGGACTGTTTATAGGACTGGATGAAAGGAAACTCGCCTGATATCCTCCTCAACGGACAAACAAACTTCTGGTACCTTCTCACACAGGTAATAGTGGTGTACAAAATGTTGTGAGCCATCTACTGACTTCGTACATCGATCTTTAGGCATGGTTTGGAAGAGTTGTACTGATCACAAAGCATGGACGTAGCTTGACGATGCATCTGCTAAGCATCGAAGAAGAGAAGACTGCCATACATCAAGAGCTTCGCCATGTTCGTCGTGGCAAGGTGCGACCCCAATCGCGTCAGTGAAGAGCTGGAGTGGAGTAGGATGTCCACTTTGTAAATGGCCTACCTGACTGTCCTGGCTACATTTCGAATGGACTATTACGGTGTTACCCCCCCAATAGTATCTGTTCACGATTGACTCAACATGGTTGTCATGATGGATTGACCAAGCGGCAAGTGGATGTTCTGGCTAGAGCTTCTCCGTTCTTCTAATGTTCGCTAAGAGACTCCCATCCTGTTGCACTAACGCGGAACATAGCAAATCGTTCAAGCAATCTTTACTCGAGACCATGCCAACTCTCTAACTGGAGTACCACAAGACTTCATCCACTAAAGACGCGTTTCATCAAACCTTACTATCGCTTTGGGCATCCAACTCGTGAGGATCGTGGCGATCGTGGTCTGCCAGTTCTGCGGGAATTTGCCCTTTCTCACTCACCTCATGGCATGTGCCACCCCTTGATGCATCCAAGGAAGAACCGTCGGCTTCATACAGCACGGGTTTACCATGCGTGTTCCTATAGCGGCGGAACAAGAAGAAGGCCGCGAAGGCTGAAGCTAGGACGACTACCGGGACAGTGATACCTGTGGCTATCGCGACTTTCCGAGAAGTGTTCTTGGGAGCAGGCGTCGACTCAGGTGAGGTAGTGGGCTCGGGTGATGAGATAGGTGTTGTTGAAGTGGGAGTTGAGAAAGCCGATTGCAGGGTTGATGCTGGAGAAGCAGAAGATGATGATGGCGGCATTGAAGTTGTTGCTGGTACCGATGTTGTAGCGGCTATCCCCATGTCAGCTCGTTCATTTCTCACCCCAGAACAACGGATTACTCACCGGCGATCTCAGCCAACTTAGAACCTCCGATATCACAATAGCTGCTAAACACTTCCAGCGCCGTCGTGTTTTGCGAAGGGTCGTCTGGACACTGGGTCATGACATGAGCTCCAATCATGCTGGAGAACTTGGCAGAGCTCTCGTAGCAGACTGTGATACAGAAATTACGAGGTCAGCGCACGTCGCAGCCGCAAGCTTTGTTCCACAATGGCAACTTACAGCAAGTAAACGACTGGTATGAGCCGCCATCGCCGCACCCCCATTTCATGTTACGCACGATAGTCGACAATTCGAGCTCGGCACATGTTGCGAGCAGCTTGTATTCTTCAATCTGATCAATGAAGATACTCGTAGGACCACTAGCGCCTGCTACGCTGACCAGGGCTAGGAGAAAAGCAAGAGCGGGAAAGCCTCGGCTGCCAACCATCTTGGTGTATGCTAGCGTATCTTACTGGAGAGATAAATCGATACAAGCCTTCTTTTTTCACAGCGGGAAGGCTAAGGGAAGAGTTGTGGAGAAAGCAAGGTTGGCAGCGGACCGGCGTATTTTGTACGCAGGGCGTTTTCGCACATGTCGCAAATTACCCCAGCCTTCCTTCGCTGGAAATGGATGTCTGGATGTGATAGCACGGGCATGTGTATGCACATACTTGAACCCGAGACGGCTGAACTCTGATTGGACGCCCATGTACGCATAAATAGACTTTCACCTCAACACACCGGCAAGGCTGAAGAATTGTGCAGCAGCAACAACGCCGAACGAGAAATGATCGGGGTCTGATAGTGACGGGTGAGAACATGGCGTTCTCTTCGGTGCCTGCCATTGACTGAATCCGGCGGGTGCGTCGCCATTTATCTCTAGAGTTTCGATCAGGCCAATAGGGGCGGCCTTGGGGGCGGCCCAGCTGCATGCACAACGTCCGTGGGTGCACTCCCGCAGCTGTCACAGACAGCCACCAAAATCTAGGCTATCTCACCTGTAAAGTTTCGATGCGATAAAATTAGCTGGTAATTTGAGGTGATCTCACGACGAACGTGGCTGGCAAGGCTGGCCCCATACGTCTCCAAACCATCAACACAGGCGCATTCGACTGTATCCGGCCCCTCGCAAGGTTGACCTGGATGGCCACCATGGCATATATAGTCTTTGGCATGCAAAGACCAAATTACTCACCAATTATTACCCACATCTGTTTATAACTCGTATACATCTACGCACCACCAACTTTCACGATGCGCAGCCTTGTGGCTATCACTTCCTTGCTGGGGCTATCGACAACGGTAGTCAACGGTTTGGTACCAACTCGCAGGCAAGCTTCAACTTCATTCGCAGGAAGTAACGAGTACTTCCTCCATGCGCTTTCTGCATCCGAGCAGAAGGAGTATGTTGAAACTCTTGCTGGATGGGGCGCCAAGGTCCTGAGGCTTTGGGGTGAGTAGCATTTGAATAGTTATGAACATCTTTTGGAATAATTCTGCATCCTCTTAGCAGTGGATTTGAAGGAAAATCTGCAGTACTGACAATGGTTTTGTAGCGACGAACGTTGCCACAGGGTGCTTGAAGGGCAGCACCATCGAGAATGACGTGCCAGCTTTCGAAGCGACGGTTGGTGTGTACGATACGACCGTTCTAGATAAGCTCGACGACACTCTCAAACTCCTGCACGACAACGGAATGAAGGCGATCATATCTCCCCATAACGCCAATACACTGGGCGGCAGCGCGGGATGTGACGCATACTGCCAGAAGTATGGCGACGCACCTACCTTCTATTCTTCATCCGACGCCAAAGCCGACTACGACAACAGACTTAACGAGATGCTCAACTACCAGTCACCGAACTTCGGCAAAGCTTGGAAAGATATGGAAGAGGTCATCATGGCTTTCGACCTCCAGAACGAGCCGCTGATCGGGCAGATCGACCTGTTGAACGCCAATGACCCGGACGACTGGCTATGTGGCCGTGCTGGAGCACTGCGCAGCGCTCTTGGATCCTCCAACATCAAGGTTGCCACAGGCGGTGTCGGCGGTTCTCACTACTGCTGTGACCACGAGTTCAACACGTTGGAGAAGGCTATGCAATGCGATGCCATCGACATCATCAGCATGCACGGATACATGAGCAAGGCGTCTGATTGGGCCTACTACATCACCGGCGACAGGGAGGTCTTGAGCGGGGCGAGGGCTGCAGGCAAGAACATCATGATGGAAGAGTGGGGCGTCTCGGTCGACTACCAGGACTCTTTCGACACGCAGGTCCAAGTGTTCAACGACGCTGGAGTTCCTTGGGTAAGCATGACAGGTACAAATACTCGATGGACAGCATGCTAACGTGCATTGTAGTTGTATTGGCAGATAGTCCCTGGCTTAGACGGCTCTGAAGCTGGCGCGCCCACCAGCTGTGGTTATGATAGCTTCGAGATTGGCTTGGGTAGCTCGAAGGGCGATGTCGCCGGAGGGATTGCTGCAGCGAACGCGGCTTCGGCAGCGCAATCTTGGGCGGGTTATTTGTGATGAAGTCAATTTGGCTCGCGAGTGTTTTCTCGGTTGCGCTTCCTTTCGTTGATGTGTTTCTCCAATTTTGAAAGTGTAGGGTTCGGCAAGCGCGTGCCATTTCCTCGTGCCACTCTTTTAGTTTGATCACGTTATTCATGGATACACGACCTATACCATTGGAATGAGTTGCTTACTTCATAACTTCTAAACTAAACGCGTTGCTCCTTCAGGGTTGTTGCTGTTGTGGCGCTGCGTGGTGGAAATTCAGGTTGCGCGTTGCACTCGCCAAAACTCCACGCACCGTCGACGCGTCGACATGACGTCATAAGACCCACTTTTCTACTGGCGCGTCTCCCACGCGTGCGCGCACCCGAAGGTTGCGAAACCTCCTCTAGGCGCTATAGCAGATAGTGCTCTGTCGGTCTCGTGTACTCATGACACAACAGATTACTCCAAACATAACGACTTTGCTCAACGGTCTTTGACCTCTGCTTCTCAACAGAGTAGAAAGCGGGACGGATGAGGCTCGCTATAAGTAGTATACAAAGGTCTTCTCATATCTATTGCTGTTATATGGCGTACCCTTGCATCATGCAACGCACGGGGCGTTCGTCGTCTAGACGCCTTTGTGTAACGATTAGCGAGCGAAGGCAAACACAAAGTGGCATCGAGTAATGCCAAACTGATCACTCACCTTCCACCTGTCTCACGAATATCGACCACACGAAGAAATCGCGAAGTCACATCGAAGTCTAAGAAAGTATGCCCTGGCGCGATGAGTGGCCCGTTGGATTGCATGGAGAAGAGTACGACGGCAAACATATTCTGACACTGGTGCGGGACAATGCTAGTCCCTTCAGAGACGTGTGGAACGTCCAGTTGCTCATCGATGAGATTGAAGAGAAGCTCCAAGTTGAAGTAACAGATATCCCGACTATCGATAAAGGCTCCAACAACTATGTACGTGCATTATCATGGCTATTCTAGGGTCAGCTGATCTAGCCATGCGGCCCAACGCGATAGGCTCGGCGGAGACGATATCGAAACTCAATTTCATTCTAACTCAGCTCGCTTGCCAATCACAGTTTACTGATTTGTGCTTAGGGATTTCACCTTCAGGTTCGCGATGGACCGGACTTGGTAGTTCGTCTAGCTCGCGGCGACGTCAATATGCCGGATTTTGATGGCTTTGTCGTCGAGCGGCAGGTCGCTGAAGTTAAATTCGAAGCCGCCACATATGACCTGTTGCGGAACGAAGCAGAAGTCCGCGCATCTCGTCTGCTCTATCACCGTGCACCGGTCCTCAAACCGAGTCCTAAAGTCCAGATACCAGCAGATCTCTCGGGTCGACGCATCTTTGTGTTCGAACGATCAGACGGCACAAACAATGTGTGGAAAGGGCTCGATGCTGAGGCAAAGGTATGAGTCATTATTCGAGGCGTTGAGATATACTAAAAGCTCTCAGACCGTTCTCCTTGATCAGCTCGCACGCATGCGTGCCGCCCTCTTCAACTATTGCCCACCCTCTGGTTTTGCAGTCAAGTACCTGCATAGCCGTATCTTTGACTTCAAACCAGATGCTTTCAGACTACCCGTAGCGCCTACTCGCGAATTCTGGATACACGTAATACAGTCAAAGAATGAAGCAACAATCAAGAACGGAGGTGACATGATTGGATGGGAAGATGATGAAGAAACCGTGGGACCTGTCGCACTGGCAGCGAAGCAGTCTCTCCTCAGAGCGATACCACATCTACTGCCGCAAGAGAACTCCGACATCTTGTACAGGCTAGTGCTTGAGCACGGTGACTTTGGGATACACAACACTTCGATCATCACAGACGACGACCGTAAGCCCGGAGTCACGTCGCTATATGATCGGGAGACAGCATGCATCGTTCCAGCTCTACTAGCTGACCCACTTGTCACGGCTGGTCCTGTGGATCTGATTACGAACGAGCATGCTGAGCCAGCTGTTACTAGGATACCTGGATCATCAACAGCTGCAGAACTAGAAGCATATGCCACCTAGTCGCGACATTACATCAAGGTTTGTCTGTACCGAATCCTGCTTACCAAGATGTTGCGCTAACCTCTGGTACAATGAACAGGAGTTGTACACGCATGCGCCAGATTTCGAATTCGCGATCAAAGCGGGAAAAGATGTGCGCTATTTGTGGTTTGCGTTGCGCGACTGGCATGGTGGTGAATCTGAACAGTTCTTCGGCGAACTTGGAGCTTGGGCGGAGGCACGGCTGAGAGAGAGGGGACTTTCGTGAGTTATTAATGTCGTCTTGAGCATCAGTTAGCCAACTTCGTTATGATCTTGAGAGGTTGTAGTAGTGGGTCGTAGTCTAATGGATGTAATCTGAGCGCAAAAGATGTGTTAAGTTTCGGCGCACAAACGAAGTCAGAAGCTTATAACAGCAAAAATCGCCAGTAGTCATCTATTAGCTACTAGCACACCAGTATCTTGCTTGTACAAGGTTGAGTGGACGCGAATCATCGCGGCCGATTCCCAGTTAGAGCTCCCGAAGGCCTTTGGGGAACGTGTTCGGCCAAGATTGGGCACCGCGCAAAAGGGATTTGCCGGATAAGCTCCAGCTGCGAGCCACGGAGGAGACTGTCGCACGATTACCTCAAAATGCCCGAAAACAATTACCTGTTCAACGTTGTCTAAATTCCTTGGTTTGCGCGTACTATCTGCGCATGCAGTCTGCGCGTGAAGTCAGTTCAGCTCAGCAACAGTGGGGGCAACTCGCCAATGGCCAGCTGCAAGTGCCCAGGTGAATGTTCGTTAGCGTGGTTGCCCCTAGTCAATGCGGCATTACCTCGGGACAATCGCGCGCAGCAAACAACCGTGGAATCGCGCAAGTACATATACCTAATCTCCCAGCCGCATCCCCCCGCATAGGGTGACACTCATCGGTCAGCTCCTGTCCATCTAGCCTCGATCGCCAGAAGTACCCGTGCGGACCTACAGCAAGCAGTCTGACAACGAGATGAATCCGGATACCAATTCACGCCTCTGTCCCGATTGGGTCTTTCTAAACAATGCCAACGTACAGTAGGTGAGCTACGACTCATTCAGAAGTATCCATCGTTAACATATGGCTATCAGCGTCGCAAAGGACAGAGGCTGGTTTAAAACGTACATGCCCTTCAAATCAACAGTAAATTCCTCGCCCTTCTTCGGCCCGCACACGCAAACTCCCGTGCTGGGAATAGGTACCGTCGAAATCCCCACCAAATGCTCTCCGAATGCTTCAGGTGTATCTTCGCATCGATCTCTCATTCTTCACGAGGTCTTGCACGTGCCTGACTTCATTTGCAACACCATTGGGCAACCACTCATGTACACTGATGGGTACAACGTCAATACATACGGCGGCAAAAGCGGAAAACACAAAGGCATCATCAAAGACAGCCAGGGTAAAAACGCTGCCTATTTCGCCTGTAAAAGCCCGTTGTTCGGGATCAAAGTGCGCCGGTCACCGAACGGGCCAAGGCTCGGTCCGTACGCGCTCAAGAAGGACGTGATGTACGTGCTAGGCTGCCAATGGGACGACTCCGAGAGGCGTAGATGGCAAGAGTTCCAAGCTGGGAATGGAGCCAACACCTCGGGGTATAATGCTGCACCTTACACGGCCGAAGAAACTTCGTTCCTCAAGAAACACTATCGCTCCGAATATCACTTCCTGAGACAGCACGGGCTCAGTATCTACAAAGAGGAAGACCGCGAAGAGGGACGGGTGATTTTACGCGCCATCATGCGTGAGGACGAGATGTCCGAGCTGGGAGGGTCCGGGGATGAGGAGGATGATTTTGATTTGTCACGTCTCGAAGGCCATCAGGCAGACTACAACTTCACGGAACGCCAGCTTGATTGGATCGAACAGTACTATGGCAATTCGGAGCAGTTCATGATTTCCTATGGACTTAAGTTCTACCGTGAAGAGGATCTCGAGGAGGCAAAGGCCATTGTGGATGTCATGATGGATGGAGATGATTAGAGATACCTTGAAGTGTTGCTCAAATCTCACATTAGACAGATACAGAAGCTTCATTATATATCAAATCACCTCTAGCTGCTCATCCGGTATGCATAGATCACGTGCGCATGCTCAACGAGGGGAATGCGGAGCTCATGATGGTAGAAGAAACCACGATCCAAAGAAAGTTCGAGTTCCTTGCTCTAACTATTGGTATTCCGGTAGCTTAGTGGTTGATAAGTGGTGTTCGTACTTGAGAGCTTGTCGTGGTGGGTCTTGGGCTGGTGGGGCGAACGCGGGCAAAAAAAAATCACCACCACCATGGTGCAAAAAAGAGCAAAAACATACAACAGCGGGGATTCGCTAGTGGTCACCCACCTAACTACTAATCCGCCGGTACACTGCTTGTATATAGCTGAGCGGACGGGAAGCCTAATTCTCAGTGTCCTATGGTCGTATGTGAAGGAATAGAGATTTTCATGGCTTATATCGTGACCATACCCCCATGTAACCGAAGCAGGATCAATGCGAGAATGACAGGGATAGATGGCTCTAATCCGACAAGAACAACAGAAGATAGAAACAAACATAGTAAACGACAGTGCAGGAATCGAAGTCCACATTAATACACCCCAAGCGATCCCCTCCAACAATGGCCTTGTGACAACCTCCTACCAAAATGTCAGTTTATCCGCCACCCAATCCGTTACCGCAAAGAAAACATTGTGGCGGTGGAAGAAACTCCGGTTCTTCTTGCCGAGGATGTCTATCAAAGCACGGATTAGCCACTGCCCTCGTCTCACCTTCTCTCTGAGACTTACACATCGGAATCGTCAACGCACAAACAGCGACCTGCGCACTCCCGACGGCGATAAACAGGGTCTTGATCCCCCCACCACCACCTACCCCACTCCGCCGTCCAGCCTCAACGACCCAGTCGAAGCCTTTAAACGTCAGGGCGAAGGAGAACACGTTCTTGAAAACGAGGAGGCACGTGAAAGCTTCGATGGACATGCCACCTATACACGTCAGTATCTCAAAGCATGGAATGGTCTCGGAGACTTACGATGCGCATCGACGATGTATAGCGCACTGGCGACAGCACCACACACCATACCCATGACTACGAGCGCGAAGAAGAAATCAGGCCAAAACCAGCCGTACGTTGCCGTATCTGCGCTGGTCCAGCCGAAGCCGTAGATACCAGCACAACCTAATATGAGTTGTGGGACCACGAGCACCATGCGGAACTCGGGTTCGTAGACGCCGTTATTGAGGCGCGTGAGCAGGTTGGCGGACCAGTCACTAATCAGACCGGTGAGGGCGAAGCCGAGGAGTGCACCGATGAAGGCGCCCGTATACCTTGATGGGATTAGGACTTGTAGGCGCAAGATATGAACGGAATGTATCAACTTACATGTATCCTGTCTCCTTCTCTCCAAACCAAAGCGGTGGGCCAAGCATAATTGCTGCAAGCACAACACCGATAAGGACCGTGAAACCGATTAGACTGCCTTGGATGAGACAGGCCCACAGTATACCCGGATGCAAGAACAGCGAGAACGGCCGCAGAAGGAGGTGCAGATACCGGTCATCTGTTTTCCGCCCATTGAACGGCTTCATACTTTCGAGAAAAGTAGCCTTGCGTGGCGAATCGCCCACCGAATGCTGGTCCGCAGTGTTTCCTGCTCCCTTTTCATCCGTGTTTCCAGCTGCTTCGTGTTCAGCAGATGTGCTACTCGACCCCCGATTACCCAGGATTTTCATCTCTTCTCCATCCTTAACCAGTAAGTTCCCCATAGTGTCGGTGTCAAATTTCTCTTCCCTCCTGAACGCCGTTTCCGGGCAGAAGAGTATGATCAGCGGTAGCATGATCCCCGAGAATATGGCGACAAAATAGAATGTCCACTGATATCCGATTGAATCTGCAATCACTCCTACCAAAACTGGGGTAAGGAACGCGCCTCCGAAGACGGCGAAGTTTGACAGCGCCATGCGGACTCCGCGCTCGTGGACGTGATACATATCGCCAACACTGGCTTTGAATCGAGATACAAAGTTAGTGTATGCTTCAAGTAGGATTCAAAGATATCCACGCTTGAACTCACCATTGACGAGCGCTTCGAATGGCGCTAGGCCCACGCCTTGAAACACCCTCGCCCATAGAAATCCAGCATAGTTGTTTCCTATCGCGCCACCCCACGCACAACTCACCACGACTATCACAGTTCCTAGAATGTACACATGTCGTTTTCCCCAGATACGCGCTGACGGCACGAAAAGAAAACCTGCGACTCCGACACCCAAGAGGTGGTAGCCGGTCAACAGAGCCATGTCGGTTAGGTTGTGACCAAAGTAAATGGCGAGGGAGACAGTATTGGCGGCAAGAATGGGAGAGAGGGTGCTTGCGATGACTGATATGGAGGATAGAAGAAGGAGAATGGTGTCGCGACGACGAAGCGACCAGTTCTGGAGTATCAGTCAACTATGTGCACTTGCCTAGATTTTGTGCCAGAATGGGACG
Source organism: Alternaria conjuncta (assembly GCF_024043145.1). Lineage (NCBI taxonomy): Eukaryota > Fungi > Ascomycota > Dothideomycetes > Pleosporales > Pleosporaceae > Alternaria > Alternaria conjuncta. Next base: position 1,364,924 of record NW_026250095.1, on the reverse strand, counting down.
TTTGAAAGACGTACAAGCGGATCATTCGGATCATCACTCGGCTGCGGAACAAGCAGTATTGTCCCAGTTTTGTCGTACTTCAAGCCTGACCTCCCTATGATATTTCCTGCATTTCTTTCTATTTCCCTCCGCTGCTCGCCCTCCAATACCTGCGCGGTCCCAGGGACCTGTTCGAGTGCATGGTCAGAGAGGATGCCGAGACCCATCGTCGCACGACCTTATGAGTGCTTATCGCGGTAGAGCGTCGCAACAGCTACGTGGAATGCATGCGCAAAAAAAGTGAGGATAAAAGGGATTAGGCTGGAAGTGAGGACTTATGATGAAGGCTGACAGTGATGGATGCCGGGGATGTTGAAGGGTCGAAGATCTGGGGTGTGGAGATCGTCCAATGGGCCACGGGAGCTGAACATGCTTCGGTGGAAGGCAGCTAATGGCAAATAGTAGCGGCCGAGCGCGTCCCGACTAGGGGCCGACGAGGCTTCAACCTCGAATGTTCAAGAGTAAGCCGCACGGGCACGGGATTGGGCGGATCAGCTGGATTATCCCGCAGCACGTCGTGCAGTCGCGAACAAAAGATGAAATCAGTCATTGTGTGCGTCTGGAAGACTGTAATTATTACCAGCGCGTTCTAAAGTAAGAGAGTTGAAGTGGTTTCATGCCAAATAAGCCAGGTAGGCTTTCCAGCCTGGTATCATCGATGTATGTAGTTTCATAGCACCTCCCTTTAAGGGGATACATCAATCAAATGTCTCCAAAGAGAATGCATTCACAGTTACTTGTTATTATAGTTTAGCACCAATGCTACAGATCTACTAACAGTTGTAAATGCCGAAATAGATTATGTTATTAAACAAAGAAGTTTCCAAACTGTGGAAATACACTACAAATAAACCAGGCCATGTCTTCGGTGTGAACAATCGATGTTTGCAGGAAGGTTTTCTTGAGACGCGAGTCGGGAAATTGTCTAATACACGACGCGTCAGGTGCATGGCTGGGGCTACCGTTCGAACAACGGGCGTTGGACAAGTGTCCAACAGCGTACAGTGCTGGAAGTGTTCTCCTACAAAGCAGCGAGCAGTCCGACCATGGCAAGTCCAAGACCGACTCCCGCGCCTGCGGTCTGGATTGGCGCTGCTCCAGTGTTGCCAGCCGCTGATGCTGAAGTGGCGGAGGCGCTTCCTGAAGGGGTCATGGAGGCGGTGCCAGACACTTGTGTGACAGAGGAGTTGCCCGCAGAAGGGGTCGCGCTGCCAGACGGTGTCGCGCTGCCGGATGCTGTCGCGCTGCCAGACGGGCATGAGGGTTGGGTGTTGACGTCGATGTTCTGGAGTTTGCAAATCTCGACACCGAACTGAGTGGTCGCTGTGATACTTGTTAGCTGGGACGGGACGCGAAATGGCAAGCGACATACCAGCGATATCCGACTGTGAGCAAGTAGCGAACACACAGCAAGACACAGCGTCGATAATCTTGCTCTCGCAAATGCATGCAATGTCAGTAGCACCGCAGCTGCCTAAGTTGCCACCGAAGCAGGCTTGCTGCGTTTTCTTTAGCTTTCGTTCGCGGGTAGTTATGGTCGATAACTTACAGCACATTGCGGGATCTGGTCAAGAAGACCTTGGGCCAGAGCTGTAGAGCTCAATGCAGCGGCAGCGGCGATAATGGAGAAGCGCATGTTGGCAAAGTCTGGTTACTTGAAAGCGACTGTGAAGTGTGATCAACGATGAGGTTTGCTTTAGACTGACACGAGATGGAAGCCGCGAGGGGAAGCATGGTTTTGAAGGTATCCGCCGGTCTGTGGCAGCGCCCTGCCAGAGACCTAGACCTACGATGGCTGCCAATTTACAGCTGAAGCATGCTTGGTCCCTACCTGATTGGCGGTTCGTTCCACCATTTGACTTCCCTATTGGCAGACTTCTCCACAGACAAGCCGATCCACATGCTTGATCCCAAATCCGGCGCGCACGTCCCTTTTTTGGATCCGTGTTGGGCTAAGATCGGAAGTAAGCCGGTGATCGGCTCAATTGCTGGAGAGACTGCTGATTGGTACTGGCGTACCAGCCCGACTCAAGGCCACCTGGGCAGGCACTAATCTGAACCAAAGGCGCACTCCATTGTCGCGAAAGCGACCGCCGTGTTCTGTTCATACCCGAGCACGGCCCGAATAAACCCAAGTCGATACCAGCACGTCGTCAGGTGTGAGACGGTGCAGGAAGCTGACGTTAGGGACGTTGATGAGTTTAGGGCAACAAACTCAATCACCCTCGTCAAACAACATGAATGCCGAGCATTATATAACTTTGGGCAAGTATTGTACCACGTAGGTTGCCGCACGCCACCTAATGCGGACTGCAAACGCGAAAACTTAAACACGGTAAGGGCATCACCGGAAGCCCACAAGTTAACACTTCGTGAGTAAACTTTGGAAGTGAGAGGACAGAGCGTTCGCCGCAGGAGCTTTGATCACCAACAGCCTCCCCTACGATAGTTGCCTCCAAGACTTCGACCACCGGCGCCTTAGCAGATAGATAATGGCAAGTGCAATGCAGCTCATTCTAAATGTCGCCAAAGACCTCAACAGTAAGATTATAGACTCTTGATGCTATCAAAACCGGCCTCGGCGAGGCTTAGGGGCCGGACTTTTCGGAGAAAAACATAGAAGACGGTCGTGATTAAGATTGCGATTAGCGCAAATGGCTTAGGGCGAGCGATTGTTGTTAGGAGACCTCACAGGATGGCGTCCGTTATGCCGAAGCTGACGATTTCTGGCATTCTGGAATGGTTTATGTTGGTAAGCCGTGCGGATCTTGATCGCGCGCTTCAGAGTGTTCCAGCGGTAAGGAGTAAGCGACGGTGGGCGTGAGGGTCGGCGCCAGCAGGTGACGGTACCTAGGTAGCCAACAACATATCGGAGGTCGGCATCTTGTAAAGTTCGCAGACCATACTGTTTCTTCAGCTTGGTGTTGGTGCCACGAGGAGAGAGCAAATCGGTCTAGTTCGAGTTTAGCTGGTTGAGGGGCAACCGAAGGCAGGAATGTGCACGGTCGTGTTCTCGAAAACATGAATTTGAATCGAAATCATGCCATTCTGAACACGAAGCTGCCAATCAGCAATGCTATGAGCCTTCAGCGCCTAGATGTAGAGTAGTTTACACATTCTCAAATGAAACAAGTGGACTCCACTACAGCTTCGAGCTTGTATTGGAGATCCGGGGTTGCTAGTTCAAGGTGTGCTAAATACCGGAGCTACTCTCGGACCTTCTTATCCACGAACGTCATTTTTTTTATCGCTTGCTGAGACCCGTGGACCCTTCTAACCCCTCTTTCATCCAAAGCGCGCAAGTATCGACTGTTCATCATTTTCACCACGCCCTTGTTCTTCGCGAGATCTTTGGGCTGGAAGCAAAACGTATTCTGAGTATGGGTGTGTCGCCTGTTCAGTCGGGTCTGCGCGCGTAGACATCGCGCGTAGACATATGGCCAAGAAGGAAAAGTTCATCGCAACAAGTCGCATTGTTATGCGACTGAAGAGTAGGAAGGAATAATGGCACACCTGCTATCGTACTGAGATCTGGTTCCGATCCATCTGACTCACCTCGCCCAACAAACGCTCGACAAACGTCTACGACGACGTCTACAACGACGTCTACAGATACACGACTTGTCAACTAAGAAGGAACCCTCCAGTAAACTCGATGAATTGGTAAATGAGTTACCAGGCTGGTAAACTTCACTGACTAGGCTAAGCCGTCGTTCAACATCTACGTAGGTGGTTGCGTCTCATGCAGTGCAGCGAAACGAGGGTCTGAAGAAACATTAAGGCCTCACAAACACCCTGGCGCAAGCGAAACGCCATGGCCAGTTTGATGCTTTCCCGACAACGAGCTCTTCACGATCTCCACACTTTGAGCGACGATGCTCTCAGACCAGGTACTACTGTCTCCATACATGATGCATCTCAGCCCGACATAGAGCTATGATCAAGATCTGAATCACTGATTAGCTTCAATCCATATCCAAGATCGATAGATGGCTTACCACTGCTGGATCTACACCACCAGCAATCCGAACCTTCCAAGAGCTTCTGTCAACTTGACTGAGGTTGGAGATATCGTTTGACTCCTGCAACAGCAGTTCGGCGATGCAGACGTCTTTGGAGAATACCCTAGTCGTAATTGCACTCTGGTCCTTCTGCCGAACCTGCAGCACCACGTCGTCTTCCCTGTCTTTTCCGGTGGGAACGACCATATCGAGATCCGATCGGCGGCCAGAAGAGACGTGTTTCAGCTCCGCTATGCGCTGACCATCTGGACTTTCCACCGTCCAGAGGTTCTTCATTGCCGACCCGTGATGTCGTAGGTCGAAGACAGGCACACCCGAAGTGTCTTTCACCTGTCGACGCCATGACCAAGACTTCATTGGCCCAGGTCCTCCTCCCACGAAGAGCTCTTGGCCTTTCTTATCCACAACGGTGACGTTTGAAAACAATCGATCGTGGCATCTGACATAGATGCTGGTCTCTTCATTCGCGATGGGGGCATCGGAGATCTTAAAAGGAAGTGAGCAGAACTCGAGAACTGCCGCCATGTCGACTGCCAACTGAACAATGGATCTCGAAAGGTTTGAGGGGTAAGCAGGGTGCGAGTATTCGCAGTCGCAAACGCTGAACAATGCGGCAAGACAGATGGGCAGGCCTCATCAACCTCTCGGTGAAGAATGAGAAGAATGCAGGTCGGAACTCGCATGCGCCATAAGAATTAACTGCGCAACTCAGCAACTCTTGGCTAAGACAATGTGACTCGCTATACGCGATCTGCAATGTCATCCCTTACACAAGAAACCCTCGAAGCATCGTGATCCGGTTTAACCGCTGCCTGGACCGCTTGTACATCAGCACGTGGTCTCGGCATAAGCCGCCAGGGCAGGATTATCCACATACACCTCTTGTTGCCTCCTCGGCAGACGACTTGGACTCGCGGCATGCGTCTGGTATCAAGGATAGCGCAAGGGTAATGTCTCGGTGATTATAAATTTCATGTTGCTGCAAGCCATGTCACGCTGACTGGCTGCCAGCTGCATTTACCCAGACGCTTTCCTGTTTGTGCTTCAACGCAGATCTTTTCTGGAGACGGAGAATACCACCTGCGGGTACCGGAAACGGAGATGAGTCAGCGATTTCACCTCAGACTACGGCATGATGTATCGTGCTCATCGCTTCTCGAGAATGAGCAAGTACAATAACTCTGGGCGTTTCGTACATCATGTTCTTGCCACCGCTTCATTCTGGTATGCAACTCCAGCTCCATCCTGATACGCACATCCTCGAGCAAGTGATCGCCAACCCGTTTCCTCATCGACCGCTTGCATTGGACGATGGAGATGCCAGCATCTTCTCGACGAACGGCCAAGCAATCCCAAAGCGGACGATTACGCTGCTATCTGCTGCGCCTCTTACCCATCTTGACCACTTTGAGCACACCATTGGTGATGTGGAAAGGGCTTTCGGCTCTTACCGCTTCTTCAGTGCCAATGGTATGTGTCATCTCAGAGTCCATGGCACCCGCTTTTCATAGAGGGGATCTGCTCTTGCTCTCCAATCGGAGCAACCGCATTCAAGCTGGCGAAATACCAGTCGTATGGTTTGCTGGCAGAGCTTTGCCAATGGTTCATCGGGCGATCAAAGTCTCTGACATTGGTGGAGATGATGATAATTCCTCGCCAAGGTAAGATATTCTCACAGCTTCGGCATGGCGACATCACATCTAACGTAACATAGACAATTCATAGTCACCAAAGGTGACAATAATGAAGTCGATGATGTTCCCATGTATCCTGATGGGCGAACGTTTGTAACAAGAGACGAGATCATGGGCCTAGTCGTGGGATACATACCGTACCTTGGATGGGTTTCAATTGCACTTCAGAAGGTCGTTGAGGCAAAATATCTCATACTGTTGCTCGTAGTTGGTGTCATATTTGTTCGCTAGCGCAACAGTAGCTCACCTCCGGCTTCATTTCTCAGTATCTGTGTTCTCCACAAGCCCGAATGTCAGCGTCCCAGTTCAATCTTAGCCATAATCCTTTGCACAAGTCTTGTGTGTCTCGTATACGCATGTAGATGCCATGGATAAATTTGATGACCTGTTTAGTGATGAGGTGGGGCGCGTCAGGCACCTCCAACGTAAGATGATACACGATCATGGATCTTGTAGGGGGATATTTTTGTGCGTACTAACCCAAGGAATTTGCCGAACTGTACTGATGTAAGACAGATTCTTTACCTGAGCGACAGTCGTCTATACCATTCTGATAAGATGACATGCTTTGCGGCAACACCGATTGGACGTATGAGAAGCTTGTCAACCGAGCATCGAGATGCCACTTGAAGGTACCTAGGCATCGACGCTGCTCAATTGATGGGTATTCAAGTAAAACATAGTGATACGCACACAGAATGTAACCGTTTCAAACCCCGTGTAGCTGGTTAAGATTTACATTGGTAAAGATATGTAGCTCCGATCTACTGGCACCATCACCTTGTAACCGTTATTCCACGACTATGATACGATTGTCCTACGCCAAATCTATCAAGGATGGTAAGACACGATCATATCACGCAATTCGATGGCCTTCAGGATAATACCTCACCGGAAAGGTATCTCGGGAATGTTTTACTCCATTTCTGCAAGACCTAGCCCTGGGGGTCCTAAGATCACCTCTCAACATCATGGATACGAGTGGATGGTCTCACATTTTTCATCCGTTCCATCCTTGATAGGTTGCAACCATTGAATCACATCATCGACGGAGCATTTTGACCAAACAGCCCCCAATTGCTGCACTAAACGAAGCACCTGTCTTACATGCAAGTAAGCTTCTCGGTCGAAACCTGAAGGGCAGCCTGAAGGGAAAGCTCTTGAAATATCATATCCGGGAAGGCAGACCAGGTATAAAACCTGCCTGGTCCACCGTACAACTGTGTTTCCAGCACGCACATATTCTCATCATCCAAGGCAACAGATTCAGCAAAGACCTCTTCAACCCAATATCATCAATATGTTTTCCAACGCTAAAAGCCTCATTGCTCCCATTGCCCTTTTGGCATTGGCCCAGCACTGCCCCGCGCCCTTTCTCGCCGCCATTCCTGCTGCTACCGCTGCAGGTATTGGCGCTGCCGTAAGTCCATCCATTCGCCACCACAAATGTAGACAACACTGACATGATGTAGAGTGCAGCTGTTTCTGCAGCTGGCACCGTCGCCGGCACCGTCGTGACTGCGATTAACGGCAAGAGGGCCCGCGATGGCACCCAGGTCATTCACGCCCGCGACAACTGGGCTGGACTTCACAGCTACGTCTCTAAGCGCCAGGATGAGGAATTCGGCACTGGAACCGCGTGGCAAGACTGCGCCGATCAGCTCAAGGGAGCTGACGTGACTTTCGAGGGCACCGGTCCTGGTGGTATGTCCGATCTGCTCTATTACTGCGACATATCCATGTACTAACGTCATGTCTTCCAGTCATTCTCGTCAGCGGTATTCCCCCTGCATGCATGACTTTGGCCACTGTCATTACTGGCAAGTTCAACGCTGGAAACCCTGTACCCCAGGGAACTGACTCCATCTCCTTCACTGGTCTTTCCAACGAGGACGTTCAGGCTATTCAGGATGCGCTTGATGCCAGGCCTACTTAGATGTAACGCCCGGATCTTACTCTCAAGCTCTTGATAGAAGTCCGCTTGGTTGAACTGTTGTAGCTTTCTTTTCGGTTGATCACACACTCGTTTGGTTGTACGTACATGCACTGAAGTAGAAAAGAATCTTGGCCAAGAAGCTCTAGTTGACTATGATGTGATGTCAGCTCCCTTTGACACTTGAACCGTAATGAAGATATAAAACCTTCTAGGAATGAAGTGGGGGTTGCAATAAAGAAGAGGTTCAGGCGGGGTACACCTTTAATGCATGAACCTTCGCTTGCATTGCCAGATCCAAGGACCAGGTCTACCCGCTGATAGATTGTTCCTATTTGTGTGGCCTCTTGAGCCATGCTGACAATCTGCGTCAGCCTGCGAGGATGTTCTGCCGATAAGAAGAGGCAAAGCCCCAAACGACTTCGCTCCTTCCTCCACCAACCTCGCCCACACCACGCCACCATGCTTCTCAACCTCTTCACCCCCATAATCTACCTAGCAATATCAATCCTCATATTCCACCTCGCTTTGCACTGCCACAGCCAAGCCCATCGATACTGCTTCCTACCCTTCTTCCTCCTCTTCGCCTCACTATCCATCACATCCTCCACGCACTTCATATGGATACCCGGCCTAACAAGTCTCTGGACCCAAGCCATGGTGCTGAACATTCCTCACGTGTTCTGTCTACTTTACATACGGAAATGGCCCGTTCCGCGCCTGCCTGCTACTTCACCACCCCTCAGTCGGTTGCCTCGGTTGCGACACCATTGGGAAGCAACGTATCGCTTGTGGGGTAATCCGCAACTCATCGGTGTTAGTCCGGACTCCAACACTACCAGCGATACAGAAAACTCCAGTCAACGTATTTCAGTCTTCCTGTTCTTACGACTAGTAAAACTGCCGATATACTACTACATCAACTTCAAGATCCTACCCGCTCTCATTGGCGCAGTCTTCGGCGAGATCTATCCCGAGGACGTCGCTCCGGAGAAACGAATGCTACTCCGACGCTGGCACGACGTCACCACACGAGACTTATTGATTCGGGCCTACGTTTCGGCCCTCTGGATCTGGCAAAGTGTGGTGTACCTAGACGGAAGCAACGCTATACTGGCCAGTTCCTTTGTCAGCATCGGCCTGGACCGTCCTTGTGATTGGCCTCCGCTGTTTGGAAACCCGACGTCTATTACTTCTTTGAGAACATTCTGGTCCCGATTCTGGCATAAGATTGCTCTTCAGCCGTATACGTGTATCGGAAGAGCTCTTGCTCGCCAGCTCAACCTCCGTTCCGACTCCTACGAATGCAAAGCGTTTGTTGCTCTTGTCGTGTTTGGGCTTTCTGGGGTATCTCATGGGGTTGTGAGTTGGCAGATAGGTCGTGATGGATGGACAGACATCTGGTGGTTTATGATCAACTTCTTCGCTTGTTTGGCGGAGACGGTCTTCTTGCAGCATTCCCTGCCTGCATTCGGTTATCAGAGAGAGCTGAAGTCAGTCAAAGAGAGTTGGTTCGGCGCGTTCATCGGACGAACATGGGTTTTCGCGTTCTTGTTCTGGAGTGTTCCCAAGTGGCAGTATCCGGCCATGTACAAGGACGCGCTCCAGGCAAGACAGATGGCAGTATGGAGCTTGATATTCTCGAAGATGATTACGAGCGCCGAACGGGGCTGAGCGGGAATCAGAGTCCATTCATCAGTATGCAGATTGATATGGTAAAATGCTAGCGATGCGGTCAAAACTGCTGTAGAAGCCACATACTGTGCAGACTCCACACGCCACCCACTAACACCAGTCTATGCAACGAATGCGAAATGCTTAAACAGCCTCCCAATTTGAAAGCGAATGACTGCTCTCATCTCTACTCTTTCTCAGCATCCATCGCCGGCGGCGGCAAGCCGGCGGGGCTGATCTCCTTGTTTAGCGCCAAGCGCTCCGGGCTCACGATTTCTCCTGGACTGAGAATGTTGCCATGTGCATCTGCAATAGGAATGTGAGAGGCGTCTTCGTCTCGCTCATCTGATCTACCGCGCTCTTCGCTTTCGGTCATGTTGTGCTCTTTGCCTTTCACGCTGCTGCTACGCTCAAAAGCTTCGGGAACCTTCTCGCTGAGGTCAATGGCGACGAAGGATTTGGGTAGTTTGACACTAGAACACATCAGTATGGTTTTCCAACGTAAATTGGGGGAGGTGGAATGCGCTTACGTGTGGAATTTTGCCCGAAGAGTCTCGAGGACTTCTTTCCAGTCTTGGTGCAGAGTGAGACTGCGACGTGGTGCAAAACCGATCATATGGCGTGAGTCCAGTTGTCTGCCCATGTTAGCGATTTTCGTATTGCATTGCATAGATTCATTTGACTTACACATCGAGCGGAGCAAAGGCGTGGCATCCTGGCGATAGAGTAATGCGAATGCTGTAGTTGAAGGTATGCGGCTTATCGTCAATACTAGCATTTTCCGATTCGTACAGCTCGAAGTTGATCTGTGACAAGTAGTCGAGCTCTGGGATAGCATTGCGTTCGATCTTGGTCTTGATACCGCCCTCCAGGATGCAATTGAGCAGTGTGTAGATATGCGACTCCTTGGTGAAGTAGAAGAAACACTTGGGCATGTCCGATGCCTGCAGCTCTTCTAGGTCTCCAACAATCTCTTTAAGAAGTGGTAACGATGTGAGCAAGCCAATTTCTAGCTTCTCCTCACTCTCGATACCGTACTCCTGTGGCCCGATGTAATCGAACAGAACCTTGCACAAGTGATACATCTCGCGCAGCTTGACCAGTCTCGCATCGGTTTGCGCTTTGGAGGCTGCAGTACCCAGACCCGAGTACAGCTTGAAATAAGACTCGTGTACATAGGACGGAGGCGCTGGGGCTTTGACGGTAATCTCAGACTTGCGCCTGAAACCCATACGGTGGGAGAGGCTACCGCGGTCATGGGTCTTCTCCGCGCTCTGCTCCTTTGCCTCGGCCTTAAGCTGGGCATCTGACGGTGTCGGACCGACGGGTATAGACTTGGCTGAGCTGTTGTCGGGTGTGGTCTGCTTCGATCCGTCTGCAACCGAGTCTTCATCCACAAAGCTGGCATCGGGAGTGAATACCCATTCAAGGAAGGCGCGGTTATGGAGAGCGTCGAACTTCATAGTATCATATAGCTCAGAGATCTTGCTTGGGTCGACTTTGTCTGCGTCTCCAAATTCCTTGAACAGCTTCTCCCATCGCTCCTTGAACAACTCTGGCCCTTCATTACAGCACCAGCGTGTTTGGATGTGATTGACGTTAGTGTACTGAGACTGCCCTGTCGTTTGTCCTTCCGATGGTGGAGAGTTCAATGCAGCTAGTGAAGAAATGGCTTCTGACTCAATCTTCTTGAAGTTGTGGTTCATGACACGCTGATGGAACTTGATCAAATCCACAACCTGCCGAACGACAATGTATGGCTCTGGTACGTCCTTTGGCCATGCGAACTGAGGCGGAGCTTTGTCGCCTGCGCGTAGCAAGGTCTTGAGCTTCTTCTTGACTTTGTCCATGACGTCCTTTGCCGCGTTTGAGTCATCTAGAAGGTCCTTGCGTACTGAGATGTGTTCGGACTGGTACTGCTCCTTCTCCAAGAATGACGCCCCGAAGATTTGTGCGCTGGTGGTCACTCGTCGCTCTGAACTGCTGAAGATGTGGACATCATCTAATACGTCCCTGTTCATCAGCAAAAGATCGTTGCGGAAGTTCGCGCCCATGTCCTGCGTTTGATGTCTAGCGGAGTGCGTCGGTTCGCCTCCCCATTTGATAATCAGTTGGAGCTTATCAAGGACCATGTTGTTATCTTGCGCAGTGATGCGAGACAATGTGACGCCAGACATGGAATCACTTCGGTTCTTGAGTAGCTCTGGTTCGTCCTCGCCGGCAGCGGCAGTCTTTTCCGTGCCCTCAGCAGTTGTTGACTCTGGCTGTGGAGCTTCCGGTACCTCTTCGGGTAGAGTCTCTCCCGGTAGCAACTCTTCCTTACGTCTTTTGCGGAACATGGGCTTGATCTGAACTTTGGTTCCAGGCCAAGCGCCCTTCTTGTTCAGATACAGTTGCAGCTCGCGCAGCTTCTTAGTATCCTCGAGACCTTCATCTAGAGCTACCTTGACTGCATCACTCACGCTCTGCAACGCTATCTCTCCGATCAGCAATACTTCAGCCTGGTGGCCCTTGAGCAAGTCGACGAATGGTTTAGAATGGAAAGTGTACTTGAACTTCTGTTTCGGGGTCCTGTCCGCATGGCGAATGACTGACACGACACCTTTGAGCTTCCATTGCGCCGCGGTTGCCGGAGGAGGCACCTCCAGATGATCTTCCGACATTGACCTTTCCTGTTCAAGATGCAGGTCATCATCGTCATCGAAGGCAGGCGGAAGCGTAATCTCGGGTTCCGACATTGGCCCCTCTGGAGTCGAGGTAGAGGTAGTGGTGATTGTTGCGGGACTTAGTACTGAGGCGGGGTTGGGCTTCTCGAAACTAGGTGAGGATGCTATGGGCGTAGAGCTGAGTGATGTGTCAGGTGACGAAGGCATCGTGTTGGACTGCCGCATATGTTGGAGGTTGTGAGCATGGTTGCCCACCCTTGACATGCTCGGACTCTTGAACAGCTTTCCAAGCGTCTTGCGATGGCCTGAGGCGCCCTTTATAGAATTGCCAGCACTATCTGTACCAGCTTGGGCATCTGCAGCCGCGTGTTGAGCGGCGTCCTTGCGTTGTTTTCGCGCAATTTCCTTCAAAAACATCTCCTTAAGAATGTTGGCAGCCTTGTCGTAATAGTCACCGTTGTCTTTCACGAAGCTCCACCCGTTGACGTCGATAACATAGCTCTGGTCTCCAGTGCGCAGTAGATCAAATCCACACACTCGTTGTCCAAAACCTTCTGAGATCTTGGCTGCTATTGCGGCCTCGGACTCGCTGAGTTTAGTAACATAGCGGACTTCCTTGCCGCTAGGATTGCGCTTAACAAGACCGTCAACGACAGGTGACTTTCTTGTTTCGGCATGGCAGAAGGTTGGTCCGACCGTATATGCTTTCACATCCTCAGAGTTTTCTACCTGAAGAAATTGCTCATAGATGTAACTGCCTGTCGGTTCAAGGATGCCCCTAGGTACTTCGAGAGTTTCATCCTTTTCTGAGCTCTTGTTGTTGATCTTCCTGAACAGCCTCCGGCCGCCGCCTCCATCTTTCTTGTGGAAGTAGATGTGTATGTTATGGTCTTCGCCGCTCACTGGCTTCTCAACGAATGGTTTGGTGAGGGTAACGCCGTCGACGCGGATCGTGTTGTTGTCGTCGATGAGTTCAACGGATTTCGGTGCCGGGGAGCCTCCACCAGTGCCGTCTTCGGGTCCCTCCAGCCTCAGGCCTGTTCTTTCGTACAGGGCTTTCGCAAACTCGGCCGATGGCAGCTTGGGTCCACCGTCGCGACTGACATCAATACGTTTCGGCGTAGGAACGTTGAGCTTATCCAGTATACCAAGACACAGACGGCGATCCCACAGCACCTGCTGCATGGGCAAGTCGTTCACGCAGAAGGGCTTTCGCAATTTGGTGTAGGCAATTGCCTTGTCCAGTGGGAAGCCATCGGAGAAGAAGGAGATGAGGAAATCGCAGACAGGCCAGTTCTCGACGGCCTCGTCCAAGATGATCTTATCGCCAAAGATCTTGACTTCAAACTCGTCCACCAGCTTGCCGAAGATGTTGCGCGCAGGCTTGCTGCGTGCCTTTGACTCGAGCGCACACACGCCGATTATGCCCTTGGTCGGCTTCTTCTCTCTCATCTCCCGGCTTGCCGGACTGCTGCTGGTCGCCGTGCTTCCGCTGATGCGTCTCTGGGCTGTCCGGCTTCTTGAGCGGCGGGGCTGCGTCGACAGAGGGGGCTGCCCGGCGTGGGGAGAGGCGGGGTGGGCCGGCGCGGTGTTGGGGCTCGCTGTCTGGCCGTTGGCGGGCTGGTCTTGGGGGAAGAGCAATTGCGTGGGCGAGGTTTTGGTGCCGAGACTGCCATTCTGGCTCGAGGTAGTGACGGAGAGCGACGAGGTGGCCGTCGTGGTGCCGTGTGGATTGTCCATCCTGGCTGGGTGAGGTCAGTGGGTCAACTTGGACTGTCTGGAGTGTGCATGTGAAAAAGCTCATGGCGCGGCCGTGATGGCCCATGACGTACGTACCGTCTGGTTCTGAGCCCGACACGGAACTTTTTCCACTCCAACTGTATCCGCGGTTGGAAATGGCAGAAACGAATGAGGATATTGATAGTCGCTTCGACTCTGTTGCTGCAGTGCCCGCGTCAGATCGCGGCTGTCGGAAAGAATCCGGCAGCAGCAGAGGATTAACTGGGGCGCTTGCAAGACTTCCCCGGGTGCTCTCTAGCGTGGGCGTGGCATCCGAGTCGTCGAGAGCGGAGCCAGACCAGGCCTGTCCAAAATACTCAAAGATGCTGCTATCAGATGCCTTGGACGGGCGGCGTGCGGGCAGGCTCTGTCGAATCGCTGCGGCACCGAGCGAGGGGACGGACACGCTGGGACGCTCTACATTGCGCCCGCCCGTCTCAGGCTCGCTCGATCTTGCCTTTTGGCCGCCTGCGGACGCGCCGCTCGCACTGGAGAGCTGTCGCCATGATCGTGTGCTCTCGGAACTGGCTGTGCGGGATAGTGGCTGCTCCATGTTTCGCGGTACGCCTTGCACCCGTGCGCCGTGGGGGAAGTGGACAGTAGACGTTTGGCGACAGTATCCTCACAACGTCTTCATTCTCCGGAGCGCAGTAGAAGTTGAGTCTCTAGACGTCAAGAATGCGAAACACTTTCACGACACGGTACGTCACTCAGCGCAACTTGGCAGCATGGTCGAATGCCACGATCTTAATGGACAGGCTTGCATATGCTGTGCCGTTTCGAGCTCTAGATGTCCACCTTCGGGCTGCAGCGAGGCTACACGCGCGCCACGTGTTGCACATCACATCGGAACGGCGCCCGCCCAGGTTGACTTGTACCTAGGCTTCGGGGGTACCCCGTTCCGCGTCCCCATGTTTTTGGAAGATGATCAGACGATGCCGGTCATAGTCGAGATAATCCAGATGTCTTGTGAGCGCGTTATCGCTGACGTGGTTCTGAGCTGCAATTTGAAGCATAACTCACCAGCCAGCATGGAAGCTTATGGGTATTCTTTTTGCTATGCAAGGCGGTGGACCCTGAGTCGATCGCTTGGCGCCGTCACGCGATCTAATCTAATCTTATCTGATCATCTCATCTCCGCAAAAAAAGTTCTGGTCGCGTTCGCGGCTGCAACACCAGCCAGTTGATGCATGCGCCCCGGTCGTCCTCTCCCAACCTACACCCAACATGGCAGGCCCCAAGGTACAGCAGAGTGCCAGCAGCGGCCCAGTGACCAAGCGTCAGAGGACACGGCACGAAGGTGAAAAGCACGTCGCAACGCAGATCCGCCAGTCCAAGATATTTGCGCCGTTCCGAGTAAGCTTCCACAGCGCAACCAAGCACTTGCGCAGAACTGACCCCATGACAGACAGTTGGCCTTGTGTCGCCTACAAGTGTTCCCTTCACAGCACTCCCGCTCGGCAAGACGACCTTCCAGATCACTACCTCGGTCGGCCGCTCTCTCCAAACGTACGATCTCAAGCGCGGACTCAATCTCGTCTTCATAACTCGACCGCAAACCCCCGAGGAGATTACTGCAACAGTAGCATGGAACAAGGTCGTCTTTGCAGCTTGGTCAAGCTACAAGAAAGAACACGAGCGCGGCGTGTGGGTATACCAGCGCGGGAAAAAGATTGCTGAGCTAGAGATACCACGCGGCGGCATACAGCGCATCAGAAAATTGGTCGTCCTCGGAGAATGGATAGTAGGATGCGGCAAGTACAAGATCGAGGTTTGGAGGACAGCTACCCGCGAGCATTACACGACCCTCCACGGCGCATCGTCCAGTGACCTCTCCGGCTGCATCTGCAACATGCCCACGTATCTGAACAAGATATTCGTAGGCCGAAAGGACGGCTCTGTCGAGATTTGGAACATCAGCACTGCCAAGCTGCTATACACGCTTCTCCCGCCAGCCGCAGACTTCGGCTCTGTGACCGCCCTACAGCCGACGCCCGCTTTGTCCCTCCTCGCTATCGCATACAAGTCCGGCCCAATTACAATCCACGACATTCGCGCCGACAAGGAGGTTATGCGCCTGAACACAGGTGGCTCGCAGAAATACCCAGTGACATCAATTTCCTTCCGGACCGACGGACTGGGTGCTGGCGACGATGGTCGTGAAGACGGTGTCATGGCCACGGCCAGTACTCAGAGCGGCGACATTACCTTCTGGGACCTGAACAAAGGCGGTCGTAAGACCGGTACTCTGCGCGGAGCTCATGGCCCACCCCCGGCTGTCAGTGGAGGCGTAGGCGGCGGCATCAGCAAGATCGAATTCCTCGCTGGACAGGCTGTAATTGTGTCGAGTGGCTTGGACAACTCTTTAAAGACATGGATTTTCGACGAAACCCCCTTCTCGCCCCTACCGCACATCTTGCATTCCCGTGGCGGCCATGCTGCGCCAGTTTCGACTCTTCGCTTCCTCCCCTCCAATTCAGATGGCTCCGACGATGTCGGCAAATGGCTTCTTAGCTCGAGTCAAGACCGAAGCTTGTGGGGCTGGAGTTTGCGACGCGACGGGCAAAGCACAGAGCTCAGCCAGGGTGCTCTTCAGAAGAAAGCGAAGAAGATGGGCCTCTTGAACGGAAACGCCGAGACTTCCAAGCACCATATCAAGTTGGAAGACCTGAAAGCGCCAGCCATCACCTGCATGGCTTGTTCTCTCAACCGCGACGGCGGCATGGGCGCGATGCCTGGCGTATCTGGCATCTGGACCAATTCATCCAAGGTCAAGGGCCAGGACAAGAAAGCTACAGAGGTCAACATGACTGGATGGGAGAGCATTGTCACAGGACACGCTGGTGACAAGACTGCGAGAACCTGGTTCTGGGGGCGCAAACGGGCTGGTAGATGGGCATTCGAGACAGGCGACGCTACAGAGGTCAAGAGCGTCGCAATCTCGTCCTGCGGCACATTTGCTGTGATAGGTTCCGCTGGTGGCTCCATTGATATGTACAACTTGCAGTCTGGCCAATTCCGTCGCAGGTTTCCCGCTCGACTCACTCCGGCGGAAGCCAAACAATACAAACTCCGACAGCTACAGGCCGAGGAGGCTATGGACTTTGCAGAATATTCGCCACGGAAGTTTGTAAAGGGCGAAGGCAAACACAAAGGAGCTATCACTGGTCTTGCCGTAGATGGCCTGAACCGTACGCTGATAAGCTGCTCCGACGATGGTAAAGTTAAGGTGAGTAACTTTTTCTCCCACTGCTGGTCAATACTAAATATCTTTTAGTTCTGGGACTTTGCTACCGGCATTTTACTTCACGAGATCGACTGGTACCCCATGACGAAGATTCACGGTCTACGCTACCACCGGAACAGTGATCTGATAGCACTGAGCTGTGACGATGGCTCAATCCGTGTATTGGACATTACCACCAAGAAACTCATTCGAGAGTTATGGGCATCGAAGTCCCATGCCGCGTTGCAGACTCTCGACTACACATTTTCAAGCGACGGCCGATGGATCATTTCTGCAGCCTCTGACTCCACAGTCAGGGTATGGGACTTACCGACGGGCCATCTTATCGACGCCATGAAACTTCGCCGAAAGGTTAACACAGTGGCCTTTTCACCTTCGGGCGAGTTCCTCGCTACTGGACTGGATGGCGAGGTTGGTGTGCACATTTGGACAAACCGAACACTCTTCACCCATGTGTCAACCCGCCAAATAACAGAAAATGATGTTGTCGAAGTGAATGCGCCGACAGCATCTGGCGAGGGTGGTGTCGCAGTCGTTGACGCTGCGACCGAAGAGCAGGCAGAAGACGAAGATCAGGACGAAGTTACAGTGCCAGTCATGGACCAACTCAGCGACAAGATCACAACACTCAGCTTGGTCCCGAAGTCTCGCTGGCAGACACTTTTACATCTCGATGTCATCCGTGCCCGCAACAAGCCCAAGGAAGCTCCCAAAGCCCCAGAGAAGGCCCCTTTCTTCCTCCCATCCCTTGGTCAGAATCAAATCCAGGGAGCAGACAACACTGCTCTTGCACCACTCGACCAAGACCCCAAGTCTCGCATCTCCAGCTCCGCGCTTGCTTCGCGTTCTAGCGCCGCCACGGCTACCGATGTGTTCAGCCGTCACCTCGCACATGCGACCGAGACTGGCCAATATACACCTCTCTTAAGCCACCTCTCTTCCCTTCCTCCATCGGCTGCTGACATCGCAATTCGCACCCTTGACACGACGGAGCCTTACACTGAGCTACGAACGTTCATTGAGGCGTTGACCGCGAGACTACAAGAACGTCGAGACTACGAGCTGGTGCAGGCTTGGATGAGTGTGTTCCTGCGACTACATGGAGACATCGTGGTCAAGGATCCTGAGCTTGTGGGCGAATTGAGGAAGTGGCAAGAGGAGGCAAAGAGGGAACGTGAAAGGGTCGGTGGGTTAGTAGGATATAGTGTTGGTGTGGTCGGATGGGTCAGAAGCGCAAGATAGGCTTCTGGTTGCATGTGCATGTCTAGCATATTTCGCAGCTGTCGCCTTGTTCTTGGCCTACCAATTGACATAAAATCAATAATTACGGTACTCCTTACAGTTTCAAGTTAAGAACTTTCGATGCTCTCCAGCATGACTTCGGTCATATCTCAGACGTATCTTGCCCCACTGTCGTCTGATGTAGAGCAGGTGTTGCGCCCGCTACAGACATTGAGATCTGCGCAGCCATCCCTTCCGCACCCAGCAGCTTCCCAGCTGGCTTCCAGCGTAGCAGTTTCGTCACATGGCTGCACCGTGCCTCACCCAACTCCAGAACCCATCGTACTTCGACCACCTGGAAAGCCATGGCAGGGACCAATCACAGGAAATCGGTTCTCAGACGACCAAGAAATGGTAATCAGAGCTTCAGTCTCTCGAAGAGTTCTCCTAAGGTTTGATGTTTCACAAGGATGCCTGAGTTGCCCGGGCTACATACGCATCATTCAAAGAACACGATGCAATCATGCTCTACGAGCCGTTGCAGATACATGCCTATGCAGCCACCACTGCGAGTTCTTTTACCTAATTTCATGAAGTCTTCATTAAACAAACTCGAGCTCATGATGATCGTGAGGCAGTGTTGTACGTGATTGTGACCCGCTCTGCAGGTACGTTTCTCCACCATGACATCACAGCAAAATACATCATCGCGATGACACAAATTGATCGCGACGAGAACTTCTTACCCCTCATACTCACACTCACAAATCTTCCACTGCTCTTACTTTCAGCTCAAGCCCAACTACTACTACACCAACCAAACCTTACTCACATACTTCATCATGCCTCGCAACGGAGACGGATCCTCAGACAACGGCCCCATCGAGGTCGGCAAGGACGCTGTCCACGGCGCCTCTGGAGACGTACGTACCCTCATCTACCATCGCACATCTCAGGCTGGAGACTAACAGATACCAGTCAACCCTCGAGCACACCAAGAACAACGTTGCTCCCATGCCTGAAATCGAGAAGGGCGAAGGTACGACTCGCTGCCCCACCTACCCCTCTCCGCATCCCAAGCTCTTTTCCAAAACCACAACGAAGGAAGAAAACATAACTGCAAAAGACGCAAGCACTGACACGACGCAGCTATCGAAGGCATGAACGCCTCCGGCGGCGGCCTTGCACCAAAGAAAGGCCACACCGGCCAAGGCGCCCCCGCCACCGACTCGAACAAGCCCGCGCCTGTCGACGAGGTCACCAAATAAGCTATCAGCACCAGAGCGAAGAGCGCCAGACATGCGCTCGGCCTCTAGGGAGAACATCCCCGGTACCAGCAAGGGGCCTGGCTAGCTAGCTAGTAAAGCAAAGCAAGGGAGTAACATCTACAAGTGACAACGGACTTTTGCGAGTAACATCGGTAGTTGCGTTGCATTGCATTGCATGCTTGCAAGCGGCGTGGGCCCCCTAGATAGCTACGAAAGTAACGAATGGAAGTCAAATAACTCAAAGACGATCTTCTTAACAGCATGTGGTTCTAGATTCCTGTGTTGGTGGGGCAAAGCAAAACGCGGTGTGAATTCTCGTGCGGTGTACATGCTGTTCTCGCATGCCATGTTCCCTGCGACGCCAAAATGGTGTTGATGGCTTAGTAGACCTTGTAAGCGAAGGCCGATAAACCTCACGCACAATCGCGAAGGCCGAATTTCACGTTCGTCCGTCTATCATAGGTACGGGACGAGCTGAGTCGTGTTACTCGACTGCGCCATTCCTATTGACGGAGTCCACGGAAGCCAGACAGCCGTAACGGCCTATGAATAGACCCTGTGTACGTACTCCGGTCACGTCATTAGGCGACCTAGAAATAAGTTGGTTCTCATGTCATCGTGGCTGCTGGGCAAGTAGTTTTGAGTGGAGGCGGCTGGCGTCAGCCTGCATGCGAAGTCAGTCTCGCCTCAGCTGAGCCGGAGTCCGAAGCGGAGGGTTGGGATGCTTAGCGTGGGAAGCTGGAAGGGGGCAGAATCGTGGAGAATCGGTGGCCCTGGTGGAGCGGCAGTGGGGAACTTTGGTACTCAACAAAAAGCACATGTGAAAGGGTAGAGCATCAACAACATTGGAGAAACATCACGATGGGAGGAAGTAATGAAGTGGTAGATCGTGGTATTTGGCTAGATAAAGGCACCAGCCCTTGGTGAATTTTGTCCGCCATAGCCTATCCAGGAAGCGATATCCAGAATGGTTACCAAGTCTAAAACGAAACTGTTGCTACAAGAGTGTACACGCTCATGACGCCGTCCGACGCCCGGTAGTGATGCCACACTCCATATTTTCCCAACCCAGTGCCCCTGTTAACCTCAATGACCGAACCTTACGCCGACCCAATTGTCTAGGCCTGGAAGACCTCATCATTCGTGATCCACAGCCACCATCCACCAACTCGGTTTGCTTCTTCGCCCCCTTGGTGGATCTCTTGATGGCGTCAGTGCTAAAGTTGTCCCGCTGCGAGGGCCTCGTCGCTAACCGAAGTTGCGCCAGAGGCACTCTGCAAGTCGTTGAACTTTGCATCAAAGCCGTCAAGAAAGCCGTAAGAGTTTGAGTAAGAACCGTGGTCAAAGGATGTTGGACCGAAGGCATCGACTGAAGAAGAATCGACCATGCTAAAAGGGGGTTCCATTGGGGCAGTCGTTGTTGGACTGCATTTTGGGAACGGGTCGAAGTCGAAGAAGTTCTCCATGACGACAGACTTTTCGTCGACTGGAGCGTAAGGTTGAAGAGAGAGAGGTAGGCCCAGGTCGCCCGTAGAGAGGCCCCCGAAGTCGACTGACACGGCAGGTCGCACAATATCGCGGCAGGATATTGTGTCGAGTCGAATTCGGGAGAAGCCTCAAAGCTTGATGGGGGAGTCTCAGGTTGGCACGATGAGTCACGGGGTGAGTCCATCGAGTCCATTGACTCTGGGCTGGGGAAGGAGGTGGGGATCTGCGCGGGGCAGATGGTGTCGAAGGTGTCGCGGGGTGGTGTAGCGAGGTCGAAGACAGGTTGAGGTGCTTCGCCGGGGTACTTGGAGCGGAAATATCTCAGCTCGGCCTCCATCTCAGCCATCTTTTGTTTGTAGGCTTGCATGTTGGCCTCGAGCTCGTCCTTCTCGGTCTGGAGGACTTCGTATTCTTGGCGCTTCCGTTCGCGGGAGTTGTGGGCGGCGAGGCGGTTGCGCTTTACGCGCTCGATGCGTCGTTGCTCCTTCTCGTCCTCGGTCTTGGCCCGCTTCCGTGGAGGCAGGCTGGTCTTGGGCTCGGGGAGCACCTGCCCCCACGACTTGCGCTTCTTGACGGGTTTTGAGCCATTGCTCTCGGGCGCTGGTGTTTGTGATGCTTCCGACGAGTTGGACGAGTGGTGTGCGGGTGAGGGTGAGTGGTCGTAGTTCTCGATCATCTCCATTTTGATAGTAGTAGGCATGGCCTCGACTGATGGTGGGGGAAGGGGCGTGGAAGTCATGGCGGAGTTGTTGATGGTTTGGGAAAAGAGACTAGAGTCGAAGGTGTACTGAGCCATGGTGAAGTCGATGTAGGATGGAGCTCTGAGTGGGCATAGTGGGTGATTATCACTAGGACCCGGGCTGTGCGGCGCTGAGGACAGGTGGCATCTACGGACCCTTTAATAGGCAGCTGCCAAGCGCACTTCTGGACCCCTTGAACGCTTGCCCGCATCGGGGCCGAGCTAATTGTGCCCACTCCGACACACGCCCCCCTACGCTAGGAACTCAGCCATCAGCCGCGGGCCGTCCATCGTTTCACGACCCAAGTCAGGGGAGTGTGTTGCAGTCGTCTTACAGCTGCCCGGATTTCGTTCCTGTGTCGCTGTGCCGTCGCTACCAGTCTCAGAGGGCGGCGCCGCTCCTCCACGGCCTTCTGCCCCCTTCTGAAGCAGGCGTAAACGGCCTCATCCAACTCCGACGTGCAGTCGCGGCGTAGCACAAGCTGATATTAGCCTTCTCACCGACCCACCTGTATCACTCGCTGCACCTCAGTGGCGACACGAAACAAGTTCAATGTAGCATGTCGTAAGATGCCGTCAGCCAAACCCAATACGCCTTTACGCCGCGCTGCATCCATCTCCCTCCGCACCGTCTTCACAGTCACGCACACCCCACAAATTATTGCGTGCAATATGCTCGTATACTTCACCCACGGCACGTGTAGATGAAGGCCCGAAGCCATTCCTTCTCGAAGCACCTGCACCCCATAGTTGCAATCTATTTGGCCGCGTCGCTAAGCATTCCACCCATACATCTTCATATCCCCACACAACCTTGCAATCTACAACCACCTTCCATAGTGCGACCTACTGCCGGAAGATTTGCGCAACCTGGGGTAAACTTCCTTTGTTCGTGGAAGCACCGGGAATGTGCATAGAAGCTTAGCCTTAGCTTCTTTTATTTATTGCTGATGCAAACTGAAGCGTCACACGAGGCCCTTGGTTTCCGGCTTTATTCAAGCAACGCATCCCTGGTGGGTTTCTGGCTGTTTCCATTCGGACTTCACGAACATGTGAGACGGAGGATCTCCGGTAGTAAGAAATGACAAGCCGGTGGTTCGTTAAGCCGCACTCATCATCATGCGGCACCGAAATTACTTTTGCCTTATCGTCGTCTGGTCGTCCCATCGTCCGTTGCCACTACGCAATGGACTGAATGCGCAGGATTTGGAGAACAGGATTCCAGTCTCGAATAAAGACGGGTTGCGTAATACTAGGCTAGCGTCTCGAGCGTGCTTTGTCGTGGACATCGTGCGCTGCTCCACAGGCCGACTCGTCACCGTTTCAGGCACCAGAATTCGGACCTATCGCATCGGAACCGCTTCCAATCCAACGGTCCAGATCTTACTCGTCGCGTTCTTGACTCAGTACATGGGATCTACCTCAGTAATACTACCGCCTACACGGCATGCTCCAATGAGCTGTACAGGACTACGTGCGGCTCTGATTAGTATTCCCATGGGGCAAATGGCTCCTGTTCATCGTGAGAAATCATAAGGATGTCGGCTGACCTTCATGAAGCCAATACGGCACGATCCGAGAGACGAAAAGGGGAGCATGCTCACGACGACCGCGATCATTGCCCCCTGGGTAGCTGTCTCAGTACCAGATCATCACAGCAATAATACTGCCGCCTACGCGTCCTCGTTCGATGCGGGCCACGCAATGGCGACAACCAAGAAGCTTGTGGACGAACCGGCTCTCGTGTATATCGAATCTGGTAAACCAAAGCAAAGCTGATCTAGGCGCCGACCTCGTCAACGAGACCATTGCTGCCACGCACACAGTGCCAGCAATTATGCTAGGCATCATTAAAGAAGTCTCGTCGTCATGCGTACGTTTTCAGGCCGTAGCATACAACGAGCAATCAGTATAACCACAAACGTCATTTCGATAGTCTTTGTCATAACCATTGTCATGTGTGCATGTGTTTCATATGCAATGTGTATTCTTGAGATTCTGAGCATTGATGCCTAGATCACTTCGATAAGCGTCTGTATGCCCGCATAGTCGCAAAGCAAGCAGCGTTAGACTGCTGCCTATCCCAGCTCGGCCATCGAGAAATGATTCAGATGACTAGTCACCCAGCGACATGCCCGGAATACTCATGAAGTAAACAAGAGCCACCTAGGGCAATCGAGCGACTCAGCATGAAGGATAAGATAATGCTCGGAGATTGCAGGTCCAGCTTACACACACACGATCAAAGAGTGACCGTGCTATCATTTCCTCAAATTTGCATACACAAAGCCAGTCAAGTATCGACCTCAGAAAACGGGACACGTTGTGTGCAAAGGCGGTCACTCGCTGTCGCATGACATCCAAAAGGCATATACGACCAGGCTGTGAACAAGCAGATAGTGGTATCTCGGCATTTCTCTATCAAGGAGCACCTGTCACTCCATCTATGGTCACCGTAGACCTCTAACATGAACGTAGCACACCAATCGAACACCGACATGATTAACAATGAATCGAGATGCGCCGAAGGTAAAAAGACTGATAACCATGACCGATGAGATTGTTGCTGTCAAGAGGAAGCATATACTGAGGTGTATCGAGTCGTACCCCCAGCCTCAGGTATGGCAACTATTTTTACATCGTTCGCAACCTCGCCCCGTCCTGGAAGCAGCAGTGGTATCTAAAGAAATTATGTGAGCACAACAGTTTTAAGACATCAATGTAGTTTGAATGCCTCAAACCGGAACGCCCACGAAACCAATCTTCGGTTTCACTCTCGCACCGTCAGTGCTCTCTCCGCCCCATTGGCTGCGCCACTCTTGTTCTTCAGCCTTGATCTGCTCAAACGCTTGTAGTTCTTCGGGCTTCATGTTCGACTTGTCCTCGTCGTCCAGGGTCGGTAGACCGTTGGTACCGACGTCAACGAAGTCACCGTCGGGCCCAGGTATGCCCAGGCCGGCGAAGGGAGGTTGTTGGAAGACCGAGTCGACCACGAGATACTTGCGACGAACGAGTGGAGGTACGTCGGTCTCTTCCGCAGGAACCTCCTCCCAACGTGCATGGGTGGGTTGTGTGACCTTGGGATAACACATCAGGTTGGTATGTGGGTCGTATACGCCCGTGAGATTTGCTTTCCGTAGCTTGGAGAGGTTCGAGTTGAATCGACTAGGGTATGTTAGTCCTGGTAGTCATAGATAGGTGTATAAGTTATGCATACCTTGCAGCGCGACCATGCTCAAATTGCCAGTTGGCAGAGGTGATGTTGACCTTCCGTTTTCCAGGGGCAGGCTTGCCATTTGCAGTAGGTACACTGGGCACACCAGTGTGATAGACACTACTGGCACCATGCCAAGCGACGTATTGGTTCTTGTTGTATGGCTCTCCTGGAGGTGGAAGCCTGTCGTTGGGGTCTGCAAGTTCACCTTCTACTGCGCCGCTTTCCTTTGCTGCTGTAACGTAGTAATCGTCAATGACCCTCTTGCCGCCGATGATGATGCGCGCGCCAAACTCGCGGAAGACAGATCGTGCTGTGACGACACCGATGGCACGACCTTTGTAGGAATGAGGGATGATGTCGCGGTCGATCAGGTCCCTTTTCTCAGCGTCGTCGATGATGATCTTGTAGAGCTTCATGTGCTTGGTGAAGAACAGATAACTGTCCCTAAACCCACAGCATCGAGCCGGTTCAGTCGACAACATGTACTGTCTGTCGCCCCTGCCCTTGATGGTGAATATGCGCACGCGGTAGTCTCGTCCACCCATGAGGTTACCCAGCTTGTCGACCTTCTGCTCGCCCTCTTCATCTTCTGGTAGGTCAACCTCATCGTTGACTACGTCCATCATGTTGCCCTCTTTGTCTATAGGAACGCGCGTGGTATGCGACGGCCCTCCCTTTGGAGGCCTTCCTCGACCTCCACCAGACGGCCGTCCCCGCTTGCGCTTGACGGGTGTGCCGCCTTCGGAGTTGTCGGGCTCGATGACATTCCAGTCCGGCGGCCTGTTCTTAGGAGGGCGACCAAGACGCTTCTTGCGCGGAAACGGCTGGATAACTGCTGGAGAAGGTGAACGCTCAGAGGGTGCGGCTTCCTCGTCGCTTCCCTGAGCTGCTGATTCAGCATCCTCTTCCTCTTCCTTGGGTGTGTCGGCGCGCGATTCTGGTGCATCTATCATATCCTCGTCGCTGTCTTGCTGGGGTGTTGCGCTGCGAACAGGCGTGCTGCGACGCGCTGCAGCTCGCGATGGGCGGCCGCGCGCCATTGTGGCTGGTCGAAAACGGCGTTGATGTGGCGCAGGTCAAGCTAGCAGCAGTTGTCGCGATGTGTTTGCAACTACAACTTCGGGATTCGGATGCAAATTTGGTGAAGGGCGGTGTCGGTGGTTAGCGATGCTCTTGCACTCCAGGAATGCTAAGGACCGCGACGTGAAAGAGCTAAGCAAGGGTCCCGCGCACGGCCCACAGTCATCACGTGCAAGCTCAAGCCAGGCGTTTTCGTCAACGTCTTCCCCAGACTAAACGTACATTCTCCAATACCTCACAAGTGGCCATCGTTGATCAAGCAATCATACCCACTGCAGTAAACGATGTCAATACCTGTCATGTCCAAGCAACGGCACGACCTCGGGAAGCCCCAAGCATACCGCATCTCCACCTAGGTATTACGGGAATCATGAGAAACGAGCTCGTTGAACAGGTCTCTTCAACATCATACCAGCGAACATGATACCTGGAGTTATTTCTCCTAGAACAAACGGGTTCAGAGTATTCTATGAGCGCGTTGTCTGCATCCGCTCGATCTGTAGAGGGGTTGATCCTGCCAAAACCACCATACGCTCTTGGAACTTGCCACCTTGAAGTACACAGAGTCAACCCGGCAGGACCAGACGTGTATATCAACAAACATGGATCAGATGTCAAGAGCGCCGACTCCAACAGCTCCCACACACTCGTGGCCTCATCCGTTCGACTAACCCCGTAGCCTCAACCACACTGCCGAACCTACAGTGCAGGACTGGGATAGTGACGAACAGCCACCATGCCTTTTGATCGCATCATCAGTGCCAAGAGGAGCTTTACCGGTATCTTCTCTCGAATGAGTATAGCTCCGTGAGTCGGAGATGTTCCTATCTCTGCTTTGCTATGCTGACATTGTCAAGTCCCTCGCCACCCTGCTCCGCTAAGCACAACGAGAACAATGCACCAAGCTGTGAGACTCCAGGACCGTCCTCGCCTGTCGCGAGCTCAACTATACCTGATTCTAGCGACGAATCGCCTATCAGAGAGAGTCCATCAATGCGCAAAGGTCTAATGGGCTCGTTGCGAAAGCAAAAGCTGCGGAGCATCGGCTCTTTACGCAGCTTGCGCTCACCTACCAAGACCAAGCAGTCTGATATATCAGAGTGCCTCATGGATAGTGTAAGTATCTTTCCCTACAACAGAGAAACGACCACTGACTCTCTGTCTTCTAGAGTCCGCTGACCCCGAAGCACCGCCTCAACTCATCGCTTTTACTCTACTTCGAGGAGTCTCCCCCAGACAGACCAATATTCGATCTTGACCGCATGGACCCCCGAACCTCGAGTCTCTATGTCCACCATTCCTCGCCGGTACCGGTCCCACCATCCTATGAACAGATCCCGCAATCGCCTGCGGATTCATCGCTCATACCAGATGGAACTGTTCCACTATCACCAGCACCTATCCAGAAGATTCTGGACTCAGAAAAGACCATGATTCATTCGCCACCAGCATACACCCAAGCGTACGAACCAAGTTTGGAAGCGATGAGAAAACCAGCTTCAACAAAAAGCGCTCTGTCTGACAGTCTTCGGGAAGCTGCAGTCTACTTCAATGAGCCCCTCGTTCGCTTTCCAAACCCAGGATCCGACTATCTGCCTATCGACGATTGCTTTTCACTTCCTGCTAAGAGCGAAGACTTAGGTCAGACATCAGCCCGAGAGGATCCGTCTGGGGTAGATCGTATCGATAACTCGCCAGTCTACAACAACCCGGATAAGCCATCAGAGGATGCGACCACCAAGGTCTCCAATGAAACGAATACAGACAGGACACCAAAGGAGCATGCACAGCTTATCCTTGAGAATGGCTACCAGGCAAGCGTCTACCGTCGAGCAGACGGAGAGTGTCGCATGAAAATCAAGCTGCTTGCCTTTTGCAATGAAGATGACGACGACGACAGTGGATGGAACAATGAAACGCCAATCAGGTATGCTGCCGCAGAAGAAGAGAAGCTGGCATCACAATTGAGCGCTATTATTCGGGATGCGGGGCTTACCTCTGTGTCTGACAGCGAGCTCAATGAGGCGTTTGCTACTGGAAAACTTCCAGCATATCTGGATGTTGACCCAAGTTGGCACGTCGCCGAGGAAGTGAAGATGGGAAAGCGTGATAGTTCCTGGGGCGAGCATACTGGGCTCTACGACGGTAGCGGCTATGGATCAAGATCCAGCTCCCGACCTGTGACTGGTGTGACTGAGACGGCCGACGTACCTCGTACACGTATCCCTGGAGCATTCGTCGACCACGAAAACGAAGCGCCTATGATCATCCGCAGGCTGTGGGACAATACCTATCCGCACAGCCCGGATACGGACTCGCCTGTGAAGGCTATCGTGGCTGATCCCGCAATCTCCGCAGCGCAAGAGCAGCACAACAACCCCTTGCAAGACTACGAAGCCTTCCAGGGCATGTTGGATCTTGGTGGCAGTGCATAGATCATCGGGTACGCACTTCGTTATGCAGGGTCGTTTAAATTCGCTGGGTCGGGTCGGGCCCTGAAAAGTGTGACAGTGACCGATCAGGAACGGTACATCCGGCATCCTTCCCAGCAAACAGTATTCCATCGATAGAGTCTCCATAGTTATCAATGCAGCCCACAAGTTTCTTCCACATACGCGTCTTCCAGCTCATCCCACACATGCGCAGCGGGGCGTTCGCGTGCCCCAACTCTCATGATGGCACCACTGTACCCAATAGCCGTACCTGTAATCAAAGTTCCAGTCCGCAGATCATCCGAGTGTTGCATCAGTTAGTCCAACCAACGGTAATCGAAAGCAGCGAAGATCCGGGCTCCAGAGGGTGTAGGAGGGAAATCAGGCCATGTCGGCTCATGCGACTTACCCGAGTCTGGGACGGTGACTGGGGTGTGCAGTGGAGTTAGCGAAGATGTGCGGAACAGCTCGTACGATGTTTAGTATTTTGGGTGGGCAGCAACATGATCTAACACATGATGATTATGCTGTGATGTGAGACGCCGCTGGTGTGCCGGCCTTGCGCGAGAGTACTTGCTGGCGTGCTTAAAGGCGTGGTGGCGGGCGGCTTCGAGGCTGTTGCCGTGTCCCTCGGTTTGCCCCGCGTGAAGTTCAGAATGCCAGGCCAAATCCATGCTTCTTGTGGGGAGAACGCCAACGACGTCGCTATCCTTGGCTGCGGCATCATCGGCTTGTGTACCGCGTACTATCTCACAGAAAGTGGAAATACAGACCCAAAGAGTATTCATCTGGTTGATTCGAGTCCGAAGTTATTCCATTGCGCGTCTGGCCTTGCTGCGGGCTTCTTGAGTGCCGACTGTACGTTTGGCAGCGTACGACGCGTGCAACATCAGCGCGGCGCGTCGTTCAACACCTGATCACTTTGTCTAACTACGAAGTAGGGTTCGCACCATCTGTAGCTTCCCTCGGCGCGTTATCCTTCAAACTTCACGCCGACCTCGCGAACGCGCATTCCGGACGTACAACATGGGGATACTCGCAGTCCACCGGAATCTCCCTTTCACAAGACAGCGAATCGGCCATTGGCGGTAGCGGCGAAGACTGGCTTGAGAATGGAACGAGTCGAGCACAATTAGCGAATCACAATAAGCCTTGGGAAGAACAGGCTGCCGGACCAGAATGGCTTCGGCGTACACAGGAAGGCATCATGGAGGTTATAAGTAGGGATGGGACGACCGCACAAATCGATCCGTTGAGATTCTGCCAGTGGCTTCTGAAAGAAGTTCAGAGAAGGGGGGTCACGATACATCAGCCTGCGACGGCGACAGCCATCATCAAGGACTCAGAAGACGTGTTGCGCGGTGTGAGGATATCAGAGGGTGATGACACACAGTCGGAGACAGAGTGTAAGGCCCAATCCATACCACCCAAATTCACACTTACTAACCAACTACAACAGTACCATGTAGCCGTCTCGTCATAACCTCTGGTGCGTGGTCTCCACGCGTCTTCAGCACCCTCTTCCCATCCTCGAAAGCGCGCATCCCCGTCTCCTCCTTAGCTGGCCACTCGCTGCTCGTTCGAAACCCACACCACAAATCCGAAGAGCTCGACAAGGAAGTCTGCCACGCAGTCTTCGCGACAGATACACTCGGCTTCTCGCCAGAATGGTTTGCGAGATTAGGTGGAGAGCTGTATCTAGCAGGACTCAATAGCACAAATATACCTCTGCCAGAGGTTGCAACAGACGTTCAAGCTAGTGCGAAGGCTATCGAGCAGTTGAAACAGTGTGCGAAGGCTATGATGGTGAACGTCCCAGGCAGAGACATGGAGATTTTGAGGGAAGGCTTGGTAAGTTGAGACTGAGAGTGGAATGTTGAACTGGTTTGCTAATCCCAGGCAGTGCTTCCGTCCAGTCACATCTAGCGGCCGACCCATCGTATCGCGGATACCGGACGAAAAGCTCGGAGGCATCAGGACGAAAGATGAAAGAACTGGCGGTGTTTATATAGCGGCGGGTCATGGTGCCTGGGGCATATCGCATGCGCCTGGTACTGGACTTGTGCTGTCGGAGCTGATAGAAGGGCGGGAAGCAAGCGCGAATATTGAGGCGTTGCAATTACCAACGTAAAGTGCTCTTACTCAAACAAAATGTGTATTGGGTACTCATCAACTGGTCATATCGAAACAAACGTGCTGGCCCTGTGACGAGTATGGAATCGGGCTTCTTGTCTCTGACGTAATCCAGTGCACGATATCCTTGGAGTTAGCGCAGGACTGCGCCGCACGTTCGCACGATGACTCCGCAGTTGGTCTTATCGAATCGTCACACAATGCTACTATAGCAATTCCAAGCAAAAATAATGTCTACGAATCCCGCCGACGAGGTGGCCGCAAGGAAACGAGCTGAGCGTGAGAAGAACCCCATCCATATCGAACAACTGGACGCAAGCGTGTTGGCTGGTACGTTTCTAGTCAAACAACTACTTCGACTTCCTTGCAGCTAAAGACCATACGCAGCACTACCAAAGGATGTGAAGATACTATCAATCAGACAGTCCGGTGAAAGCGCGTGGTGTGAGAGTTTCCGCATCGATGCAAACCTACAAGATGGCTCGGAAAGGCAGTACTTCGTCAAGGTAGGTTGTGTGTCTTGTCACACGAAAGATCCCATCTAATGGAAGCGCAGACCAAGATCGGTGAACTAGGAAAGCGGATGATGGAAGGTACATACGAATCAGAGCTGCTGTATCACAGTTACTGCCCCGAACATGTTCCAACACCAATTGCCTGGGGAGCCTATAAAGACCACCCGGACACATGGTTCTACATCTGCGACTTCCACGACATGGCGATGGAGAAACTGGATCCAAGTGCCTTTGTCGACATCATTACTGGGGTGCACAGAGCAAGTATGGGAAAATCACCGCTCGGCAAATACGGATTCCACATTCCAACCCACCTTGCTCACGTACCGAACGACAACACATGGGAAGATTCGTGGGAAGTCTGGTATAATAGAGCCATGCAGACCATGTATGATCTAGAGAAGAACAAATATGGGATAGACGAAGAGTTAGAAGTCATCTTCGAAGGTCTCCGTTCAAAAGTCATACCTAGATTGCTCCGTCCTCTGGAAACCGGCGGTCGCTCGATTGAACCATGCCTCTTGCATTCGGATCTATGGCCTGGAAACTGTATGCTGGAGAAAGAGACTGGTAAGATCATTATCTTTGACTCATGTGCTTTCTGGGGTCATAACGAGTGTGACTTGGGTAGCTGGCGTGCTCCGCGGTACAATATGGGTGAGGAGTTCTTTACGTGCTACAAGAATATCGTGAAGCCCTCGCAACCAGAGGAAGATTGGCACGATCGCAACAGACTTTACGCCATGTTAGTACATTCCCATGGAGGGAGGTGTTTTTGCTCACTAGGATAGTCGCTATGATCTCTTGGTCTCTGCGCTTTATCCTAACAGGCCCGAGTTTCACGATAGGTATGTGTAGGAATATTTGAGTCTGCTATCGGGCTGACCGGTGCCAGAGCCAAGGATGAGATGAGAATACTCGTTAAGAAGTTCCCTGGCGGCTTCAAAGACTGGGAAGCCCGACAAGTGTCTTCACCACGCGACCTGTAGAGGTCAAATGCGATCTCGTCAATGGTTGGCTTAAGTCCGTTCGTTTGCACTTTTCACCATGACTGCTTACCCCGCGTTTGATGTGTTCGAAGCGACTGTGCCGCAAGACTAGACTGCAGAGACGTCAAAGCGTGTCTTATGAGTCGGGTGCCGCCCTTCTCTGTCGTACCCTGTCTGAGGCATTCAGCTCTAAATGACACGGCTTCCCGATCAGAATGGCCAAGAACGAAAGTAACGGAGCCGCGGAAGAAGAAGGGGTTGTGAATGCGCTCGCAGACCAAGGAAAAGAGGGCGCAAATGACGAGGATACTACATACACCACGTTCACTCCCACTCAAAAGCGACTATTACTAGGTGCCTGCTCTACAGCAGCGGTATTCTCAACAATCTCTTCGTTCATCTACTTCCCCGCAATCACAGCCATTGCGAACTCATTGCGCGTTTCCATCGAACAGGTCAACTGGTCTATCACTTCGTACTTGATAGTATCGGGAATCGCACTCTCGGTCTTCGGCAGTCTGGCTGACGACATCGGTAGACGACCCGTAATTCTTTTGACTATCTGCATCTACGTTGGGGCAAACATAGGACTGGCCCTTACGCAGCACTACGCGACTCTCATAGTGATGAGATGCCTGCAAAGTGCTGGCGCTTCAAGTACCATCGCGATCGCATTCGGTATCATCACAGACATCTCGATACCTGCAGAAAGAGGATCCTACGTGGGCGTATTGATGGGTGCTACGAATGCTGCGCCATGCTTGGGGCCTGTCATTGGTGGAGTGGTTTCAGAAAAGTTGTCGTGGAATTGGATCTTCTGGCTCTTGGTCATCGTTGCCGGAACTTTGCTGGTGACACTTGCGCTGTTCCTTCCGGAGACCGAAAGATGCCTTGTAGGAAACGGGAGTCTTCAACCAGCGCGCCTCATGAACAGATCCATATATTCGCTTGTATCTCGGCGTGAGACCAGGTCTCCGGCAGCTGCATCTTCTCGAAGTCGTGGCTCCGCCTTTCTAGGACCTTTCAAATCACTGTCAGCTCTCAGGAACCAAGCCAACTTCATCGTTATCTTAGCCGGCGGTATCACTTACACTATGTATACGTGTCTCGCGGCTTCCATCTCAGCGGCAGTCATCGCAGAGTATGAGATGAATTACCTTACGGCGGGATTGACCTACCTTCCAAACGGCATTGGCGGTATCCTCTCGTCGTATGCGTCCGGCAAACTCCTCGATCACGACTACAAAGTCACTGCGCGCAGACTAGGCCTCCCAGTAACGTCTCCATCGGGCAACGACTTCCCCTTCGCAAAAGCCAGGCTGCGATCAGTTTTTCCGGTCGTAATCGTCAGTGCAGTGGCTACCATAGGCTACGGTTGGGTATTGCACACGAGGTCGCATATCGCTATACTGCTAGTGGTCCAATTCTTCTCAGGAGCGGCTCAGGTATGTATTTTCGCGACATGCGGGACGCTGCTCACAGATCTGAATCCCGGGAGAAGTTCGACTGTACAAGCGAGTTATAGCCTCGTGAGATGCGCTCTCAGTGGTGCTGGCGTGGCGGCTTTGGAGACCATGGTGCGCCAGATAGGATACGGGTGGACTTTTACCGTCTTTGGTGGCTTGGGACTTTTGTGTGTACCCATACTTTTCTATCTGAAACAGAAGCGTGCTCTATGAAGCAGAGACTTCGTCGTTGGGCGATAATGGGTGGCGGGATGGTCGCGTCGCGACCGTGAACATGACGCGTCTAGGCTGAGGTTAGCGTCCCGTGCCGCCTACGATGCCCCGCGGCAGGTACCTTGCATTAACACACCACGTCTTCAAGATGACATTACCTGCCATTAATTTGCTCTTCAGCATAAATTGCAACGATCCGAAACACAGTTCATGACAGCGCTCCGCCGCACATCGCGAAGATCGGCATTGCTGATACCTATAACGCTCAGTCATTTACTGTTTTGAGACATCGCTCAGCTCAATACCAAGGCCAACAGTCTGCCCAGCAGTATCAGCCACATCAACCATATCAATCATGACGGGCATCGAGGCCAACCCGAAGACCCAGCCAGAAATATTCCAGCACTCCCCTTTACCAAAAGTGAAGGGCTCCTTCAGATTGATACAAGTCAGACCTGATTTCTCCGTCGACGGCCTCCCCGACTGCTACCTACAAAATGCGCTAGTCCAAGAATCGAACTATGTCTGTCTTTCATATACCTGGGGCGAACCAGGGGACGAGTTCCCTATCAAGCTCGATGGAAAGCTACATTATGTGCGCCAAAACCTCTACGACTTCCTCCAAGCGGCACGCCAGCGTCTCACATTTTGCACATTGTGGATAGACGCGTTGTGCATAAATCAAGCCGATATCGAAGAACGAAACCATCAAGTTCAGCAGATGGGTGACATCTTTGCTGGCGCGAGATTGGTCGTGTCGTGGCTAGGCAATAATTTCGAGACGCAAGAATTCGTTCGAGCGGTGGGGCAGAAGTTCGACCGCCAGGCCTGGAAGACTTGGGAGGATTTTTATCACAGCAAGCACGGTGATTCACCTCAGGGGAGCAGCTCTCAGAACGCAGAGCCGGACTCCAGCAGTCGCTCCGTCCCAGCTTACGATCTCAGTCAAGAGAATACGTACGACTCCGAGATCTCGGACTCTTCACTCATTAAGAAACATTACGATCTCATTGCAAACAATGCCTACTGGCAAAGGGCGTGGGTCGCACAGGAAATGATGCTAGCAAACGCGCAAGTAGTGATGGCTGGAGAACACGTCATCGACTTCCTGCCACTCGCGTACTACTGTGTGCACTCGACAAAGGAGTTATATTTTAGTTCTATCATGGAATATGCGTATCTGTTGTACTGGTCACAGGACGACTACCTCGAGAATGGCCCCAGCTGTTCGATCTTGCAGAAAGGAAGGCGGCAGGCCACCCATGGATTGATCTACCTCCTACGATGGTTCCAAGGAAAATGTTGCACACTTCGACGGGACCGCATTTACTCCTTGCTAGCGATTTGTAAGGGTGGCGACAAGGTCAGGGTCGACTATGATGGTCCAGATACCGAGCTCATCATGCAAGTCCTGGATGCATGCAAAGAAGAGATGTGCTTCTGCACTGCCGCCATCGTTGCTCGCATTGTGAAAGGGCCTGACTTCTCCCATCTAGAACAAGAAACTTACGCCATCACTGTAACGCATGACTTCAAGCTTCAGGCATACAGCTCGGACCTCGAAATATGTCCATCATGCTCTCAGCAGGTTACTCAATCCCGACCTGGTGTGTACTTTTGCTTGCACTGCAGTTCCGATGTTTGCCAACACTCTCAGGGGCATCTCTTTTGGGATAACACTCGTCGTGACGACGTAGTAGATCGCTTTCGGCGTCGTGCTGGTCTCCTATGGTTAGCCAGATATGATCTCCGCGAGCCGCGCGTGCTGTGTAGGCCAGGACAAGGAATCGAGATCAACCGCGAAGAGGTCGAAGGCGAGTTCTACACCTTGCGATTTTCTCTTGGTACACTCGTCGATGTCAAGGGTGTCAAATTTGAGACAAAAAGCACGTTCATTCATCGCACACGTGTCGTGGTTGATCACAATATCTGCTCTTCGGCATGAAATCATGCCTAGGCAGAGATGCTGGGTGTGTACGTGCTGTATCCTAGTATTCAGCACGCATGGATCTTGGCAAAGCCTGGGTTATCGTGAAAACGATATCATTATGACTAAAGCTACCTCCACCGACCAAATGACTACATCAGCGGAGTACATGAAGAATGGTAAACGCTCTCAGACGCCCCAGATATGCAACAATGTACCTGATGCAGGAACGTCTTTGTGGGACCAGTGTCTTTCACGCGTGTCCCAACTGCCCTTTTTGCACATATTGCCATCCTATGCATCTACCTCTGTGACCACGTCCGACGGCGGCTCGCCTCATCCCAGTCTGCATGGCTCGGTCTCCTTCCGCAATCATTCAAGGAAAGATCCTTTCCTCATATACATCCTGGCCATACTGAAGATAGGCTTTGACTACCACGTTGCGTCCTTGAGTAGTGAACCCATGTTTGATCTGTCGACAGAAATCCAATACAGCGGTGAGATTGCTTGACTTATCGTCTTCGACCAGGCCGTCATTGT
Source organism: Alternaria conjuncta (assembly GCF_024043145.1). NCBI lineage: Eukaryota > Fungi > Ascomycota > Dothideomycetes > Pleosporales > Pleosporaceae > Alternaria > Alternaria conjuncta. The sequence goes on along the minus strand of NW_026250095.1, from coordinate 1,328,642 downwards.
TGAGTTTCATCTGCTTGCGGGTGTCGTAAGTGCCGGCTGCGCCGCTGATCTTTGTAATGGTGAGCTTTTGTAGCTCTTCCAAGCCCAGGATACCTTGGAATTGGAAGTCATGCAAGAACATGTCGAATGAAATTGGACGGATGGAGAACGTTGTATTGCCACTCCCAGGCGTACACAACAATGGCGAGTAAAGTGTGACGTTAAGCTCGCGAAGTCGTGAGAAGCGCTTGATCGTGGAGGAGTTGACTTTATTGCACCTTTGCGTGAGCTCGCGGGCGTCCTCTTCACTTCCGCCGGGCTCGTCTTTGAGGAATACAATCCCTCGCTGCCCGTTCACGTTCCTTGTTTTCGCCTTTCGAACATAGAGATGCAGGGATCTTGTCTCCAGTGAAACCATGATCCTACTGAGAGCTGTACAGTCGTCGAACTCGAAACGCGCTGCCTCCAATAAACAAGAGAGCAGATCACTTCGCAGGCTCTTACTGGTGAGACAAAGAGACGGCAGAAACGGTGAGTGCTTCCTCTTAAGTCGGATAGACTGCTCATGGTCCTCAGAAAATCGCAAGTGTGGCCAATCCTGACAGGCTATCGATTGCTTTTCGTCCAGGAAGTACTGCTCGTAGACCATGCATCGAAGCTCCTAGTCAAAATCGTCAGCTAATGTCACAGTCAGAACCGGTACGATGATAACACGTACAGCAGGTAAAGTCATGAAGGGGTGGAATGCGGGTTGGTGAAGTAGCTCCTCAACATATGGGTTGAACGCGATCAGGAGCTCTTCAAAACCATCTTGCGCATCGTCGACGTCCAGACAATTGGTCGCATCATTCAAAGCCGGCGCCATGGTGTCGTTGGAGGTGAGGCGTGTCGAGCGGGTGAAACACGCGTAGTAAGAGCGGAGTGCGTTCACCACAGACTTTGGAAGGCAAGAGCGACCAGAATTGGGAAGTAACGGAGGATGTTGTTCGGCGCGCTCTCTCACGTTGTTGCGGCTGACAGCGGTAGCGTCGTAGTCTGCAGAGTACTTCCAACTCTGGTGAACGAGGTAGTCGCGTGAAATGTCTGGGTACCTACATATGTACGTAGAGGCGGCGCGCTAAGGCTATCACACTAGAACTCATCCGGCCTGGTCACCCAAAGTTGCACACCTGGGCAGTCCTGTTGTAATGGCACTGCCAGCTGAATTCTAGACTGAGTCGAGGTTTTTGTGTGGCACCTCGAACAGCTTCGTCGAGAGATGCATCGGCTGGATACAGACATGCTTGCACTACCGCCCACCACGAGTTAAGTAGAACAACTGAAGATAGTCAAGAACAAGACTATCAACTGATACTTTGTATATTCTCGTTGATCAGCTAACACTACTAACATGATGGGCACCTCGACATTACATCTCTACTCGTCATCGTCGTCATCATCGACAACAGGTACAGGGTCAGCTTTGCCTGTGGTCTTGACCTTCCGGTCCTTCTCCGCACCGGCTGGCTTCTTGCCTTTCGGGTTGGCGTCTTCATCCTCCTCCTCGTCTTCCTCGGGCACCGCGGCGTCGTCGTCATCGTCGTCGCTCACGTCGTCTTCCTCCTCCTCTTCATCATCCTCATCATCTTTGGGCTTGGTGCGCTTGGTCTTCTTCTTTGGTGCTGCAATCGAGTGTGAGAAACTTATGTTCGATGATATTGGGTGAAGGTATTGGCTTACGAGGCTCTTCGGCGTCGGAGTCGTCTGAATTGAAGTTTGATCCGTCAGACTCGTCATATCTACGTGACATGTGTTAGCACTGTGATGAAAGTTCCATAATCGAAAGTAAAGCGCAGCCCAGAAGTCCTCGACACTCAAAGGAGAGACGTGACCGCCGAGCGAATCCAAGTTGAGAGCGTTGTGGGGATTGTTGCGAAGCGCCGTCGCGTCAACCGTTTCTCCATCCCGAAAGCCCGGGCGTAACAGCGACTCCGCGCCTGTCAAACTTTCGTAGAACTTGGTAACAAGCCCAAAGATCCTAATTCACTTTGAAGAAGGAAGGCGATTGCGATGCCTTCAAGAGGGGATGCATGCGACGCGAAGTGCAAGGGCCATGACGTCAAGGAAGCGCCGACTTACTCTTCTTCCTCTTCGCTCTCATCACTTGGGAGAGCGACAAGCTCCTCCTCCTGATTCTTCCTTTTTCTTGTGGACATTGTGTCGTGCTGGGGAAATTTGACAAAGGTTGGTAGGTCAAGGTAGTGTTTTGGGGTAGGGCGAGAGCTGAGAGCTATGGAGAAGCTTGCGAGCGGGGACCCAGGGACGGGCGCCCGGATGAAATAGACACGACCTACGCAGGCCCTACCAAGGAGGCTGGGAAGCCAGGGCTCTTGCGGGCTTTTGCTCAATGGCTTAGTTCGGGCTGTTCGGGTGTGTCCAGGTTAGCCAATCATTGGCCATGTGGTCATCACCCGCATGGGAGCACCGGGACGGGGGCACACAAGCGTTGCGCTGATGTTACTTTGCTGCAGGTACCGCTCAATGTCTGTTGATATGAGAGATCCGTCGAGAGTGTCGCAAAGAAATACCTCGCAACGGCAATTGTAGGATAGATAATCGTGAACATTGTGCATCCAACCAGCCTCTACGGTATAGGAGGGACACAAGAACAGCTACGCAGTGTGCTCCTTTATGTCTAGTCATTTGTAACTACAGGAATGCGTCAAATACAGCTCATATTTGTTCCATTAATGTAAAATTGTATATGAGATCCCTTCGACGGCTAGCGATCCGATACAGCGTTGAAGGCAGCAGGCTCTCATAGTCACGGTGTTGACCATGTGTTCGCAGCTCGAGGTGCAGAGCTCTCTTCCCAAAGCGGTCAAGCTCACCCCACTTAGCGCCAGTCATCGCTAGTGCCCCTCCCGCGGTACCGCGTCTCATTCGTGCTGCCTTGCCGACTTTACTTTCTTACTCTCGATCGTTCCTCAACCGACCCGACACAACGCTCGTTCGCACCCGCGCCCTACGTTCCCACACGCCCAATATGTCGGCAGCTCAGGTCGCAAGGGGACCGCGGATCAAAGGTCTGAGCGATCCCTACCACTATCAATCCAAAGCAACGCAACGAAGCAAGGCGCCCGTGGTGGCTGCCACCAAAACCGCGAAACGTACATACACCTGCTGCGAGAAACCCGAGATAGATACTTCCGACAATGAAGTCTTGTGCTACAACTGCGGTGCTGTCCACGGCGAAAACAACATCGTCTCCGAGGTTACTTTTGGCGAAACTTCGGGCGGAGCAGCCATTGTCGAGGGTGGCTTCATCCACGCCAACCAGCGTCACGCGAATTCCATGGGCGGCACTATGCGGGGTCTGGAGGGCATGGGGAGCAGGGACCAAGCTGCGATGAATGGCAAGAACTCCATCGTAGCTCTAGGCGCATCTCTCAACCAGCGCGAGGCCGTCGTAGAACAGGCTTACAGCTGGTACAAGCTCGCCATGAACCACCGATTCATCCAGGGTCGCCGCATGAGGACCGTTGCCGCTGTCGCGATCTACATGGCGGCACGGAGACAACCCGAGAACACGCTCATGCTCATCGATCTGGCCGAGAAGATTCAGACCAACGTCTGGCAGCTCGGAGACACGTACAAACAGTTTCTGGAGATGTTGAAGGAGGACGACCCCGCACAGCTCGTGGGCACAAAAGCCGTTCAGGAGATCGAGCCGTTGATGCTGAAGTACTGTCGAAAGCTCGAGTTTGGAGAGGATTCTCACAGGGTCGCCGACGACGCCTGTAGGGTCCTGAAGCGCATGAACCGCGACTGGATGGTGCAAGGTCGTCAGCCGGCTGGGTTGTGCGGCGCCTGTATCATCATAGCCGCCCGCATGAACAACTTCCGCCGGACCATCCGAGAGGTCGTCTACGTTGTCAAGGTCGCCGACTCCACCATCACCTCCCGTCTATACGAATACAAGAGGACACAGAGCGCGGCTCTCACGGTCAACCAGTTCCGAGAGTTCGGACCCCGTCTCAAGGTCAAGGCTCAGCCTCCTGCCATTTGGAGGCGCGCAGAAAAGGAAGAGCGAAGGGAAAAGAGGAGGCAACGAGCAATTGAGGGTGGCGACCCGGATACTACAGAGAACCAGTCGGGAGATAGCGAGGCAGAAGGAGGTTCGGATACCGCACCAAAACGCACGAGCAAGAGGCGCAAGTCAAATGACGGTTCATCTCAGCCAGTTGCGACCCAGACGGAAGCTTCTGGTACACAGAATAGCGATCCATCCTCGGAGTTAGCGGCTCTTGACGGCAACACGGAGGCGGTCCTGGAGTCTGTTGTTAGTGCAGTCGAGGAAGTCGAGGCCGGTGAGACCATCGACCCAGACTTTGTCATGCCTAAGAAGCGTGGCCGACCACCAAAGAAGCCGCGAGTGCCCGTCGTGATCGCCGAAGAGGATCTCGAAATTGAGCACGAGCTTGAAGACGAAGTCACAAATACCATCAAGGACTGGGAGGGTATCTTCAAGGAAATTGCCAACAGCGAAGACCACGAGCTACTCAGGCGTTCTGGCTGGACAGCAGCAGAGATGGCCCGCGTCGCCGCCGACACCCGCGATGCCGTCCCCGTAAACACAGATCCTGAGATTGGTGAAGACGAGTTCAACGACGACCCCGACGTTGCCACCTGCATCCTCAACCCCGAGGAAGTCCGCCGCAAGGAAGCCATCTGGATCACGGAGAATGAACAATGGCTGCGCGACCAACAGACCAAGATGTTGCAGGCCGAACTCGAGGCCGCAGAGGACAAGCCTAAGAAACCCAAACAAAAGCGCAAACACCACCAGATGGGCGATGGCAATGTCCTTGAGGGCCAGCCTGCGGCTAGCGCGGCGGACGCTGCCCATAAGATGCTCAAGAAGCGCGCCAAAGCTTTCAGTAACCACATCAACTACGACCGACTCAAGGAGTTGTTCCCCGGCGGTCACCCTTCTGCGAGCCCATCTGCCAGCGGTCAGGGTGCTAGTTCAGCCTCCACCCCGCAAGCTGTTGTGCAGCAGCCTGTAGATGTCGACGCGGAAGGCGAAGAAGAAGAGGAGGAGGAGGAGGAAATGGAAGAGGTAGAGGAAGAAGAGGAAGATTTGGAGCACAACTACTTGGAAGACGATGATGAAGGATTTGCTAACGAAAGCTACGACTACTAGAAGTATTGTTCGTGGTTCATTTTGGGAGTATTGAGAGGTTGGCGATTGGTTTTGCATTTACATGGCGAAAACTTTACAAGATATCACGACCTTGGTCGGCTATCTCTCACGAAGTATTGGAGCTTGCTTTTACGGCCGCGTTGGCTGGAAATTAGATGCGGAGTATCTTGGGGTTGAGACTTTGCATATATACCCCCGCTTGCGAGCGCAGCATAGCATCATGGCAACGGCGTTTAGCATTCATCAATGAACATTCAGATTAACATTCTTTGCTTTGGCACGTTCCAGTCCTGGCGCATATATCACGTTTCAAAGTCAGAGGCGACAGATATTGTTTGTAGGGGAGGAATTCCCAATGATAGATTGGTCCCTGCTTCGTAACTCGTTCACACATGCTCATGCTACCCTAAATTTTTGGTATGCGAATCCCTTGCCATAAAACGCCGAAAAAGTCTATCATGGAAGACACAGGCGCCTCATTTCCCGAACGGTGGTTGACGCCGTCCCAAACCGCACTCTACAAGCAAGAAACAAACTAGCACATCTTGTACTGTGACTCGCCTGATGCTTGCCTGTGCATGTCGTTCGCCTCGAGCTTGTAGGAGATGCTAATGTCCAAATCGCGGTGGTTCTTCTCGTTGGGCTTGTTCTCTAGTATGCCGCTGATGGTCTCGCCCTCCTCGACCGTCAGTACATCCTTCAGGTAGAAGACTGTCTGCTTCCAGTGGGTGTACTTGGTGTGGGGACCGGTGGAGAAGCGGATGGGCTTGTGGCAGGCGGCGAACTCGATGTCGAACCATGCGATGACGGCGTGGATGAAGTCGCTGCGGCGCGCCTTGAGCTCGTACGGTAACCGGAAAGCGAGGTCGGCGACGGTGCAGGTGTAAAGGTCAAGGGTGATGACGGGGGAGGGGTCGGTGACGACGGCCTTGATGTCGACGGTGTCGACGAGGGGCTCGGTGATGGCGGTGGCCTTGAGAGGAGAGTAGTCGAAGCCCCAGACGTTATCCCAGACTGTTCTGTTAGTAGTGTTGCAGCAAATCAGAGCTTTGCTGTACTTACATCCAATCTTCTCCTCCTTGTACTCGCCATCCTCGATACCAGCCATGAAGATAGTAGCCTTGTCGGGGAAGATCAAGCCGTCCTTGACCAGGTACTTGTCGCGGGCGTAGAGAACGGTGTCCAACATGGACTCGTAGAGCAGGAAGTAGCCCATCCACTCGGATATTATTATGTCGACCTTGTCGAAGGGTAGGACAACCTCCTCCATCTTGCCCTGTAGCAGGGTAATCTTGTCCGACATGCCGTTGACCTCGACGATCTCCTTTGCCTTGTCGATGATGGTTGACATGTCAACACCAATGACGTGCTTTGCGCCGGCCTTTACGGCGAACCTATAACCAGCATATCAGCGCGTGCTCGTGTGTGGTATGTAGAGGGGCGAGGAGCGCATACATGCTCAGGATGGATGTGCCGCATCCAACATCGAGGACGACCTTGTCCTTGAACAGGTGAGGGTTCTGGTAGATAGCGTCGCGGTAGCTCTTGGTTCGGACTTCATCTTTCTAAAGCGCGTTGTTAGTCGTCGTAGTAAAGGTCAAAGGCAGGGAGGGGCAATCGTACCAGCATCTCCTCGTGGATACCTGTATTCGCGCATTAGTATCGTTCACCTCATCAGAGTGTACTTGTACGGACCATGGTGGTTGTAGCTACACAATACTGTTAGCGAAACTCTACGCATGTCTGGACCCTCAATGATGCCTACCTGTTGAAGTAATGCGCCTCAGAGTGCGCCATGCCCGTGAGGGGGTCCTTCTTTCCGGCTTCTTGCTGGTTCGCCATATTGAGAGTAGAGTGTGAGGAGAAGAGGAGGTGTGAGCGGTTGAAGGTAGAGGAAGAGAGACTGGCGTTGCTCCGGTCCAAGTAGGATAGGGAAATTTTGGTTTTGGTAGTACCAAGCACAGACTCGCTCGGTCCAGGGTCTCACCAGGGCAATCTCGGTGGGAAGCGGGGCATCTGAGACTTTGGACGCTAGGCCCAAAGAGGCGTGACACGAAGATGCTCACTTTTTTTGCTGTCGATCCCAAGGTTCATGCAACCAATTTTCTTTACCATTATGCTACTTGCGATAAATAAAGGCCAAGGCTTCAAGACAAATACAGCATCAAGAACAGCATAGTGTCAATTTGCAACATCCAACCAGAGAAAGTAGTGAGAGGGGTATATCGTGCCAAAAGCAGAATCCGCCCTCGTCGTTACGGCGTGAGAGTTTTGTTTGCGTTATGTCGTGAAGTCGTTAATAGATTTTGGGCGTGATGTCGTCATACATTAGGAGAGTGTCGTACATTTTGGTCGAACGGGATTGCTCTATTGAGCTCGTCAGGAAGCCTAGCGGACTCTCATGCGGTAAAAGTTTTCTTTGAACTGTTTCGCGTCTAACTTATGTATCAGCATCGGACACGTATAGGTGATGGGAATTCAAATACCTTCTGGTGAAGTAAAGCTCAACCGGTACTTGCCCGTAGGGCCTTTGGGTAGCCTGTAGCTATCACTGAAGACATACGGATGCAGCTTCTCGAACTGGATTGTTTCTGGACCGACGCGCTTCATCCAGTCACCGCGTCCGACATATGGCGTGACGAACGCCGTCCAGATAGGTATGTCCTTCATAGGCCCGCGACGAGCAGTGGCTTCGAACCGTACACAGCCCGAGTCCGTATCGTATTTGACGCGGAAGACGTGGAGATACTTGCCGTCAACGGTCTCGCTGAGTAGCGTCAGCATGAAACAAGAGATTAGTGACAATCACTTACCCTGCGAACATAATCCTTTCTCCTGGCAGGAAAACATCTTCGAGCCCCTCTGCAATGGGAGTGTGGTCCTGGCGCTTCATAGCTATGGCGGTACAATAGAAAAGTACCATACCTGAAAGAACATTAGAGAGTGTTTGCAGGAGCGACTCAAATGTACCTACGTTCGTATAGAGGGAAGCGCAGTCTAGCCCACAGGTCAAGTTGACCATCTTGGCGATTGATGCGACAGAGCTGCAAGCACGATCCTGCGCGCCGTACTGCTAATGCAGTGATTGGAACCTGGTACCTCACACGGTTGCCATTGTGATCCGTAGTAAGGAAGAGTATTCGTGCACGGTTGTCGTCGGCCCTCCAGTAAATTCTTATCCAGACCTCAGTTGCTTCGAATGGCAGTTCTAGAATCCTTTCAAAGCCATCGGTGTCTAACAGCTCAATCACTCTTGGTTCATCTCTCCCGAAGCACTCAGTAGGCTCCGAGGGGCTTTGAGATGGTGTAGAGCCGTGTCGTCCATCGAAGATCTTCATTGCCCAATGAGCGACTGGCTCTGAATCCGTCGACTGGTTCGAGTAGGCCTGTGATGATGCGGACGAATACGTGGGCGACTGAGGGATTTCTGGCACTGGGGGAGGAATATACGGTATGTCCCCTATGCCTCCCCACGTTGGTGCAATATGAGATCGATGAGGTAGCGGTAGCGGGGCTGGCTGGTACCCGTACTGGGCTGCCGGATACGTGGGGTGTTGGTGTATCTTCGGTCTAGACACTTTGGGGGAAGGCGGTTTTGGTGTTCTAGCACCACTCTTCCCATTGCCATGCACTGAGAGCTTACTGAAGTAAGATTCAATCGGCGTTGGCTTTTGTTTCTTGAGCAGCCTGGATAGCGTGACTTTGAATTTAGCCAATGCGGCCTCATCCTCGTTTCTAGAACCCGTCAGCCATCCCGTTGAACATGTCGCCAATGTTACATACCCCTTCAGAGCGTCGTGCATGCACTGTAGATATGTCCTAACAATCTCGAATCTTTTGGGTAAAGACATGCCTTCCGCCGTGAAATCCGTAAGCGCATCTTCCCAGATGAGTGCGTACGGTGGTGTGCCGGGGAAAGCACCGGGCGCAGCGTGCCTGCTCTTCTTGGACCTGGTGAATATTTCTTGAACATCGTCAAGCGTGTGTCCTAAGCTCGGGAGGCAAACCTCCAGGTCCGTTCGTATGAAGCCTGCATATCTGCCATAGCGGGACGACTCCAGCGCCTCGTTCAGCTCGAGTAGAGCGTGCGATATGGCAAACAACTCTGCGATATGGCTTCTGACGTCTTTGCGATATTGGGGGATCTCACTCTCGAAGGAGAGTAGGCCCGTTGCGGTCTCCTCAGCTTCCTTGGCGTAGTCGAGTAGTCGCCAGTCCATGACAGGTGCGTACCGGGGATAGATAGCCGAAGACAAAGGTTTAGTAGCAATGCATGCTTTAGACGCCTGGAAATCGGCGGGGAAAGGGAAGAGAAATCGCTCAAGCGATGGCGCTACGAGATGAGCGTCTGGGGTAGACGTCTGGTGGCATGCGCGCTTGAGGAGGGTCGGCTCTTGACGTGTTTATGCAGCAGCACGCCGGTGAGAAACGCCAATGACCTATGCCGACAGAATCCCTTACCAAGCCTGCATGTAACCCGCGGTCTTCGCTTCCTCTTTCACACAATTTTTCTGTGCAATCAGTTTGGCCCCCAATCTTCTAGAGTTAGATTCTGTTAGTGTCGGCCAGCCTGCGGCATGCAATTGCGCTGCACCGCTGGGCAAGATGCTGTTCTGGACAGGCGGAGACGCCACCCCGATAGCTGCACGTCTGCGCTGTCAGTGGAAGATCATTCCTATCGTACCGGCTCGCAGCACAAAAAGTATCGAGATGTCCAGAGCTTTCGGCCTAATGACATCGTTGGTCTGCATGTCGGCGCCGCGGCATGGTGTTCTGCCTAACTCTCTCCACTATAGCATGGACTAGTCCTGCAATGTAAGCAATGATTGTTCAACGGTTGAGGAGACCTTCGACGCCGCCACTCCGGATTGTGCGATGATATGCCTCTTGACAACTGTCAACCATGAGGGGATCGATGTGAGAGCCGCCACACTCGAACCAAGCATTGCAACGACGAGCCTCAGATCATGAATATCAATCTGCTCGCCCTTTAATGTGTAGGTGTGGAATGGTAGGAAGTGTCTTGTGAAATGATGGGATAGACATGTAGATATATATGTATTGGACGAGACCAAGGCTGCGCCTCACTCTGTCCAAGCCACCACCGCAATGGGGCTGCAAGTCTCACCCATGAGCCCCTTTCGAGGCAACCATATAAGTGAAGTTGGATGATTTGTTTTGGTTGGTTACTAATGTGGGGCCATGACTTCTGCGGCATTGACGGCAAACCCTCAATCTTGGCGCTGAGAGCCTGCCTGCGCGTGCGCGTACGCGTAGCAGCCGATGGTTCAGCATGTGTCCATCACTTTCCAAGAGCCTTCAGCCTCTCGTCCACCAGCTTCGAAACCATCTTCTCCAGTATCGCGAATTCTCCATTCGATGACCCTTCAAAGTATCCAGCTACGCTCTTCTCGACGTACTTGCCGACCTGGTCCACCTCGACATTGACGTCCTCGCCCGGCTTCTTGCTTGCCGTGACGACTTTCTCTTGCGTGTAGGCAATCAACATGACCTCCCACCAGCCCTCAGGGCCATCCTGCACCTTTGTGACCGTCAAGCTAGCCCCGTCGATTGTGACATAACCCTTTTCGACAATGTATCGCAGGACCGATGTATCGCGAGGCTTGAAGCGGAAGGTAAGGGCGTTGCCGTCCGGTGTTACCGACTCGATGGTGGCGATGGTGTCGACATGTCCTTGCACGAAGTGACCGCCCATGCGTGTGTTGGCAGAGACGGCGCGCTCTAGGTTGACATTGGAGCCCTCCTTCAGCGACCCCAAGTTTGTCCGTCGGAGGGTTTCGGGAGCGCATCCGATCTTGAACGATGACTTGGTGAATTCCGTGACGGTGAGACAGGTGCCTGGTTGGATTAGACCACGAGATGAAGTATAGTAGTGCCAACGTACCATTGACGCTGATACTGTCGCCCAGATGGGCGTCACCCAGTATGTCCTCACATCCGGAGATGGTCAACGATGTGCCGCCGCCTCCCGAGGCCGTCTGGTCGAGCTTCTCAAGGGCGGCAACAGCTAGCCATCGTCAGCCGAGCCGCGCAGGAAAGACAATGCATGGTAGCTTACTGCCAATGGTTTCAACAAGACCAGTAAACATGGTGGGGTGGGTAATTGGAGAGAGAAACTTGGTGGGGTTCTGCAGCTAGCGATGAGCCTCGGATCACCGAACTGGAGCTAGCCCATCGTCGGGAATAGGTATGCCGTGGAAGCATTCCGTTACCCGGCACATGTCGTGATTCTGCATACACCACATCCAAATGGCAAGCATGCTGCTGAGAAGCTCGAGACGCGCTTTCCAGGCGACGTTGACATGTTCACGGTCCAATTGGGCACGACCCAGCCACATTCGACGGCTAGCAACGGAGGCATCGAATGCAGATGCATCCAACCTGCCTCTAGCCGGCATCAAAGTGCTTGACATGACAAGAGTACTTGCGGGAGTGAGTCATGAATGATAAGGTCGCGAGAAATTCGACTGACTTCCAGTAGCCATATTGCACACAAATATTGGGTGATCTTGGGTATGCGATGGATGACCCTGTACGGCCCAACCGAGGTTGGCGAGATTAAAGACTCAGGAATTGACATTGGGTTAGAGCAGACGTGATCAAGATTGAACATCCAACAAGAGGAGGTAAGTAGAGAGGTATTTGAAGCTGCTTTCCATCCCAGCTAATTTGCCCAGACGACACACGAGCATGGGGACCACCTTACGCGAAGTACACCGACAACCAAGAAGGACCGGGAGAGAGTGCTTACTACTTGGGTGTTAGTATAATGCCGTTGTTGCGGCTCTTCTATGGCTCACTAGGAATAGGTCAACCGGAACAAGCGATCGATAGGCCTATCTTTCCAGCACCCGGCTGGTGTAGACATTTTGCATCGCCTGGTTAAAGAATGTGATGTCCTTGTCGAGAACTACCTCCCGGGTTCTCTGGCAAAGTACGCCATGGACTACGATACCGTGTCAAAGATCAACCCCGGCATCATCTACGCTAGTATCACAGGTTACGGCCAAACAGGCCCCTACAGAAACAGAGCAGGTTACGACGTGATGGTTGAAGCGTACATCTCCCGACCCATCTTCCTATCATCATATTCATTACTGACATCTTCCAGCGAATTTGGCCTAATGCACATCACCGGAACCCGCGATGGCCCACCCGTCAAGGTCGGTGTAGCAGTAACCGATTTGACAACCGGTCTTTACACCTCCAACTCCATCATGGCAGCTCTCTTCCGGCGCCTCAGAAACCCGAACTCCAAGGGCCAACACATCGACGTCGCGCTTTCAGACTGCCAAGTTGCCACCCTGGCCAATATTGCCAGCTCCACTCTCATTAGCGGAAAACGCGACACTGGACGCTGGGGAACTTCGCATCCATCGATTGTACCGTACAAGGCGTTCAAGACGGCGGATGGAGATATCTTGCTTGGAGGTGGAAACGATAGGTTGTATGGAGTTTTGTGCAACAGGTTGGAAAGGCCCGAATGGATTCTCGATGAGAGGTTCAAAACGAACGCGTTGAGGGTGCAGCATAGGGACGAGCTAGAGGATTTGATTGAGACGGAGACGAAGAAGAAGACTACACAGGAATTGCTCGACGTGCTCGAGGGAAGTGGAATGCGTAAGTAACAGCTGTATGCCTCGGGGTTCTTAGCTAACGATTCCAGCGTACGCCGCTATCAACGATGTGCAGGATACATTGAACCACGAACACGGTATGTATATTATTCCTGCTGGAATAAGTGTTTCTTATCGATGCTAATCTGGAGTAGTCCTCGCAAGAGACATGGTCAAAGAGATAGAGCACCCGGCATGTGGACCGATTAAACTAGTCAACACGCCCGTGAAATGGTCAGACTCAACTCCAGGCATACGACTACCTCCACCCACACTAGGCCAGCATACGGACGAGATACTCGGTGATACATTGGGGATGAGTAAAGAGGAAGTGGCGAATTTACGCAGCGGAGGAGTCGTTGCATAGCCTATTCCCATTCCTCCAATTCAGGTCTCGGGTCCAACACGCCATAGTCAATATCTAGAGATGTCACCTCTTGAGGAACATATCTCAAGCCAAATCTGTTCTTGAGTTCAGTCTCAAACACCCTGCTAAAGGCATTGAATCCCCCCGAATAATTCATCTTCAGTAGAACGAATCTCTTGATGTGATCGTTACGCGTCTCTCCCGGAACCTCTAGCACCACTGAGCAAGCGTTGTCTTCTGTCCAACTTTCGATGATAAGCTGGGGCTCAGACCAAATCGAAATTTGAAGGGGTCGGCGATAGGCGGTAGCTGGGTCAGTGAGCCCTGGCTGTATCGGGTTGAATTGAGATGCAACATGATACTCAGGTATTGGTTCGTTACCACACTCTCGATCATCCATTATCTGGTGTATCTTCCACAGCTGCATGAGGGCAACCTGGTGACGTTCTTCTCCTGGAAAAGTCCTTACTAAGCGGTCGCCTGGGTGGCCACTACCTGGATCCTGGAAGCCATCAGGGAGCACTAGGAATTCGCGGGGTTCGGGCTGGGCGTATAGCCACTCAAAAAAGCCATCAAGGAGCGGATGTGTTGTTCTTTCCTCCAAGGGCAGTTGCAACTTCTGAAACACAGGGTATTTCGCCATTTCTTCCATCAATAAAGCTACCCGGTGTTCCGTTATAGCAGTGACGTCCGGTATCGGAGTGTTGTCCATTATAGCTGAAATGCTGGCAAGAGGCTCAACAAAAACACGTGGTGCGTACACAGTTGTGAAGACAAACAGGCGGAAGTGCGACCGGATCATGGCTTCTGTCTGGGGCTTTGGCCATTCGTAGGGCGAGTCAATTTGTTCAAGATAATAGCCCCCAAGGTAATGCTGTTGGATGTTCAATGAACAGTGCTGGCCGGTAGACATATAGGCCAACACCAACAGGTACAGGTCCATGACAGCCTCGACCTCTTGCAACCAAGTTGCGGCTGGAATAGAGGGACAGCCTGGCGGCACTTCAGTCTCATTCAGAACGGCCTCGAAGAAGTCTTTTGAAGGGTAGAAAGAATAGTCGCCTCGTGCGTGGTCGTAATGGCAGCATGACTCCCAGGGTATGCGCTTCAGGCGGATAGCAAGTAGTGCGTCGTCAACTTCTATCGGAATGGATTTGCGGCGCAGCAGGTACAAAGCATGAGGTTTGCACTTGGTGTCGACGACTTGCTTGAAACGGCGCGAGATGCGTCTGTACTTGAGCAGTTCTGGCAGGGTGGTACTGCACTCAGCGATACAGAGAAGTATTTCGGCTGGGAGGCTGTCCATATTGGAGGAAATAAATTTACACTATTTTAGGTTGGTGAGCTAGTATGTTGTAAAGTATGGTAGTTCGAGACTAAAGAGCGAGCTTCTTTGTACTCCGCATCCCCGCGCGATCGCATGGCGTTACGTCACAGCGTGTCATGGACGACGCGACGGTTGTCCAGGGCAACGGCGTTCTGGCCATGTTGACCGACACGGGCGCGTGCACGAGCGGCTCCACATGCATCTGGTACACCAACGTCGACTGACACTTTGCCTGCATCGCCAAACCAGAAACAAAACATAGTCAGAATGGAGCCGCCACCACGACCCTCAAGTTCGTTGTTCGATGTCTTTCTGCGCCTGCGCCCTTCTCACTCGGGAAGTGCGCGCTTCCTCAGCGTCGAAGAGAATGAGAACCATCATCCAACTCATATAACGATACAACCGCCTACGCAAGATAAACGCAAGCGCGCTGTTGAACGGTTCGCTTTCACGCAAGTCTTCGAAGAAGATGCGCGCCAAATGGATTTGTTCAAGGGCACTGGTGTGGTTCCCATGATTGAAGGTGTCATGGGCGCACCAGGCCACCACGGCCGAGATGGACTTCTTGCAACGCTGGGTTGCACTGGCTCTGGAAAGGTATGCATCTCTTGAACGAAGTCTGCAAGTCTGTATCTCACATGTTAATGCGCTCACAGAGTCACACGATCCTTGGCACCAAATCCCAGCGCGGCCTCGTTCAGATGACACTGGACGTCATTTTCCAAGCATGCGACGAGCAGCTCGTACAATCCCTCTATGGCGCCCCGGCGTACTCCTCACTCGCAAATGCAGATGTGTCAGAAGCACAAATGTTCACTGCGACCGCATACATCGAAAATATGTATGGCGACAACAACCAGTCGGGACGCTATTCACGAGCGCAAACCCCCGTGGCAGTAAGTCCAACCCCATTTGATACTGGAGAATGTAGAACTTGAGGAACGCATGCTAACAGAACAATAGGATTGTAGTATATTCTCCACAGGAAGCACATACAAGTCAAACAAAATGCCACGTCCGTCTACACTCCCACAATCACCCTCGGTGGCCGATATCCAGATACCTACAGACCCGAGCGCAGAATACGCAATCGTCATGTCAATGTACGAAGTCTACAACGACCGCATCTTCGATCTGTTGAGCGGAAACGCCTTGAAGAACAAACAGCCAAACGTGAAGCGCAGGGCGCTCCTCTTCAAGAGCACCGAGAAGAGTCCAGACCGAAAGGTCGTCGCTGGCCTCACCAAGATCATATGCGGAAGCTTCGAGGAAGCTATGATGGTGCTGGAAACAGGTCTCATGGAGCGCAAGGTCACTGGCACTGGAAGCAATGCTGTGAGCTCGCGGAGTCATGGCTTTTTTCACATTGAGATCAAGAAGAGAGACGCAGAACGCCAAGATCCATGGTCCAGCAGTAACCTTACCATCGTCGACCTGGCAGGTTCAGAGCGTGCCCGAAATGCTAAGACCGCGGGTGAGACGCTTGCGGAAGCTGGCAAGATCAACGAGTCCCTCATGTATCTGGGTCAGTGCATGCAGATGCAGTCTGACAACCAAGGAGGTTCAAAGGTGCGTGTACCCGCCCATCTCATCGTTTCTTCAACTAACATGCTCTCAGAACATTGTGCCCTTCCGCCAGTGCAAACTCACAGAGCTCCTCTTCTCGAATTCGTTCCCTGCCTCCGCCCGTCAAGCACAATCGCACCGTCAGCCTCAAAAGTCCATTATGGTCGTAACGGCAGATCCCAAAGGCGACTACAACGCCACGTCGCAGATTCTCCGCTACTCCGCCCTCGCTCGCGAGGTCACCGTGCCACGAATGCCATCCACCTCCGACACAATTGGTGTACCACTCAAGCGCCCTGGTACAGCCTCCTCGGGACGCGCGACCCCTTCAGGCCGCACGACGCCATCGGTTGTAATGGAAGAGCTTGAATATGCCAACGCCGAAATCGCACGCCTTACCTCGGAAATCGAAATCTTCGCTCTGCGCCTCACCGAGGAGACAGCTCGCAGGAAAGCAGCTGAATCTTCCTGGGCCGCAGCCGAAGACCACATGGTAGACCTCGAGCAAGAGATCCGCGACGAATGCTATCTCGAGATGGAAGCTGCTGTCGAGCAAGAACGCCGAAGATGGCAGACGGCACTGGACAACGAACAAGACAACCAGCAAGCACACATCGACTCCAAGATCGACGTCGTCATCCGAGCGACCAAGGCACAGATGAAGCAAGAGATCAAGGTGTACGAAGACCCAGACCCAGAACTCCGCGACAGGGTCGACGAACTGGAGCGAGAAAACGAGATGCTGCGGGCCAGGTTAGAGGCCAGTGAGCGCGAGACGATGCAGCGATCAGCGAGTCCAATAAAGAAGATGAGGATTCTGAAGAGCAAGAAGTGGCAAGATCCTGAAAGCACGTTGGGGGGATACGGCATCGACGATGAATGAGTGACGACGTTAATGGCTTCGTAACGAGGTTATGCACGGGTTGGCGTTTGGATTAATATGGCCGTTTTGGGCCCGGTTCTTGCTTAGCTATACTTCTCGAGATACCACGCTTTCTATTTAATTTTCCTGGATAATACAAGGAACTTTCCTTCGCCTGAACTATTCAATTGCAGGGTGACTGACCATAACGCTAACTTGTATTATTGTATGCATGCTTCTCGAGCTTCACTTTCGCTGCGTCAAGAGGTCCCTTAGTGAAGGTTGCTCTTTGCCCTTGGTGAAAGCGACCAAGCGCTCCACGTCCTCGCTATCCATATCTGACAGCTCATCGTCACCGGTTTCCTTAGCAGATGCTTCTCCAGCAGCATCCTAAACTACTTTCTGTCCATCTCCCATACCATCCAGTGTGCCATCAGCGCCTAGCCCTGTCCCGTCTCCCTGGTAACTATGGCTGAACACCTCAAAGTTGTCGTCGACAAGCCAATTAAGATCTTCGCTCTCTGGCCGTAGTGTTCGTGCGAGACCGTTGCCAGCTTTGGGGTAGTGTGCGGGTGGGTCGGTGTCGTAGCCGTCGTCTTCTTCGTACTGGTTGCCTGCCAGATCTATCGTTGTGCGCGGCTGGTGGCTGCTCTCGCCGAGAAGTTGTGCTTCTGCAGCGTCCATCTCGGAATGAGAATGTGATGAGAACTGCGGTGTGTGGCTTGTGGTTGTGCGGCCGTTTGGAGTCGAGGATATCTGACCAAGATTAAAAGATGGTGGGGGTTGGTAGCTGGTGTAGTGTTGAGTGGATAAGGGCTGTTGTTGCGGCGTTTCTGACTTGATGGCTGAGGTCTCGGGTATCAGGCTCTTTACGTTCGGAGGAAATATGGGTAGTTCTGGATGTCGGATCGTAGCAGTCAGGAGGAGGCCAACTAGCTGGTTTTGTGGGAGGGTATTGAAGTATGCGCGTTTCTGCTGGAGTTAGTATACCAAGTCCTGGCAAAGATGCCCGTTTTGGGCGATCGCGTAGACCTACCTCATCTATAGTCAGGTCCTCCGCAGCGACCAGATCCTGTGCGCCGTCTACGACAGACTGCTTGGCCCGTATACATGGACCACACAGCCACTCCTTCTCCAGCACTGTGACGACCTCGTTGTCAATGGGCGGGTTGTGGCAGTATTGGTGATACGCGGTACTACACGCATCACAAAATACTATCCGGTTGTTCGACGGGTCGGTCTCTCTGTGACAGGTCTTGCATTTCGCAGCAAGTAGGGTCTTGGTAGACTTCCTCCGCTTCACCCCCTTGGCTGGCTCTGGAATGACGGGTACGAATGTGACGGGCTTGTTGACGCTTCGGCCGGACTTTGTTTGCGTGGGTAGTGGGGTGTACGAGTCTGAGACGTCCGAGTCGTCGTTGTCGTTCTACATCACGTCAGCACCCAGTCCCCAAGCACTCTGCAACGACTGACATTGCTCTCCTCGTCGCTCTCAGATCGCTTCCGCTTGCCGCCTCTGCCTCCACGTCCTCCGCGACCGCGACCGCGTCCCCTTCCTCGCCCTCTACCAGAGCCGCGACCAGAGGAAGGGCCCGACGGTGATGCGCCGACTTCCGTCTTCAGTCCACTTGCTGTGCTAACTCGTCCCCCTCTTCCTCTACGCCCCGTACTCGCTGCTGGCGGGGGCGTCGGCAGTTTGTCGCTAGTCACGTAACTCTGCAAGATCTCTGCCCGCTTCGCCTCAAAGGCAGCACTGCCGGCGGCATGGCCGTTCTTCCCTTGGATGCGTTCGAGAATCGCTGCCGTAGATGCCGAGTACTGGCCGAAGTTTGGGCCTCCAGCGGCGCTGCTGGTCGTAGAAAAGGTAGACATTTGCGACGACCATGCAGTGGGTGCTGTCGACTGCGGTTCTGCATGTGGATGCGGAGGTGCGGACGTAGTGGCTGCGCCGCCGATCGCAGTTGGCGCGCCATTGCCAGCGCTAGATTCGTCGTTCGGTGGGTTGGGCGGGTTCATCCTGCTCTAGCTAGTCCCGCGACTGTAGCTACGTAGCTAAGAATGACGCGATTATGTTTGTGGAGCAAGTAGATAGCATGCTGCAAGTTGACAATCAATTCGTGAGAGGCCGCGGTTCTGGCCTAGCTCGACGCTAGCGCGAGTAAGAAAGCGCATTGCATCACTGGTCGCCCTGGCTCCTACACCATCTAAAGCATTCATATATTCCTATCAAATTGTGATATTTGCCTATATGGTTTGCGCCGGATTCTAACATGACTCTATCTTGACGTTCGACTATACAACTGTCATCGTCTCCCCTCTTCCAGTGCCAGACTATGCTCTAGAAGCCTCGTACGATATATCCCTCCTAGATGCCGTCTCGCCCGGCGTCATCATCTCAATTTCCGACTCCGATTTCCCGGCCTTGACATACTTCTGCTTGCCCATGGTATTGCCCAGCGCAGGGAAGCACAGTCCCGGGTGGAATACTGTTTGCGCCGCCACCGTAATCGCAATCATCACGCCCTCTAGTATGATGAACTCAATCTCGTTACGCATGAGTTCACCTCCCCAGCCTCCGAGCAGTTCAGGAATGCGATACACGCATCGAACGAATATAGCGGTGTATGCGACTACAACAGCGCCGCAGAAGAATCGGAAGCGTCGGTTTGACCAGAGCCTGAGCGCCGAAGCAGAGAGCTGATCGCGACGGTGGTAGGTGCGGATACTGTACTCCAGTACGAGGAGACCGAATATCACCAGTACTATTCGGTTGTCAGATTATTTTCAAGGTAAAGCATGCGAGGTCAAACTTACCAACAACCTGCCAGATAATACCTGCAATCATGAGGTCCGTCCCAACGTCTCCAATGCTCTCGCCTGGGTCTGCCGTGGCCGCCAGCGCTCCACCCGCACTCTGCATGACCAACGAAGAGATGTCGCAAGCGATGAAGATATACGTGTACCAATTCGGTCGGACTCTGCTCCACTCCTCGCCAAATTGGATGACCACATGCTTAAGTGTCAAATAGATACCAGCAGCCAAGAAGGCAGGCGCAAAGATGACTACCCCAACTGTTAGCAACAGGTTCTTCCCAAGCCAAAGTGCAGAACTGCTTACGCATGACAATCTGAATAATGAATCCAGTATTGTCCCAAGGATTTCTATTGAGCATAATCCTGCCAATGTACCCAAGGCATTCTGCCAAACAGCCCAGTCCAACGCCGATCATGTACGTCCATGTCTTGTGGCGGATACCAAAGTAGAGCTGAGTGATGAGGGCGAGCCCGAAGAAACCCGCGAAAAAAGTATTGGCGGCAAGGTCCGGTGTGTAACCGTAGATGGTCGCCTCAACTGGACACTCAGGCGAGACATCAATGCAGAGTTCGGTGTCGCCCATTGTTATCGTTTTGGTATGCAGGAGCCGATGTAAAGGTAGATTTGTCTTATCGAATGGTTGTAAAGTTCAAGAAAGAGTTTCAGATGAGCATGCCTTGAATGACACATCCATCTACTCATATATGTACTACTCGAGATGCGCAGATAATCGAGTTGGTGGCTTGCACTGCCATAATGATACTCCTCCATCATCGCCTGTATCTGTACGCACTGCTTGCAATTCTAAATCAGGAGTCGCATGTCGAGTCGCGTATGCCCATTATGGACCGTCTTGCGACGCGGGGCGTAAGTCGCAGACATCCCTGCTCCACTTTTCGGAGGGTTATGGCTTGGAGCTTCGTCTCTGCCTGGGAATATGATGGCTGAGCGGGATTCGCACGTTGCCTGCCTTAGGAGTCGGGAGGCCTAACGGGCCGTGGCGCAGGCGAAGCAGCTTTCGTTCGTCTCAGGTCAGCTTACGTTGATCAACTTTCAGCTCTATAGCCAAGGCTGAGGGCTTGACATGGTACTAACTCCTTATAGGGCGTCAGGCGAGACATCCAACGCTTCCTTCGTATAAGATCACAGTAACGCGTGTGCGTCGGTGTAGGCGACCAAATGGCTTTCACGTCAAGATGCCTCGCTATTCTATGTGAGCATACGACAGACAGATTCAGAAGGAGCGAGAAATAATTAGACGGTTTCTTGATTCGGTGTGATTATGTGCAGTTATGTACGGTAGTCGCTATATACTACAGCCTGTGGCTGCTCATCGACCATATACATCATAGTTATGGGCATTGATCAGTGCCATACCCTCTTTCCTGTATGTGTCCGGCTCCAAGTAACTCGTGACATTGGCGTCGAAGACCATGTCCATTGGGTTGGCGTTGTCGTACGGAGCCCAAATGGCTTCTGTTCCGTTGTAGTCGTACGTCTCCCTCCATGCGTTGGGGTCAAGGTCGTGGATGAAGCTGACCCAGTTGCTGTTCATGAACCTGGAAAGATCGCTGTAGCTCTCCGTCTTGTTCTCGAACGGAGGAGCGGCAGCAGGCAGGTAGCCGACACCCTGTAGGTTGAGGAACACGAAGGAAACCTCCTGGAAATGCGTGACACCGACTGCGGCGGGAAGGCCAGCCGGGATGGCGTTGAAACGGTAGCAGTATGCAGAAACGTTGGCAGCAGCCCATGTCTCGCAGGTCAACCTGCGGTTGGCGATGAAGACCTGATCACCAAAGTAGGACGCTGAGCGGCGATACTCCGGTCCCCATTCAGGGCCCAGCGTGAGGTTACCCAAGCTTTGAATCACGTTGACCGAAGGATCGTTAGGGTACGCTGCAAGCAGTTGCTCTGTCAAGTTGGCAGGAACTCCGTCTGCCATGATGAAGGTACGAAGACCCTCGGTGGAGTTCACAGGCGCAGGGCTGAAGGCCGAGCCCTCATCCGAGTTGGCACCCGAAATGATTGGGACATGAACGAATTCGCCTGTGTTGAGCTGGAGCGAAGTGCGCTTCTGGATGAAGTCACCATCCAGACAAGGCATGAAGTTCGTGATGTTGAAAGTCGGGGTTGTCGTGTTGAGTGCAGTGTTGAGCTGCTCTGCGGGCAGCTGGCGGAGACATTCGAGTGGGCTGGTGGTGTTTGCACAGTTTGTTCGGCGAGTGAGCTCGTTGTACATGTCGGCGTATCCTACTGCTGGGTCGGGAAGACGGCCGAAGTTAACAGGGTTACCACTCTGCAGGATAGCACCACGGAAGAGCTTGTCATCACGTCCACTGTAGGCTGTCAAGTGGAAGCCAACGGACGCTCCACCAGCGCTCTCGCCGTATATTGTAACTTTCTCTGGGTCACCTGTCTCCTGTCAATTCGTGGGCTCCAAGTGTTTCAATAGAAAAACTTACCTCCAAAAGCTTCAATGTTCTCCTGTACCCATTGCAGTGCCAGGCGTTGATCCCTCAGGCCGAGATTGAGGTTGCCAGTGTCCCTGACTTCTTCACTTCCACTCAGGAAACCCCAGGCAGATAGTCGGTAGTTGATGGTAACACCAATGATGGGCTTTCCAATCTTTTGGGCGTTCTCCACGGTGAAGGACATGTTGTAGCGCTGATCGATACCTCCTCCTTGGAAGAAACCGCCTCCATGGATCCAGAATGCGACTGGAAGCTTTTCCTCCGCACTGCATCCTGCTGGGCGGATAACGTTCAGGTACAAGCAGTCTTCCGATATCTAACATGACGAAACCAGGTCAGTGCATGCGAACTGGCTCTCTGGTTTGTTCGAAACTTACCGGGTAGTTCCATTGATCAGACCCATATCCGTAGCACTGCAAGGTATGTCAGCCATGTCTTATACGTCAGACAAAGATATGTACCTCAGTAGAGTACTGCGTCGCCGGCTTTGCCTCATCCCAAGAAGCATTGAGGCTGACAGGGTTCCTGAAGCGAAGACTCCCAACAGGCGGTTGGGCATACGGAATGCCCAAGAAGAAGTCTTGATCATACTCGGCAGAGTGTGTGCCGACGTATGTTCCGTTCTTCGTCTGAGCGGTGGGCGTAGCAGCTTCGGAAGCTGCTAGGCCGAGGAACAGCGCGGCCGCTAGAGAGTTGCGCAACATCTTGACAAGCGATGACAGATGGGATCAAGCCCAAGCAATCGGTAACCTCAGCCATGCTTTATAGTGACAAGCCTTAGCTCGCTGTCGCTCGGTGGCCTCGTCTCGGGGGATAAAGTTCGTGTCGTCCAGCGCGACTAGACATCTGCCGCCCCGTCCTTGAATCCGGGGTATGACGGTATCTAACGCCAAAAATGAAAATGGTCCGAACCGAGGATGGAGTTTTGCGGGGATCATGACATCGTGACGCTCGTTGGTTTTCTCGGGAGGTGGAGAAGCACGCACGATCAGGTTTGCTATTGGACAGCTGCGACCCGATGTTTACCCGCAGACCTCCAGATGCCTCTTAGCGTGGCAATCTGGGCGATGCTGTGGGGTGCAGGAAAGGCACACCCCAACGGCATTTCTGAGTCTGGGGCTCAGGCTAACCCCGGTGTTTTGGCCCCCAGAAATCCTCTCCTTCCCACTTTGATCACGGAACACAATACACGGGATCGTTGAGATACTCTCATGGCATTGAGTGGAGATGCACGTACTAAATGCGCAGTAAGTACTGCTATGCATACACAAGACAAAAGGTCTACAAATGCCTTCGGCAATTCCATCGGAGACACTACGGCATTCTACCATCGGAACAGGCATCCGCTCCATGAGGCTCTTCTACCGACTCAGCTTTCTGTCCTATCGCCAAGGTTCCTTACTCGGTAGTATTGGTAATTGTGGTGCGCATCGCGATTCACACAGAATCGGCCTCACCAGAACTGTCTTAGTCCTTTCTCTTCATTTCGGGTTGCGAGAATTTTGTCGCCGCGACAACTCCATTCGGTCTGCCATCCGCGGTACTTGACCTAGGCAGGTATGCATGCGGCGATGTGATTGAGCTAGGCATCAGTGGTTTTAGACAGCACACGCATACTAACAGGTGAGGGCTCCACCAGCCTAATCGTTCTGGGGTAGGGCCTGGAGTTACAACCGCAAATGCCTCCGCTCTGCAAGTGGCCGGTACTTCTTTCGAAGCGGCGTCCATCACAAAGAGGTTTCTTGAATCAAACTCCATTACATATGGAATCAGGCCGGTGAGAACTCGCCGTTGATCGTGTGTAGCAAGGACGTGGGCGTGAAGTGATAGACTATCGTTTCGACTACGTGATATCATCTAGAATATACTATTATCCGCGCAAGTGAACGGTCCGTTCAAAGTGCTGTTGGGATCATTATAGATGTCAATAAGCGCCTTCAATGATGTGTACAGTCCTCCTATCATGAGGAACAACGTCACCATCATGATGCCGTAGTTGACAGCGGCTACCGCCTTCTTCCGTGGTGAACTCCATTGTGTCTTCCAGTTCAGATGTAGCCAGAAAATGCTCGTGAGCCCAAAGGTGAACCACGAGATGAAGATGGCGGACGAAATGTTGAGGATGGACGAGAATATGGGTATCGCGTTGGAGATGACGAAGGAGACGATCCAGAAGAGGGCACCGAGGCCGATCCAAAGGGACCAGGTGAAGGCGTTGTGTACGTTGACCGCCTCGGGCTTCATGTTACGCATGAGAGTGATGTACTATATTGACGTTAGCTTTGTCTTCTTTCTCGCGGGAGAAGAGATCGTACCATAAACTTGATGGCAGTAATACCGATTATCAGGCCAGTTCCCAGCACGGAAGGGATAAGAATGCCGTAGGCAATCTTAGCTGTCAACTCTGGCGCAGAACCAAGCGCAGGAGATGTTACTGCATCGCCTGCGAGGCCGTAGATGACACAGGCGACCACGATGTAGATTACGACCTCGAAGGACTTCTGCATGAAAAGAGCAGGGGCGAAGTCCTTGGATGGGTCTCGCATCTCGGCCATAACGCTGATGAAGCTTTGGTTTCCCGCGAAAGCAAAAGCGACATTGAGCAGAGCATTGACAGCCTCGACAAAGCTAGGCTTTCCGACCAGAACTATCTTGGCCTCGAAACCTGGCGGAGCTTGTGGTCCACCGACACCAAGCGCGATCATGACGATCAGAACTGCAGCTACGATGGAAATTGTGCAGACCCAGCTAGCTGCGGCTGCAAAAGAGAGCTTTCGTGGGATGCAGAGCAGCCAGCAAAGAATATGAGGGAAAGCCAAGAAAGCCACCGTGCAGAGGGCGTGACGCGAAAGCGTGTTGAGTGCGACCGACAAAGTGATGTTTGCCGAAGCGCAGATAAGGACGAGGTTGAAAACGAAAGCGATTCCAAGGAAGCACTCGAATGGCTTGCCTCCGACGTACAACGCGCAGTCTACCAGATTCGTGACCATGGGATATCTTCTGTAGAACTGAAGAAGGATGTAACCGCAATAGGTCGTCAGACCACCGAATCCGAGGATCGCGATAATTCCGGGGATCAGACCGAGCGTCTTTAAAGCGGAGGGCAAGCTGAGGATTCCGATTCCGACTTCGATGGTGATCAGGATCACACACGCTCGCCATCGGCCCAGTGTACGGTAGTTCTCTCCAGGAGCATTGGGATACTCGGTCGCTCCGGCAAATCCATCGCCTGTCCATCCCGTCGTTATGTCGGTGTTGTGCCCGTATGCCTCCATATCGTCTTTATCCGACGCGGTCGTGTGAGAAGCAACATCGCCGTTGGAAGGCGCTTGGGGCTCTTTCTTGAGGAAGGCTTTTAGACCCATGGTTGAGGTTTGACCGTAACAACGTGTTACAGGGTCTCAGGATGCAATGAACGAAATATAGCTCGGTAGCGAGGAGCGGCGACGCTGGGTCTTTTGAATCTTCTCGCCTCCTGTATCGGACCTCTGGGTCATCATCCTAAGACGTAACGTGTGCTAGTGGCCGAGCAGATCCTGGGTGATCGCCTCCCGGCGACTAATGCACATACTGACTTGATTTCTGGGTAGCATGACGCACCTCCAATGGATCCGCTGTCAAGCTTGCCATAGCGGAATGTAGTTTGTGGGGGAATGAACACGAGGAGGCTACATGCGGCATAGGCATCAGAAAACATCCTCGCTGCGTAGTGCCAGTGCAGAAAGGGTCCTGAACTTTGATGAGAAGTGTGGGTCATCGTGAGTAATAGTTTGCGCTGAGACGTGACCGTGTCGTCGCGAGCTCCACATATCACGTAAAAGTCTTCGAGAAATTCTTCGTGCCGGGATTGGCCGCTTGGCAACGTCCTGGAGCCACCCGAAAAGCGGTGCTAGGTGTGACGTATTAGCTGAGCATGCTAGATGTCTGTC
Source organism: Alternaria conjuncta (assembly GCF_024043145.1). Taxonomy (NCBI): domain Eukaryota; kingdom Fungi; phylum Ascomycota; class Dothideomycetes; order Pleosporales; family Pleosporaceae; genus Alternaria; species Alternaria conjuncta. Next base: position 1,302,504 of record NW_026250095.1, on the reverse strand, counting down.
ATCAAAGAGTTCGTCGGAGTAGTGTGAGAGATGCAGTCGACAAGGTGATGCCGTGGTCAGCGGGAGGGAGGTGGGACCAAAGCGGGCGCTAGAGACTAGGCTGGTGCTCCCTCCAAGGCTGAGGCGGCACAAGGCACGCGACAAAAGCACGCAGTCGTAATGCTTTCTGTTGCACGGAATTCAATATTTTCAGAACGTGTAGTTATTGTAGCGAATTCTATCGACTAGTCTCTCTTCTGTCTCATCAATATTAACACGACACTTACGAATTGCAATGAGAGCTTCTTGTTCGTTGAACTCAGTGGCTGGTAGCTGCGATCATTCGCAAATGCACACATCTGCGTTGACACCGGAACGCATGATGGTACAGTTCCGAGGGCTGTGAAATGATTCTGGGAGACTGTATGCAAACTTCTTATCGCGAGAAGATAGCGTATCGAGGCGGTAGCACTACATCTAAGCTGATGGTGTTGCAAAAAGGTACGGCCGGGCCTTGATTGGCTCAGATGCAGGGCAAGAATTAGCTCGTCCTTGGCCGTCATGGGCCTGATGGTGATTTTGGTGTCTGGACATTACGTTGTGCGTGGTACCCGGTTCGTGGAATGCTTGGAGACAAGACTTCGGGAGACGATGCAAAACTGGGCAAGCGATTGTCATAGCAAAGATGACGTTCGACGGATGATCAGTTGATGGCACCCGAACCAAATGAGCCGCGGAAACGGCCATTGACACTAAGTCGCTTCCAAGTTTAGCGTTTGACTATTGCCACCGCGCCTTGTGGGGCTCACCGGGGAATAGAACAACAAGGTTCCCCAATGTCGCTCCAGCGGCATCTTTGCGGGAAAATCAGCGGGTATGTGAAAGTTAAGTAGACATCGAGATGGACAACCGCGAGTGAGAAGGTCTTGTGTTGAGCAGGCCGATGAGTGTAGATAGAAAAGCAGAGAAATATGCTCGCCAAGGACTGCCGATCGTCCCGTTCTAGTGCACCCGCTGGTTGGACGGCAGGTGGCACCGACCCAGGTGCCAGAACTTTCCCTCTTCTACTCTCTGCCTCTTGTACCACACACCGCCATCGCACAACCTTTGTTCCCGGCCATCGTGCGTTTTTGTTTGTTACTGGGTTATTCAAGGCCAAACGCAGAGAAAGCTCTACTCACATAGCAAGCCACCCCCGAGCTAGACGACGACTGCGTGTTGGCGAAGCCGTAAGAACCAAATCAGGTTGCAGAATGTCATTTCTTACCAAGAACCGAAGAACAAGCCCTCAAGATGCCCCCGAAGCCACCCAAGACAAATTTCCCGCCGCTCAGCTCGGCCTCCTAGGTATGGTTTTCCCATGCCACCGACACTAGTTGTTGTTCGCCCGAGCCTCGCACTGACAACACACTCCAGCGCTGGTTCGAGTCGCAGAGCCAATTGCCCTTACTTCGATACTCCCATACGCCTGGAAACTCGTCACCAACTTCCAAGTTGGGTCCGAAACGAGCGCACCGTTCTTTGCCGGTCTGCTCATCTCTGCCTTCTCGCTCGCCGAGGCATGTTCAGGCATGTATTGGGGCTCAGTCTCCGACCGTATAGGTAGAAAACCCGTTGTCATACTTGGATGTCTTGGGACAATTTCCTCTTTGCTACTTGTTGGCTTAGCTCCAAACTTTTGGGTCGCGCTCCTTGGACGAATCATCGGCGGCGCACTCAATGGCAACATTGGCGTCATCCAGACCATGGTTGGAGAGTTAGTCAAGCGACCAGAGCATGAACGTAAGTGACCACAATTACTTCTGTCAGGCGTTGCTAACTAGAAACAGCAAAGGCGTACGCAGTCATGCCATTCGTCTGGAGCATTGGTACCATCATTGGCCGTAAGACAAGATCAATCCATCGACTCCTGCTTATTTATACTAACTACAACAGCGTCTATTGGTGGATACTTTGCTGAGCCTGCTCGTAACTTCCCATCTGTCTTCAGCCCCACAGGTCTTTTTGCGAAGTTCCCTTACCTACTTCCAAATATCATCTGCGCTTCCTTGCTTCTGCTCTCCATCTTCATGGCATACTTCCTTCTAGAGGAAACTCACCCGGACAAGCAGCCACGAGGCTACTTCGAACAATACGATGCGGCGGTCGCAGAGACACCTCTTCTGCCAGCTCAAGGCGCGACGGCCGATGCGTCGGCAAACCTGACCGCGGAATCTTACGGCACCTTCAACGCCGTGGAAGTCGAACACGACGAGATCTGGCGGGTGCGCTCTAACGGCGACTGGGTAGAATCTCCGACGAGTGAGAAGGTCTTCACACGCCCAGTCATTATGTTCGTCGTCGCGCTAGGTATCTTCACGTACCATTCCGTAAGTCTCCTAGTCCATCATAACGAACGAATAACCGGCTAATTGTATACTAGATGACATACGATCACTTGCTCCCCATCTTCCTCCAAGACAAACGCGCCGACGATGACATGAACGCGCTCGACCTTTCGCCTTCGTCATTGGGAGGTGGGCTTGGCATACCCATTCAGAATGTGGGCATTATTCTTTCCCTCAACGGCATCATCCAGCTCGTGATCCAGGGCTTCGTCTTCCCTCTACTGGCGGATTGCTTTGGCGTATGGCGTCTGCTTCTCATGGTCACACTGGCACATCCGATCGCATACTTTATTGTTCCTTTCTTACAGCTTCTTCCTGAGAACTTGGTCTATCCTGGTCTGTTCGCTTGCTTGACCGTACGGAACTTGACGTCGATTCTCGCCTTCCCCCTCCTTCTGATCATGATCAAAGAAGCTACGCCCGATAGATCGCATCTTGGGAGAATCAACGGGTTGGCTGCATCTACCGGCGCTGCCTGCCGTACAGTAGCAAGTCCTATCGCCGGTTTGCTGTACGGCCTCTCTCTCGAGCTTCACTTCACGCCTTTAGCTTGGTGGGGTTCCGCTCTGGTCGCAATTTGCGGAGCTCTTCAGGTGCCCTTTCTCAATCGCGCAGCGCACGAGTGTCACGCTCGAGTGCGTAACGTGGCTAGCGACTATCTGACCAAGGAGCGTCGTCGGAGCGAAGTGGTTCGCATTGTAGTAGAAGATCAAGAGTAATCGGTGCAGCAGGTCTCGCACACGATAAGCATCAGTTTGATTATAGACGAGAAGTTGGCATGGTATTTTGGTTTGTTCGTTTTTCCATATCGACTCGCTTGTAAAAAGCGAGCTTGCTCCTCGGCGTCTTGGGTACAACGGCAACGATACCAGAACACAAGGCATTGGCGTTTAGCATAGGTCTCTTGGCGTTTACTGTATTTGTATTGGCATAGATCACTGTTACCATTTGCATGTTTGGCAACAAGAACAATACGACACATTTTCCACAGGCACAAGTCACAGTAACTGCCGTTGTCGAGTGTGCAGCTGAGAGCACTGGGGTAGAACATAGCATAAAGTCAGTCGTTCATGCGAGGTCCTCCATCACGGATGAATTCTTGAAACGGCTGGGATGCCATGGACACGGGGAATACGAGAATAGCAACGTGTCAGGGCTCTCCGAAAGGGCAACCCGACAATACCCCGAGTTAGTGAGATGTAATCGAAACAGCTCTTCAGCTGAAGGATGGAGGCTTGTTGCCATCTGCTATGTTACTTCATAATACTCTGAAAGCCTTCGATAAACCCAAGTTCATCACATAGCCGAGTTCGCTTGCGTACTCGTGTCGTGACAGCTCGTAGCACGGTCCATCGCGAGTCGCGAACACCACAAGGTGCCGTCATTCCCGCGCTCACGAAGCAATCGTCTGCGCCTGTGTTCCGAGCTGACACCGCCACTCCCGGCCGTTCACGACATCTTTTTGCCCTGTTCCACACGCTGCAAGGTACCCGTGCGCCATGTCTCTAAAGCTTGTTGTCTTATCCTTGCATGATGCGCAATGTCTGAGAGGCAGGCAACCGCAACCTCCATTTAGAAGTCAGATCAGCTTTTCGATAGTGCACAGTATTGATTTGCAGAGGGATGTTGAGTTGTTTGCGGCCGATGAATCGCGCATTTCCATCCATGGGCTCGCTTGCCCGCCCAACTCGACCAGAAGTACCTGAGGTGTTAACACGACGAGCCGATGGCTTTCCCACGACACTCCAAAGCTCTCGTTCATGCCGCGCTCCTTCCAATAAAGCAACCAAGCCTTTGAGACACGACCTTCCGATGGGCCTAGGATGTATGTCACTCGAAGCTTGTTGTTCCTGACGCTCGTTGGCCGCAGCGATGGCGGAACACCCATGAAACACGCTCGTGCATATTCTTCAGAACGACAGCGTCATGGCTATAGTTGGTCGGCGGCTCCGCCCAAAAAGGAAATACAGGCAACGGAGATCGACTTGGCTAGGCGATACGGCTCTGGACGGATGCAGGAGAATGAACGGAGTGGAGAAGATGCAGGAGGTGGGCAAGAATGGAACCCTCCAGACGCCCATATGTGGCGCATTAGTGAACTCGAAGTATCCCTACTGAAGATGAACAGAAAAGCAACAGAGCTGAGTTGCGATGACCTGTCGACAGCCTGCGGCTCTGCGTTTCTATCCGTAAGACTGACACTGGGCCCCGACCAGTCGTTGGCCTGTCGCACAATATACTTGACGCTCTTGGCTTGCCAAAATACACACAGTCGACGCCATTGGCTCGTACCTGCATGATAGTCTACTCCGGTGGGCTATTTAGGGCGTTTCGGAAAGCGCCCCTGTTCGCTTACGATGTGCTCACGCCAAAGCCATCTGACTGGGATCCACCATCTTTAGCCAGGTCATCTTGTAACCGACGACCCTACTGCCGAGTGGGCCTGCAGAGCGCGCGACAACGACCGACATGGAACCTCCTTGGGCGACTCGTTCTGATCGTGGCTGAGCATGCGAGTCGGAGGCCCTCGGCGGACCAATCCTTTAGAAATGTTTCGAGACGGCTTGTTTCGAACGAGCGCTGGTGGTAGAAGTATATCTTGACCCTTCGTCCTTCCCCTCAGTGCATCTACACACGCTTTGTTTTCTAATCTCAGCATTGCATTTGCTGCTACTTTCGCTTCCCAAGACGAACATAGTCGCACTCTTTTTGACTTTGTTCTCTTGTTAGACCGTCATTCGTTAAGGTCCAACTACAACATACATTGATATTCGCTTTACTACCTAAATTCGATTCCGACGTTCATATATCACCATGAAGTCTACCTACGCTCTCTTGGTCACTGGCCTCGCCGCTCAACAAGCCGCGGCCACCTGGAATTTCTTCGACAACTTCGGCACTCCCGACTACAGTAACAACGTCTGCGACGATAAGCAGAAGGGCGGCTTCAACTGGGCCGATCTTATCGATGGCCAGGATGTCGGTAACTATGGAGACTTCGACTTCTCTGGGGGCTGGAAATGCTCAAACTCCTTCGGCAAGCGGGACTCTCTGAGCAAGCGAACCTTTGGAAACAAGTGCATCAAGAACACCATCCAGAAGAACAAGCCCGCTGCATTTGGCTGTGCCCAGCGCGGTTTCTCCATTACTCACATGGACGTCTCGGCTGAGTTCGACGCTGAGCTCGAGCTCCACTACAAGATGGGAGACGGATCCATCTGCAAGCAACACAGCAGCTGCTCGGCTGGTGGATCAACACTGCAGAACACCCAGTGTGGTGGCGCAAAGTCCGTCGAGGTCTACCTTGGATCTCACTACAAGGGTGACAAGGAGTCTTGCGAGATCGGTTTCCACAACATCGGCTTCGACTGTGACGCTGAGAAACCATACACTCCTCCTTCGCCTCCTTCGCCTCCCCCTCCACCTGAGGTCCCCGCCTCAAGCGAGGTTCAGTCTTCCACCATCGCCATTGAGTCGTCGACTGCCCCAGCCTCCAGCGCTGTTTCTTCCGCTGTTGAGACTACGGCTTACTCTGCCATCGAGACTACCGTCGTCTCATCTGCTGTGGAGACACCTGCTTCTTCATCCGCTGTCGAGACTCCCGCCACTTCTGCCAACGAGTGTGGACAGTACGGTGGAGAGGGATGCCCACCCGCCGAGACTCCTGCCTCTTCAGCTGCTCCCTACACCAACAGCTCCATGCCCGCCTACACTCCTCCAGCTTCCTCCGCCGTGGAGATCACCAGCTACCCTGCGTCGGTTCCTTCCATCAGCACCGCTACCCCCCAACCGGAGTCTTCCACTGTTGTTGTGCCACCCACATCTGAGAGCTCTGCTGCTGCTGGCTGCGGATACGGAGAGTCTTGCGAGCAGTCATCCACTGTTGTAGCCTCTTCCGCTATTGTCTCCTCCGCCGTTGTCTCATCCGCCGTTGTCTCCTCCGCCGTCGTTTCGTCTGCCGTTGTCACATCTGCTGTCCCTGCTACCAGCTCAGCCGCTCCTCAGCCTTCCAGCCCCAGCTACCCTCCCGTCGACATCACCGACTCGGTTCCCAAGTGCATGAACTCGTGGCTCCAGATCTCGGCCCCAGACTGCAAGGACAACACCGACTCCAGCTGCTACTGCCTCAAGCCTGAGTTCACCAAGAACGTCATTGACTGCATCTCTGCCCGCTGCGGTAGCGATGACGAGATCAGCAAGGGTCTGCAATACTTCATCGGTATCTGTGCCCAGCATGTCCCCGAGAACCCTTCCATTGTTGGAGACTGCCCTTCATACATTCCTTTGAACCCTACCCCTGCTGCTCCTTCTGCTCCTGCCGCTCCCCCTGCTGGTGGTGAGAGCTCCGCCGCTCCCTCTGCCCCTGCTTCCAGCGCCTACGGCCCCGGTTACCCTGATGAGACTCCCGCTGCTAGCACCACCACTGCTGCCGGCGAGACTCCTGCTATCACCACCGCTGTCTCTTCTGCAACCATGACTGAGGTTGTTGGCACCACCACTGCTGCTGGAGAGACCCCTGCTGAGGAGACACCTTGCACCACTATCACATTCGGCACGACTACTCTTACCGTCCCTCAAGTTCACTTCACCACTCAGCCCGCCTCTGCTGGCGCCAACCCAACTGAGCCCGTTGCTCTTGTTCCCGGCACTGCTGAGCCTCCTCAAACCCCAGCTGCCACCACACCTGCCGGTGGTGCGCCTTACCCCATCCCCTCTACCATGGGAACCGCCACTGTCCCAATGGGCACTGCCACAGGTACTGGTGCCGTCCGTCCCTCGTCGCCAGCTGAGTTCACTGGCGCTGCCTCGCCATTCAACGTTGTGCCCAAGGGTGCTCTGTTCGGTGCGGCTCTTGCCTTGTTTGCATTGTAGACGCTATACATTTTAATGTAGTGCAGCTTTCCTTTTCTATGTCTTCACTGTTTGTATTTAGCGGTTGGTGCGAAACATGATACACAGCCCGCATCTGAAGAAGCGATGGTGTAATACATGGGTTTTCCTTGGATCCATAGAGTATATAGACAAGTATACATATGTGATTTACAACTCATAGCCATTATCTCGTGATGATATCTGTTTGCGCAACGTGTGGTGAGAGATGCGCGTACAAACCAAGTTTTAGTAGACACCAATATGTAGACCATGGGACAGCTCTCTGGGCCAGGGTAGCCCCAGACTAAGGAATGTCGTTCGCATGTGAGAAGATTGGGGTACATGGCCAAACTGCCGAGGTCCGTCAAGAGCGGCTCCTGTGCGCAACCTCCAGGGATCGTCATCAATGCTAGCTTCCCCAGACTCCGCGTGTGCCGTCTAATGACAATAACAACAGCCCCTCAAACTATGAGCCCGAACACATTCGAAGACGCCCACCATGTCGTCTGGCGCATCGCAGCCCACGCCGGGCCCCGCTAAATTGCAACCAATCGACCCGATTCTGCGCAATGCGCTCCGCTACACCATCTCGGCAAAGGAGTACCAGCTGCTGCACCAATACCTCCTTTCGCGCGCCCCAGTCGTCAAGAAGCGCACAATAACCCCAAAGCGATACGATGCCATTGTCAAAGGCCCGGATGACTACAATGTAGCCGCCTTCCGCGCGGCACTGCGATTAGGCATCGTGACCTTCTCGGGGCTGAAGGCATGGGAAGTCGTTAAGACCAGGCTTCTGTCGCGGGGGACAGCGAATAGGTGGGCATACGTCTGGTCGCGTTTAATCGATGCACATTAACAATCCCCTAGGAACCAGCCCAGAACCTCCGTTTTCAAGTCACCCAACGTCCGCCTCAGCAGCTCCCTCGCCCTCATACTCCTTTTCCACCGCCTCCTTCGGCGCATCTTCGTGCGCATCCGCGAGAGCCTACTCAGCCATGAAGGCAAGTCGTTCCGGCGGCGGAACCCACGCGTATCACGTTCCTTGACATCCAAGTTGGCACCGGCCATTGGATCCAGCTTAGCAGGCTTCTTCCTCGCCATGTACCCAGGAGATCAGCTGCGCGTCACAATCGCCATCTACATCATGACAAGGGCTCTGGAATTTGGCTACAACTACCTGGAGGAGCTGGGGTACATGAAGAACAGGCCCAGTTGGTTCGGTTCCTGGATGATCATGCCAGTCGCTTGCGGACAGCTACTGCACGCTTTTGTCTTCGACCGCGACTGCTTCCCCTCTGGATTCGGAGACCATATCTTGAAGAACTCGCCAGAGTATATACAGAAGCGCCCTGAAGACTATCCCAGTACAGCGCCCTGGCCAGGCACATTTGACATAGTGAACAACCTAGCAGAGATCTCGCGACAGCGCTGGCCACCCTTCGTATCGCCCATCCTCTTCCCCAACGCTGAAACGCTGCCAAAGCGACTGACGTCCATCTCTCCGATAACGTCTCCCGCGCATCCAGCCATCAAGTCCTTGTCATGCGCCTTACTCCACCCGCAAGACCCGTCCTGTCTACGCACCTACGTCCAATACTGGATCCAAGCCTTCCCCAAAATCGCCCGCTTCTTCACGCTCTTCTTCACGGCCATGAGCATCACGAAATACAAAGCCTTCCTCTCCGCTCCCATTGCCTCATTGAACAGTCTAGCCAAGCGCATACTGCGCATGTCGCTCTTCCTCTCTGGTGCCATAGGAACGAGCTGGGGATCCATCTGTCTCTTCCAGAACATACTTCCTCGAGCCTTCTTGTCAACACAACGCTGGTTCCTGGGTGGTTTCATAGGCGGACTCTGGGCCTTCTTGGAGAGGAAAGGTGGAAGAAGTAACTTCCTTTATACAGCGAGGATGTCGATTGATTCCATGTGGAAGGTGGGTGTTAAGAGGGGGTGGTGGAAGGGTTTCAAGAATGGGGATGTGCTGCTCTTTGTTGTTAGTTTGGCGACGGTTAATGCTCTGTACGAGGTCTCGCCCAGGTCGGTCAATAGTGGCGTTGCGAGGAAGGGCTTGGGTGTGCTGAGGGGCGAGGGCTGGGTTGACAGAGCGGTGGTGCCGAGAGAAGATGAAGGCAAAGAAGAGTAATGATATCCAGCTGTTTACGCATGCAGCTTTTGCTCACTGAGCATGATGACAATGCGTTTTGAATTTACTAGTACATTTGCAGTATTTCAGTTTAGTATGAAAATATTTATTCTTGACTACATTGCTCTCGAAAGGATTGAACAGTTTTGAGGGGGTATAACAAGGCTTAAGTCAAACAAGCACGCTCAGTCTCCTACCATTACCATCTTCCCCTCTCCATAGCACCAGTGTATGCGACTCGTGTGATCACTCCATCTTCATACCCTCAGCGCACTCAGCCAACTCTCCCCTCTCACCACCATAGCTCTTTGGTACACCCTTTCCAAGCTCAGCCGCAAGCTGATTACCGTAGCTCAGAACAACAAACTTCTTGCTCGTCTCCTTGGCCACAACCAACTTCATCGCATTGAACAGCCAGCCCATGACCACAGGTACATTTACAAAGAACTTCCTGCTCAGCGTCTCAGGGTAGTGGCGTCCTAGTATCTCGATAGTCTTGTTGGTCGCGGTCTTGACGAGGGGGTCGCGGCGGAGGAAGGAGACTTGGAGGTAGTCGTGGATTTGGAACCCTTGGTATGGATCGGGGCCTTCGCCGAAGTTGGGGATGGGCGTTGTGGCGGCGGGCAGGTTGAGCGCTTGGACGGACTTCTCCATGAGGCCTACGCGCCAGCGGAGGAAGCTGTGGGGTTCTGTTAGCATGGTCTTGTTTATTGTATGAGGCTGGGAATGGGGGAAGCATACCCATCCAGATCGCCAAAGGTAGCCTTGTTGTCCTTGACAGCTCCGTAGATGTTGAAGGTAACGATATCCTTCTTGTTGGGGCTCTCGGGTACACCCTCAACCTCGAGCACGTAGCCTAATCCATCGAACTTGTTCTTCGCGAATGTCTCTCCTGCTGCCTTGATTGGATCAAACTCCTTCCTCCACTTCAGCGTGTCAAGCAGCTGTGACTTGGCTTTGTCCAAATCATTCTGGTTGGCCCGGAGGAACTTTTGTAGGATGAGCTTGGTATGGAAAGGCTTCGACTTGCTCAGCTCGATGCCGTAGACTTCGTTATGTTGGGCCTCAGCGGTGAGAGCCTCGAAAGCGTCGTAGAACTTCGTGAGCGGGTGGTCGGGTGCGGTCTCGGGCCAGATGGGGCCCTGGGTGGGTGTTACGGTACTGGGCTCGGGTTTGGCGGAGCTGGATGCGGGTTCGGGAACGGCTGCAGGAGCTGGGGCAGTAGCTTCAGGTGTGACTTCTGTCGGCTTTGCTTCCTCTTTCTTCTCGTCGACCGAAAGATCTGCTACTGCTGCGGCTGCGCTGTCGACGGCATCTCCATCGTCCTTCTTGTCGGCAGAGTCGGCTACAGGATTAGGCTCGGGCTGCTTCTCCGGGCCTGCTCCACTGAAGAGACCGGCGCCTTCCGTGGGTGCTGTGCTTACGTCTTCGGGCTTCGCTGCCATCTTGATGTGCGTTACGAGTGCGTGTTAGCTGAGCTGTCAACGTTGGGTTGGGGAATTGTTTCAAGTGTCCGGAGATCATTCGAGATCGTTCCCCAAACTCCGGATCCGCTGCGCGTCCCCAGTCCTGGTATCAGCTTGGACAAGGAAGAGACCTCTGCATTCCTTTTGCACTCTACATGAGGATACAGTAACCAGATGAATTTATGCAGCATTGCCGCAGGTGTCCACGTTGTCTGCTATCATGTCTCATTCTACAATCTCAGTGCATGTATGGCATACGGAAGTCTCACGTCTTTAGTGTAGCATGTGCATGCGCAGATACAAGGTTCGCAGTGGTGAAGCAGTCATATTTAACAAGAATGAATGAATATATATAGCCATCTACGTGTCGACGAACGTCTATCGACCAACAAGCTGGTTTCCAGTCATGTCAAGATGCCTCGACTTCATCCATCGTGCGTTGACGCCACTTGTTCGGTCGAAAGAGGAGTGCAGTTGCCAGAGATGGTGTCGACATTGAGTAATCTGCGATTGACAGTTAGCATAGAACGAAGACTATGGTTCTGAACAAAGATGCAGGTGAGAGAGCAATCAGCCGAAAGATGAAAAGTCTCGAATGTTTTTTCAATCAGTGAGGCGAACCCCGTCTGAGTTAGCATGAATTGGTGTTCATCATTGCAAAGGGAGAGAAGAGAGGGTGGGTTATGTACCTTTTCAATGAAAGCTGGTAGCTGTATCAAGTAGACTTTCTATTTAGTGCATACCTAGAGCTATGTCAGTAACGATTCCAGAAGAAGACGTTTTGACGAAGGCTCGAGGGTGGAAAGATATTCAGGTAATCGAACTAGTTTATTCCCCACGAAGTGGTCGGTATTTGATAATACATTTGTTGCTCATCATCTAAGGATGGGTGCTTGGGGTACGGGGGTGTGGTCTAACCTTTCAAACGCTATCGCAGCCCACGAAGCCTTGCCGTCTCGACCACATCATATCGAGGTCTGCTATTGCTTGTAACCAACGGACGGAGAGGCTATGCGATGGACGGAAGGCTTCGTGGAGCTGCGGGCCGCACGTCGGCGGCAGCGCATCTAATGGCGCATCATGATCGCGAAGTCATACTGTGACTGAGAACAATGGGACCTTTATAATTTGTTAGCTGATGTCCTGAAAAAACTTCTAGTAACAGATTGGTAGATGTTGCGAAAGATCAGTATTCTCGTTTGGCTTGAGTGGTCGGATCACCATAGAATGTATGATAGGGGCGACACAAGTGTTCATCATGATAGCAACAGGAAACAAAGAAAGAGCGGGTGTGTTGACTTACCAAAAGTTGGGCGCGTTGTTGGAGTGAGAGAGAGAAGCTGCAGGCTCAAGTTTTGTACGGGAACTTTTCGCGGCGGTGTTTCGTTTCGCCGGGCGGGTCGTGGCCCGAGCTTTGATCCAAGCGGGTCAAGGTTCTCGTAGACGCGCTCGCTGGTTGTCCTTAGGCCGACACTTACGCGCTTCCACTCGATACCAGACCACCACCACTACTCTCCATTTCCACCGTCGCTCAACATGGTCGCCTCAACCACCGCATCTTTCGAGAGTTTCGTTAAGCAGACCCGCGAGAAGAAGAAGAACGAAGCCCTCGCGCAACAGTTCCTCGGAGCTGGCAGCCGAGGCCGGAAAGCGAATGCACCAGGCGCCGGCGGCCGCGCGCGAGTTGAATCTGAAAAGCCATCGCTGCTCAGTCGGATAAACGGTGGTGCTGGCGTCCAGAAGCGATCAGCGAGCGCGAAGCCAGCCGGCAACGTCGACGGGAAATGGCAACACGATCTGCACAAGCTGAACAACCCCCGCGGTGCCGCCAACAGCAGGAACAACCTCGCTCGGACGGCGTCAGCATCCCAGGTCGAGCGCAACAGCAAAGCGTACACCAAATTTGCTCCCGTCCTTGGTCGCGCTGCGGCTACACGCAGCAATGACGCTGCACCGGGCATCAGCATTCGAGGTGCCGCGACGGGCGGTCCGTGTACGGTCATTGCTAGCAACTTTGCACCTGGAACAACGGCCGCTGATATCGAGGCCGTCATGACCCCGATTGGAGGAGAGACGCTGGGCTGCAGGCTCTTATCTTCCAGCCCGACGGTCATGGTCGAGCTGCAGTTTGTGAGCAGGGAGGGCGCCGAGAATGTTATCGCGACGTTCAACAACCAGAAGGTCAGTGTTCCGGCGAGCTTCTTCCTCGCTGGACTAAAACTAACTCCATCAACAGGCTGATGGCAGACTCCTCTACGTCTACATGAAGGATGTCCCCGCGAGTACCCACGTCGCACGAGCACCGCCTGCACGCCTTACGCAGTCCATGGATGACATGGACATCGACACCGGTGCGGGCGCACGCGCGGGTAGCTTCCAAGATGGACGATACGGCTTCAACGACGCTAGTCGCAGAGAACCACCACGTGGACCCCGCCGACGATACTAGAGCTCAACGGCCGGCACACATCTTCTTCAATTTCCCCTGTACGATATACCCTTTTACAGACGATAGCAACGAGCAGACTGCATGCAGCCGGGTTTCAAGACTTACAACACTCGGAGCAGCCATGCAGTTTCCATATCCGATGGCATAAGCGGGGAGTTGGGTTATACACACAACATGCACCAACGATCTCCTCGGCAAGTGTCTTGTGGCCAGAATAAATTTCTAATTAATGATGGATATCATCCCCTTCATCGTCGTGTCCTTGACTACTACCACTTGTGATATTTACTTGCTAGCCCATCCTTCAATGGCGGCATCGACCTCCTTCCTGTACCTCTGCTGGCCCTCACACTGCTCCAAGAACACCTTGTATTTGGCGTCCAATAGCTTCTTGACCGTCTTATCAGCCAGTGGCTTCACGGTCTTACCGGGCTTGCTCAGTCTGTCCATGATATCCCAGAGCGGCTCGCTGTTTCCGTCCTTGTCGGTACTGGCCGCCTTTGCACCCAACATAGCCGCGCCGTGCACTACAGCTGCGTGTACGTATCGTGGAATCAGGACCGGCATGTCGCACGCAGTGGCCATGAGCTGCATCAGCAAACTGTTCTGGCACTGTGAACCGGACATGAAGATGGAAGAGATGACGTGGCCGGAGGCGTTCATCGCAGAAACAATCTGGTGTGTCTGAAGGGCAATGAACTCCATGGTCGCGTAGTAGTATAGTGCCAGGCCGTCGAGGCTCTTGTCGGAGCTCAGACCGATGACAGATCCCTTCATGTTGGGGTCGGCGATAGGGGAGCGGTTGCCGAAGAGGTCACCATAGAAGAAGAAGTGACGTCCAAGCCAGGCAATGTGTGGGGCTTTCTCCGCGTCTGCCATCTCGCGGAGATGTTCGTTGAGGTAGTCGTAGATGTTGGTGTTGTACGTTTCAGCGACGGACACGGCTTCGTTGAAGGCTGGGTGTGTCTCAATAACATGCTTGAGTAGTTCACCTGTCGCACTTTGTCCTCCTTCTGCCATCCAGTAGTCTGGTAAAAGGACGTCTCGGTATGGACCCCAGACACCGTCGACGAAGACGGGCTCGCGTGACATGGCAAGGTGGCAGGTCGATGTTCCAGCTACGGCTGCGAGACGCGTGAAGGCTTGCGAAACATCGTTCTTGGGCTGGTCCATGTCAAGAGTATCCCCATCGAGCTTGACTTTGGCGCCAACGGTACCGATCCAGCCAGCGTAGGCGTCGATGACTCCACTTCCGACTGCAATACCGGGTTGCAGACCCATCTCCTGTGCCGCCTTCTCGCTGAGTGTGCCGACGAGCTCGCCCGCAGTGAGGTAGCGTCCGTTCTGTGTGCTTGTTAGCCGGGACCGTCGAGAATAGTAGCGAAGGACAAACCACATTGTCAACGCCTCCCATGCGCTTGAAGTTGTCTTCGCATAGATCTTCGAGGCCGATCTCCTTGAGGAAGTCTTCCTGCCAGCCTTTGACACTACCATCGACTCCAACAGGTACAAATCCCTGCTTGCAGACCACACTGCAGTAGCTTCTGCTCTCACTGCCGGTAGCCAGATGTGTGAGAGCATCGGTCAGATCGTAGAACTTGCAACGATCGAATAGCTCCTTCGGCATGTTGTTCTTCAGCCACAATACCTTGGGGATCTCCATCTCGATGGACATCTTGCCTCCGACGTAGCGAAGCAGGTTGTGCTTGGTGGCGTTGATCTTGTTTGTTTCCTCAACAGGTCGGTGGTCGAGCCACAGAATGACGTTGCGGTCGTTGCCGTCCTTGTTGTCAAAGTTTGGTCCAGTGACGGCGACAGGCTCATCTGTGTCGTCTCTGAATACTGCAAGCGAGCAGGTCGCATCGAAACCGATACCACGGATAGTGCTTGAGTCGATGTTGTGCTGATCCATGGCTCGGCGGACTGAGGAGCAGATGCATCGCCAGATGTCTGTTGTGGATTGTTCCTAGGTTCGCTTTAGCTTTGGCTCTCGCAATGTACCTGTTGCGGGTCAAGTACATAGTAGCCAGTCTGTGGTTGCCATAGGCCAATGTTCTCTGAGGCCAGTCCAACAATGTCTCCCTGATCGTTCATGATACAGGCTCTAGCACTACCGGTACCAACATCGATACCGATGTAGTGGTCGACTTGAGGGTGGAGCTCATTGCGGGGATCTGTTGACAGTTGACGCGACTGCTTGCGCTGGGTCTGGCGGAAAGGAATCGACATTGCTGCGTATGAGTATGGGAAGGTGAGAGAAGTGTGGTATTTTGAATTGAAGAAAAGCTAATTGAAAGCCCGAGGACGCGAGAAATAATGTTGAGTTACAATACAGCTGTCAATGCGGGATGAGCTCATAAGAGCTCTGGGGAGCTCTAGTATGGTGGGGGTGGGGCAGCAACCCCAGCCTTTGTGCAATCGGGCTACCAGTCGTCAGGGTCGTCTCGAGCCTGAGCGTCGATCTGCTCACAGATCAGACTGAGAATTGTGGGCATCGTGAGCGCCGGATCCACCTTTTCAGGCATACCGAATGCTGTTGGGCCAGTGTTGGATGGTCAGAACGCCACGCAAAGCAAGTTGAGGTCTTGGATCACGGCTGATCATGGCTATCGGTGCGATTTCGGATCAAGCGGAGTTGCAGGATTATTTTACCGTATGTAAGTCTCAGGAGATATGGTTTGAGAATGAGGGGTTGTGGAAGCACGGCTCGCTTGAGTGAATGTCCATCGGTGATACAATTCGCCGTTGCTCTCGGGTGGCTAGCCCCAGCTCCCGTTACCAACACCATTGCATTGGTACAGATAGCAACGGACCGTACCATCGCGCCAAGATGCTACTGTCAAGACTTCTACTGCTGCCATTTGCGGTCGCATCGTCGGTCACGCTTTACGTCTCCTCCGTTCCAGCCTCAGGGGACAGCGCCGTCATCCCCTCGCCGATTCCGCTTGCGCAGATCGAATACGACGCAGACCAACCCGTTGGCACTTTAGCCTCCTTCACACCACCCACAGGCTCCTACGCCTCTGATCACCTTCTTCGCGTTGGCCTCACCGACCCTAAATCTGGCTCATGGCGAGGCATTGTCACGTCAGCGGCCAGTTTCTCCGACCAATACCACAAGAAGTTCATCATTCACGTTGATGAGAAGGGGGAGCCTTTCCATATTGGATTCGGAACAAGCGCAAAAGGCAGCGAAGATGAAGTGGAGGTGGAGATAAGGAAGAGGAATGTTGGGCCAAAGCCGGTCTTGAACAAGCCCATCGTGCTCAATGCGGAGGGGAAACTCGACGGAAAAGAGCCGGAGAAGACCTTCTTGCAAAAGTACGTAGGGGGACAAGGTTCATTATTAGAGGTTTTGCTGATTATTATACAGATACTGGTGGGCCATTGCTCTCTTCATGGTAGTGCAGTTGGTTGCAGGTGGTGGAGGAGAGAAATAAGATACAGGTGGATAAAAGCCTCCCCGATCCCGTTTCAATACCAAACTCAGTACCGACCATCTATTGCCGTTTCTGCTTCCTTTCGAAATCACGATGCAGGTATTGTACTCTCAGCCATCCCAAATCAGTTACGTGTCTCAGTGAACAACAAGTTTTTATTGAGGTAAAAAGTCATAAGGTATTATACATTCGGTTTCACTCCTTCATCCTAGCGTCTATGGTTGGGTATAAGTATGCATTATCGTAAGTGCTTCAAGCAAGAGCTGTGCTGGCAGAGCTGGGTCGAGCCTGTCCGGGCGTGGGAAACACAGTCTTGGGGACCGCGACAGCTGCAGCGGCGGCGGATGCGCTCAAAGAAGACAGTGTCGGGATGGATCCGGTCGAGGTCGCATTAGCCGGAGCACGAATAGCAGGTGATGGGGTCGACTTGGGCTGATGAACGTCCATGGGCAGGATCTCTGTCTTCAGCTCCCTCGTCTTCTTCTGTTTGGGCTCGGGGGCCTTTTCGTTCTCTTGGACGTAGAATTTCCGGAGCAACATGATGGCTTCCTCTCGGAAGATGCCGCCGGTGACTGGATAGGGCTTGTCGACGCTAGCACTGTTGAAGTCAGTACTTGCAATGCATGTATTTGTGAGGAAAGAAGGATACGTACTCAGAGTGAATGTTCAGAACACCTCCGGTGCCACCAAAACGCTCGTTCCAGCATCCGAAGTAGACGGCTCGGATGCCGTACTGGCGCAGCATGGACGCGCACATGACGCATGGCTCAACGGTGACATAGAGGTCTGTCTCGTTGAGGATGCTGATGGGGTGCTTTGACAAGATGCCAGCGATGGCGACGAACTCGGCGTGGCGGGTACCGTTCAGGGTCCGATTTGTCTCGTTCATGCCTCGTCCAATGACCTCGCCGTCCTTGACGAAGACACAGCCGACGGGGGTCTCATCGCTCTTGAGTGCAAGTTCAGCCTGCAGTGATGATGAGTCAGCAGAGGGATCAAACATGGAGTAAACTCAGCAGATAGCTGAATATGTACAAAGCGAAGGACGTGGCTCACCATGGCAATAGCCTCGCGCATGAAGCCTTCATGATACGCTCTCTCCTTCGGATCCATGGCGTCTGGTACGTGAATCGCTTCGTCGTCTTGGCACGGTTCTGTATTCACCTGCGCAGGGTCCGCAGTTGTCAAAGTGGCTGTTTGCTGGGCATGTAGGTAGTAAAGCGCCAGCCCGAGCGCGGCAGACGCAAGCACGAGAGGCGTCCATGATTCCTTCGCTTTCCAAGTTCCAGTCATCCCAAGGTGAGGCAGTCGCGGCCATACACAATGTTCTGAAACTGAAGGTGCAGGTCCGAGTTCTCAGGCGCAGAGTGCCGGCCCAAGACGGTTTCGGCAAGCACTAGCGCGTAGTTTACGTAGACGTGGAAGCCGCGATCCGACCGAGGGCTGAGCTACCAAGAAGCACGCAACGCAGCCATTGCCATCGCAACGCCAGGCACCGACCAACATTCACTCGACCCAATCCGATTCACTGCACAGCCACAATCACATTACGCAGCGCAACGTACACCAACGCGGCGCACGGCATTCCAACAAAGGATATCAAACCTCGCCTGATACTTTGTGCCAGAGCTTCATTCAGCCCGCGCCAGCAACAAAGCTACCGGAACCGCAATCTACACATCGCCAAATCACCACTTTGCGCATCACCTCGAAAAGCTAGAAGCATACCGCAGTCAATCACACCGCGAAAATGACGCTCGCAGAAGAGTTCAAGTCGAGGAATTTCAGTAAGACACCCGCTGCTGGACCTGTAACTTGTTGCTGACATGGCATCTTTGCAGGTATCTACGGACAATGGTCAGTCACGCCAGCTGCTACGCACACGTCCACGGCTTGCAGCATGTCATACTAACTCTTCGGCAGGACCGGAGTACTGTGTATAGTCCTCTGCTTTGCGCTGGGCATCGCCAACATCTTCAACGCCAACTGGGTCATCGCGTTTAGTATCGTGTGCTTGTACGTTCTCCGCGCCCACACCTTCGCTGGGAATACGGCTAATCAGTTCGCAGAGTATGCTCCTTCATCATCATCTTCATCGAAATACCGCTGCTCCTCCGCATCTGCCCGACTTCACCCAAGTTCGACACCTTTATTCGCAAATTCAGCTCCAACTACATGCGCGCGGCCATCTACGCGGCGATGAGCGCCATACAATGGGCTAGCATCGCTGCCCGGGCTACAAGTCTGATCGTCGCGGCCGTCTTCCTTCTGCTCGCAGCCGTCTTCTATGCGCTTGCTGGTTTCAAGGGTCAGCAATTCCAGGGCAGCAAGACGCTTGGTGGACAGGGAGTTGCCCAGATGATTATATAGGGCGGAAGTAGAACTAGGCAGCAAGCAACAGCCATGTGCGACGATTCCGAACGAACGACACGCGTATAGAAAGAAGGGCCGACGGACGAGCCGATTGATATCACAAGGACGGAGATGATGAGCTTAGCCGATTGGAAAGCGATTACAGGAGATGATTTGACTTCTTTGTAGCATTATTCTGCAGCTGGGCGTTCTGGGGCCATGTTTTGTACGAGAGCCTCTTGGATATGGAAGTGCTCGGCCAAACTGCTAGGCGGTTAAATGCGACATGCTTTCTCCGTACTCATCGCGTTCCCGTGACAATTGTGCATTTGTCGTGTACGATGTCATGTTGCTGTGTGGGGGCACCTACGTAATTATACACAGATATTGATCGATGGAGACGAGCGCAGGGCCCACATGAGTCCCTATGACGATGTTCTAGAAGCTTTGGGTGTCATTTTCTTAAGCGTACATTTCAGAGAGTGCAGCAGTCGTCTGCTCAGCAACCATTCGAGTTTGACTCTATCGTTGCTGGGAAGGCCGTGACAAGCACAGGCAGTGTCAGACCACGACAGCGGAAACGCCAAACTTGGCCTGGCACCTGCTCGCTTTTAGGATGACGATAACTGGCTGCCAGAATCTCGCCAGGAACCACACTTGTTCGGCGCGGGGAACGCTAACGTGCCGGAGCTTGCGAGGCGTTGAAGATCCTGCCACCCTGCCACACCCAGCGCAGCTGATGGATGCAAGTCAAACAATGCACATGTAATGTGCTGAGCTTTGCAATGTGACTTGTGCGAGTCTTGATCAATGTTGGACGTCCCTGGCTGCGAACACGTTGATGCGGTCGCATAGTCCCCAATCTAGGATAGCGTCAGCCAGCATGTGGGACATGGATTCAATGCATCTGTCAACAGCGCAGTTGACGTGGACGTGTCGAACATCTCCACTACAACAATTGCATGTGTGGCAACAACGACTGGACCATGGAAGAACGCAGTCAAACAACGTGTGGTAGGTACCTATGCAGGGTGTGGGGGTGACGATGATGGCCGCGTGCAGGCCCATACGCCATAATGCGGGTCGCAGGCCCTGGAGCTCTCCGACTCTGCTACATAAGTGCGCCATCCCAGCTTCCAGGACCGATTCATTTGCGCCATTTTGGCTGTATCCCACCAAGCTATCTGCCCCTCTTGCCAGCCTCACTTCCAGTCTCCACTTGAATTGCGGATTCCGAGGTCAGTACAGCACATGCGCTTTGTGCAGCATCATTGGGCTCTCAAGTCGCAGCCGCGCTTATTGGCCTGACGTGCAGGAAACTGCCCGAGCCAGACCTGAGCACTTTTCTCAGCTCGCTCACGCTGCACATCGCCATCATTCAATGGCTGGGATCTGTCACTGACATTGAACGACTTGTAGTTTCAACCGCACCTACACCCCACATCCCCGCCGAGCAACCGACACAGAAGCAATGAGTGCTCCACCAACGATACCTCCACGCCCAGCGCGGGCCCAGAACAGCTCTTCTCCTGCGCAGGGTACCCATATGGATGTTCCCAAGATCCCCCCACGCCCGAAGCGCGGTGTCGAACGCTCCGTCTCTCCCGCTGGAGACAGATACGCCCGCTCCCCGCTCAACGACCCGACCTACGTACACGGTGGACCGCCTAGAGAGGGCGGTCGCCTCAGCACCGATCTGCCCTCCCGCCCACCGAGCGTGTCCATGCCCTCTCTCGGAGAAGAAGGCAATGAATACGCCAGCTTCGAAGACCTGTCAAAGACCCTCACACCGGAGAACCAGGGCGGCTCTCCACAACATATGAAGAACGTGGCAGGAGACTTGCCTCTGCATGCTCCTACAGCCTCGGTCCCAAGCTCAACCGCCAAAAGTAGGATCCAGGCGGTGACGCGGACCGATTCACAGACAGCGCTCGCTGCTGGCGTCGGCTCGCAGCTGTCCGTCGACGATAGGGTCTCTCAGGCCAAGACTGGACGTTCAGGATCTTCCGCTGGATCGCGCCCCAGCTCGCTCTACAACGACAAGGACGAGCATGGCATTCCTGAAATTGGTGTTCAGGTACCCATGTTCCGAAATGCTGGAGACGTTCAAGCTCCCAGCCCTTCGCCCTACGCGCAACAGCCCGGAGCGCAAGGAATAGGTTTCCACCAGAAGGCCGGTAGTCGCCATCACGGGCGCACCAAGAGCGGCCGTGAAATCTTCCACGGGCCTCCTGGCAGCTACGGCATGCACGGCCACGGCAAGATCTCAACAGACGACTTTGAGCAGAAGTGGTACGAAAAGCACCCGGACGATCTGAAGCGCGAGAAGGCCGGCGAGTACGGTCCTCACATCCAGGAGAACAGGAAGGATTACCACTGGCGTGCCGATAACCTCGACAAGCTGGTACACACTAGGGCTCAGGATGTTGGGATGGGTAAGTCAATTGCGGCTTCGTTATTCATCAGCTGTTGCTGATCATATTCTACAGGTACGAGTCGGGATGCAGTCAGTACACCCGACGAACAGATTGGCTACAGGGCCACAGAGGAATATGCTTCGCGCATGGCCTCTCCTCGACCACAATCATCGGGTCGCCCTGCTTCAATCAAGGGCGGCTACGTCGACTCACCCCTCCGTAACGAAGCGGGCCAAGAGGTCAATGACAAAGGCGAGGTCATCCACATCGACCCTCCTGCGCATCGCTCCAGCAAGGTTCACGGCGGAGGCTACGATCCACCAACCGAAGACCTTGGCCCCGAGGGCGGAAACACAGCTGAGAAAGGTGGATGGGTTACTGAGCGCGGATATGGCACGCCCATTCTAGCTTCCGATGAGCTGAAGAAACACCCAGACGCCGAATGGAGACAGCCTGCTGTATCGCCTGAAATGGAGCGCCATGGCAACGAATACACGCTCAATGAAGATGGCAACCCGCAATATGTCACAAAGCCGCGCACGCACAGCAGGAGCTCGAGTCGGAACAACAGCACGCAGCAGCAACGTGTCATTCCCAGCCCAGCACAATACGATCGTGGCAGTACTCCACTAGAATCGCACAAGGAGTATGAGCCCCTGTTTCCGGAGGATGAGGAGGACACCAAGAAGCCCAAATCTCAGGTCGACAAGCTCAAGCGTCCCAGTGTCGCCCGACACCACTTTCCCAGTCAAGATGTCTGGGAGGATACCCCTGGCAGCTTACAGCTCGAAACTACTGTTGATACTCCTCAAGAGCCAGAAGAGCCAAAGACTGCTGGTGGTAACGATAGCGTGAGTCCTGCGAAGGTCTTTGAAGACCCGAACACCGAGGAGCAGCGTAAGACTCAGATCAACAAGGAAGATCAGAAGTCTTTTCTCCCCGACCACACTAGACAGTTCGCCGCAGACAACAAGATCCTCGGAAAAGTACGTGACGAGACCATGGGCCGCCCTGGAATGCAGCAACGCTTCCCAAGTCAAGATATCTGGGAGGATGCACCATCCCACGGATTATACGAGACTACTGTTAGCACACCTCAGATGGAGGATACGAATGAGTATGCCGACGACTCCCCAATTGACCAAAAGCCCCCGGTGCCGGCTCGCCCCAGTATTCCGGCACGACCAGCCAAGAGGGAACCATCTGCCGATGACAAGAAAGCACCCATTATCCCAGACCGACCGAAGCCACAGATACCTGCACGCCCAAGCAAGCCATCTACTGGCTCAGCGGAGAAGGTTCCAACTGTCGACTCGCAGACTGGCGAGAACGACTCCCCCCAGACGAAGGCGAAACCGCCCGTTCCCGCCCGACCTGCTGGCTCGAAGATTGCGGCTCTCCAGGCTGGTTTCCTGAAAGACCTCAACAGCAAACTTGGAGTTGGCCCTCATCCACCGCCTAAGGTGCGTGAACCCGAGGAAGAAGAAGAGGCGCAAAGAGAAACAGCACCACTTCCAGATGCTCGCAAGGGTAGGGCCAAGGGTCCGCAACGAAGGAAGCCTGCTGCATCTCCGTCACCCGCTGCTGCCGCTACTGTTACTGCTGAAGTTGCTGTACCAAGGCAGTCGTTGAGTTTCGGCCCTGTGACACACGTCTGGAGTTTTGGACAGGATGGTAATCTTGAGGTGCCTGCTGCAAAGATGGCAGCTCAGATTCAGCAGTCACTCAGTGCTTCGACCAAGACGGCCGAACCTACTCTCACTGAGGGTGAAGCGGGTCGGAATGTTGCAGCAGAACCAAAAGAGCCCGAGCTTGCACAGATTACGTCAAAGGAGGAGAGTGAGTCTACTTCAGCGACCGAAGCGGTCAAGGAGAAAGCTCCATCAACTCTTGAGCAAGCCACTTCTCAAGTGTCGGAAGCGTTCGGATCAGTTGCTTCCAAGGTATCATCTGCCCTCTCGCCAGAAGAACCCTTAGTCTCCAAAACTGCACCCGGTTCTACCGATGCGCCCGGTGCATTCCCTGGTTCTGGTCCGGACCTAGACAACGAGGCTGATGTGAAGGGTGCACCTTTGGAGCAAAAGCAATCTCAGGACAAGCCCGTCAGTGTTTCCGCTGAGGAGAAGAAGGTTGATGAAACTACCTCGCTGAAGGAGGGTGAGAGTTCCTTGTAGACTCTTGCTTGTCAAGCAGTACTTCAAAAAGATCGAGTTGAGTGGTAGGATAGGCTGTATTGCTACACATCTTCAGTACTAGTGTGCACGTAGATATTTTCCAATCCATCGTTAGAATACGCATCTAAGATATAGTTGGGGGTCGTGACTGTATGCCTTTATGTGCAAGATGAAGCGACGTTGTTGTGTGCTAATGATCTGTTGTACAGATTCTTTTTGGCATGAGCACCCTTACTGAAGCCCATCTGATGTTGTCGGAGCGATAGGCAAACTATCGATGTATTGTGTCGGTTGTCTGTGTTGTCGCTCCGAGGCTTGCTGATATCGGCTATTCTGTACTGACTAATTAGCGGTCAGGGACGTCGTCCAAGCTTCAGGACAATCTATCTATGGCTCGCAAACCATCATCAAACACTCATCCACTCAAACTACCATCTCTTCCGTCCGCTCTCCAGATATGACAGAGCCTCACATAACGTCCTCCTGCAAGCCTGCGAACGACCCTGGGCGCCTGAAGAGAAAGCGGCCACACGACGACCAACATGGCACAACAGCAGCCACTGACAAGCGTACCAATACTTTGCATTTCAAAGATTTCAACCTCCCCATCAAGGATCCATCAAGACATACGAGTGGCAGGGTGCGCGATCAACAATATTTACAGCTCTGTACATCTCCCCACGACGACAGAGCACACGATGCGTTCAAGGCAAAGATCCTGGAAGAAGACATACAACGCGAAGCGGAGGTAGACAAATGGCTGGAGCAGGTCACCCCACGTCTGGAGGCCGGCGAGCAGATACCGATTGGGAGCCTTGGCAACACGAGATGGCATGTAGCCTGCCGCGAGTATTGGGAGCAATACATTGGCCCGGACCACTGTTGGATTAATCCCGAGGATGGACGAATGCTCGTATTCCAGAAAAAAGCACCGGGTGTGAAGACCACAAAGCAGCAAATGGTGGTGGACCAATTCTGGATGAAGCAAAGCGCCTCACCTGGTATAGCTACGAGTCATCCCTTTGAGAGACCAGAATATGCAAGCTTAGACCCCGTGATCGTGAGCCTAAGGTACACTGGGAGCGATCTGAAAATATGGTTCTTGGGTAATGGGTATGCGAGGATGGAATGGAATACTACATTCCTCATGGGCCAGGTGGGAAGGCTGATGAAACCGGGAAGGCTAATGATGTCCTGTATACAAGAGGACACCGATGAACATGACTCGGGAAGCGACGCTACTGAAGAATCAGACTCTGAAGAAGATGAAGAAGACAACGAAGAAGAAGACGAAGAACACACCGGCAGCGAAGAAGAATGGAGTCATGAAAGCGACGACCTGTATTGCAGAAACTACAGCAACGGCAGCGAATGCGGATGCGAAAGATGCCTTCGTACATGGGACGATATGTCTGAGAGCGATTTATACGACGATCGCCCTGAACCACCGGGGATGACTCAGGCCAGGATAGACTACGAATTTCGGAGGTTCATGAACCAACGGGAACCGGCACCATGGGATAAGTATGCGTGATTGATTAATGCATTGCTTAGATTTACTTCGACGGAGGAAGACTTGTAATTGATCTTAGTGTCTTGGGTTTAGCATCCCAGATCTACATAGCTCACCCACGTTGTTATTCCACGCACTCGAAATGGAATATAAGGGCAAGCTTGTTACCTTCTTTTCCTCTGACAAGCTGGAGCCGGAGATATCATTGTACTATTTCTTCGTGTCGTAGCCAGTTTCTTATCAGTTGCAATAAAATACTGTTCCAGAGATGATATTGCGAAGCCATGCTGCGGCTTCTATGAACATGCTTGACGCGCCATCTGAGCCACGTATTTGATCACAATCACTTCGTTTCGTGACAACAGTTGCGGAGTATGTGTTTCAACATGTCATCACATACGCATGTCTTGATGTGCGAGTGTTCTAGGCCAAGACCATTCTTTTCTGCCCAATGTACGTCGTTGTAAAATTACATACTAAAGTTAGAAGCCTATCTTCTGACCAATATCTCGAGAACACAGTTTCGAATATGTGTGCTGTCACGAAATCATTGTACACTAGCATCAAATCCTACCATCGTTATTCTATCCGGTAGGTGCACAGGTGTGGTGAGAAGGCACGCTGTACAAATGACAACGTCGGTCTTGCCCAAGACATCGTCTTCACTGCATACCGATTTCCAGATAACCTGAATCAGACTGTTCATGAGCCACTGCTAGCCTTTATAAGAGTATATATAGGCACCCTACAGTATGCGCGTGATCTATTAGCAGACTGGTTAACGCAGCATGTGTCGGAAAGAGAGGTATTCGTAAAGAAACACAGTCTTCAACTTTATGCCAGATAAACAAGATATAGTGATCAAGTTGGCAGCGTTGGTTCATAACTTCCACCATATCAAATACGTTCCCGGAACCTGCGCGTACCTGAAACATTCGATTCCGCTAGAAATGGGCTCAAAAGCAGGTTGGAAGACTATTCTCCAAGCAGGCAATGTTAATCTTTGCTCTTCAGCTCGAAATAGTCCCCTGAAAACGGTGTTTGCCGTGAAGACGAGCTGAGCTTGACCTCAACAACGCCTTATCCCGATCAAGGCGCCACAGTGGCTTCATGTCGGTAAAGCCGAAGCGTACCACACCATACTACGGACCATTCGAGAAGAATACGAAAGTATGAATAAGCTGCTAGAAGAAACTTCTGCAAGACCCTGAATCCCGCGCCGCTTTACAGCAGCAACGGGAAACCAGGCTGCGTATCCAGATTTCCCCAAGCGTATTGTGCGCGTACTACCTACTTACCTTTGCATTGCCGCGGCACATGCTACCGCAGACCGACCCACACCACGGCATGCACGCGCCTCAACACCAACGCAGAAATGTCACGATGATACGGTGTACCCCACCCGAGGCTCGGACGAGGCTAACATCCAGGTACCAGCCTCCCGAGGTGCTAGCCCCGACAATGGCGTGACACCTACACAATACGCTAAGTGCAGATTTCGGTACTCGCACACACGAAGAAAAGTTTTTCCCTCGTGGATCTTCGTAGATTTGTGTAAGAATTTCCTTGTCCACTGGTGCTGGTGTACCGGGCATACTAGGCAGAAAATTCTCCATGGGCAAACTCACAGAACACGTGCTGGTATGAGGGGAACGCGTTGACCTCGGGAGCTGGGATGTACCTGGATAGTAGTCACCATCTGCCATGGCTTTTCTTTCCGTCAAATTTTCTTCCTGTGGCCGTTGGGTTTGCCCAAACGACTCCAGGGCTCTTTTGTTCCGTGCTAGCTGCTAGAAGCTTCCTGCACAACATGTGCTGCCTCGGTGCGGGTCGGCGCGAGGTTCTCGAGCGGATCCGGACGTACGTCCGCTTCTGGATACGTTGCGTGCGCTGAGAAGGGAAGCGTTAGCCGACGGGCAACTTGGCCGTTGAAGACTCTGTTTCGAAATCTCGAAACTGTATGAGAGAGGTTTGCGTTTGCAATCTGGGACAAAGATACGAAGTACGACGGAGTGCCTGGCAAATCGCGGAAGCCGTTGCTGTCGTGACGAGACTGATCGGCATGCTGCGCACCGTATCCGGTAAGGCCGTCGATCTGTCGAGATGGAAAGATAAGATTCCGCTCCCCGGCGCGCGAGGAGAGCGCGTCCGAGGAGTCCGGCTCGACATGACTATGTCATAGACCCTGGTTCCGCCCTCACCGTTGACAGCGTCATCATATGAACCAGCTTATCGAAGCGGATGAGTCCAGAACTCGATCAGGGAGTGATGATGCAAGCAACCTCGGAAGAAAAGCAACGGTTATCGCAAACCTGCGAGAGAAGGGGAAATACGGAGGCCATGACCGCTCGTTAGATGCTGCACGTGGCTGATGATGTGGCTCAATCTATCTTATCTTATCGCCGGCTTTCTACATACGTCCGCTCCGCCCCGGATGATCAACATCGCAGCATGGTTCACTCTTATTGGTGAACTATTGACGATCATCTAAAGCCTCACTCACTCACCGTTCTGTCACCATTGTCAAACGATGACCAGCATATCGTGCTGAGTGAGATGCACACAGCATAGGGTCCAAGTTGTATGGGGTCCAGGTCGTGCGCATGACATCAGCGACACTGTTGATGATAGCTACCAAGGTAGGTTTCAGTGACAATATTGTGTTACTTGGTTGCGCAGCCACCACGCCGTAACCGCGGACGATGTTGGCGTGGATGATCAGATCGTCAGATCGTGGCTGCCTAAGGCGCGCCCCATTTCCCTGTTTGAGCCCCAACTTCCCTGGATGGGAGAACGCTCAGGAACAGGGCAGCATGTTTGGGACGTGAGGCGTTGCTAGGCACGACGCGGCCCAGAAACATCCAAGGAGTTGAGTTGGCATGCCAGCTCAGCAATGTTCGAGATGACACGTTATCGCAAGAAACCTCCGTAACTTGGAAACAGGGTTTCGCTTCATTCAAGCGGATTGCGTAGAGCGGGCTACGCGCAAGCTAGATTCGTACCTGTTTCACTAGGCCTCGCGAACCACAGCGCAGCATCAGCTAGCGGGTGTGACTGAGGCAGTCCGTCTCTAGTAAAAGCAACATCGACGATGGCTATGAGAAGATTAGCTGTATGAATCGTTTCGTCCACCGCCATGTCGAAACGAGATGTTGAAACCTCGAGATTGCGGGCATGGACATGTTTTGACTCGATGTTTGGTACCGAGTCTGATATGAGATTTGATCATCTCTCGCTCCATGGTAGCGTTTCGAGACGAGCATCGTGGAGGGTCAGTGCCGGTATCGCCGCGACAGCAGTGGAGCGTGGGGAAAAGGAGAGATCGACGCTGTAACTTCCGTCTTCAACTTCTGACAGTGTGGAGACGGGAGACCTTGCTCAGATCAAAGCTTTCGCGGTCCAGAAGCCCTCGACGAGTGGGTTTCGCAACAGATTGCCATAGACCGCTCATCCTACAGCTGTCAAGTGCATCAAGATGCGAGTGCGAATAGAGGATGCACATCTGCGTGCGACGGATAATCTGCTTCCAGCTGATCCGCTCGAGTCTGGCTCATGTGTCCGCGTTTCGCCCGAGCGGAACGAAACGTGACCGTCGTACGCGAGCTCCTGTTGTGTCCGATCGGATACATTCAAACCCCGAGCAGCCTGTCTGCCTGCGCACACTTTTCGGACGTGGGCAGAACCAAACGCCGAGTTGACCCGGCTGCTTGCGGCTGCATGCCTTGCATACACACCAGATCTTCCCAGGCAGACGCAGATGGTCACTCGGCGGTGCGTGGGGCGGTGCGATCGGTGTACGCAATCAAGCTCGCAACGCCTGCTCTGTGTATGCGGGGACACGAAGGTGATTGACCGGAAGTGCACTTTCACCAGGCAAGCGTTGCGACGACAGATCGCTCAGCCATGCAAGGCGCGCTCGGCGAAAAGCAGCCGCGTCCGCGATGCGAAGTGCCCGCCCTATGCGGGATGCATGCGAGGGGCCAGGGTCTGACGCACTGGCCAAAAGTCGGTCAACCCTAGGAATTTCCCAGCACCAAATGTGTGACTGGGCATGTTGACAGGAAACTGTAATGCGTGGGGTCTGTTGCTGTGTCGTGTGCTGTTGACAGTTCATCAGTCATGCATGGGGAGTGTACCTGTGACCTGCCAAGGGTCGATTAGCATGCAGCCTGTAGCGATAGCAGCGCATCACCTGAGAAAAGCGTGGAGATTGTTTTGTGGGTGTAATGATCATCATTGAAATTTCTAGCTATGGCGGGAGTCTCGACCACTGCCTTCGGGAGACGTCGAACCGCTCGAGACCAATATCCCAAATCCTCCTATCCCGTATCCATCCAATAATTTCTGAGTAGAGTTGTTCGTGAGATCCTGCGTGAAGATCCCGACCGCCCTGCGGTATATGCCAATAAAAGAAAACAGAGGATATAATGCTCGAAAATGCTACGCTATGCTGTAAAGGACTCGCTCGCTGAAAACGCTGGATCAAAAATCAAAAGGTCGGAACATGGTGGTGTGCTGGCCTAATAACTTGAGATGAGCGGAGCGGTGGTGTCCATGAATAGCGGATGGTCTTCGATGTTTTCTGATTGTGGTTTGGCGTCGTAGAAAGTTGTTGTGAGCATGGCTTCCTTCTCGGTGAAGTTGAAGGACGCTTGCGGGGGCGATGTGGGTGGAGACTCGTCGTCGGACTCTTCCTCGTAGGTGAGCTCGGGTGGTGATTGTAATTGCGATGGTACCCGGGTAAGAGCCAGTTCTGAGTCGTCCTCCATGTCGTCGTAGAACTCCTCCTCGTCGTCTTCATCCTCGTCCACCTCCATTGTGCTGATCTGAACCGGTGATTGAGCGATGCGGCGAGGGAGTGCGATCATGTCGAAGTCGTCCTCGTTCTCGGACTCGGAATCTGATTCGGAGTCGTCGTCCTCTTCCTCCTCAGCGATGCTGTCGGCCCATTGGATGTGGCGGGACTCTTCAGTCTTGGAGGCCTTGGCCATGGTCTGGTTGAACCATTGCTCTTGCTGGCGTTCGGCGTCTTGGAGTTCGACCATGAGGCTGTCGAGGAGGTTTGCGTGTCCAACGAGAAGGCGGAGGTTGTGGTCGGCCCTGCATGCCTCCTTGCCGAGCTTGGAGCGGGCAGAGGCAGCAATGTAGTAGGTTTGGGTGAGAGACATCTTCTGCTTCTTTTGCGGTGGTGATGAGATGAAGTGGGAGCGGGTAGTCTCAGCCGTAAAGGGCTCGAAGGAAGTTTGAATGCGGAGGTGTGATGAAGAAGGCATGTTTGGTGTGTATAAGGCAGTAGTATATGAGAGCCTAAAAATTGTGAGTCAGGTTGGTTTTATGACTGTCGAGAACGAGGGTACAAACCTTAAAGCAGCAGCCAATGGAGGGAAGGTGATCCGAGCGTAGTTAGATTCCGAGATGTGTGATGTAATGTTGATCGACTCTGATTGTCGAGTGATGTTATAATTCGCCGAGGAGTGGTGGACTGGTGTGTGAGCTGATGATGATGGAATCTGAAGCGAGGACAGGCGTGTTTCTTATGTTTCGCTGGCGCATGGAGGATGGATAACGGGTGCTCGGAATTATTGGCATGTTTCCACCGCTCTTGGCCGAGCAAGGACGGATGCGGTGAGCTAACACACTATGATTCACACCTGGGCACGACTGCAGGGGTGCTAGCGCGGCTTACGATACAGCCCGGTCGGTCGTAGAGACTTTCGCCCGCATGCACATACGGGCGTTACGAAGCGGACGCCGGACGTTGCGCGGATATACAGTCTGCCCATGCTCACATGCCACGGCGCTGGGTAATCGGGGTCTCGCTCTTGTCGGCGTTTACTAACCCACGATGCATTGCATCACTCATCGTCCGCCCACATCGCGCCGTCAGGGTTTTTTCTTTTTGGGCTCTTCGCTTTTCGCGTTTCCCCTGCTAATATCCTCGCGGTGCGTTGTTCGAGCTAGAGGGTGCTTGGGCGAACCTGCGCTGCCTGGCTGCCTGCGGTTCCAGGATGCGCTGTCGTCAGGGCTAAGCCACGGACCTCTGTACAGGCAGAGCGGTCAGCCCTGAATCTGTGCCTGTCAAACGTGTCCACCGTCTCGCCTAAGGGGTCACCAATCCCTCCATTGCGCGAGGTTGGTTTGGCTCACGACAGCAGTTCAGCCACAGGCTGACGTCCGGCACCCTTCGTACCGTCGTATAGAGTCGTCGCTTCGGCCGACGCCTTGGGACCTTGGTTTTCCGGCTGCCTAGCACATCGGCTTTTCGCTCCCTCACAGCTTTCGTCCGCGTCGTCACAAGCGACCCGTGGATGTCTAACTGGGCGGGCCACGCGGACCTGTCGCTCAGTCTGACCCCCGCGCCCAAGCAAACCATCGTGAAATGACCCAGGGTACCAATCACACCTGGGCATCAATTGCGCCATTGGTAGATCAAGCTGGCTTTGTCAGAGATGCTGAAAAATACTCTCTGACAAACCCGCTAACGACCCTGCATGAACCAGTATAATTTGATGACACGATCATGCGCTTCTCTGGAGCGTCGCTATTGCGTGCTCCGAGGCAGTCAATCTGCGACCAGCAACTTTGCACCGTCGTCATGCCTGATGGCTGAACAGTTTGATTACTTTTGCGCTCCTACAGCCCGACTGTCCAAGGTATTGAGTTTATGGCATCTGTGCGTTTATTGTCAGGCACAAACAAAAAACGGTGAACAGTGCGTTCAGAGCATCCGTCTCCGCTCCGCCCTTTTCCACTACTCCGGCTCCGGTGAGGGCGTGCTTCCAGGACGAACGATCCCAAAAGAGGAAAGTGCATCTCGTGGCGCTTTCAGCC
This sequence comes from Alternaria conjuncta, assembly GCF_024043145.1. NCBI lineage: Eukaryota > Fungi > Ascomycota > Dothideomycetes > Pleosporales > Pleosporaceae > Alternaria > Alternaria conjuncta. Next base: position 1,270,481 of record NW_026250095.1, on the reverse strand, counting down.
GTCGCTACGCATACCGAATTGCGTTTACCGTCTACCTTCATCTACATACGCACAGCCCTTTGCTGCCCTTGAGTCGTCCGGTTTACATGGGCCCAATCAAGGTACGACTCGGTTCGACACGTTTCCGTCGGGTCGACTTCACCGCTGAAGCTGTACGAGGCTGATCAGGAGACCGCCAACGCCGCGAATCTGGCGGTGGCATATATGCATGCTGCGGTGCCATAGCAACGCAATGCTGCAATGCGACTCCGCGTCGACTGAGAGAGTATGAGTCGACTACGTACTAAGCCCAGCGTGCGCTATCAACAGCCTCAGCCACCACACGTCTACAATCACTATAACCCCGCGTAAGTAGCTCACTTCGCGACGCGTTGCAAACGTGTACGCCTCACGCAGACCAAAGCTTGCTCAGCCACGCTTTGTCCTCCACAATGTTTAGCTTAACGTCGACGCGGGTCTTCGCTACAACGTTACCGCTTTGGGTATACCTTCGAATGAGGCATATTCATTTAGACTCAATTGCGGCATATACCATTACACTTGCGGGAATATCGACTTCACCATCCTCTCCCCTAGCAGAATTCCGGTCCGCAAGACTTCGGAAAAGCACTCACTAAACGACGACCGCGCTGGCTCGCATGTATCAGCGCCTGCCTCGCAAGTCCGAGCCAATTCCGAGAACATCATGTCTAACTTTGCACGATATCTTTTCATATTCCCGTCATGATTCTAAGCAAATAGCCGAGTAGCTTCATGCATCAGTAAGCAGCGATGCCGCTGCTGCTGATGACCGATGTTTGCGTCTTTCTCAACATCTCTCTATGACGCGACATTCGCATGAGGAGTGCATGACAGCGCTTAGTAAGATCGAGACCAACGCTTTGATATCAACAAGACTACTTTTAAACAGATACGTAGCAATTGGTGTTATTTTCATTAGAGCATGAAGGATATATAACAAAGTGCCTCGGTTTTGATCGTTCGCTGCCATACGGCAGGCCTCTATGTAAGAAGAGATGGAAAACGACAACCCATAGATACTTTGTTAAAACTATATAGTGGTTCAACACATACAACACCAGCACCCTCGGCCTACCCTGTCACCCTGGCAGCTGCCATGAGCCTTTCCTTTCTTCCCTCTTTCCAAGCCTTATCCAGTGCCTCCAATTTTCCGCCTAGCACTTGCACATTGCCGGGCTCAAGCATGATGACGCCTCTCCTGACGTCAAAGTTCTTCAGGAGGAGTTTGACACCCATAGCCATGTTGGTATTGAGCCCGTCTATGCCTCTCAGCTCCATTGCGTAGATCTTGAGGCCTTTGGCATCTTGCAGTAGCAGCTTGAATGGCCCTTTGCTCAGCACAGGAGCCGCAGCTTCAGCAGTGCCCTCATTCTCCTGCTCTACAACGCGCACAATCTCCCTTCCTTTTGTCATCTCGCCCCGCTCCTGCGCTTCGATAGATTCGACCTGCGACCAGCGCGAGTGGCCTATATCTTCGACGTCGAGCACTTGGCAGACGACTGGACCAGGGAGGATGCGGGATTTTGTAGTACCCTTTAGCACATCGTCGGGAAATATGGAGCCTGCAGGCTGGCTTAGCGACGTGGTTATGTCGGTAGCTAGTAGGCGGAAGTGGGCTGTCTGCTTGACGGCGGGCAACGGCGTATTGGGTCGGGTTGTGGAGAGGAAGCCCTGCAGCCAGGCGGCGGTAGGGTATAGATGGCGGGCATGTAGGTGCTGCGTTAGCTCGGCTGCGAGATTAGCTGCCATGTTGGTGATCAACTGCACCCTTCTTGGGGATGCGCGGTTTTGCTTGTTCGCGAATAAGGCGGCGCGATGTGGGAGACGCGACGCGCCGAATGACGTGGGGCGCTCTTTCGCCAACGGTGGCCTCGGCCCTTCACATGAAGCTCAAGCTCCAGCACTCCAACCACCAAACCTCACAACATAGCAGATAACAGCATAGCGAACGATACCACGGCATGTCGACGATAGCCTCACCCCGCGCCAGTTCCTCGGTCCGCAGCCCCTCCTTGACTCGTACCTCAATCGACAGCAGCTCATCGCATCGCCCACCCCCAGCTGCACGCCGAAACCGCGCGGCCCTTCGCGAGTTCTATGGCCTCAAGAACGCGCCCCGCGATGCCACGCCAGATGCCAGAATATCCGAAGAATCTTCGAGAACACAGTTAGGGCCAGAAGAAGACGAGACGCTCACAGAACTCGATGCTGCCGACTTCAATGCAGAAGCCTTTGTAGAGGCATTGCTTGCCAAAGAGGGACTGAAAGGCGTATTGAAGGTCGAAGCAGATTTGGTGTCTCGTAAGCAGTCACTCGACGCATATAAGCGGACATCTTGAGTGCTGACATAGAAACAGAGATCAGAAATCTAGACAGCGACCGCAAGTCCCTCGTCTACGACAACTACTCCAAACTCCTCTCCGCAACAAGCACCATCCGACGCATGCGCGGAAACATGGACCCCCTCGCCCCCACAACCCACACCCTCGGTCCTGCCATCTCCCACATCGCCGAGACAGCTGCGTCCTTGTCATCCTCGCTACAGGACAGCCACCAGTCCAAAGAACAGGGACTGGGCATAAGCATACGGGTCGAGCAGGACGACGAAGATAAATCAGATGCGGATAAGAAGCGGAGACAGCAGGATACTGTAAGATGGGTTCTGGACACACCACGACGGCTGCAGGACATGGTAGACCAGGAACAAGACGAGAAGGCGGAGAAGGAGTGGGAAGAGGTTAGCAGGATATTGGATAAATGGAAGGGCGTTGCTGGCGTGCAGGAGCTTAGGGAGCAGTGCGAAGCTATTATGCAAGAGGAAGAGGAGGACGACTCAGAGTGAACTCGAATTCGACTCACGGAAGTTCGGACTTCTGCCTGACTGCGCCGCGTACCCTTGCCCACGAGATTGGCTGGTTAGCTGGCTGGCCCAACTTATACCGGAGACCAAGGCGCAGAAGGAATAGTATGCTGGTGTCGCCCATGGTCGCGCTTCAATGTCGAGCTTGATGCCTGCAACCATCTGGCTGTCTTGTACCTGGCCATACTGGACGAAGTAAACCCGAAGGTTGGATGAGAAGGCCACCACCTGCACACCAAGAGACGCATGTTTGTTGCGACTCCGTTGCCTAAAAGCTTGTCGACGTTACAGCAGCTCTCAAAGCCTCACAACACAGATATACGTAATATCTGTCCCACTCCTACAAAAGGATATCAGGACACTTGGGTAGACCGAGGACATTGAAGTGTAACCGTTCGAGCATCTTGGGTCATGAAATGCATGATGGAATCAGCTGTATAATTTACGATACTACTACATGCCATGAATGCAAAGCAAGCTTGATCGAGCTCAAGCCCCCGAGTCGCTGACCACACTCTCCCAAATACCCTGCCAGTCCGCTTCTCCACCCCCATACCTAGCCTCAAATGCGTTCATTGCCAGATTGCCCAAGAACGGCCTCACCAACCGATTCACCAGCTCTCCCCTGGTCATCTCCAACACCGCAGCACCTTCTTCCTTTTCAAGAGCCTCGATAAGCGGGTCTAAGAATAACGTCCTCTTGGGCTCATCCGTGTCTGACCCGTTCAGTGCAGTTACAGGAGCCGGAGGTGCTATCGATGATCTTGTGAGGACCTCGTTGATCTCATCGGTAAGAGATATGAGTGTTGGCGGGGTATCGGGCTTGTATACCGCGTCAATGGTGTCGGAGATGAAGAGCCACTCCATGAGCTGGAAGTCGTCAGGGTCTAGTACGACGAGTTCGTCTAACAGCTTGCACGTCTGAATGATGCCGGCGTTGTTGTAGTGCTCCTTGTTTGGAGCGTCTGGTAGGAGTGCAGAGAGTCCGGATGTCAACTCGCCATTGACGACGGGCCAAAGCGACGCCAGGTGGACGGGCGACGTCTTCAAGATGATGGCACGCAGTAGTACGATGACGTCTGTGCGGGTGACTGAAGACGGAGACGACGCTGGCGTGGCGGTAAGCAATTCGACGACCTTCTCCAGAACTTGTGGTATGTTTGGTGTGAAAGCATCTTCTGGACTCGCAAGGATGAGAAGGGCAATGCGACGTAAAGTAAGCTGAGTTTTGCGGTCGGCTTCCTGCCGCGCAGATGTTGCACCAACTCCGAACATGATGCCAGCCGTTGTTGGCGCGGACAGTCGTGCAAGTAGCTCGGGCAGTCGCTCCTTGTCTGATTGCGTCCATTGCGCAAGTATAGGCAGCCAAGCTTCTCTTAACAGTTGAAGCGGTGTGTTGAAGAATTTGGGGTCATTGAAAGCATCGAAGATGTCTTTCTTGAGAAGTTTATTGCCTGGCGAGATCTTGGTCAGGCCTTGGAGTAGATCCAACGTATTTCTCGATACGTTTTCAGGGAATGCTTTGGCGCGGAAGGTTGGTCCGATGACGGATGCTGATATGTCTGAGACGACCTTCGCAACACGGTCATTCTCGACGAGGATGATCGATAGTTTCGGTACGATGGTAGTCAGAATGGAAACGACATCGGTTGCTCGCTTCTGTGCGCGATTGCCATTTGTCACAGCAGCCGGCTTTTCGTTTACCGCTTGGTTCGTGTCTTGCAGATAGCCCATCGAACGTGTTGTGAAAATGGCAGTCAAGATCCTGGCAAAGATATCCTGTTCATAGTTAGTACAATTCAGTTGAACAAGCATTGCCACTCACAGCAAGCTCCCTTCTCATCTTCCGTTGCTCCCCAAAGTTGGTATTATCAACCTTCTGCCCTATGACGGCGGTAAACTCCAGCAATGTAGGCAATATCTGTCGATGAGGAAGAGGATTTGCGAGCACATCTCGCAGGAACAAAGTACAGTCTTGCCAGATCTCGTCCATGGCGTCATCTTCCAGAGAGTTCGTATACTCGACGAGGAAGGCGACCAGTTCAGCGTCAGTAAGATCAGATGTCAATGTTGATAGTCGGTTAGTGTCCAACGCCCCAGGATCCGTCCGGCTGTATACAGCGTTGAATATTGCTGGGATGGTATGCTTTGGCTTCGAGCCATTGAGGACGTTTAGAAGCCCTGTAATTGCTGCTCCTCGCACATCGTCAACTTCTGCATGCGCCCATAGAACTACTAACGTCTCCAAACACTCCAAAGCTTCCGCAGCGAAGAGGTGCTCCAACGTACGGCGAGCCCGATTGCGCATGCGTAAAGAGGTGTAAGCGAATGATGACGCTGACGTGTGATCCTGTAGTTCGAGCATATTCCCGTAGCCACCCCAAGACCATATCGCGAAGCATATGCGAACAGTGTCTTGGAAGCAAAGCAAAACCGTAAGTCTACTATTCGCAGTCGGGGTGCGAGCCTGGTTCGTATCAGAGGAAATCAGCCCAGATACCACATTGCTGAAGAAACCTTGGGGTTGTTCTGGAGACTTGTTGGCAGACACTTTTGTCTCCTGCGTAGTCAAACGCTCGTGCGCCTTGGCCAAGATCTGCTCTAATCCGTTCATGAGCGAGATCAGAGTCGACTCGGGAGAGACAGTAGGTACTGGTTGTGTCTTTGCGAACGTAACCTTGAGCTGCTCGAATGTAAGATTGATCTGCTTGCAAAGACACTCTACAAGTGGCAGGAGGTTTTGGAATATCGTATCAGGAAACATTGGTAGAACTTCAACAAGGAACTGAATCCAGTCGTCAAGGACTAGGCGACTGGTAGAGGAGGAGAATCCGAACTTCAAGCACTCAACAAGTTGTGGAGGTGGAGGAATCGGCGTAGGTGTCTGATCTTCCGAGTCTCTGTTGATCGCTAGTGAAAGGCGCGACCGATTGGCAGGATGATTCGAAGATTTTGGCTCTGCTGTTGGTTCTGGTGGACGAGTAAGGCGGAGTTTCAGTGCCGCCAACTCTGCACTTAATAAGAGACTCTGCAAGGGCGGACTCGCTGATCTTAACCTTGCCATTAGAGGTACTTCAAGCTCCAACTCTCGAAGTGGTGCAGCAAATGGACTTCGATAAATTTGCGATATCATAGAGACCGACAACCGGTGTAGCTCATGTATGTGAGGCCCTATAACTGTATCTGACGAGCCGATTTGAAGTGACAGTGTCGTCAAACATGTACGTGTGAGCCACTCCTGGATGGAGATACGCGGTGAGGAGGGTTCTGGCCAGGACAGAGTGACCTCAGCAAGAGTTACCCACGTGAAATGTGATGGCCGCTTGATGACATTAAAGACATGCCTGAGGTAGTACAGGCATTCCTTTGTGTCGTCTCTTCTGGAACGTGCTGGTGGTCCCTGGGATGTCGTATTAGGTGCCAAATTGCTTAAAGCTGCCAAACAGTTGAGTGATTGGATGTGAACTGCAAGGATCTCAAAGACTCTGTTCAAGCTTGGCGTATCTGGTAGCCAATTTTGCAAGAACGTAGAGGTTTCCGACCCTTCTTCTGCGAGAGTGTCAAGGAGCAAGAGCAGCGGCCTTGTCAAGACAGAGTGGAAGTCGCTTGCTGTTGATGAGGCTTGTAGAATGTTACCACTTGGTCGGCGAGTAATATTAACACGCTTTTCTGACTGCAGATTCAGTTCGTGCATAACATGCGTCCATAGTGTCGCAAAACGTCGGGCACAATCTGATGAGCTCCTCGAAACGGAATCTTGGCCGGTCTGCTCTACGATGATCGAAGCGATGGCACTTTCGACCATCCGACTGGCAGGTGCAATGGCGTGTAATTGTAACAGGGAACGCGCTGTTTCTACATGGTATTTGGGTGATGTTGGCGAAAGGTACCGCCAGAAGTATCGAACCAAGGGGTGGATGAGCTCAGGTAATTGGCTTGAGGCGATGTGAGGTCTTGATGGGAGTGCAGTCTGGAGTGCGAGTAAGACGGCTGTTATAGCGCCCAGGTGCGGAAATGAAGGATCTGTGTCTGTCTTGTCCGATGTCTGAAGGACATTTGCAAGCATAGTGACTAGGTCAATGTCTTCAACGGCCTTAAGACACTGTGTTTTGAAGACCAAATTGGATAGAATTTTGGAAGGCATCTCGGCAGTGATACCGGAACCGTTCGACTGCATAGATGCGGTGAACATGCAAGAGGCCTCACGAAGCGCAATCTGACCAAGCAGTGGCGGATCGAAAGGCGGGTCAGCTGCATCCAAGCTTCCTTGAGATTCTTCATAGAATGCACGTATCTTCCTGGACACTGTGGCTCGCGATGTTTTGAGAGTTGCCAACAGCTGCTGCTCCGTTGCTTGATCACGTTGAAATGACCGATCTGGGACTATCTGAACAAGCGAGTCTGTGATCTCGAGGGCAAGGCTCACAACTTGTGTGTCTTTTGATGAGCTGTCGGTCTTGCCAGAGGTCTCATTCAAAGCAACAAGTGTCGATAGTACCATTAGAGGCATGTGATGCAATAGCATGTCTTCCTCTTTGAGATTGAATCGGGCCAGAATAAATTTGGCCAGCTTCATCTTTTGTAATGCTTCGTCATCATCCGTCTGCAGGGAAGACGTTATGAGATGAATGAGCTTGCCCCAGATGAGGCCGCTATCGACGCCATCGAAGAATGCACTCGCACTTCTCATGACTTCGTCGACTTGTTCCTTGGATGCAGTTTCGCTGTACGCATATACGCTCTGTAACGCTGGCAAGAATATCTCGGGTACAATCAAACCACCTACTTCCCAACGGTCCATGAGAGATAGACAGACTCTGAAAGGACGTGCTCGCTCGGAAGGTAATGTGCTACGACGGTTGATCATCTTGAGGACGCTGTTGGTAAGCGCTTCAAGACCGTACCGCGAAAAGAAAGCAGCTTGATGTGCCGACGGATCTGCAGACACGTTGTGTCTGTCTGCTGTTGGGGATGTGGTGCTGTCGTTTACTTCAGACGCAGTGGGCTCTGGACCTAGGAACCATGCCCAGAGCCGGCGATTCAAGCTCATGTCTCTTCGCGACACAACGCCTGCAGCTGCAGCTACCAGTCGCTCCAAATCCCCCTTTCCAACGCGCTCCTGCAAGACGGGTGAGTCGAGAGGCAGATGACTGACCAAAAGATCGAGAAATCCTCGCTGGATGAGTATCTGAGGGTCCGACAGGCCTGATTCAAAGCAGCGAATGAGGAGACCTGGCTCTGGGGAAGTCGCTGCCTCGGCCTCGCCCGATAGCGCGTCAGAAGGTCTGGAGACATCTGGAGGAGAGCTGCGCCTCTCTGGCCGTCCGAATTTAGGCAATCGTCGTACGAGGAAAGCAAGTGCACCTTGCCTCCTGGATGGGTTGGTGATGGTCGCCAGGAAGAAGCACTGCCAAAAGTGAGATGAAGCACCCGCAGTCTTGGCCTCGACTATGTCGTCCGAGTTGTCCTGCACTGCGCTCCGCAACTTCTCCGTTGCCGAGACCATGCGCTCAAAATCCTCGCTTGTCTCATCTTCCAGACCAGGCAGGATTGACAGTATGATGGCCTTCAAGGCCGGGCGAAGTGCGGCTCCGTCGAGCTTTAGTATATGCTTCTCGAAGACGGAGAGGTAGAGTGGGCGGACCGAGAGCGAGGCGAAGGAAAGCACAGAGGCAAGGCCGGGGAAGTAGAGGTTGAGGTCACGAGCGAGGGCATCTTTCTGGACATGGGTCAGCTTGGCATAAGCTGGCTTGGGGGAGACGGGCATACACCGATGGTGGAGAAGATGTAGTCATAGACGTCGAGGGCTTTCTGGTGAACGCCCGAGGGCAATGTTGGATTCAAGCACTGCGCTAATCGCAGTGCGACAGTATCGCTATGTGGTATGACGGGTATCTCTGGAGGGTGCGCTTGCAGGGCCTGGAGGGTAACTTGTATAAGCGCATTGTCTCATAGTCGCGGTAGCATGGCGGGATTGACCTTCAGCAGCCGGCCCAGGAAAGATATGTAGTCGGCCCATTCCTGCTGTGCAGTGTCCCAGAGGGCGAGGGCGCGTTCGACACCGGCGGCATAGCGACGGAAGTTTTTATCTTTTTTATACAGTGCTGTTCTCCGAGTCAGTAACCTGGGATTGCATGCACAATGCGACAACATACGCTCTTGTACAGCAGTGCGCGCGGACCGTGGTACGGGACTGGAGCGGCCAGAAGCCGTTGGGGAGAAGACCTGCGGGTTAGCAGTGGGATCAGCGGACATGCTGTGGCTTGCAGAGAATAATGTGTCCGTGTATCAATGACAGCGCGCTGGACATGCTGCTCTTGGTGGTGCCCAGGTGGTGGTGTTGGGCGCTTCATTTGTTGCCTACGTTTACGAGACATGGCATTCCGACACGGAGCACTGACGGCCCGTTTCACATGCTCGCTCCGACGTGATGACGCGCGCCGCACGCGACCTCAAGTGCCCGACTGCAACACCATGAAGCCTCTACAGTTGCCCTAGATACCGCCGGGGCCAGCGCAATATGCACGACGCAGGATCGGTAAGCCATGCGTGATTGTCATGTTCTGCCTATCATGACTGACTGTGGCAGGCCTCACATGATGCGCCATCTGCCCCACCAGCCGACACGTTCGCATCTGATCTCCATCACCACCACCACCCTCACCATGATCCACGCATCCATGTGCCGCCTCCCGAACATCCCCCATATGATGAGCCTCCACCTTCCTACGACGACGCAGTTGGCCTAACGGGTGCACCCCCGGGTTATGGCACGTTCCGACCGTATAGCGATGATTCCTCGATAGCGAGCAGCGAAGTCGAATCCACCCATCGCGCACTACCAGAATGGTTCGGACAGGTATTGGTCGTGTTTGTCTTCCTATGCCTCATGTACGGATTTTGGGAATTCATCAACGCGCCTGATGTACCTTCTGAGCCGTGGCCAGGCCATGGGCGGTTCAGACCGTCAGGCACTTGACCTGAAGTCACGCAGATGAATAACAAACCTACAACCTCGTCCTCCACGATGACAACAGACTGCCGCTTTGCAGGCGTCGGTTATCCGAAGATACACATACCCATCATGCGCAACAGCTATCACGCCCTAGCACGGCCATCCAAGGAAGGAGCGAACAGGTCGTCGGGGCATATCTAAAGATACAAGGAGCCAGCGAGGTAGCAATCACTTAGGCGAAGCAGCTGTTGACCAGGCGGATGCTGGGCCGCGTATCAGGACCAGTACTCATACATGGTCCATGTAGGAGAAGGGTGCCAGTTCGAGGCCTAGTTCCTTGAAGTTGTTTCTGTCCATGGTCCTGGGAGACTCCATGTGACAGACATACCATTACATGCAGGAAATTGTTAGCTCCGTTCACATGCAATTGTAACTGCACACCCCGCAGTTACATTCCGTTGGCCTGCTTCGTCTGGCTCACCACGGACTGAAGATAGGGAGTTTAACGAGCTGAACTAGACATGCGAGGATGCATGTGAAGTGGAATCTACTCTCATGAGGGCATGAATATAGCGATTGCGAACCCGATCGTCAATCTTTTGCAAACTCGCCAACTACTCCCTTGAACCTTATCACAGACCTGCGTTCCAACCCCTCCTTTCAACACTGCGCTCGTCATGTTAGCACAGATCAAGCATACAACCTAAAGGCCATCGTTCGCGTCTGTTCACACTACTGCAATGTCGATTTCGCGATTCATCACGCATGGCTTTCTGCATCGGGCCTATATGCTTCCTAAATGCTGTTCTACAGAACCAGTGTACCAATCCCTGCGACGCTCGCTAGAAGATATAGTATATCGAAGTGAAACTTAAATCTGGCGTCGTAGTTCAAGCTACGCGTCTAGCGGGCGAGTGCGGGCGAGTTTGAGCCACACGGTCGTGATCCGAAGAAGCGAATGCCAGTGGCTCAGTCGTATATTAGCTCTACACCATAGCGGAGCGTGGCCGAGGATAGCGGCGCTCATCGCACGCCCGCCTGGTAGGTGGTTCCTGATAGTGTGGCGCCGGGAATAGTGTTGGCGTTGATGTCGCAGTTGGGTATGCCCAAGTGGTGCTGTCTGTCCGACAGAGTTATGGTTCTTGTTAGACTACATGTGTAGCGAAGAAGGTGCATGATGTTCTAGTGTGTTTTCGAGTCGATGTGGCAGATCTTGGATGACGGATTCCCATTTTGGGACCGATCCGCCGTCGAAAAGGCTACTCGTTGTCGGAGATGGTCATGTTGGACGAACTCTGAGTATCGGCGAGGTACCTAGGTACGTCTGTTGTTGAAGATATGCGTTGTGCGAATATGCGAGAGCCACTACCTGACTACGCCGTATCTCAAGGCGCCGTTCTCCGAACAGTGGACACAGCAAAGTGTGTCTCTGCTATCCACACACTGCACCAACGCAATCACAGTAAGAAGTATCCCACATGCACAAAGCAAAGCTAAATTCCTCCTGCGCAAGCAAGTCCAAGCGATACGCGACAAGCGACCCGACAACGCTCCCTCCGCCTGTGCCCGAGAAAAATCCCGACCACTTCAATCTCGCTCACACAAACCTAACTCCGGTCCCAGCCCAGTCCTGTCCATCCCGACAAAGACGATCCAAGGCGGCAACAAGCATGCGCTTCAGGATCGGAACTCACGACACGCGGGCTCCGCTTACCCCTGTACCCAGTGCAGTTCCCCATCGAGTGCGCAGGCATTATCCACTCGAGTCTAGCCTGCTCGTCAAAACCCACATGTGCACCTGGCTCGCAGCATCATACCCGTTGCGGCATTCTTCGCGGCCAGGGCACGCCAGCAGGGGTTAGCACGCCGCACGGCTCAGCTGGATTTTCTTCCAAGCAGGAAAGCTTCGGAGGCGCGTGCTGGCGCAGCTTTTGGACCCCACGCCGCGCTACACTAACCGCTAGTTCGGTGCGTGATCCGGGATCCCGACCGTTGGGTTTAACCGTAGTGTGACTTTGCTTGTGGGTATCGTGTGTATGATTCTGGAGGTGGAGGGGTTCAGCCATCTTGTGCAAACGGAGAAGACTGGATTGTGTCTAGACATCTTTGGAAAGCACCGCATGGCACACCTCGCGTGTGGTAAGTGCCGTTGCCCCTGGCGGCACATTCGCTCCAAGACCAGGTGTTCGTGAGGGTGACGAACAGGTAGTAGCTCTACTATCGCAAAGGCCTTCTTTTGTCCGTGGAACGCAGATTCGTCCACTCTAGATAGTGGTATCATACCTGATCTTGTACTGTGTCGTTCTTTTCCCCGGCTGATGAAATGGCATACTATGATCTTATGTTGCAATCGAGTGATTCCTCGATGTCGAAATATGCAAAGACGCTAACGAAGTCGTCGAGCTTGAATCCAACTTTAATCTCATCAACACGGTGACAGTGGGAAACCGCAACTTCTAGATACTGTCAAAGATCTGGATCTTATCCAAGACCAATATCGCTTCTTTGCAGACGCCCCGAGAACTTTCTCTCTTGTAAGTGCTTCGTCATGTACCACGGAATGGTTTTGAAGGGCTCATTTTCAATGACATTCAGAGAAAAGATTGTTGTACTTGGTATAGAATCTTAGGTCATTGCCATATTTGCTATGTATCAGCCATTTGAACTTTTCATGAGTTTTAGATTCAAAGCTCCATGATAAAGCCGTATCGTACATTGTACTGCAAAAACATGCTTATACCTCTCGAAGTACATGCAGAGAGGCTTCCAGATTTTACCTTCAATTGCCTCGTAGCTTCCGTCAAGGGACACACGTAGAAGCAGAAGGTACAGCTCAGGCGCCGAGACATAGTTCTCCATAGTATACGCGTTCGCAATATCACAATGGGGGCTGTCGAATTTTGCGTTTCTCCGTCGTGTTAGGGAAGCATGCTGACTCCGGCAAGATGGCATTGTTCAAAATGCCGTTGGTTGATTGGACAGAGCATGAGATGTTCATTTTGAATCGTCTTTACTTTTTTCTTTCCAATAGCATGTGAAGACACATCCAAAGGGCGTACTTGTCAGGTTGACGATCGGAAAACGCACGGCGAATTTTTGCCGTTCGATGTTGCAAGGTCCTGGCTCGTTTCGGTCCGAACAATGTACAGGGCTGATGCACGCGGCTGCATGCACCTTCGGAGGACCATTCAGAGCACTGCCTATAGCGCCCTCAAGTCGGCGACGTTGGGTTGTCATGATCGCGCGATATGCACCATTTGAGACATACGTTGCCGGGCGGAGTTGGGTGTTCCAGATCACGACTTCCTCCCCTTGCACCTTCCTTTGTAGACAAGATGCAGATGTCCGTGCCATTGTGCATCACCAAAGCGTTAGCTCGCATGTCTGCAGGCGCAGGAGACTTTCGAGGTTAGCATCCAGGAACGAGTGCGGCTATTCCGCGCTTTGCTTGCGTATGCCGCCCCTTTCCGCTTCAGACCAGCGCCACAACTTCACTACGGCCTGGTAGCGTGCGAGCGCGGAATTGCGATACTTGGGGCCGTCTGGCTGGTGCACGAGTCAATCGGGTTGTTGGATAATTCGGGTCGGCTCCTGACTCGTCTCCATTATATCCGATGGTAATAGGTGCTTTGTGATTTGAAAGATATCTGTCAGCCTGTAAAATGTGGATTCTGGTGGGTATTAGCAGTATCGACGGGGCCCTCTATTTCTCTTCTTGAGTTCCGACGTTCGATGTAGGAGGAGTACAGAAACAAAGGCAGACGGATACGTCATGAAGCATGGTGGTGTCTTACTAGGAAGCAGTGAGATTAACGCGGTTCGTCAAGTGCTGGAAGATCGCACGGTGCAACCATCGCAATGCCTTCCCAAAGCCGTTGATCATCGGCAGGGTCCGAGAGGATGCTGGGAACCCCATATTCATGCACGGTCGGTTGACTGGCCAGGCCACTCAACATGCAGATGGCCCGCGAAGGATTTGGAGCACTCGGACAATAACCTGTTGACTGGAAAGGAGCAGGCCATCAGAGAGCTGTTCAAAACAACGGTATCGCAGGCATGTGGTGTGCGCCTTGCAATTGTGACGGGACCTTGATGAAACGCGCACTAGAAAGCAAAGGTCCAGGGCTATGTGCGCGTAACGAGGAGGTTAGAACGGATCGTGGGGGCCGTGTAAGGGCGCAGAGGGAAGAAATGAGGGTTCGTTGTAGCGCGACCCAGATCGACCCTTCCCAGCAGAAAGATAAGCTACTGGAGAAGAGTGGAGCACGCTAAGCCACTGGTGGTCCACGTCCCTGTCCACAATTTTGACCGGTGGAACAGGGGAAAGCATCCAACCCGATCACCTTGAGTTGGACACCTTGACAAGGAGACAAGTACGGTAAGCTCCATGTCGAGATGGGACAGCCACCTCGTGGCGGCACAGCTAAACCCCTGGCAACAGCACCATGTCGAGCAGATCCAACTTCACGGGTCGCAATTTGTCCGAGCAACGACAGAGTGCTTGTGACTTGGACCCTTGTCTCCCATGCCGTCGCCATGCCGCGGCCATGGAAATCGCGTGGTTGGTTGCTGAACGGCCGCATCAAACGGCGCCATGTCAGGGCCGCAGGATTGCCGCTCGGAACATATGCCGTAAGCTCGCATATGTTCAGACAATAACAGGATATGCAAGCGTTACCGTAACGTCGAATCTATTGGACTTAGTCGCTCCATCGTGTTGTTTGTGCACTAGCGCGGCACGAGAAGCAGCAAAGCGTGACGCACCTTTTGTCACGAGCAACCACCATGAGTTTTTGATCGATGGATGCTCGGCGTCCGCGATGGGGTCGACCTCATCGTGCATGTGGTCCTCTGCCGTATGTAAGCTCGCGGGATGGAACCGCTTGGGCGTCCTGCCTTCCAATGCATGTGATGAAATGTGATTGGAAGCTATAGCAACAGCCTTCATCTAACGTAATGCGTCTTATTGATCCATTGACGTGCAGGTCTGACTGGAAGCATGCATGTACCAGACTCTTGAAACAGCTTGGCTTGGTGCTGAATCATGACGATAGCCACCATCGCGAATATAGGGTGCAGCCGCATAGCACCGCCATGTCATCGGGTGACATCTTCCTCGAAACTGGCTGCGAAACAGGAATGCTTGCGGCATGCCGTCGTTTGGTCCGATGTGGGGCGACCATCGCTCTCGATCGCTGAACATGCCATATTCGCATTTCGATCCTATGCTGGACGGAGCAGAACGCCCGCCAATCATCCCTGCGTACCTAAGTAGTGTGCACAGAGGTGATTCGCAGAGACATTCCAGCCACCTTGTCACAGGGTCCCGGCCCACATGAGTGGACGGCACCGCAAGTCAGCCTTGTTAAGGCCGTAAGGCCTCCCACTAGCAGGCCGGAGTCGCAGACCATTAACCCCCGACCATGTCGACATCTGGCGTGACAACCTGTGGTAGACTCGATCGCGCCAGCCATGTTGTCGAGAATGGGGGTTGGCTTTATGTATGACGTCGTGTTTAGAGAGACAATCGAAAAATTGAAGAGTTGCAAAGAATCGTATGAGCCAAATGTTGAAATCATTGTCGCTATTGACCGACACTCATTCCAAGCTAGTGTAGGCAACAGCGGCGCCATCTGCATCTATGCACACCAATTCCCAACAAGCGTTCCAACCGTACTGTATCCTCCTTGGATGAGCCAATTGACTCTGCTCAAACTTCTCTAGTTTTGAGAAACGCCATAGCAATGCGACGACGCAGGAAATGCTGCAGTGATAGATGAATAGGAACGGGAACGCAAATGCAAATGCAAAATAAGGGTATCATGAACGAAAGTGAAGGGTTTGTGGTCTTAACGGTCTGTGACCTTTTCTTGGCGAGTAAATCTCCTGTCTTTCGCCGTAGACGCTCCTAGCGAAGGTTTAAGGCGATGACTCGAACCGAAGTAAGAGGTATGGACGACGTAGGCGATGAAACAATGGTTTTGTGGGACGTGACAGTCGGTAGTCGTATCAGAAGCGCAACAACTAGGAGGACGTTGTCGAAGATTTCCTGGACGCTTTAAGATGAATCCGCTTGACATGATCTCTCTGCAAATTGTCAGTAATACTCTGCGCATGTGAAGCATGTCAAATTTACCATATTGTCCACGCGACTGAAGACCCTGTCGCATCCGTCCCAGTCACACAACACGCCCGGGTTGTGCTTGGCCTCATGTCTCGCAAGATCCTTTTTACTCGAAAAGCCTCCTCCTGTAGACTGTGGGCAGTCGCCATGGCGGCAGAAGAAGGACTTTGTATGCCTCTTATAGTGCTTCCTGAGATCGCAGCCGCGGGTGAAAACTGCTCTTGAAGTGCATCCTGGGAAAGCACAGCTCCATGTACCATTCTTGTTCGGGATACCATAGGATCGAAGATCCGGCGAGGAAGGAGAGAGCGACCGTGACAGTGCGGGTGGTGATCTTTCAGAGGGGACGTTGGACGGCATGCCATGACCTACGGACGACGATGTGGAGTGCGATCTTGACGGTCGAGACGCACCGAAAGATTGTGAGAGCAACGTCGAGTCATGCGCAAGCATCGGGGGAGATGCCATCTCGGAGAAAGATGGGTAGGAATACGACGTTACTTGAGGTAGCGGTATTGATGATGGTTGTGTCGACCAGAGTGCGTGAGGTGGGTATGGGGACTCCATGACCGGTCTGTAATCTTGAGGTGGAGTGTACATTCCTGCGTGTGCGGACATGGTCGTTTGGGGTCGATGAGCCATGTGGTGTAGTGGTGGTGAGTACATGATGCTGGGGGGTGATTGACATGTGCTAGAGGGGTAGAGGTGACCCATGCCGTCAACCGGCGCCATGAGTGCTAGTTCTGCTTCGGACGAAAAGAAAGTCATCGTGGGTGACGCCAGGTGTCGTGTTGTTCTGGAGTGGTTCGCAGGATGGTGGTGATATAACAGGAAGGGGTATCTGGTGGTCGTCAAGTGGCCGCAAGTCGAAGCCAACACGGGTTGTATATCATGCAGAGAGAAGGCCAGTGCGTCTTAAGCGGGAAGTGCAACAGATGGGTGAGAATGACCAGTCTTAAGGCACAGACCCAAACTCTAGGGATTAGGGTATGGTAAGGCTGCTAGTCCGGGGTGTACAGGATTAGCCCGGGAGCGCACTAGGGACCACTCCACAACGGTAAGGCTGGGGCGTCAGATTTGTCGAGAAAGCGTAGCGGGCAGTGGCGGTGTTGTCATATCTTGCAGTGCCTGAAACTCCACCGGGCCCTGGAGGACGGCCTGAAAGGGACCAAGTTAGAAATTGCGAACGCTGAGCGGTGGACCATGTGGCATCGACTGGTCAATGTAGATCCGGGGCGCAGACGAAGTTTGCAATGCCCAAGAGGATAGGTAGCTACGTCGGGTCAGACATCCGATAGAGGAGTAGTCGCTGCTGCTGGTCATAATGGGACGTGGGTAATTTGACTAACGCTTGCTGCGCTCGTCCCAATGAGATACCGTCCGTAGTTCATGGTCCCAGTTCAGACCGGGTGCATAATCCATTCACAATTGCGGTGGAGAGCGAGTGAGCCTCGCGGGCCGGCTAGCTAATCCTTGTGGGTGAAGGTACCGCCAACATGGCGACCGCACCGCTCTAGCGCTGGTCTGAGGAGTGGCCTACTAGGGTTAGTCCCAGGAAAGCTTCTGCCATTTCGCTCTCGCCTGTGAACGATCCTTCGAGCGATTAATGCGATACCTTGCAAACGGCCAGCAGCGCTTCGGCTACCGAGTTCTCTGCAACCTCCAGCGATGTCTCGTCTGGGCTGAGATGGTACGTACAGAGCGACCGGGCGATGTGTGCAGGGCGCAACCACAACGACAGCCACCCTTCAGACTAGTCCCACGGGCTGCGGACCAACATCAGAGGCGGTAACAGATGAGGGGCAAATGAGCGCTCCCCATGGCGTTGGAGATGATGGGCTGCCGATCGCAGCATGGTAGCAAAGCGACGAGAAGCGGCCTTGGGTGGTCGCTTACGCCGGCAAAAATTTTGGGCGTAGCGCATGGGGATTATACGCCCCGCGCTACTCTTGGGCCGGGTGCCGTGAGATATTTTTAACCCCTGCCGCCTGGAGCACAGCAACCTACATACAATCAGGAATCATAGGGCAGGGTCTGAGTAAGCGACGTTTCAAGCGGTCTGTCTGCCAGCAATTCTACAGCTTTCACCAGCATTGTCCCTCCAATAACACCAACGTCGCGCTCTAGACAAGCGAGCCGTGTTTGCCAAGACAGCTCCTGACAGCAACGGTTTGATTGCGTTTCTCGACCTGGACACCTAGCTCCACTGCGTAGCATGCAGTGAGCCTGTTGTCTTTGACGTGGCTAAAGAGCGAAGGACGAAACATGACCAACGAGCGTGATAGATGGAAAAACGGATCCACATGCTGGCCAAAGCCAACGACAGTCTTCGAAGCGCCCGTTGTTCCAAAGCGGTTAAACTTGCTTTGCAAAGACTAGTACATGGTTCTTCTTGATCGGGTTTTGCGACCATGAAGTATCTACACCGCGTTGCCTTCGGACCGCCGGACATAGACTGTTTCGTCCGAGATCTGCATCAAGACTCTTGGGCAACACGTCGAGGAGCAGGATCGGAGAAGCTTTTCCCAGATGATCAAGGAGGTCTGGATGTCAAACATCAGACGGCCCCATCACAGCACGGAAAACGCCCGTGTAATAACGGATACCCAGGCAGTACCCGGGCTGCATCGCGAGCAGCAGTCAGCATGCGCTGTCCGGCGCTTCAGACACTGCGCTATATGGACCGTATGTTCAAGCCAACACACCTGTGTATGGAGAGCGACGATTTAGAGGCTGTATATTCCTACGCACTGCCTTCTTCAAACACTGTGAAGGCCCAGGATGGCTGACAATCACCTCCGCTTCCTTACCAGTCGGAAGAACGGTCGAGTGCCAGACAACACTTGCGGTAGGTAGCGTTGACCATGTACTCGATCGGTGACTGCCAGGCGAGCAACCACTGCAAATTGACTGACAGTCAAGAATCGGGGCTTGCGTCACACTGCACACTCTCGTCACCTTCATCTTCGCTCAATTCCGTCGTTGCCTCCATAGCTCCACTGTCCAGTGACATATCCAACACGGGAGCTACCATCCGCACTGCCTGTATGGACCAACAACAGCTCACACGCTAGTTCATCCGCAGTCGCTCAGAAATAGACAGCGTCCACTAACGCACTTGATCTCAAGCTAAACAAAGCCAGTGTGTCGCAGTGATGGGGCCATGGACAATCAATCGAACGATGCTGTTAATGACAGTGCGAATGGTGGTCATCAGGCACTAAGGCAAGGCTGATTCCGCTCTGCAAAGGACAGAATGTCATCGCAAATCTAACATACAGCCGACAAAAGCCTGCACCGTGTCGACAGACAAACACTAGTCTCTATTCATCATCTGTTTCGAGGAGCCCGGCACAAGCTGTCCTTCGATGTGAAGACTAGCTGGCAATAGTCACCGTGACAGGCGATGATCTGCATACACGCAAACGAAGGATTTGAACCGCGCTCAGGCTTTCCATGACAACTTTCTTTTAAGAGTCATGCAACAGTCATATCAACATTTCTAGAACTCATGTTCAAGCATTGTAAGACTCGGCCCGAAGCCGATCATGCAATGAGACTAACCATACTGAGGATGTCATACGATTGGATGAATAAAGTGTCAGGGGTGTTTGTTGATGCCGCACCGGTATGGACCGTCTAGGCGACCACCAAGACTACCGGCTATCCCAGTATGTCAAGCATCAAGACCTAACGTCCCGTCCGAATGGCGTGTAACGGCCCTAGGAACCTTCATCCCATACTCGACAGCGGCATAAGCCGAATGTACTTACCAGGAAGCATATTCGGCCCCAACATCGCAGCTCTGGATCTGTATACTGCATCAGTCCATTTCTAGCCAGAACCCAAGACATTGTACGATGTGTGGTTAGTGGGGCCTCCAGTCTTCATCTAACTGTCGAAGAGGGCCGGCTTCTCTCATTCACACCAACCTGTTAACTTCATTCCTACCAAATCTATTATTAGGTATCGCGACTTTACAGCAAACACTTCTTTCGAAAGGCGTTGGAAATCGGAAGGAATGTCGAGGGGTGAAACGTGGCAGTGCTTGTTAACACAGCCTCAAATCGCCGACATAATCTTCAATCGCCGACCTGCAGATCCATAATCGCCGACCTACAAAATCCCCAGCATCCAGCATCGGACCCCACAGTGGCTACGACGCTAGGAATGTTTCCCACGTGGGAACGCATGTCAATGCTGGGAGTCGCAGTTGAGCCGTAGCGGTGGGTACACCGTGATAACTACCGATGATGGGACGGGATGCCTAAGATGCGAGCGGCGAAATTCTACCGCAGGATGCCTGAAACCTTCAGCCTCACATCTGTAATTAAACTTCACACAATGACGTTTAGAGGCTATGTTGATGATTCCATCCAGCACCGAGTTGACCAATTTCCCAGCATCGGCTTGATAGGCAACATCCATGACAGCAATGTGAAATATGCATAATCACAGTAGGAATCTCTATTTTTGGGCGCCAATTCCCCCCGAGACGGTCTGATGGACACCCACCGGTGCACGAGAGGCTTGGTCGAGCAAGCAGTTTTTACCCCAGATCAAAGTGCGTAGTTCTCGTGCCCTCCACCGCCATTCTCTTGATTATACACCAGCATCAGTGATGACAAGAAGCCTATGATAGAGAAACCCAGGTCTAGAAAAAAACTACTTGAGCAGCTGAGACGTGCAAAGGCCTGCTGGACTCACATCGTTGTCCACTCTGTTACCTGTCGGATATCCATAACCTTGCCTTCAGCACCATATCTCCCTTGCGCATCCCACAAATCCCTCTCGGCGCAAATCTCTGGTCGCCAACGCATCGCTTCCCTCATCTTCCCTTCACTATTGTTCTCTACTATGTCTGCAACCAGAGAGCCGATTGCAGGGCATGCCATGAAGCCGTTTCCAGATCCTCCTACCGCTACAATCAAGCCTTGGACATTAGGGTGCTTGTCGATGAGAAAGATGCGATCCACAGTATCTACGTCCCAGCATAAACGCGCGAAGCTCAAGTCTCGGGTTGCAAACTGTGGCATTGTGTCAGAGAGAAGAAGTCGCATACGTGCTTCTGCTTCTCTCGGAATCTGTTGTCGCGCAAACGGAACGGAGCGCATCTTGCCACTGTCGTTGATGACTGGATTGATGTATCCCGGGTGTTCATCGCAGAGCTTTATTTCGTGTGTCTCGGTGTCGGGTTCGATGAAGAAACCGCGATCCACGCCATACAGCACAGGTATGTTCCGGTACCGCTTCGCTTCTTCGGCTGAGAGGGGTAGATGTGCAAGTGTCCAGGCTGTGGGTCGAAGCTGACTCTCGAAGTCTAAGAGTAGGTCACTGTTCGCACCAGCGGATACAATGATGTGCTGAGCCTTGTGCTCAGAGCCGTTCCTCGTCCTCACCCCCGATACTGCGCTATTGTCCGAATTATACAGTAGCTCTTCGACACCGCCCTCTATGCTGTCGGTCAAGAATTCCACACCCAATCTCACGGCTTCTTGATGCATAGCTCTTAGAGCTCCACTAGCGAACACCCACCCTGCGCCTTTCTTTTTCCAGAAGCCCCTCCAACCTGGAAAGTCGCCCTGTAGCAACCCTCCTGGCATTGTTTGCTGGAAATCATGTTTCGTATTCAGGGCTGCTGGGAATACTTTCTCGCCTTTGGCATACTCTAGACAACGCTGGTAGGCTTCATCGCCAACAGCGGCCATGATAAAACCGGTGTCGTGGTAAAAGGGCGAGAACAGTGGATCGAATTTCCATGCATGCATTGCAAGCTGGGTCAGTCGATTCCAGAAGAAGTCTTGGAGAGAGTCAGACTCGGAGGGGTCGTTACTCCCTTCCGCGATCTTATTAAGGTCATTTCCTGCGGAGATGGGCGAGGGGAAGGAGCTGCCGTCGAGGACTTTGATGGAGGTGTAACCGCGACGAGCGAGCTCGAGGGCAATGGAGCAGCCCCATGTTCCAGCACCTACGATGAGGATATTGCTGCTCGTCGGCAACATGGTGGACGCCCAGCTTTGCGTCATCGAGAATGACATTAGCCGACGATGAAGCTTGCCAAGCCAGGACGCGTGAGCACGTGGAGATAAGCACGCTATCTCGAAGCGGCTGGGATCCCCGCGGCGAAACTTGCGCGATGGTACTTTGATGGCTGAGCGACAACCTCGCACCCCCTGATGATGCGCATACGCCCTATAATACCGCGCAATGTCTGGCGAGGAAACATATCTGTTCGCCAATGGAACCAGGCGCGCTCCGTCGCCACTGCACCTGGCGGTAAGCGGGCGCGCTCAAAGGAGCAGCACCACTACTGGACCGATGAGAAACTATCTACACCTGCCGAGTATCCCTTGAGTGCGGCCATGGCGGAAAGGATACATCCCAACAAGGAAGAAGCAGCGCCGAAGAAGAGGAGAACACGGAACGAAGGCGCGGCGATAGTAAAAGGCGGCGTTCACGTCAGAACACAGATCGTAAGTCCCGACCTATGCGGTACGTCAAGTCCCGGAACACCCATCTTCGCTGAGCGGGACTAACGCCAGATACCCTTAGATGACGTCCTCAAATACGCCGGCCATACGTTAGATAAGCACAAAGGCTGCGATATCCTCGACATCAACCCTGGCGCCGGGCTCTGGTCACAGAAGCTGCACGAATACCTCCAACCGCGCAGCCACGTGCTCCTCGAACCGCGACACGAAAAGTTTAAAGACTTTCTTGACCCTCTGATCACTGCACCCGGCTCCAGGTACTCACTCGTCGAACAAGACCCGACCGTACTCCAGACATACCGGGACATGGTTGCAAACGGTGTGTTCCCACACCAGACTGTGCTGGACGCTGAAGACCCCAAAGCACAGGAACCAAACAACACCCTGTTAGTGACTGGCTCTCTGGCATGGGATCCAAGACTTCCCGGCCTTGGTTTTGACTCAATGGCGAAACAGCTCGCCTACCACTTTGCCTCCGCTGCTTGGACAAACGATCTATTTCATGCCTATGGCATGGTTCGCACCTTACTGTGGGTACAGCACGACGACTTTAGCGGCATGATTGCCCAATCTATCAACGAAATGACCAAAACAAACCGCCTCATGCAAATGTTACAAGACACAACCCTCTTCATCCAACCAGAGCGCGCCTCGCGCAGCACGGGCCGAGCCTCTTCGGGCCGTGAACCACAGTACGAGATCGAGGCCATTGTCCGCGCTCTGAAGAAAGGGAAAGAGAATGGGATGGAGCTACCATCACATCGGCGCGACCACATCCACGACTTTGCTGAAGAAGTCGACCAGATTTCCAATGGCACAGGCGTAACCAGTTTTCAAACAATTCAAGATTACCTTCGCACGCAACAGTTGGCGGGTAGAAACCCCATTGGCCTGCTTTCACCTGGTCTCATCGAATACTACGATTTCATGAGACGTGTAATCAACGTCTTTCCACAAGTCGATCTTAACGATCCGACAGATGCAAAAGGCAAAAGAACCAAACGGCCGGTACCCCCTGACCACCCTTACAAGGACGACATACGGAAATTCTACAGAGAAAGTACTGGTATGGCGCTGACTCAGAGAAAGAAACTGTTGGCAGCATCCATAGCAGACATTGGCGAGGCTATATACAAACTCGAATGCAAGATTGTTGACATGCCAGACGGCCCTGAAAAAGCTGCTGCAATGGCCGAGCTAAGCGAGCTTGAAACCCAGTGGAAGCAGGGCCTCGACAGTCAAAATGCCAACTATGCCAAGGTACCTGCAACAGAGATCGATGACCGCCTCGCCATACGCTCGCCGCCCTCACCTCGTCTCCAATCCGACTCCCGTCCTTTCGAGCCCCTCGTCATGCGTAAAAATGAGGCTTGGCCCCAGAGCCGTCTGGCCCTCGTCTCCGCTGAGCCCTTTCCCAGGCCCGTCGGCGGATCCCCCGACTTCTACGAGTGGGCGCGAGATTTCATCTTCGGACTCTTCGCGCACCCCTCCGATGGTATCAATCATGCTCTCGACAAGCTGCAACATGGCCTCAGCGACATTATAAAAGATTGTCCCAGTTTGAAAGATCCGAAGAAAGGTGGTAGACTGCAAATGGAGCATCTCAGGGTTAGGATGCTAACATCCGAGATGATTCTAGAGCTTGTGGAAGCGTACAGGACCTGGCCGTTCAAAGAGCCAGGCAGTGATAGCAATCAGTACTTCAAGTACAAGCATGCTGGACAAACGTGGATTGGACAGTCTGCGGATCGATGAGGGATATTGAATACACATCATGTTGTCACTGCTTCTTTGAGACACAAGTACAACACGATATCGTATCGATCCTTCTGAAGTTCAGCATCACGCTACGTGTGTAACAGTGTCTCCGACAACATGGTGTGCATATTGGCAACCGATTGCAATGACAAGAGCGAGCTTACGCCTTGTTACCTCGCCCTCTCGGGTGAGCATATCTCGAGCAGCGTTGATTCCATAGAGTGAGCTTTCATACTTTCCAACTTGGAAAACTTTTGTACAAACCTTCTCCGAGTATCCTCCTATTAAAGCTCTTGTGGTCTGGAGCTTTCTCGCCAAAGCGGTGCAGCTGGGTTGCCGTTCTTGCACAAAGCCGAGGGTGCTAGCTGTCGTGTCTCTGTATGAGATCGAAGGTGTCAGAATGTTGAAGACTGTTGAAATTCCCTAGAACTAGTAGTGAGCTCCAATAGAGGCATGTCGTACTTGTTCGCATAGTCCCTTTACTTCTCGGCGGTCAGTTAGGTCGTTGGGAATCCTCCTTCGTGCTGTGCAAAGACAGCCAGAGATGGCGCAGGATCCCTATCTAGTCATCTCTGAGATCGATCCTCATTCCTATTGATAGCTCATCTCTCCAATGTAACGGAACACCCCCATATCGTACTGTCTACACGGCGGTTGAGAAGCGCAGAATAAATTGAACGTTTGGCGCAAGCCGTCGACGAGCACCCTTGAATTCGTGGACCATATAATCAGCAGGCTTGCATCTGACAGCATCTGCGATTTGAGTGGACAGGATCTGGCTTTCGTCTGACACAAGAACGACGGGATGATCAGCGATAACATGGTAGGTCGCATTGCTGCGGCAATCGATGGACAGGGTGAAGGCTTAATTAGAGGCGTCATTGAACCGCCAGACGTGCAAGGTCGCCGACATGCATCCCGGAAAGTAAAATTAGAATTGACGCCACCCGTCGAGTGTGTCTCTAGAAGACATTAGAGGGTAGACCGCGCGAGGCTGCATGCGCTGGTGAGAGCGAGGCACTTTGCAAGGTGGGTGGAGATGTCCCTTGGTACCTAGGTACCTAGGTAGCCAACGCGGGAGTAGGCGCGCTAGTGGACGAAACAAGCCTAGCCTCTTTTTTCTTCCCGTGCATCCAGATGTCGGGTGCAGGTGGCTTCGATCGAGCCTTCCAATTACCATCACATCACGCCCACCCTACAGCTTCACCCGTATAATTTGAAATGTCCGGAGCGGAGAGTAACCCGAGGAAGCGGAAAGCCGAGCCCCGCGAGCGGCACGACGGCGGCGACAAACGAGCTAAGGTGAGTTCTTTTCTTCGTACCACTGTCAAAACTCCTCCCGTACTTGCATTCTTGGCTTCCCAGTTCCATTTTCGTCATGCAGCTGCAGTGAGATTCATCAGGCTGATCCGAGACATCAGAGTAAAAGAAACTGGGATATGCCCCGCAGGGACGGCAGTCAGTCTCGAGCTATCAAACCCGGTGATGCGGGCATATGGGCAACATGCGCTATGAAGAAGGAAGCAAAATCTGTCTCTGATCTGCGGGATCTATTTCAAGAGGTTAGCGATATCTTGATGCTGCACCATCCGCGAGCGACAGTGCTGGTGATGCTGATTCATGATAGTACGCTACTACCCTGCACGGCGCCGCCGGTTCCAATGGGACGGCTGCAGAAGACAGCTCTGACTCGGAAGGAGGTGATATCGAAGCTGAGATCCAGAAAGAGCTCGCCGATATTCGTAAGCCGACTACGAAACCCTTGTTCACGTCTCTCAAACTCGACACCCAGTGCTGTGAGGATAGCCAATCACACTTCCGACCGCTCGGGCTGACCCAAGAAAGTGATATTTTTTAGGACACGCTCACCTCTAGAACCTGTCTCCTTCGTACATAAGATCTGTCAAGATATTGCAGATGGCGCTCAGCCGAAAAACTTACGCTATGTCAAGCGACTAACACCAATTACTGCGACCGACAAAGCCACGCCACAGGGTCTTGAGGCTGTTGCGAAACAAGTCCTTGCGCCTCACTTCCATGGATCAGATCAAGCGGGGAAGAAAGTGAGCATTAGCTTCTTCTATCAGATGATGTAGTGTCGTCGTGCAAAGATCTCCGCTAACGTGTGGTTACCCAAGTTTGCGATACGCCCATCGATCCGCAACAATAAGGAGTTTTTGAGAGATGGCGTCATCAATACAATCGCAGCTGCAGTTGGTCCTGGGCACAAGGTCGATCTGAAAAACTACGATCTTCTCATTCTCGTGGAAATTTACAAGGTATAGTCATACCCCACGTGGTGATCACACGTCTCACATGCACCGCATGATGAGATCTTGACAGCTGCTTACATCCGACAGAATGTCTTAGGTATGAGTGTGGTCGGTCCTGACTTCGAGCAGCTCAAACGTTTCAACATCGAGGAGCTTCGTCAGCCGTTGCCCTCCGTCAAACCTCAGGTCGATGATCAGTCAGGGAACATCGAGAATGGACGTGTCTGAGAAGGAGACGAGTGGAATCGGTGCGTGGGGCAGCCGTCGTGGTGCTAGAACGCCTCGCGCAGCAATTTCCACAAACTGAAAAAATCTCCGATCGGGACCACCGTGGCTTGCATACGTTTGCTCTTGGGATGAGGCAAACGTCTAGCGGATCATCAGAGTGAGCACAGTAGCCACCTACTCATCGACCTGACATCCGGCGTGTTGCTACTACTCGTCTCCGAACTGCCGGGTGCATACTGCGTGCGGGCTTACATAGCCGCCACAGCAATAGCCCACAGGCGTGGGATGTGTGGAGGTAGTTGACTAGCTACGTAAAACAATGGGCCGGGCGAGTTGAGGGCCCGTACAGACATAACACTGCGTTAATCACAGCGTTATTTTTTGCACTGTCAAACCTACATCCAATCGTCTCTCAGATTCCTAAGGATATGCTATCGAAACATGTCGGTCAATGGTATCCTTCAGCCGTCTGTCGGCAGAACCAATCATAATTCGCGATACGCGATATCCTCATCGGGTGCCTAGCCACTTGTGGGTATCCTTGACGAACGCTGAGAGCGCCAATCTGAACGCCTCACGCGTCCTTCTCCGCCTCTACATCCGCCTTCGCTAAACAATTCGCTTAGAATACGCCGCTTACTTACCAGTTCCGTACGCGCATGATAGACTTTTGCTTTTCGGCTGAGCAGTGCATCGGCGAGAGGATAGTCGATATGGCTCGGGGACTGGTTGGGACTTTCAGATGTGCTACTAAGTGTCGACTGTCATGCGATTCGGTATGGCCGAACCAAGGAGATGGCTTCATCAATTGAGATCTATCAAAGTCGGTCTTGCTCGGGCTGGCGTTACTATGCTTTTGTTTCCGACATTCGTCGGGACATTTTTGCGTTCAGATCGAGCATCCATGATTCTATGAGAAAAGAGCTGGCATTGACTTTGTTTGCGCAATCGTCAAAACATTCTTAATGCATAGCGATGTCCTCGACATGCAGCATTCAGTCAGCTCCAGGCCTCCACTATCGAATCACGCTAAGCTCCCCGCCGGAATCTAGGACGTCGCTGCTCGGCCCTTCATAATGCATCTTCCCCCACTGGATGTTGCAATCTTTCCCCTCACCAGTATGAGCCGTGGAACGTACGCTCTAAAGCCCGTTCGGCCCTCTTCGACCACTTCGTCTTCATCTTCGTCTTCATCAGCATCTTCGCGGACTGCTATCACAACAGTCGACTTTCCCAGCATACAAAGAGTCATCAGAGCAGTCTTTCGGTCCTCAAGAATCAATGTTCAGCAAATTGAAGTCCAGCAAGGGTGCATACACCAGGTTTATCTCGCAAGACTTCAAGATGGCAGTTGTTTGATACTCAAATGCCCACCAGCTTATAACATCCGACTCCTCCGGCATGAGAAGCACTTCCTGGAGACAGAACGCAAAGCACTCGAGACACTGCACGAGTATACACAAGTACCTGTGCCTCAAATCATCAAGTATGATAGCCATGGTGGACCGCTTGGTGCACCATTTCTTATGATGAGCCACATGCCTGGTCGCAAGCTCTCGGAAATCGCGCCATACATCTCGACCAGCGAGAGAAACTCCATCGATCACACACTAGGCACACATGTCCGCGCTCTGACTGCACTATCTGCCACCCAATTTGGTATGACACACCGTGTCTTCGTCAAAAAGGGCAGCAACTCCTGGCGCGAGGCTTTCTTTGCTCTCCTCGAAGCCGCACTACGCGATGCTGAGGATATGCTTGTTAACGCACACTCCGAAAGTATACGTTTCTGGGTTGGCAAACACGCGCACTGCCTGGAAGAAGTTACCGAACCGCGCCTTGTAGCGCTCAATCTCTGCGACCCGGAGAACGTGCTCATCGACGAACGTACCAAGCAGGTCATAGGTCTTGTCGGATTTTCGAACGTCATCTGGGGCGACCCTCTCATGAGCGGCGGTATCGCGGATGGCAATGAAGCGTTCTTCGCCGGCTTGGGAGATTACCCTGTGAAGACTGGGGGCGCGAGGGTCAGGATGCTGATGTAAGTACCAAGTGCGGGTAATTAGAAGGCCGCAATGCTGACCGTAATAGGTACAAGACTTACCGGGCCACGGTGCGGATCGTCGCACACCATTACCGGCCGCATGACGGCATTGATGAGCTCGGTGCGAGACGAGAGCTGAGCTGTGCACTCAACGACCTCGCAGCTATCTGAATCGTACTAGCGAGGCAGCTAGATTCTACGAGCGAGCTCTCGTAGCGCCTTGCTACAAGCGAATCGAGTGCCGAGCAACACATTGTGCTATAAGAATGGAGTTCCGAGCGGAAGGGTATCGTGTTTTTGGGTCTCAAGTATTGGAATTCAAGGCGTAAGGCGTTCGGGTTCTGTACTATGAAACATTGAGTATAGTGAGAAAAACGCTCGCTGTTCACGCATGACCATCGGTTAATTGCGTGCGGCTAAGTGTAGCGGGCGGTGTAACGATGTTGCTGTACCGCTTAGATCGGATGCGAAAGGGCGCGCAAAACTGAGTTCCACGGCATAGAGTCGAGCATGGCGTAAGCTTACATTATCTGATATTCCCCTCTCCCGTTTGCAATCTTCAGGACACTGTCGTCCAAGTAGTTGAGTACATGTATTTTCAGTCGTCAAAGAAGCTAGTGGCCAAAACGAGTGATAGAAATTTGAAAGAAAGCGGATGCAAATACCGTCTTGACTTCATCGTACACTTTGGCAAATGATGCGAATGTGCAGCAACCAGGGTAAGCGAACGTTGCGATCCGAAGCAACATCCTGGCGCTGTAAGTCGCCCAATCTTGAAGACACATGGATACACGAGGAATATACCATTCGCACATCAAACCCACAAATTTCGACGCGGACGTGGCTGATGTTCCGCCCTCTACGTTGATTTGTCTTTGTCGACACGTTAGCCACGTATCCAAGTACCTACGTACCTAAGGTTCTGCACATGCTATGAATCGGCTACCCTTGCGAGGGCGCCTGAGCCCACCACATGCCCGAATGCTCCTTCTCGCTCACCCCTGTTTCTGATAACGTACCTAGGTATAATGGGTAGACTGTAGAAAGGCACCCACCAATCATTCGCGTGCAGACTCGCTTGATGGCGCTGCATTGGGAGTAGCGTTCGAGAGGGGTAGGCGAAGATAGACGACGCGTTGCGGACCGATGTTCTTCGGAGTCGTAAGTTGCTGGAATCTCGCTACGCATGTAAGTGACGGGCGGCAGCGGCCTGGCGTAGACAACGGGGTAGGGGAAAGGCTGTAGGCAAGGCAGGGGTACCGAGGTATTTGTGTCGACAGGTAGTCGCACGCGGTGCACCTTGAACAGTGACTCTTGAGATATAAAAACACCTTCGACAGCCGGCTAGAAATTGGACTGAATGAAACGACATCGGTCTTTTCCATCTTGAAGATGCGCCTCTACGAATGTTCTTGGACTATAACTCTTGCTCACATCCCTGGAAGAGAGAACTTTGGAAGGTACTTAGGCATGCCTGCCTAAGCAGACACTGCTCAACCCATCTATTGAGACTTCATTATATCAGATATACAACATGCTTGTCTACACCGCGTCCTTCTCCCTCTCGGCTTTAGCGAGAGTCTAGCTTACCTAGGTAGTAGGCATTGGATCTTGTCCAGGTGGCCAAACCTCAAGCTACAATGTGTCTGGCTTCAACACCAGAACTTAATTTTTTTTCCGCATATGTAGACAAGATAAACGGGGTAATTGTTTCATGTTACAGCGCCTTCAGATTGATCACGTATGATTGGATCGATTTTGTCCCTATCACAATCGCGACGCTACGCCCGATACAGTTAGTTAGCCCCCACGTGAAGAACGGGAGCTCCCACCCGTGAGGGGAACGGAAGACGCGACGGAAGGTTCGGGGCAGGCTTTCACTTCATATGACAATCGCGCGTCTACCTGCATTCTTTTACCTGGCGTTTCGACCGGTTCTCTGTCATGCGCAACGGGGATCCCAGATCCTGCCGCCCATTCGAAGGTTTTACTGAAGATCCCTCCACCGCGGCGCGTGCTTAACGCTGAAGTATTGGCGCGAACCGCTGCAACAATCCCAATGTCCACCCGGGCGCTTAGCCAACTATGTTATTGCACGATAGCCTCAAGAACTCTGCGCATCCGCTATGTCGGTACCGGATTAAGTATGAAAGTGGAATCAGCGGTGCTGTGCCGCAATCTATCTGCGCGGACGATCGATGCAGGTACAGCTTGAACAGCAGACGAAGATGGCTTAAGTAGCCTCTATGTATGCGCTTCTCTGTGCGATAACCTTGGATACAGCCACCGAGTCGCTGTAAGTTTCCTTTCAGGCCAATCCCGTTTGAGCGCACTTGGAGCATCTGTCGTTATGGATCGAACATTAGGAGGTCATGCGCCTTCAGTCCCAGCGGACTCGTCTGCTCAGTCTACAACAGATACCATGCCTTTGGGCACAGGTTAGTAATCAATTACCTCTGAAGATCTAGGCGGCTAACAAACTTGCCAACACAAGCTCCAACGGATCGGAAAGGGAGCTGGCTGCCATTTACCTTTAGATGGTATTCTCTATTGATCCCGATAAGTGCCACCGCCATCCTGGGCATAACAATATCGCTACTTATTTGGTACTCGCAACACCACTACGGACTCGGTGCCGATGACGGATCTTCTGCAGTACTGTTTGGATGGCGCTTCACACCAACTCTGCTAGCAGTGCTGTACACACAATCCACGGTTATCCTATTTGAAGATGCCAAGAGAACGGAGCCGTTCGCTCGATTAGCTCGAGCACCTTCAGAAGGCGCCAGTGCCTACGGTACATTACTCCAGACGCCCAGGGCCTGGTGGGCTATCTTACTGGATATCGTCCTCAAGCGCAAGTCGGTCGGTAAAACCAGTTGGTGTCTCATCTGCACGGCTGTAATCAATGTGGTGGCCCTTCTCGCTATATCTCCTTTGTCATCCGCCCTTCTTACATCCGAAGAGATTGTAATCACCAAAGCGCTTGACATCAGCAGAAGCGTTCCTAGGATTGGTCTCCAACTGCCCATTGTCGCCAGTAGAGAAACCTATTTCAGAACTACGTCTGCGCTGATGAGGAATCTCTCTACTTCAGCATGGATAAAAGATACTTCTATCACCTTTCCGAATTGGCCGTCTACAGATACAGCACAACTCGGCCCCGATCTGATATCAAGCTTCAACTCCTGGACGGCAGAGACAACGACAATACATGCGAACCTAGGTTGTCGGGACATGACGCTAGAAAGCGCTGATCTTGTGCCGATGGAATACAAAGAGTACGATATCATGGGCCACGGGCCATACAAGGGCGTAGAACCCATGGTAGTCTTTGCTTTAGCATCGGACGACGGTTGCAGACACGAAATAACCGTCCACCCTGCGGTTAATCTGGCAATGCGTGGAGGCCTGACATGGTCAAACACTTCTACTTTCTACATTGAGGATGAGCTGCTGCCCCTCGGTAGAATGCCGTTTCCCAGTAACGTCTCCTCGACCAGTCCGTATGCGCGCCACTATGCCTCTCCAGAATGTGCAGACCGGGATATCATCATTCTCAACACCCCGTGGACCAAGCCCGTCAGGTTGGAGCTGAGTGAAGCGGCAGGGACAGGACTTGAGCTCAACAGGACCTATGAACGCTCGCCTGACTTTCGCATGAAGGCATTGCTTTGCAAATCTCAGTATTCTATGGAAACACACAACACTTCTACTTCAATAGGCCAAGGCAAAGAGCCGAACATTACGTCCATGGAGTCGGACCATATTCAGCCCGTGTCAATCACGAAAGATATGATAGACATCCCTAAGTTTGAAGAGATGGCACTACAAGACACTTGGAAATACTATTTTAACGCCGAAAGCATAGCGACTGATGCGGACCGTGCTCTGGGCGGCCAGCTTGGCCCTTACTCCGATCCGAACATGACGACCAACGCTCCAGAGTTCTTTGGGCTTGGTCCGCTGCTTGGCGCTCTCTATGCATTCAACGTTACCGAAATGTTGAACGACAGGGAGTTTATTTCCCGCGCAGAAAGAGTCAAAGGAAGATTCTTCACGGAGTGTCTTCGCGAGGCCTTGAACGACCCCGACGTAACACGCGTCGAAGTTACAAAAGGGAAGGCAACAGTGGTCGAAAATAGAATCATGGTACTCCAAGAGATCGGAATCGCTTTGGCTACCCTCTTCTTGGTCTCCTTCTTGCTACTCATCATGGTATTTTGGGTCTCACGACTATCATTTCGGCCGCTCGACCTCAGCATGGACCCCGGCAGTACCCTTGGACATGCTATGTTAGTTCAATCGCATCCGACACAATCATCAACATTTCGAGAAGGTCATCGTATAGCGCATCACGATTTCCGCCAAAGAATAAGGAATGACACATTTTACATGCGGGATGGTGCTATACATACTGCAAGCAGTGATTGCCTCGCAAGCACATGTAAGTCAGCAATGCCATGTAATCGAAGCTGTGAGCTGATAAATGCCTTCAATAGCTCCCACAACCACTAAATCTTCAAGCTTTTGGCAGCCGTTGGTCATCCGACTTCGTATGCTGTTTGCTCTTTCAAGCTTCCTTATCCTGATCCTGGTTGCGGTGTTAGTACTGAACGCTTTCTCTGCGAGATCTCGACTTTCTCAGCTTGCATTCGTTTACGAAGCCGATGTTTCTAAGTTGGGCTTGAGCTTCTCCACCTTTGCTCCTATCTCTATCGGACCCACAGTTGTCAGTATTGTGATCGGCTTGTGGTGGGATCAATTGGATTCAACATTCAGAATCCTCCAACCCTATTTTGCGATGTCGCAACGGCCAACACCCATCACCAATGGAGCGGGTCTTACGTACCGTTCCAAAACCTGGGCTGGTGCGGCTATCAAGGCCGCCCGCAACAAGCATTGGATGCTGTTCCTGGTCGCTACTGGAAGCGTTCTCTGCCAAATTCGTAAGATTATCATGATCGATGGTCTTCTAGCTTGCTGACTTCAATTTGCCAGTCACCGTTTCGATGTCCGCGCTCTTCGAACGACAAGCTGCGAACGTATCTCATCGAGCGATTCTTGAGAGGACGCTGGAACCTCGAGAGATACCCATTATAACTACGGTGAAGACCTACGAACAACGAATGGGTGCAGCTATTCCGGGTCTGCCTCCATTTGAAGTACTCAACGATCTTCTGCTGAATCCGCCTAAAAATTGGCTTCCCGGCGCTGCCATTCAGCTATCACTCAATGGCACTAAGCCTTCTTGGACTCAAGATGATTGGAGTTTCATACCCTTCAATCTTACCAGTATTTCCCAAGTGGATGCCAAAGAGACGATAACGTTTCCGAATAACGTAACAATCACAACATCTGCTCTACGAGCTCGGCTAGAATGCGAGCAAGTACCCGAAGTAGCGAACACATCGACATGGCTCATTCATCCCGATGAAATTGATTCCCAGGTCACACCGACGGATCTGGAGGGCCTGGAAAATTACTACTCCTTCAATCATACGATGTTTGGCGGCAGCCCGTCAAACACTTCAGCATTTGGCACCAGCGCTATGCTGTCGTGTTGCTCAAACGGAACCAAGGACGATCTGAATTCAGCAGTGATAGGATACTGGTCCCCAGTAAATGTCGAAGCGTTCCCAAACGCAGACAGTCAGTGGCCGATTCCATTCGTTACGAAATGGATCGT
The DNA here is from genome assembly GCF_024043145.1 of Alternaria conjuncta. Taxonomy (NCBI): domain Eukaryota; kingdom Fungi; phylum Ascomycota; class Dothideomycetes; order Pleosporales; family Pleosporaceae; genus Alternaria; species Alternaria conjuncta. The sequence continues at coordinate 1,236,038 of NW_026250095.1, read as the reverse complement.
TGGTAAGCCTGTAACAGTTCCAGGCAGAGACGAGAACCAAGGACCAATGCTGCTTTTCAAAGATGTACCCGATTTACAAGCCGCTCGTTGCATGCCGATAGTGGAGACGTCAGATGCCAAAGTGGTCGTGGACGTGGAAACGGGCATGGTCCAATCCTATGAGATCATCAGCCCTGTCGGCCCTGCAAAATCAGCATGGTCCGAAGTGTTTGTCCGACACGCACCGACCCATGGCAACGCAACGCAGCAATACGACAAAAAATACCGAGGACCGTTGAACGTCACCACGAGTTATGGGGTCTTATTCATGGGATCCATGTTCAAGGCCGCTGACCCGAATCTCGGGCCAAAAGGGACATTATTCATGGAATCTCTTCGCGACAATGCCTTCATCATGCGCGACGCTGAAACCGGCATGAACATGGACCTGATGACATACAGCATGTATAGCCTCGCCAACAAGGATCCGCAGGCTTTGCTCGACTACGCAACACTTGTCACACACGCAAACCATACCTTCCAAACTTTCTTCCAGCACTTCATCAGCAATGGTCTATCTTTAGAGCAAGGCGGTTGGGCGTACCAAAAGATCGGCGACAACAGTACACATGCGTTAGGAGAGCCAGTGACATTGGATGGCAGGGTTCTTCCGCGACGCAAGTACGCAAGTCTCCACACCAATCGAACAGTTGAGGCACTGGTATCCCACCGAACCCAGGTTCTTCATATGAATGCAATCGCTACGTATCTGTCGGTGGCAATAATCATCTGGCTTATAGGCACTACAGCCGTAGTCAGTTCTCTACAGAGAAGATGCACGAGTCCCTTGCTTCGAGACGTGCAACTCATCGCCGACGTACTTGTACTTGTCGCAGGGAGCGATCATCTTTCGCGATTGGTAGAAGAACGAGGTGTAGCACTAAAGAACGCGAATGACGTCAAAACCATGCTAGGGTGGTTCAAAGACAGAAACGGAGAGGTGCGTTGGGGTATTGAGGTTGTTGGGGGCAGAGATGCAGCAGAGTGGGTAGACGCCCCAAAGACCGGTTGGCATGCGCAGGATGGTTCGAGGCGGGGTTGGATTCCATGGAGAAAAGCGCAATCGTAGTATTAGAGAGGAATCGTTTTTTTTTTCAACTAAGCTATGGTAGAGGCAACAAACGTGGACACCGAGCCCTAGGGAAGGTAGCGCTAGATAGTCAAGAGGTATGTATCTGCCGAGATGCCGTCTCTACGTCGACCGTGAAAGCCAGAAATAGCGAGAAGGTAGGCAACCCTAATAACTCTACAACAACATCTTTTAAGAGAATTATAAAAAGATAGAATTACTCGCAGTAGCTTACTCTATATATTAGATTTTTTAGATTTTTTATGTGTTGCGTTATTGTGCAGAGAAAAAAGATAAGGTTATATTATTCTAAATCTTACTTCTAGCTTTTATAGTTAACCTAGAGTGTTAGTTAGAATTCTATTACGTAATTTACTTACACTAGTACTAGCGTTACTCTAGTATTATTTATATAAAGCTTTCTCTCTCTTTTATAAAATAATTATATTTTTTCTTATTCTATAGGTTATAAGTCTCTACGCTACTATATATAATTTAGCTACTACTCTACTTTATATTATAGTTATATAATAAGAATTTCTTTAGCGTTACTATTATATAACTAAGTTATTACACTTTTTAGCGTACTAACTACTATAAATTTATACTTACTTCTCTCTATATTTTATATTTACTTATCTACTATAATATTTACTATTAATAGCGTTACTACTATCTTAAGTAAGAATTTTAAGAAGCTTACTAGCTCTAATAACTATTATAAGTAGACTAAGGCTTTTATTAATATTTGCTTTATTTATAAATATATAGCGTACTATAATAGTACTATTAATAACTCTAAAAAGCTTAATTTTCTTTTCTATATTACTTTTTAAGTTATATACTCTAGGTCTAATATTAACTTACGCGCTACTATACTAGTTTCTATCTTAACTAACACTATAAATAAGCTAGCTATCTATAACTATACTTTCTAGAAGTAAAAAAAGTATAATAAAACTATATACTCTACTATTATCTTTTTTTATATCTCTATTAAGCTATAGATTTAGCGTAAACTTAATAAGAAGAATACTTTTAACTCTTACTTTATATATAGTACTATTTAGCTTAATAATAAAACTTCTAAGAATATCTTAGTAGACTACACTCTAACTAAGCTTAATAATATTACTATAACTAACTTTATAGCTATTAGGCCTTTTCTTACCTAGTATAAAAGTCTATACTATAACCTTAATAATACTAGTAAAACTATATTATATAACTAGCTTATTAATAAAATTAATAGAGTTCTTTTTTACTAGTATAATTCTTTTCTAAACTATTAGAAGCTTAACTACTATAGTACTTTTATTACTACTAATATTTTTAGAACTTATAAGACTTTTCTCTTTAACTACTATAATAATAATAAGAATAAGTAGACTATTCTAAAGAATAAGCACTCTTATAAAGATTCTACTACTAACTAGCGTAATATTTACTCTATTAATAATAGCTTTAATAAGTCTAACTTACTTATATACTTATACTATAGTAATATTAGTTACTTTATTAATATCTACTATTATATAAGTAAATATAATATACCTATATATATCTTCTATAAGAAGCTAAGTTATATTAAAGCTACTTATTATAAGAAGGCTTATAAGAATACTTTATTTACCTCTACTTCTAACGTAGATCTTACTCTTATTAATAATAATAATAATATATTTTTCTCTAACTACTTTAACTATATAATTACCTCTACGTATAATCTTTTCTTACTCTAGAATACTTTTAATTTTAATTATCTTAATATTAACTATCTAAACCTTAACTATATATATACCTACTCTATACTTATAACTAGCGCTAATTTCTCTTAGAACTATAAATATCTTACTTATATAAGAGAGGCTAACTATAAAGTTAATAAATATATATTAGATTTAGATATAGTTAATAGTTCTAATATATATACGTTTATAGCTACTACTTCTCTTACTATTTCTATATTTAATTTCTAGATTCTTAATAGTAGTACTTTCTACTATATTATAAATAATTTCTTTTTATTTTCTTATTTTAAGTACTACACTAAGCATATTAGAGCCTATAAGTAAGGCTTATAACTTAAAATTACTAGAAAAGGTAATATTAAGTTTATTATTACTAATTATAATAGCTTCTATCTTATTCTTTAGCTAAGTAATATCTATTATATACCTAATATCTACTATAACTTACTTTCTATATTTTCTTTTATTAATACTAATTCTAAGTACTATATACTTACTAATTAAAAGAATAGTATACTATTATACTATAAATATAATAATAAGAAAATTACTTAGACTCTACTATACGCTAACACTAATATCTATATTCTAAGTATAACTTATTTCTCTAATCTTATTATAGCTACTACTATTAACTTTAATAATCTAGTATAGTTAGAGTATTATTACCTAGAGTATCTTTCTCTTTTATATATACGCTATTTTACTAAGATTAGTAATAGTATAGCTATTACTAATAAGTAAATTTAAGCTAAGCTTAAAGATTAGTGTCTAGTCTATACTACTACGCGCGCTCTTTATAAAATTTCTAAAAACTTTATAAACTAGTATTATAAATATATTAGTAAACTAGTTACTATTAATATCTAGAGACTATATTCTATTTTTAGTTTTAAAGGTAAACGCTATATACTTTTTCTTATTAATAACGCTACTTATTTTATATAAATTAGTTTCTTTAAAGTTAAAAGTAAGATTACTTAGCTTTTTCTAAATATCTTTTAACGCCTCTCTAATAAATATAGTTATTCTATTATATATCTTTATATAATAATAAGTTTATATAATAAGTAATTACTAACTACTATACTACTTATAGTATTACTATTAAAGCTAGTATACTCTATACTTATTATTAAGCTAGTGCTACTAAATGCTTACACTATATAGTATAGAAGCGTACTACTATAATAATTTAGAATTTTATACTTATCTTTTCTATAGTCTAGAGAATTATAAACTAAAATAAAAAGACTTTTTATAATACTATACTACCTAAAGACCTCTAGATATTTACTATAGTTAAGTTAGTTAATAAGAAGAATTAAGCTTTTTCTAAAGCTTTCTATTTTCTAAAAATACTATATAAAGTACTTTATAGTAAAAGACCTAACCTAGCTAGAGATAATACCTAGAGTACTTATATATACGTTACTTTTTTTCTAGAGCTTATAGTACTATAAACTATTACTAAGCTCTATTATCTCTATAGTTATCTTACTTACTTTTTATATACTCTAAGTAACTAGATCTATTTTATATAGTAGTCTAACACTTATAAAGTAAAGCGTATTACTATTACCTAAATTAATAACTCTACTAGCTTTAATAATATATAGTTTTATAAGCTTTATATTAATAATTATATACCTTTTATACTATCTTCTATTCTAGATATAGTCTATAACTTTAATAGTTCTTTCTACTCTAAATTATATAACGCTAATATTGTCTTTATATCTTTTAATAGTATAACTAATATATTTAGTATAGAAATTAATTAGTTAGAGTTACCTAAACTACTATAGGTATATAAGCCTATTAATAAGAATAGAGTATATAGTCTATATCTATATTCTAACTATAAGTACGTATAATTCTTTAATACTAATAATAATTTATATAAATAGTGTATTAAAAGAAATAGAAATTATAACTACTAGATCTAGTCTAACTATAACTATCTATAGCGTTAGTAGTAGAAGAATATATAATATAAAAAAAAGTAATAGTAACTTAAAGTGTCTTCGCTTAGGTAACTAGAGGTATTACCTTACTTTACTAGCGCTTTTACTTCTACTTTACTCTCTAGAAACACTTTATCTATTATACCTAGTACTTCTACTACTAGTAATAATATTATTATTCTCTTTACCTTTATTTACGCAACTAGTAATAATACTATTATTATTCTCTTTACCTCTATCTATATAACTAGTAATAAGAATATTATTATTTCTAGTACTATAATATATAGTGTAGATATTATAATTCTATTAACTTCTAATCTAGTAAACCTCTTTCTATTTATAGAATAGATACTTAGTTAGACTCTAGAGCTAGACTAGTATAGCGCTACCTAACTAGTTCTATATACTACTTATTTAACTAAGAAAGTAGTCTACTCTTTTAGTAATCTAAGTAGTAAGTATTACTTATATACTAAAACCTACTAATACTACGTCTCTAGTATAGTAGAGAAATAGTAATATATAATTACTATCTACTACTCTTATACTCTTATAGGCGTATATCTTAAATATATTTACTAGTTACTAAACGCTCTCTATAATATTTATATCTCTACTTATAGCTAACTTAACTATATTTTAGTTATTTCTATTACTATTCTAATACTTTCTTATAAGAACTAGTATATTATATACTAGAAGTTTTAATACTTCTATAGAAAGGTAAATAGTAGCTTATCTATAGTTTAGTATAATAGCGCTTACTTATATAATATATATATTAACTACTACTAAGCGTACGTCTACACTAAGAATAAGAATAATCTACTCTATATAGTGTACGTGTATAAGAGTAGAAGGTATAATCTTACTATATCTTATAGAAGATATATAAAGAACGCTTTTATTAGCGTATTTCTAAATAAATATACTAATCTATATACTTGTTTTAGTAATAATAATATAACGTAGATAGCTAAATACTTTAATAGTAACTTAAATATAATTTCTATAAATATTTATTTTCTATATAGCTATACTAGGTAGAACTATAGTAGTTTTTAGAGTTAATACCTCTATATATAGTATCTTCTAGTAAATATATAGAAATACTTCTAACGTAAGATTTACTATATATAAACTAGCTCTACTACCTACGTTATAAAGAAACTTACTATATACTTAATTAATAAAGATAATATAGATTTTATTATAACTTATAACCTAGAGTATAAAAGCTTCTATCTATCTAGAAAAACTTAATTATAGATCTCTAATAAGTTTAATAAAGGCTTATATAATAAGAATATATATAATCTTAATAGCTTTATAATATCTTCTTTATATCTACTCTAAGACTACTTTAATATTTATATTAAAAAGCGCTCTAATAATAACTATACCTATACTATTCTCTAGTATAAAAACCTACTATTAGATAATAACCTACCTACGCTATATACTTTTATCTCTACGCCTATCTTATAAAAGCTACATTTCTATAAGAAAGCTATAGCTATACTTTAAGTAAAGAATTAGTATAAAGCTACTAATACTAAGCTAGATTCTCTTCTTACTAAGAATGTCTATAAGGTTATTCTACTACCTTATAGTACTAAAGCTATTTTATCTAAATTTATTTATAAGGCTAAACTTACTTTTACTAGTAATATTATAAAGTTTAAGACTTATATAGTTACCTAAGGTTTCTAATAGTAGCTTAGTATTAATTATAATAAAAAGTTCTCTCTAATAGCTAAGTCTATATCTATTTAGATATTACTTACTTTATATATACTTCTTAAGTAGAAGATATTATAAGTAGATATTTACGTAGTATTTCTAAATACTAAGCTTAAGAAGTAAGTATACTATATACTACTTTCTTCTATAGTACTTTCTAAAAAGTATATCTAGTTACTAAGAAAGTCTCTGTATAGACTTATTTAGTCTCTCTAGATATAGTATTAGATACTTACTAAAAAGCTAATAGATATTAGTTTTTAGACTTTACTTTATAATTCTTATATCTACGTATATATTATAAATATAATTATTATTTCTATATATATTAATAATATCTATATCTATACTCTATATAATAATATTATTAATCTATTTAAGGCCTAACTTACTATAGTATTTATTATTACTTCTAAGAATTCTAACGCGCTATACTTAGAAATATATATTAAGTATACTTATAGTACTATAAAGATTTACTAAGCAAAGTATATTTATTATATACTAGATATTAAATAATAGAATTAGTTAAATACTAGATATATAATATTAGACTATAATTAGGTATATTATTCTAAAAAGACTAGAAATAAATTACTACTAAGCTATAATAGTAATTCTAAAGTATTTATACTTATAGCTAAGTTAGCTTAGGCCTTTATAAGCTAAGGCCTAATATTATTCTTTCTCTTAGAGTAGATTACTCTTAATTTAACTCTAAGTATATATAATAAGCTAAAAGAAGTAAGTAAGGCTTAGAATAGACTAGAATAGTCTATAATAGTCTATACTAGATATTTATAGGTAGAAGGCACTTATAAAAAGTAGAAATCTTAGTAGAAAAATCTAGTAATCTAAAAGATTGTAAAATTACGTATAAATACGTTTTTCTATACTAGTAGCGCTAGCGTAGAGCTATATACTTAGACTATTTTTAGCTAGTTAGATTTCTCTTTTTTATTTTCTACTTTTTAATTACTTTATAATAGTAAGTATTAGCTTTTTTTACTTATTATTTCTAGAATTTTAAAAAAGTCTAAAGTAATTTATTATAGCCTATTTTAGAGTATAATAAAGTAGTTTAGTCTAAATTAGAGGTTTTTAGTATAAATTATACTAAATTACTACTAACTAGTCTTTAGTACTCTAACTAAAACTATTAATACGCACTTTATACTAATTTACTTTTTTTCTACTTATATTTACTTATTATACTTTATATTACTTTATTCTAAGCTTTAATAGCTCTTTTTACTTTAACTTAACTATAGTTAGTAATAATTAAATTACTATAAGCTACTTCTATATATTTAGACTTTTTAAAATTAGTTATATACTATATACTAGTTACTTATAGTTATAAAAGCTTAATAAGCCTTATATATTTAACTACTATAGCTATACTTTTTTAGTTCTTACTAATAAGAAAGAGCGCGCTATTTTTACTAGTATAATTAGAAAGATTACTAGCGTACTATCTAGAGATCTTATTACTTAAACTATCTTATATAGCTAGTATTAGGTTATAAATAAGTAGTACTTTACTATAAGTACTTATTTTACTCTTTTTTAGCTACTATTACTCTCTATTAGCTTTTATAAGACTAATAAGTAGTAAATAGCTCTAAAATAAATAGTTTTAGTCTATTTTAGCTTATTTTAGGCTCTTTTATACTAATACTAACTAATATAGTCTTTAGAGAATTTTATTAACTTAGAAGCTATATTTAAAATTATTTACTAATTATTAGCTAACTATAAGCTCTTTAGTAAGAAGCCTATTATTTTATATTTTTAAGCCTTTAATAATATCTTAACGCCTACTTTACTAGCTATAGAGAACTTTAAGTATAGTAACTTACGCTATCTAAAAATAGACTTAGTAGAGAAGTATAAAAGAGTTTATAATAATATTATTAAGTAAGTTCTAATCTATATTAGCTTATTTTAGTCTAATCTAGTATTTTATAAGTCTTTCTATTTTCTCTAGAGTTAGTAGAGTTTTTATAGAATTTAAAAGAGCTAGATTAGTTTATAATAGTTTATTTTAAACTCTTTTAACTAACTTTAGTAGTAACTACTTCTTTAATTAAAAGTACTTATAATTTTATTCTAGCGTACTTTATAGTTATATTACTACTTAGTTTAGCGCGTGTTTTAATAATAAGATAAAGACTAAGGCTATAGTTACTAGCTTTACTAATAGTACTACTTATATATTTAAAAAGTAGGCTACTAAGATTACTAGTATACTTAATACTAGATTACTATTTAAGTAATTAGTAAGTTCTAAAATACTCTTTTCTAAGCTTTTATAACCTAAATTAGCTTTTTATAAGTTACTAGTAGCTACTTTACTTTCTTTTACTTTCTTTTAGCCTTTTCTAGCCTATTTTAGTCTATACTAATTTTTTTTATAGTATTTAGCCTTAAAGCCTACTAAGTAGGCTATTATTTCTAATATTAATACTTTATAAAATACTATTTAAAACCTTTAAGTAAAGCTTACTTTCTAGCCTAAAAGTAATAAAGCTACTACTAAGAAAAGCTAGCTTAAAAAGTAGATTAAAACTAAGAAAGATAAAATTAAGCGCTTTAGAGCTAGTATTATTTAAGTTACTTTTAACTAATCTTTAATAGTTCTTTATAGCTTATTTTAGCCTATTCTAGAGTAGTATAAGCTCTTCTAGTATATTTAAGTAGAGTTTAATAAAGTTTACATAGAATTAACTAGAGTTAAAAGATATTAACTAAAACTAGCTTCTTTTAGCTTTATATAGGCTATTATAGCTTAGTTTAGTCTAGATTAATATTTATAAGTAGATCTATTCTTATAAATATAAAAAGGTTTATATTTATAATTAAAGTTATTTATCTATATAAATTTATCTAAAGTATAATATTTAAATTTTTTAAAACTAATTATAAGGTCTAAAAAACTATTAATTCTTACGCTAGAAAGTAAGTTAAAGTTAGATAGTTATAAGCTATTTTAGTCTAAGATACTATTAAATACTCTAAAAAACTCTATATAAAGAAAAAAAGTAAAAGTATACTTTAGTTTATACTAGAATAGCTTATTATAGCTTAATATAACTTATTCTCTTATTACTATCTATATCTATAGTAAATATTAGAGAGAGAGTTTTATTAATTTCTATAGTTATATATAGCAAATACAAGGTATTTAGAAAATATACCTATATTAAAATTACTATATAGAGTTACTAACTACGTTTTGTTACTCTACTCTACATTAACACTTTACTATAATAACTTATTCTCTCTTTTTATAAAGCTATTTATAGTATTACTTTATAAGCTATACTTTTAAAAACTTTCTACGCTACTAGATATTTTTTTTATTCTAAAACTTTTATAGCGTATTAGCTAAAATATTTAGACTTAGTTTCTATAAGTTTTCTTTCTTTAAGTACTTAATCTATTTAATTAGATACTTCTATTAGTTATTTTTATTACGCTATCTTTTAATAATATATTCTACTTTATATATATTATTACTAAATTCTTTTAAAGTATTTTATTTAGATATCTTAGAGTATAGAATAGTACTTTTTAGATTAAAAGGCTCTAAAAGTAATATATAAAATACTAAATAAATACTATTAAGTTTTAGAAGATTAACTTAAAAAGCTAAGAGGCTAATCTAGTTTATAATCTTTCTAAGTTTAAGAAACTTTTAATCTAGCTTTTTTTTTAAGTAAGTACTTCTAATATATTAGTTAGAGACTAGAACTTAGTCTTTTACTTTAAAAAGTATTAGTAAGTAGTACTTATTAGCGTACTTTTTCTAGTAAGTATTTACTACTTTAATCTTTCTATAGTACTTTTACTATAGTTTAATTACTTATTTAGTAAAACTAGCCTTTATAAAGCTTTTTTTCTTACTAAGAGCTAAATTAAGCTAATTTACTTTATAAAAGTATTTTCTATAGTAGACTTAGAAAAGAGTAATTCTAGTAGTAAAGTATATACTATTATTATATATAAACTTTCTAATAGATATTTAGCGCGCTTAATTATTTTATTCTAAAAAGTAATAGTAGTAAAAGTACTACTCTAAAGTCTAGTTCTACTTTTTAGTCTAGCTATTAGTTTAAGAATAGAAAGCTAAAGTAAAAACTCTTTTAGTATTAAAGTAGTAAAGAAAAGTATTTTAATACTTAGAGTTTATTAAAGAGCTTTAATCTAAGATAATATACTTTAGTATACTATAAAGTTAGATAACTTTATATATCTAAGCCTATACTAGATTAGTACTATTCTAGTTAGCTTATACTAGTATATAATAAGCTATTTTAGTTAATCTATCTATAATAACTAATATAGTATTATACTTTATACTAGAAACTATACTAGGTAGTAGTTCTATAATAAAGTTTATTATTATCTTTTTCTAAAAGTAGTTAGATATTAGAAGAAGCTATAGTAGGCTATAAAGCTTATATCTTATAAAAGTAAACTTTCTATATATAAAGTAATTCTTATAGTATTACTTTATATTCTTATATATACTTTTCTAAAAGTAGCACTTTTATAGCTTTTTTAAAGTATATTTTACTTTAAAATAGTTTACTAGAGAGTTATTATAATATTTTTAGAAAGCTTATAACTTTTTTTTAGTAGTTACTAGCGTTTTTACTATATAATAGCGCGTTTTAGCTCTATTTAAGCTAGACTAGTTAGCTTTAGACTTAAACTTATTTAAAGTACTTAAAAAAGTATAATCTATTTTATTATACTTCTCTAAAGTCTAGAGCTTTAGTATAGTATATCTACTAGCCTAGTTAAAGCTCTCTAAACTCTTAGTAAAGTTTTATTATTTCTTAGTATACTTAGTAAAGCACGTTTATACTATAGCTACTAAAAGAGAAGTTCTATTACTATTAGTTATAAGATCTTTTATAGACTAGATAAAAGCTTTATTATACTTTTAGATAAATTTCTAAACTTCTACTATATAGTTAAAGTAGTAAAAAGGTTTATTTATAAAGTTAGTAGACTCTATTTTATAGTAGATATTAAAATTAAACCTAAATAGTATAATATAAAACTTAACTTATTAATAGTTAAGAGTCTTAGTCTTTATAAACTATTTTAAGTTTTAATAGTTAGTCTAGAGATTAAAGTATATACTTTTTAGATATTAGTACTAATACTCTAGGCTCTTAACTATTATAAGTAGCTTCTAGTTATATATATTATAATTATACTCTACTATAATAAGCTTATATAAAAAGAAGTTAACTAGATACTATTAGTACTTTTTAGCTCTATTTAGTATATATTAGCTTAATATACTTATAATTATACTATCTAAAGTATCTACTTTAGTCTTAGTCTTTCTATCTTACTTAAAGTAAGTTAAAATAAAAATACTTAAAAAAAAGTCTTTTAGCTTTTAAAAGACCTCTTTAGCTTTTTTATTAAGGTTAAGAGCCTAACTTTTTTTTCTTTACTAGGTATAGCTACTTTTAGCTACTTTTAGCTTCTTTTAAATTAGTTTAGTTAATAGTAGAGTAAGCTAAGAGAATTTAGTAATAAACTATCTATAGTAGTTTATAAAGCTAATAAATACCTAAATCTTATGCACTATACGTAGCTTAGACTATTTTTAGATTATCTTAATTCTATTCTTATTAATTTATATTCTTTTAGAGAAAACTATATACTTAAGATACTTAGTATACTAAGTATACTACTTATACTTTAGAAGCTTTAAAAATAGCTTTATATTATATAATCTACGTAAGACTTTTTTAATATAGTTTTTATACTTCTCTTCTATATTAAAGAAGATAAAAATATTATTTAAGTATATAATATAGGTTATATTAATTAATTCTATAAAAACTTAATAAATATAAGTCTAGAACTATATAAAAGCGTTTATAAAGCTAAAAAGTATTATAGTATACTTAAAACTACTATATCTTATATAAAAAGTAGTTTTCTACTTATTACTCTTTTTAATATATACTTTATAGTAAGCCTCTTTTATATTAAGTTTAGTATAAAATTTAGCGCTAGCTAATCTCTTTAGAGACTCTATAATAAGTAGTAAAAAGTACTAATTCTTAATAGTAACTTTATTAAGGCCTCTATAGTTAATATATAAGTATATACTACTATTTTTTTTTTTAGTAAAGAGTATAGGCGCCTCTACTAAAGACTTACTATACTTAATTTACTTTTACGCTAAGTACTTATCTAAATACTTATATAAAAGCTCTAACTTTATTTTAAAAAAGTTATATAATAGCTAATAAAGTACTATAGTTCTAGATAGTAAGTTAATAGCTAAATCTTATAGACTATAGTTAGTAAGAACTTTTAAGTTATCTTCTAACTTAAAGTATATAAACTTAGTATATTATAAAGATAAACTACTCTCTTTAGCTTCTTCTAGGCTAGACTAAAGTATTAAAGTAATAAGATAGCTATATATATTTACTATAAAATTATATATAGTTTTCTTAAACTTTTTAGCTTTTTTTAGTATAATCTTTTTATAGATAGTTTTATTCTTAGACTTAGTACTTTAAAAGAGTAGCCTTTATATAAAGTAGCTAATTTTTAGATAATATATATTTATCTAGAGTAGATTTAAGTATACCTAATACTTATAGACTTCTATAATAATATATAGAATATTCTAGATCTTTTATTTTTTATAAGAATTTACTACTTTTATAGCTACTATAGTAGTACTATAAATCTTTAATTCTTTACTATTTACTCTATTTACTAATAGCTTAAATAGAAAGTAAACTAGTAAGCTTTACTTTATAGTAAGTAACGCTAAAAAAAGGTTTAACTAAGAACTTTTATTTACTAAAGCCTTAATAGGCTCTAATTAGCTAAGTAATACCTTTACTATTAGTAGCTTTACTAGCTTTAGATAAAGCGTATTATAAAAAAGTTCTAAGTTTTAAAATACTAGGTCTAAAGTAATATAAGTAGCTAAGAAGAACTCTAGCTTTTCTATTTACTATCTTTTTCTAATTTTTAGCTAGATAAACTTTTAAAGTTTTTTTTAGACTTTAAATAGTCTTTTTAAAAGTATTTAGTTTTATTATACTTTTAATAAGTTATATTAGAGTTTTTTAGACTATTTTAGTTTAATTTAGCTAGTTATAAGTTAGATTTTACTAAATTTACTTTTTTAGCTTTTTTCTAAGTTTAAAAAGGCTTTAAAAAAGAGTTCTAGGTCTAATAGCTATAAGACTTCTTCTTATAAGCTAGATACTTAGAAAGTATAGTAGTATACTTTATCTTACTCTAATAGTAGTAAGCTAAGGTATTAAGCTTAAAGACTATATTATAGTTTTTTTAGTTTTAAAGTAAAAGTTCTTTTTAAATATTAGAAAGAAAAGTACTTATAAAGTCTATATAGTACTACTCTTTTAAGTAATTACTTAGTTTACTCTAAAGTATATTAAAATAGGCTAAAAGAGAGTTAGAATTCTAATCTAGCTTCTATTTAGTTTACTTAAGTCTATTATAAGCTATAAAGTACTATAATAACTTAGAACTAAGTATATTAAGTATAACTATTTTAAGTTTCTTCTAAATAAGTATTTAAGATATTTTAAGCTTTATATAGTTTTAGAAGTAAGTATTTTAAGTAGAGTAAGTAGTTTTATTAAGAAATTTTATAGTAAAGTTTATTTTTTAGATACTTATTAAAAAAGTAAAAAGTACTTTTTTAAAAATAGTCTTATAATTATGTACTTAGTAGTTATACTATAAGTAATTATATATAGTAAATATTTTTAGATTCTTAGAGTATAGAGCTTTTAAGTTTAACTAGAACTTACTTCTTAAAGCTAAAGTATAGTAGATAATATTTTTTTTAAAGACTAAGTAGTTATCTATAAGTACTTTATACTTTAATTTTCTAAAATAAGCTATATCTTAATAAGTATACTTTAATTATTTCTACTTATATAACTTCTTAAGTTTATAGATTAAGATAGCTTATTTATTTTTACTTTTAGTAGTAGTAGTTTATAAAAGCTTAGTTAGCTCTAAAATAAGTCTTAATAGTATATTACTATTCTTAATAATTAAGGCTAAGTTAGTAATATCTAAAGAGGCTTCTAATAAGTTTATAAGTTTCTTAGTAAGTAGTATTACTACTTTTAGAGATATAGAAGCTAATTTCTTCTAGTTATTATTTATTACGCGTAATAATAGTATAGCTTACTTACTACTATATTATATTACGCTAAAGAGATCTACTTTAGAGCTTATTATATCTAAATAGCGTATATAAAAGTATTATAAAGTAAAGTAATTTAAATATTAAATAATAGAATTAGTTAAATACTAGATATATAATATTAGACTATAATTAGATATATTATTTTAAAAAGACTAGAGATAAATTACTACTAAGCTATAATAGTAATTCTAAGGTATTTATATCTATAGCTAAGTTAGTCTAAGCTTTTATAAGCTAGAGCCTAACACTAGATTAGTATAATCTTAGTAATCTCTCTATTACTAATACTTCTTATAACTATTAGTTAAAGCTTATATACACTTCTAATAGTAATAGAGATATAGCTCTATTATTTAAGAAGCGTTATCTCTAGATATTTAGTTTACTTAACTATATACCTACTATAACTTATATTAATCTTACCTATACTACTTCTCTTTATAGACGTTATAACGTAAACTCTTTCTAGAAGTATCTTAATAGTATTACTTATACCTACTTCTATATTAAGAGAATATAAGATATTAGTATAATATATTTTAGATAGAAACTACGCCTTATTAGATATATAGATATAGACTAGATAGAATATAAAAACTTATATTACTCTACTACTAGCTATATATTTACGCTAGCTAATAGCTCTATTTTCTAAGTCTTTACTAAATAAAAAGTTATTACGTAATCTACTTATAAAGCTAAATATATTACTTTAGATAAAGCTATTAAGAAAGCTATCTAGCTTAAAAGCTTTATTAATAACCTAGGTCTTAGTATTTACTTCTTTACTATTCTAATCTATATTAATAATTAGTTTATAATTAAGCTTTCTAAGAATTCTAAGTTTTACTACTATAGTAAATATATTAATATATGCTACTACTTTCTCTAAGACTATATCTAAGATAGTACTATATTAATTAAGTAGATTAGTAGTAAGAATAATTCTACTAATATACTTATAAAGCTACTTAATATAATAAAGTTTAAAACTATTTACTAGACTTTTAGCTTTATTCTATAGTATTTTATCTAGCTTACTCTTAGTACGTTTATATATTTACTATAAACCTATATATCTAATAAGAGTAGAGATATTACTTTATAGACTATCTTTCTCTAAGACTTTTATAAGAATACTAACTATATAGATACTCTTATCTATATATAACTACTTCTACTCTATATATTTAATATTAATAAGAATATTACGTTATAGTGTTACTTTCTCTAGAATTTATATAAAGACGCTAACTATATAAAAGCTCTTATCTCTAAGTAGCTTACTATTAACTCTAGTATAACTTTAGAGTATAAGAAGGTATAGAATAAGTATATAAACTTCTATTTATACTAGATATACTAGAAGAAGCTTAAGAATTATAAAAAGAAAAAGCTTATTACTTTATTTAGTAGTATCTAGACTAACTTATATTTTAAGTATACTATATTATATAAAAGTAAAAATAGCTATATATAGTAGCTCTACTATAGTAAGTAGCTAAGTAATACTTATAACTTTAATATAAACTACTTTTACTATAGTATAATACTTTAAAGTAGTTCTATTCTTAGTAACTAGTTCTTTTTTTTTTTTTTCTCTTTTTTTTTTTATATATTTACTTTATAATAAGTTTTAGAGAGGCTATTAGTTAGAATTTTATTACGTAATTTACTTACGCTAGCACTAGTGTTACTCTAGTATTATTTATATAGGGCTTCCTCTCTCTTCTATAGAATAATTACATCTCTTCTTGTTCTACATAGAGGCCGTGTACTTCGCATGTCTGTAGGCCTGTCCCAGTCTTCGAAAGAACTGTGCAATCAGGACCAAGCGGGTGCCTTAAAGGCACCGATGGCGACCGTGGAAAGCCGTGTCGACAATCCAGAATGCTCTGGTCCACTAAGCCGGAGTTTTCTTGTACTCCAGCAACTTTGCCATTAGTCCAACCGCAGGAATAGCGAACTAGGACGGTCAAGGTGGCCCGATGGCGTCTGCGCGAGTCGTATCGAGTTGCATCTCATCGATGTGGACCATGGCATGACTACACAGCGGGGACTTTGCGTTCATGTGGACAGAGGAGTGGAGAAGCGTGACGCTGTGGAGCAGAGTAATCAACATGGAATTGTTCTAGAAGGTCGACTACTGCATAACGATGCAAAAACCTGGTGCAAATTCTGCTGAGCTTGTGCGCGATGACAGAGGAGTGAGCATGTTGAATGGCTGGACATAAGGTGGCGCGAGCATGGCTATCCAGAAGTCGGTTCGCACTTGACGCGGGGCAGTGGTTAGCCCACAATGAGATCCAAACGCTGGGATGATTGACGGCTCTCCAACGGTCGTCTTGGTGCTGCATGCTGCAAGGCACCAACAGTGTTGGGCGAACTAAAAGTTGTTCCAATGGCCAAGGAGTGACGCAATAAACATCGACTCACAGTTCGCGGACAGCGCACCTGAACGCCTAGATGCCGAAAGCCTTGGAAGTGGTAAGAGTGCTGATAGCACGTAGAATGCAACCATGGCTCGAAACGAGGCTAGGGCTGTGTGGAATGACCGGCTTTAGTCGCGCCGCTGTCAGTCACGGCAATGATCAAGGTGCGAGACAAGCGCCACGTTGTGGGAGCGCTGCACGGTGGTTCTTAAGACGAGGATTGGTTTTGCGAACACGTTTGCTCGGCACCGATGACCACAAGATCCTTCGATACAAAAGCTCGATGGACATAACGCCCAGAACAGGCTCTAGCCTGCGTGATACTACAGCGGGACGTAAGGTGATCGCATGGTCAAAACGCGCCAGGAGGCGGCGCAGTCGAATAAGCATGCAACAATGTTTCAAGACTTTGACTTCACATCACGACTCAGCTTGAAACTGGTCTTGCTCGGCTGCTGCGACACCAAAAGTAAACAACTCCACCGAGCAATCTGCGCCAATGCTTGTGGGCATGCTGTGCCAAGTTCAAGGTAATGATTAGTTTCACGCAATTTAGATACGCGTGTAGACAGATCACATGCGATAAAGCTGAATCGATCAGAGAGCAAGTACAAGATGATAGCGAATTAATCTATTATCAGGCTAGGAACAGGATCGGCAAGCCAGGACGTCTGCGCATACAACCCCACGCCCGTGTTAAACAGAAAAGGAAACAAATGTCCTTGACGAAGCGAATGACTGAAACAAGTATAGCCCGCCAAGGGGCATGGATTCCCGAATGGTATCCGATGTCGTGACTTCGTAAGAAAGAACGTGCAACCAAAAAGCACAGGCGCCAACGTCCAAAATAGCCAAGTACCGCACCCATGGTGTCGTTTAGGAAGTTTGGAAGGTGAGAGGCGAGAGCAAAGATGGCGAGATCAAGCAGACAGGTGCGCGTCGAGAACGTAGTGAAGAAATGAATAGATTGGGCCTGCGACGCTGTCTACCTCTGGCATTACTCGAGTGATATCAACTCTGATCTCCTCTTCCTGATCTCCCCTGGGTATAATGCGAGATTGGTATCCTGAATTATTGACTGGTAGAATGTAGAACCAAGTAATCCTTAGGCACCAATGCCACAGTAAACAAGTATTCGAGTGGCTTATGCGTGGAAAGGCTGGTGACGACGGGCATGGTCGTGAGCGTGAGCGTGCCTCTTTGCGTTGACATACTCGACCGCGGTGACGTAGACAGTCTTGGTAAGCTTGTGGTAAGGCTTGGGGTCCTGCTTCTCGGGCGCAGGTGTGACAGCGGCAGCAGCCACTTCGATGTCGGCAGTGTAGGAGTCTTCGTAGGAAGCAGAGGAGGAAGTAGGCTTGGCAGCGGAGTACTCTGCCAGCTTGCTGGAGCTGGTGGAAGGCTCTGCAGAAGACTCAGGCTCGCTAGGAGACGAGCCGTAGTCGCCAGAGGGCGCCTCTCCACCGCACATGTAGAAGTCCACGCTTTGGTCGAGGTGGCAGGTCTTGGTCTGAACGTCGTCGGGAAGGACGTAAGAAACCTGGTCGCAAGAAGCCTCATCGTGGCAAGCCAGGATAGGACAGAAGGTGTTGGAAGAAGAGGCGATGTTTATTCCGTCCTGGCTACCGGCCTTGAGGTAGTATCCGTCCTTCCTTGCAGGGCAGTCGCCACCAAGACAATCAACATATGAAACATCGAGGAAGTTGTATTGGAAGTTGGGCTTAGAAGTTTCCAGATAGTACTCCAACTGGGTAATGTCGACGCCTTTGCATTCTTTCGTCTTCGAGATCTTAATGGACACACCAACGTCGTCCTTGGGAGGAGTGTAGTTCTCATTGTAGATCTCGCCAGTCTTCAACGTGACCATGCCATCTTCGGGGCAGCCATCACCCTTGTAAACAGACCAAAGGTGAACGTCGTAGTCGCAACGGTTGATGACGCGTGCGTAGGGCTTGGCGGTGTCGCATTCCTTGTTCAGATTAACAGCGCTTCTGAGGTTGGTCGCGGAAGTGGTCGCAACCATGGCCGAGGCCGCCGAAAGGAGGGTAATGAGCTGCATTATCGTCGAGTTGGACCGGTATAGTACTTGGCGCAAAGGTGAAGACTCGAAAGAAGCGATCGAAAGAATGTCGGCTGAACACCTAAAAGAGTGAAGTTATTCAGCGAATGAACGTGGGTGACGAAGTCTTTCCTGAGCGGTAGAGAAGGAGTTTGGGACCTGGGGGATGCGCAAGTAAATAAGATGGCTGCATCCTAGTCCACGCAGCCCAGGCCCACTTCGAAGCCCGTCCGCCATGGAACTAATCGTCGCCACGGCGTGGACTTGTTTGGGACGGAGCCAAACGTCGTGGCTAGTCCGGAGAACAGGCACGGGCAGCATGCTAGCCGCGATCAGATAGGTTCTTGACAAGAAGGGCAAGGGGCGATCCAATCGGACGAGTGCGGTGCCTGATCGTCAGGGCAATGGTCGTAACTTTGGCCATCTCATGTCGGGTAAAGTACGAAAGCAGAGTAAATAACAACAGGGATGTCGCCGATCGGCATTGTCTTCCTTCTGGCCAGCATTGGTTGCAGAGATTTCCGACTGGGAATGAAGCAACTTCCTGGGCGCGTGCTACTCTGCTTACAACAAAGATGCGAAGTTGTTATTTGACTGCACCAATGAAGCTGGACGCCTCTCCTTCATCGCAGCATAGAACTTGTGAGCCTCAGGTTGGTGGTGCAGAAACCCGAGATGAGTCCGCTTGGCGAGCCTGGCCATTGTCTTAAGCGATCCCCTTCACAAGGCTCGAATAGGGGCTGTGTCCAGGCCTCGTCACCTCTTCCAGAGCACGATCACCTGCGACGAGCTGTTGGATCGTTGGTTCACAGTCAGACATGCTGCGAGGACAAGTCGTAAGACAGCTGTCACGATTCCGTTGGGCCCGTCCATTTGCGCCATCCTTGTGATGATGACCGGTCGAGCATGTGTAGCAGGAACATGCATCGACAAGTGCGAGGTCCAGGCCGGTGCGCTGTCGCAATGTTGCAGAAAGCCGGTAGTTCGAACCATTTAGCAAGGGCTCCTTTCCACATTTAATTTCCCACACTCGCCAACCGGAAATCTCCCATGACGGCCAGCGTAGGATGAGATCAATTCCGCCACAAGTGTCAGCTCTCTGTTCTTTGTTGCGCTTGTTTGCGGTCACCCCAAGCAAATACAGTCGCTGACTTGGCTGGCTTGGAGGTGCAGCGTAGCGCAGTGAAGCGTGCGGCGGATGTCGTGGCACCATAACTGGACCATCTCAGCGACGCGATTCATGTGCAGAGCAATCTGCCAGCGAGTCGTCCCTGGTTGTGCGCCAGTTGTGCATCTTGTCGAGAAGCGTTCCAGATCACAGACACTTTGGTTGAGCGGAATCTGGGCACGAGCGAATCTTTAGTGGGGCTCTCCTGGCCACCACGTGACACAAACACCTGTCAAACGCCGCTCTTCGGTCATGAGATGTCTCTACTTACCAGACAAACTGAAGACCTCGAAAGGCTGATAGAGTTATTATTGGAGGCTGGCGCATACTTCCTGGGTGGATTCTGCAACAAGCCATCCGACCTGCATCGTCTCTCGGCTTTGCATCCACTCGAAAGTCTCTACAGTACAGTCTCAGTCATGGTGGTTCACACGGACGCGCAGCAAGTCACATCGTCCTCTCGTTTCTCGATTTTATGCCGCGCAACCCAAGGTGAACCGCTCGCATGCTGAAAACTATGCGGGCGATGTCTTAGCGACTGCCATGTGAAGCACGACCTATATCACGACGTCGGAATAAGAACCAGACCTGTGCTATACGACTTGCACCTACACGGGTTGGCACACGTGGAGCTAAATACCTTCTTTGGTCTCGACGCGTGTCTTGCCCGACCATGCCTGATGCGAGGAGTAACGTTCCGCAGCCTACTCGAGCCGCTGTGCAACACCACTACTAAGCTTGCCGGATTGACAATGCATAGAGCCCTCGCAGTACGTCTTCTCTGGCGGCGGGCATCTTCGCATCTGCATGATGTGAGGTGCACGCAGGATTCACTCTTCGTGATGTAGCCGTCTACGCTTTTCTCGGCACGTTTGATACTACATCTTCTCGGGAAGACAGACGTACTACAATAGTGTATTAGTAGCAATACTAATACGCAAATCGGAGCACAAAATCCGCGCAAGTGTGGTTGATCTGGAGAGGGCTAGCTTTCTGGCATTAAGTCGAAGGCTTTCGATACGGGAGTTGCTTTCCCGTGAGCCTGGTCACTGACACTCATCCTCGATCCGTCACTCGGCCCAGATCTAATGCCACGGGATCGCAGTAATGCGGGCGCTGTATCCGCTCATGCTCAGCTGTTCAAGTAACGATGTCTCCAACATTCCGTGGCACTACATCGACCGGTCTGCTGACATGCTTCCGGGTCCGTTCAGCGACGCCAACCAGATCTCACCAGCTGTCAGATATCGACTGCACTAAACGTACGTTGCGTTGTTGCCTGACAGGCTGGTGTTATCTCCTGGCGTCAGTCGAGATTGATGATTGCAAGATCTCACTGTAAGATATCGGTTTCATCCCCATTCAGGGAGGCTTTGGCTAATTATCTTGGTCACAACAAAGGCTCTTCAGACGCAAAGAGTCTGGGCCACTTTGCATCACCATAAGAAGCTGACGCATGTCCAGGTTGTGTAAAGGACATGACTGCAGATGTTTAAGCAGACCATATGCTCACCCATTTTGAAACAAGAGAAGTAAGTACTTATCGTCCGAAGGCAGGTCGTTTTCTCTTCGTTGTCTGGATCCTTATCTTGTTCTTATATCTCCGCGGAACGGGTGGAAAGGGCGGCAGTATGCCAGCGCAATCTCATAACTCTACTTTCAAGGGGTGGTGTATTTGATCACTAGTAGAGGTTCCTACCCTTCAACTCTTGCTGGGTGGAGATGTGATGCTCGAGCAAGAGCGGTAGTCTCTACCGCCATTGATGATGGGAGGCGGCCTTGATAGCATTCTGCAACTTCTGCGCTTGGCTCCAGACACGTATATGTGGTTCTCATCCTCACGTATTACTTTGCGTATCGCGACCCAGCGGTGCGGCTCAAGAACTCACTTGGTGCGTCGAACGGTGAGCTGCATACACCTGGAGGTACGCGCCAGCTTCTTACTGGATGGAATAACCGGTAACAATGGCAAATCAGCCGGCGCTGCCAGCCGTGATATCCAATTGGAAAGCGAGTTGGGCCGCAATAACCAGCGTACAGATTCGCGGCAGTTTGAAGGACCACACTACTATAACGATAGGTACGCCCGAAGCGCATGGTCGAGAACCCGATTGTAGTGAAAGAGATCTTCCGGAGACAACGCACGTATACAAACCTTGCGCTGTGCATGGTGTTGGATTGGAGCAGCCTGGATTTCACATCTTCAACCGATCTTGGAACTGATCACAACAGCCGCGACCCAGTTCTGTCTGTTCATCCACCGGCCATCGCTGATATAACCCAATGATTTCGGCTGCTGGCGGAGCAAGGATAAGACGAGCTCTTTCTATGGTACCCTATGCATGTTTCCTCCATGCACGCAATTGCACATCCCATTGCATCACTCCGCTCTATCTGCAGCGGTTCTGGGATCGATGATGATCCTAGGTATGCGTTGTGTCCAGGCTTTTTTGCATTCCATGGTCGTTGATCGCATAGAGTTGCTTTCAAGAACTGGGTATGATGGCTTCCAGCATCCTGGAGCAGTAAGTACGTGATGAACTCACGTGCAAGCTTAACTTGCTGACACGCTTCCAAGGTTGCGTGCGTTGACCCTGTCACAGCCCGCACCATAACCGTGCCACGCACGTGAACGAACGTTTGATGCAGGCTCATGCCTGACGCAGCTGCACGGGACCGACGCCACATGCATACGACACATCCCACGTGCAGTCGTCTTGCTCACGACCGTTGGCCTGGCCGAAAATCTTGTTTACGGGTATGTCTAGTGTAGGGGGGCGTACCGGCATTCGGTGCGCACGGGAGCGTCCAAGGGTGGGTCGAACGGCCACGGCCCGTAATCGGTAGGCTTTAGGTACGGTCTTCGAGGTTTTGCCATGAAATACAAGGCTTTTGAGGAAAGTTGACATTTGCTTCCTGATCCGTTGTTGCGTGCGCCGGCTGTATGCGATGCAACATGGTTGGTGACTTGTCGATAACCCATGTCATCACGGAATTTAGGAAATACGAATCGAGATTAGAAGACAAGCTCTAGATCCTAAGCATGTACAAGGCCCGTTGCGGGTAGAGATTCAGTCCCTTGAGGCAAATGCGTTATCTCAGTAGGCCAAACAGGAGGCGCCCTCCGTGGGATGTCTTTCGGTTAGAAATAATGTGGCAGCTTTCCCCCACTTGTGGCGGGCAACGGTAGAGTTTGAGGGTGTGTGGTTCCCGCGATAGTCGAGTCCGACACTGAAGTGTCAAGGTTCCGGTAACACCATACCATATCTGCCGGATTAAGCGTAAGCCGCCACTGCCGCCAGCCAACGAGAGAATTGCCATCTGAGTCATGCTGCTGATTTTCGGCATACCGAAAGATGACCCTTTCTAGAATCGGCATTGCTACCCAGTGAGGTTGAAGGAAGGCATATCGGTGTGCGGCTTAAATACCAGCTCGTGCCGTGTGGGTGTACAGCCGACCATTATCCCGCGTCGAGGCGAACCACTGGTTTGGGCCACTACATGACTATCAACCACTCGGTACGATTACTTCGGTAGGATACTGGAAGTTCATTTGGAGACGATGATTGGAGATCGGAAGATTTCTACCATGAGAGAGGAAGCTCGCTTTTGATTAACGGGTATATGGATCGAACCAACATGCAAGATTACCACGAGTCGCTTCCTGCACCGGAAGAGGTTACCAGAAGCAATGAGCGGTGTGACTCGCAGTATCAGAAAAGAAATGCGAAATTCTGGGAGCTGCAGCAAGGTAACGCGCGTGGAAGGGCATAGTACATTAGACACGAAACTTGAGCGTCTTTCGACTCCTCCACCCGAACAGCTGTGATTGAAATGAGTCTGCTGTTCCCTTATACCTCTACCAAGCGCCAAACTCCAAAGGATCAAATAAAACAAAAGCTCCTGCGTGGACTCCTACAGTAAGGATGGTCGATGAAAGGGCGTAAACCACGCAACAAGCGCTAATGTTGAGTCCAAATGAGACGTTTCCTGTTCTCGTATGTGCTGGCCTCGATCACGAATCTACTAGCGCGACGAATGGCTGGATGGACAGGTGGTCGGGTAGTAACGGGGTATATGTCGACCAACGTGGCCAGCGGGTGGCGCGATGATGTGTGCCGAATTTCAGGCGTCCTCTGCTTTCTTCCCATTGATGGCTTTGAGCTCGACATCGCTGCCATCGCGTTAGCATTCCGCTTTGCAGCCTGTGCACTGATCCCGCGATAACAAGGTGAAAGGAACAGCATGTGAGCTGTGCGCTGTGTGGAGGAACAACACACACACTTGTAACACATAAATGAGGCGTCGCAAGCGCGCTGTAGTGTCCCAAATGACGAAGAAAATGAAGTTGGGCACCTACAAGATCAATTTGGCATTGGCCGGGATGTGTCCAGGAAAGCCACTGTTGTCCACATGGTCAGCACTTGCACCTCATGGTCTGATCAGATCGTCGAAGTGCAAAGATGCGGCGATGCCAATAGGCTGCAGACATTCGTGTTGTACAAGATTGGCGGTTGCTGCGGCATGGACGTCCAGGAGCGCGGGAGATTCGAAGAAGCATGGCTCAAACGATCTTCGGAACGTCGTCAGCCGTACTAAGTCTTGGCTCCGTCGGGCGTTCGTGTTCACGGTGGCGTGTGTACTTCCAAGGTTCGGTAACGTCCCGTCTTACTTGTTCCCGTCCCGACCATGGAATGTGCAAATTGTAAAGTCGAACTTACCGAGTGCCATATGCATAATCACTGCATCGCACGTATCATTAGTATAGTACACTCACGCGGAAGGATACGTCGTGGGGATTACGTACGATGTTATGATTAAAGTCGCCTTCTCTCCCAGCGTCATTGGAGAAGCCTCTGCGGAGCCTAAAATGCCCTCATCCCAGCCTGTGCATGAGCTTTAGCCAAATGCGCGTTCAGAATCGTAGAATGCATATGCACCAAGCACAGAGCGGGTTGGGTTGGGCATACCTTTGATGACCCGGCCGGCACCGATGGGGGTGATCAGGTCACCGCGACCTACGGAAGTATCGAATCTGAAGAACGATCAATACAGCGCTCTATTCGATGTCCAAGGCATGAACGCTGCCGGTTCGCTTACTGTCCGCCCTTGTGGTCCGGGGCATCATCGTCAAATAGCCATCCTGTTGTCGTTGTTAGATGTTGATCTCCGGTGAGGAATCAAGTAACTAATCTCACCAGTGTATTCCATAGATACCTCGTCATGCTTCTTCGGGAAGTCTATGCCATTGCCAGGTCTGATCACGAGCTTTTCAACGCCCATATTGAAGGGAACGAGCATGGATAGCGTCTAGGGCGGGTTTGGGAAAGGTGAAGCTTGAAGCAGGTGGCAGGTAGTGTATATAGAGTATCCACTTCCTTTGGTACTGATTAAAGATAGCGTGTCGTTTTGAAAATCCGAAATCTGCAAAGATGGGGAAGTACGTTAGAAAGTGGGTGGACCCTAGAGTTTAATAGTGGTGCCGATGTGTAGGACCAGGAGTAGGAAACTCCGTAGATGCTCTGACTGGAGCTCAGACTTTCATGGCTTTTACTTTGACCAAAAGCATACCAGGGTTTTGCCGCGAAGCTGTGCAACAGATTGGTCTGTTCAGATGCGTCAAGCATACTTTTTAGCCTCTTCGCATACGCACACGTTCCACCTCTTTGGCTCCAAGGTAATTGCGGGCTACGTATGGTACGACCCACAGCCGTCAGAACGTGTCTCCCGGGGAATCCTGCCCGAAGCTCAGGCCGTTTTGAAATGTCAGAAGTAAGGTTGGTCTAGCCCTTCCAAACCATTCTTCATCTGCAGCATCCCAGCTGACACGCGATGGGGGATCCACAATTGACATGGTGGAAGGTTGTACCCGTACTACAGTTTCCCGCGACTACCGAGCGGCCTGCCAACTTCGATGCGGATCTTTGTTTTGTGATAACACGGGTATAATCATGTCCGATAGTGGCTTAGCTCTCTTATCGACGGTAATAGGATGACACAAGGGTTGATTTGTAGCCGCTTTAATTGAAAGGAAGCAGGGCGGTGGCGCGCAAGAGAGTGCGGTCAAGCTTGAAGTGCGGTGACGGTCACCACGATCATGAGCCATCTAGCACCAATGTGCGCATGGCGCTGGCGCCAGAACCTTAACCTCATCCAAGGAAGCGGAAGGCGCAAATGAGCCGGCCGTGGCCCCTACCTCATTTGGAGTCGCACGATGGAAGCAAAAAGGAAAAGCGCCTCTGACGCAGCAATGTTCGGTCTTGTCGAATAACACACGGCCGCCGCATTCCTCCATGACAAAGGGCGATGCGTAAACTTTGGTACCGCAATGCATAAGGACCTGCATGACCTAGCTTTTACGCTGCTTGTGTAGGGCGCAAAAGGATCTCCTTGTAGGATACTCTTCCAGCTCCGTGGAGGCAGGTGGCGGTCATACAGATTTGAATATGGATATGGACAGGGGTGACGTGCATACGCAACACCGTTCTCGAAAAGCAATGTTCGGTCCTTCATGGTAGATGTACCCCGCGGTTTCAAATTTCCAATCACTAATCGGCATTCTGCTCTTCCACACCTAATCGTCTCCTTCATGCTACCGCTATATCCGCATCCCTAATATACGACCAGGAGACTATCGTACCTCGTAGTCTTCACTTCCCCTGCGTCTCACGCCGGCCCAAGAACCTAGCTGTGTTTCTGCTTTCGAGTCTGTTATAGTTTGCCAATCACACACGCGTCGGATACACACCCGGCTGCCGTACGGAGCTAGACCCACCCGAAGAACAACCGTATTTCGAGCGGTTCGTCGAGATAACCATATGCGGAACTGCTGGCTATCGTGCTTCTCGCGGCAAACGAATAATTCATTTGAACTAGAGGGACAAAGCACAAGCACAAGGGGTGCGGGGCTAAAGAGTAAATCCGATGGCCATTACACGTGGTCTTTCAACCGTGCTCCAGCCATCCCTTCTCAGATCGCGAGCCCTGTGCGCTGAGTCGGGAGCCCAACAGCGTGGTCTGGGAGCATCGTACGCTTTGCATTGGCTAGATAGAGTGCGCTTGCAGCGGCAGCTGAGTCGTGGAGAAGAGGAGCCCCCACGCATCTGGAGTGCAGTATCGTGATAGACAGCATGAGCCACAGTCGACTAGTGATGTCGACTCGCAAGTTGCATGTCACCGAACCGTCGGATGCGTTCGCTTCTATTAAATATCCGAAGGCCATGGGCACTGCATGTAGGCACCCTACCAACCGTTGACAGAAGGTGCTTGATAGTGTGGCCCCGGCATTCGGGCCCGAAACTCTCCTTGCTGAGAGTTTCAGTGGCGCTTCTAACTACCGAAGGGCTATCCATCGCGACGAGTATATCACCCTATCTTGGCCCAGAAGGGTAATTGCGCCAGGTCGGTTACAGCAATGCTAGAGAAGCCCGCGTTGGGGAAGCGGCTGTCTTTGCGCTCACCGGCCCGGTCAGCAAAATGTATCCGGTCTATCCCTGCCTTCTGTACGAAAGCCAATAGTCGCGCATAGTTTGTACCTATCTGGTCAATCCCATGACTGTCATCAGACATGACGAAACCACCTCCCATGCTTAAGAACATCTATGACATAGGTTAGTAAGTTGACGCCGAGACCGGGCACATGGCGGTGTGACTGACCTGACATATGGGCAAGCACGGATACGGCTCGGCCAAACCTTTCCGCAACCCTGATGAGTTCAGCTCCAGTAGAGCGCCATAAGAGGCTACGTATTCCAGATTGCGTTTGATCTTTTCCCAAACACCAGTCATGCCCTTGAAATCAACATCGCGATGATCGCTAAGTAGGCGAATGAGATCGAAGTGCCCGACCACTGGTGGCCGCAGCTCTTGAAGCATTTCGTACTGAGAGTCGAAGTAATCTTCAAAGAGCCGCTCGTCCGTCCCGCCTGCCTTTTCCCGAGCTTGTTCGTACATGGCACGGTCGTAGTCGATGGGTATGGTGTGCGTATGGTGGACAGAGCCCATGAAGAAGTCGAAAGTATACTTGTCGAAGATGCTTCGGATGAGTTGCAGTGTCGATGGACGAATCCATTCCGTCTCGAAACCGATGAGGATCTGCATCTGGTCTGAGTACGCGTCTCTAAGTCTGTGGGCTTCGACGATAAAGGCGTCGAACAGTTTCGCGAGGCTCTCTGCGGTGTGCGATTCGGATTCTTCGGGGTAGAAGTCTTCGAGAGGTCTAGGTATATGCTCCGTCAGCGCAAAGGTATGGAAACCTTTGGCTATCGCTGCCTGGGTAACTTCCTCGAGTGTGTTTTGCGCATGTCCGCAGAACTGGCCAGAGTGGCTGTGATGCGAGTACGGCATTTTCGAGTAGCCGGCACACGTTCGATCTGGTACAGTGTATATGGGTAGCGTTGTGCAGTAGATAGGCAGTACAGGCTGCGAAAGTCTGTAGTGAATTAGCGACGAGGTGCAATACCCCGTCAACTGGTGAAGTCGCGAAACTGTGAACTGTGAACTGTGTAATGACTGTAAGAGTCAGCTGTACGTTTAAGAAAATGGTCGCGCAGAGGATTCTGCGAGCTTTGTATCGGTTCTTTCCAAAATTTGGGTCATGTCATCCATCCATGGTTCCATCCGTTGAGCCTCGGAACTGTGCCTAAGCGGGCCTAGTTCACCACCGTTCTGAACCAACCGTAGACGCACACCTCAGCCTTGAAGGCCAATTGAACCCAACGCGAAGTAAGCTATCATTTTTCCAACACTCGATACAAGGGCAGTTTTGGATAGCTCAAGTCTGCCGCACAGTATATCCCACACATCATCCAAATCTATAGCCATCAAGAACGATCCCACTACCATCAACGACCCTAAAGGCCATCAATATAGCTCAACATGGCGAACACCCAGCTCCCCATCACATCACAAACCTCACCCACAATCTACTTCGGCTACGGTTCCAACCTCTGGCTCCACCAAATGAGCACCCGCTGCCCAACATCCAAATACCTAGGCGTCGCCCGCCTGCCCAACTACCATTGGATCATCAACGACCGCGGCTACGCGAACGTCGTCGAATCCTCCAAGCAAAACTCGTCCTCCAATTCGTACTCTGATGTAGTATTCGGCCTCGTCTATTCGCTCTTACCAGAAGACGAAAAGAGACTGGATAAAAACGAGGGCGTACCGGTCGCATACACAAAAGAGATGCTCACGTGCGATTTCTGGCCTTCAGACACAGAGCACAAGGTTGATACTAGCAAGCATCCGGAGAAAAAAGAGTCAATGCTCGTTTATATTGATCGGAATCGTGTTACGCCGGATAAGCCGCGGGACGAGTATGTTTACAGGATGAATCAAGGGATCGCTGATGCAGTCAAGTTGGGGGTACCAGAGGGCTATGTGAGAGACGTGATGAGGCAGTACATTCCGGCTGAAGAGGATGAGGAGGGGAAGGAGGGGGAAAGGGAGAGGATGGCGGAGTTTGCCAGAGGGCAGGCGGCAGAGTTTAGGGATGAGAGTGGTGTGATGCAATAACATGTCGGTTTGGTCATCACGTCGCACGCCAGGTATAGAATAGAGAAGGTATTGAATGAGTTAACAGACTAGACCACCCGGATATGAAGCAAGACATGCATCACGCGACGATACACAATGCAACGAAGCTCATGGCAGTCCACGTCCAAGCAATGAAGCGGCACCAAGCTAATCACTGCCTTGGACCTCTTCTGTCGCTCGGGCTTGTGCGTCAGAGTCGTCCTACAACTCCTCACGGGCCCTGCGGTAGCTGGCCTATGAATGCAATGCATCAGTTGGGTCCTCTGCAAAGAAGTCTAGTAGTCGGAAGACTGATGTCTACGCACCTCCTGTTCCACCTGCAGCTGCTCGACGACGGGAGCCAGCTCGGACAAGATGTCGTAGGCCTTCTTGTGGTATTCGAGTTGGGCGGCGATGAGTTCGGCGAGGTTGCGGAGAGGCTCGGGGGTGTCGAGGACCTAGTCGGAGGTTAGCGGGGGTGCCAGCACATGGTGGTGTAGGGTGAGGGGTATAGTCGTACATTCTTCATGACGCCGACAGCCTCCTCAGTCTGACCGACGAACTCGTCCTCGGCCTGCTCGATCTTGGCTCTGGCGTCTTCGCTGATGTCGTCGTCCATGACGTCTTTCTTGGGAGCCTGGCCCGGCAGGGAGAAGGCAGGGCCCTTGGCATTGGCCTTGGTGGCATCGAGGCTCAACCTGGAGTTCTCGACGGCCTTGCGCGCACGTGTGGCGAACTGGATGTTGGTGTTGAGCGTGGTGCTCCAGCCGGCCAGGAAGCGGCTCTGGATCTGGGCGTCCTGCGCCAATCGCGCCTCGCCGACCTTCTCGCTGGCGATGGCGTACTTCTCGAGCGCCGTGGCCAGGGGGTCCTCGCTCGAGCTTGTTTGCTCCGACGTGAGCATGTGCGAGGCGTTGAGGGCGGCGCGGGCAACGGCATGGCTGAACGTCTTGGGCTGGGGCTTCGCAGAGGGAGGGGCAGTGAGGGCTGCCTGGGCCTCGGCGGGCGACGTGGCGCTGGAGAGCAGGTTGACCTTCTCCGAGACGGTGCGGCCCAGGTCGTTGAAGGACTCGCGGATGTTGGCTGGGTAGTCGTAGGCTTCGTTGGCGTATTGCGAGCTAGACAGTCAGACCAGGCACAGCGACGGGGATCGGGTGTCGTACGTGACCTGCAGCATCGTCGTGTGCACCTTCTTCAGCGCATCCACGCGCTTCTCCAGCTCGATGTAGTCCGGGGGGAGTTGGGTCTGCCATGTCCGTGTCAGCACTGCGCCGGCGACGCTCACAGGGCCGGCCGTACCTTGTCCTCGACATTGCCGACCTGCTCCTTGACATACTGCTGCGTCCTGGCAGCCCACGGTGTGAAGGAGGCGCTGCAAAAGCAATGTCAGCATATCGCGGGCTTCCACCTAGCAGTCGCTGCGGGACCAGGCATACGAGATGTTCTTTCCAAACGCCGAGATCTTGCCGAGGTTATCCATGGTGGGTGGTTCGTGTGGTAGCTGTCACGGGCTTGTCTGTGTCTCGTGGCGGGGCGTCGTGGTAGTGGTCGAGGTGCGCTCTCCTCTGCCGACTTTCATGTGTTCCGCTGCCCGCTGTCAGGGTCGCGCCTTATCCCTGCAACGCTAGCTAGGCCCGTTTCGATCATCTCCAACGCTCCACATGCACACTCCACAGCGCTTCAACAGGCATCTCATCGCCTTCGCTCATCCATTCTAGAGCGGTTCTAGGATTTGCAACCTCTTCAAAAATTCAATCCTTTGCAGGCACGCCGAAATCGCACCAACGAGGCACGTGCGGAGCAACTCGATATTTGCATCGCATTCACAGCCATCACATGCCAATTTGTCAGACCTGCCCAGGTGATCTCCAACCACATCAGTGGTATCCTATCCTTTGATTCTAGTATCACAAAAGTCGCATAGAACCGCCACGCGCTATCGTGACCGCATGTGTGCCTGCTTTGTCTCCATCCACGTGCCTCACATCGAGTCCACATAACAGTTGCGTCCCCTCATCTCTCGTGAACAAGCTTTCCATCAAGTGCATCTTGTCAAACTCCACTCCCCTGAATATCCATCGATAGGGCTATGGAAACCCAATCTATATGCGACGTCACATCTGACATACGGTCCAGCAGCTGACAGACGTCACACCACATGACATGCCGTGTCTGTTCTGTCGCTCATTTCTTCCTCTTTGGCTACAGCCCACTTCGCTCTCTGTGGCCCAAGATGCAATGTTGTGTGTCACGGCAGCACTGCCTTCAGGCAAGCCAAACCTCTTCTGTCCTCAACCTAGCACTAAACCGCCTCTCGGAAGGCCATCTCGGCGATCGACGCTCGTCCTACAGGGCTGATAGAGCGTTTCCGACAGACACACTCTATTGCAATGCATCCAGCCGTCATCTAGGGCAACGTGGGCGTAGGCACTACCGACGTGGCATTGCATCTGACCGACACAACAATTTACGTCTTATCGCAGCCGTGCTGAGGGATTCGAATACTTCTTGCGCCCAAAACATTCTACTGCACAGCGTACTGTTGATGTGACCCCGGTGGACAAGCCTCTGCGTTTGACGACTTGCGGTCGCTTCCGTAGCCCGGAGATTGCCAATCTGGAGAATTGTACGTTGAAGCCACGCCGTCGGCGCTCGTCACCGTCATGTTGTCCGAGGGCGGCGAATCGGAAATTGTCAGGGAGCTGAAGATGCCTCGCATCTCTCGTAAATCGTCCGAGACCTGGTCCTTGGGTGCCTGTGTGCGGTCTTTGATAAAGTCTTTGATGGACCGGATGATAGGCGGGCAGCTTTCGTCGTTGGGAAGCCACCAGTCCGATGGGCCAACCCCCATGCCTTCGAGCATACGATTGCGAAGAATGTCAGAATAAATGTATCTGCCCCTCGTGTTAGTCGACTTGTCGAAAACTTCTCATGTACCTGGTCTGCATAGAGGAAAGCATATTGCACTCATCCAGCTTCGTACAAGCAAGAGATTCCACTTACCCTGATGCTTCAATCCTGGCAAATGTCTGTCGAACCCACTGCACAGTCTTCTGATCTTTCGGCAGGAACAGAGTCGCGATGGCGAAACTGACTTGTGCCTCCAGTACCGCGCCCGGCGGAGCTTCCGGATATGCGCATATAGCCTCGAAGACTTGTATCGCTTTGTATGCTTCTTTAGTGACTTCTGGATCAAGAGGCTGCTTCAACGCCATAGAAGACGAGATCGTAAACATGAACATGATACCCCACGTGTCCAGCTGCAGGAAGTTCGATGTCCAAAGCGGTCCGCCCCATAGGACATCCGGCTCGTAAGGGTTGACAATGTCCTCTGGCTTTGGCGTTCCCAGGATCTGGTGGACCTTGTGATTGGGATCCGTCAAGTCTGTACCCATGTTCCTTTGTAGCGATTCCACTCTCTCCCTGAGTATCGGTAACTGGGCCATGAAATCTTGGGGACTGACAAGACCTTTGGCTGTTCTCGCAAACAGATCGTTCGAGTCTTTCGCCACCAGTCTTGAATGCGCAAAACGCTCTTCGTATTTCATTCCAATGTCTCCTGGCATGTCGCGTACTTTCTGCACGTAGCATCCATGTACAGCCTCGTACCACTCCCGACCCAGCACTGCTTCGCCGCCAGACTGAAAGCCAACAAACAGATCAAACCGGACATACCACAGTAGTACTTTGCAGAGAAAATCTGACTTGGTGATAGTCTCCGGCGTGAACAGGCGGGTGAGCATTTCGAACGCAGCTTTCTGATGACCCATGAGGTTGACCCAGTCACCAAGCATCTCCTGCAGTAGACGTCAGCATAGGAATCGTGGGCTACAGCAAGGCTACATACCTCGATACTGGCAAGCTGTAGTATAGTCAGAAACGTTGCGAGCCCCTGTTTCTTATTTTTGGTGATGGCTATCCTCAGCCGCGAAACAGACTCGTTGTAGAACTGAAGAAAGCTGTTCATGCGGCCATCTGGCTGCTCAAGTGTGTGGAAGTACGCCGCGTACCCGGCTACAGCGTACTTCAAAGGCTCAAATTTCATCGCCCAACTCAAGAAGTCGCCTTTGAGGAAGCCGTGCGTGTCGCGTTTCAGCGAGTAGTGATGCACACTCATATGGTCCCGGAAGTAGTTCAGATAAAACTGAAGATCTCGGGCCATAGCGGAGGTGCCCTTGGTCACAGGACCCGGTTTGGTGGTTTGCGCACTGCCTTTCCGAGACAGGGACGGTCGTATCGTAGGCGGGGCGGTTGATGACGCTTCGGTAGATGGCGACGTACTTTGATCGAGGAGCGACCCGGGTGTATGTGACGAATCTCGGGCATCTTGACTCTTTGACATATCGTCGTCGTCGTCGTCATACTCGATGTAGTCGTCATCCTCGTCTTCATCCATGATCGCGGGAAGACGCTCCTTGTTCTCCCCATCATGGGTTTCGGGCGAGGAATGATCATCCGCGAACGCCGACTTGCCCGACTTGGACCCATTCCGGGTCGCCTTTTGACTGGACTGTGAGTCTGGATAGATGCACTCGCGGCTCCCCTTGCGACAACCTAACAAACTTCGTCAGACTTTACGAACTTCAGACTTGTCAAGCAAGTGCAGGTACTCACGTTCGCAGACGGGATGATTTTCGTCGCACTGTTACCAATCAGCCAAGCCTGACACCTGAAAGTTGATGCGCATACCTTGACTCTTCGTTGCCTGCATGTGAAACAACCGCTCCGAGTTCTGCGGTGCTTGACCTGCTCGCCAGGTGCTGGCCTTCTTCGCGCGCGACCATTCCCACCATGCGCTGAGCCCATGGGGCCGGACATATCCTCATACTGATCAACGTAACTTGGTTGACCAATGTTCTCGTATTGTACAAAAGGTCCCGTCACGCCAGGCTGAAATGGGTTGTCTGGCAGGGTGGGTGCATACGAGCCATGTGAGATGATGGTTGGTGGGGCATGTTGAATGTTGGAATTGGGTATCGCATTAGAATCGAGGTTGTAGTATTGAGGCGGAATGTTGTGCCCTGGGGGAGGATAGTATCCAGACATGCCTGAGAGAGATGGGAAA
This sequence comes from Alternaria conjuncta, assembly GCF_024043145.1. Taxonomy (NCBI): domain Eukaryota; kingdom Fungi; phylum Ascomycota; class Dothideomycetes; order Pleosporales; family Pleosporaceae; genus Alternaria; species Alternaria conjuncta. The sequence goes on along the minus strand of NW_026250095.1, from coordinate 1,200,975 downwards.
GACTGGAGAGCGATGGAGTGTAGGTTGTTTGTATTGGTAAATGTTGGTGAGCCGTGGACGGTAAGCTTGCCGTAAAAGGATCAACGTCATTCAGTTGCAAGGGTCCGAGGTCGATCGCCGTGTCCACGGGTGTGACAATGGCTCGGGCGCCAGGTACGGGATTTTGAAGGGATATACTTGTAGAATCACGCTTGCAGGATCGAAGCCGTGATTTAGTCCAATGCACGCTGATTTGGGCGCGCGGGTGTTGGCCCCAGCAAGCACTAGGACCAAGCCGTCTTAAATAGACCAGAATTTTGTCCGCAAAGGAACAAGCCGATCTAATGCAACACAATCGCTGACGATGGAAGCATGTGCAGTACCAGTCTGAGACTGAAACTGGACAACGTCGAGGAGGAGAGCACAGCAGGCGCAGGCAGAGGTCGTGTGAGAGCCGGGCCGTGACAGGAGGCTTGTGTTTAGTTCGGCCAAAGAAGCAATGTCCAATACCAGGAACGGATAGTTTCAATGTTCATCAAACGTCTGCATCTAAAGCCGGGGTGCAGCGAAGGGGAAAAAGCAAGCCGCAAGCCGCTGAGTTGTCTCCCAGGCCGCTGTGCTATGGCCGTGCACCTAAACGCTTCCGCCTTCCGCGCACCCATGGATTAGCTCGGTGCAAGATGCGCTCTGCGATCCCAGGTTTGATCGCTCTTGATCCCCGTGCGAACTGGTCCACTCGCCAGCATCCACATTGGATGGATTCTGGGGAGAGCAGAAGGGTCTGCCCGGAACAATCGCTCCAAAATGCCGTATAAGGCGATATTTGACACATCCCCGCCGTTGATCCCGCCTGTCAACTACTGTTAGGCGTGCTGCCACAGCGATTATAGACTCGAGTACGCTACGGCTTGAGCGAGGTCGCGGATCGCCTTTGCAGCAGACGGACCAAGCCTAGCAGAAGGCGAGCACAAAGCCGGACATGATATGCATCGGCCC